>NC_054477.1:139576253-140201253 GCF_017639515.1 Carcharodon carcharias
CAGGAGTAGGCAATTCTGCCTTTGGAACCTGTTTTATGATTCAAGTAGGTTGGACTGATCTGAGCTTCACTTACTTGGAATTTTTAAAAATGTATCAAACATGTTTTTGAGAATTTTGATTGACCCAGTATCTATAAACTTTGAGAGCTTTTTTTTCTGATTTGCAGCATCCTTTGTATGAAAAGAAATATCCTGTTTCCTATTTTCATTCCTAAAGGGTCCAGTTTTTATTTTCAGATTATGCGTGTTCTGGTTTCTCCCATTAAAGGAAACAGTTTCTAACTTGTCAAATCCATTTATCATCATGAATACTTCAATTGGATTACCTGTCAAGCTTCTGCTTCTAAGCTCCAAGGGAATACAAGACCTGTCCTCATAATTTAACATTTTTAACCTGTTAATCTGTGCTGAACCCCCTTCCCTAGCACAATATTTTTTTTAACCTTAAGTTCAAAGCCCCAGACTGAATGCAACATTCCATGTGGTGTCTGACCAAGTCTATGTATAACTAAAACAACATTTCCTCACTTGAAAATCCAGGACTTGATGCAGCAAGGATTATGAAATGGTAAAATATGCCCAAATCTAGATATTGAGTGATTTGGAGAGTAGCAGTGGGTCTATTAACATTGAGAGTATGAGATGAGCAGCAGGGCCGTTAACAGCAAGTGTGATAGGAACAGAGGGGCTATTAACAGCAGGAGAGTGTGACAGGAGCAGAGGGGCTATTAGCCACAGTGAGAGAGCACGAGAGGAGCAGTGGGGCCATTAACAGCAAGAGGTATTTTTGTGACTGGACGCCTGTGTCCAGTGGGGTTCCACAGGGATCGGTGTTGGGTCCCTTGCTGTTTGTGGCATATATAAATGATTTAGACTTGAATGTAGGAGGGTTGATCAGTAAGTTCGTGGATGACACGAAAGTTAGTGAGGTGGTAAATAGCAAGGATAGCCTTAGATTACAGGAGGATATAGATGGGCTGGAGAGATGGGCTGATCAGCGGCAAATAGAATTTAATCCAGATAAGTGTGAGGTGATGCTCTTGGGCAGGACAAATAAGGCATATTATGAATGGTCGGACCTTAGCAACTACCAAGGATCGGAGGGACCTTGGTGTGCATGTCCACCAGTCCCTTAAGGCAGCGGGACAGGTAGATAAAATGGTTAAGAAGGCATATGGGATACTTGCTTTAATGGCCGAGGCATGGAATATAAGAGCAGGGAAGCTACCCTGGAACTGTATAAAATGTTGGTTAGGCCACAGCTAAATTATTGTGTGCAGTTCTGGACTCCACATTACAGGAAGGATGTGATTTCACTAGAGAGAGTGCAGAGGTGATTTATCAGGATGTTGCCTGGGCTGGAGAGTTTTAGTTACGAGGAGAGATTGGATAGACTGGGGTTATTTTTCCTGGAGCAGAGGAGATTGAGGGGGCACATGATTGAGGTGTATAAAATTATGAAGGACAAGATAGGGTAGACATGAAGGAACTTTTCCCCTTGGTGGAGGAATCTATAAACAAGTGGCATAGATTTAAGGTAAGGGGCAGGAGGTTTAGAGGGAATGTGAGATTTAATTTTTTCACCCAAAGGGTGGTGGGAATCTGAAACTCACTGCCTGAAAGGGTGGTAGAGGCAGAAACCCTCAAAACATTTAAGAAGTATTTGGATGTGCACTTGCAATGCTGTGGCATACAAGGCCATGGGCCAAGTGCTGGAAAATGGGATTAGAGTAGTTTGGTACTTTTTTGACCAGTGCAGGCTTGATGGGCCAAAGGGCCTTTTTCTGTGCTGTAGACCTCAATGACTCTATGACTCTGATTATGAGAGTGCGAAAGAAGCAGTGAGAGAGTGTGAGAGAAGTAGGGGGGCCATTAACAATGAGAGAGTGCAAGAGAAGCAGTGGGACCATTAACAGTGAGAGAGTGCAAGAGGAACAGGGGGGCCATTAATAGTGAGAGGAACAGTGGGACCATTAACAGTGAGAGAGTGCAAGAGGAACAGGGGGCCATTAATAGCGAGAGGAGCAGTGGGGCCATTAACAGTGAGAGAGTGCAAAGAGGAGTAGTGGGGACGTTATTAGTGAGAGGGTGTGAGGGGAACAGGGGGCTATTAATAGTGAGAGGAACAGTGGGGCCATTAACAGTGAGAGAATACAAGAGGAGCAGCACAGGGGCCATTAACCACCAGAGATTGTGGGAGGGGCAGTCGGGCCATTAACAGTGACAGAGTGCAAGAGGAGCAGCGGGACCATCAACAGTGCGAGGAGCAGCGGATGGGCCATTAAAGACCAGAGAGTGTGAGAGGGACAGTGGGGTCATGAACAGTGAGAGAGTGCAAGAGGAGCAATGGGACCATTACACAGTGAGAGGAGCAGTGGAGGGACCATTAACAATGAGAGAGTTCAAGAGAAGCAGTGGAACCACTAACCACAGAGAAAGGGTAAGAGGTGCAGTGGGGCCATTAACAGTGAGAGGAGCAGCAGGGCCATTAACAGCAATAGAGTGTGAGAGGCGCAGCAAGGGCATTAACAGGGAGAGACTGGGAGAGAAGCAGTGGGGCCATTAACAGCAAGAGAGTGAGATAGAAGCAGTGGGGTCATTAACAACAAGAGAATGCAAGAAGAGTAGAGGGACCATTAACAGACAGTGTGAGTGGAGCAGTGGAATCATTAAACACAGTGGGAAAGTGTGAGCAGAGCCAAAACCACGGTGAGAGAGTGTGAGCTGAGCCGTTAACCACGGTGCAAGTGCCTGAGCAGAGCCTTAACCACAGTGAGAGAGTGCGAGCTGAGCCATTAACCACAGTGAGAGAGTGCGAGCTGAGCCATTAACCACAGTGAGAGAGTGCATTAGAGCCCTAACCACAGTAAGAGAGTGCAAGTAGAGCCCTAACCACAGTGAGAGTTTGCAAGCTGAGCCATTAACCACAATGAGGGAGTGCAAGCTGAGCACTTAGCCACAGTGAGAGAGTGCAAGCTGAGCCATTAACCACAGTGAGAGAGTGTGAGCTGAGTAGCCTGGTAGCCGTTAAGTCAGAAGCCAATCGGAGCCATGTTCAGAAAGAAAAATTGAGGCGTGACATCACAGGGAAGTAGGTAGGCGATTGGCTGGTAAATATTTTCTATTTATTTGTTTTAAACTATGGAATAAACTGGTAAGCCTTATCGTTCTTTTTAAAGTACGCTTATTGCTACTAGTAAGGCGTATTAAGTATTAGTGGTGTTCATCAATATTAAATAAAAGTTTATCAGCATTGAAAAAGGTTCATCCACAGTAATAATATCTGTTAGAAGTAACAATGTTATGAACTAACAAAGAAATGGCTGGTTTGCTTCAGCCACTGTGTGCTATGTGGGAACTCCAGGATGCTTCCCATTTCCTACATAACTATTTGTGCATTTGTGAAGGAAGTGTTGCCATTTGCAACAGCGTGAGCTCCAGGTTTCGGAACTTGAGCAGCAGCTATCATCACTATGGCACACCCTTAAGGTTGGGAACTTCACGAATAGCACATTTATAGACGTGGTTATGCTGCAGTTTAAGAGGATAGAGGCAGAGAAGGAATAGGTGACCACCAGACAGTCAAGTTAAAATTGGCAGGAAGTGCAGGAGTCCCCTGAGTGCATCCCACTCTGCGACCAGTATTCACTTTTGAGTACTGATAAGAGTGGTGGTGCATCTTGGAAGAACAGTCAGAGCCAAGTCCATGGCACCACATGTGGCTCAACTATACAGCGGGATACAAGGAAGACTGGAAGAGCAAAAGTGATGGAAGCTTCAATAGTTAGGGTAATAGATAAGTGTTTCTGCGGCCACAAATGTGAATCCAGGATGGTATGTTGCCTCCCTGGTGCCAGGGTCAAGGATGTCACTGAGCAGCTGTAGAGCACCCTGCAAGTGGGCAGCAGTAGTCATGGTCCACATCTGTACAAATGATGTAGGAAGATATAATAATTATCATAATATTATTGGAATTTATTGTAAAATAGAGTAATAGTGGAATGTGTCTTTATGTATCTCTGTGTGTTGTAAGACTTAATTGAATTAGAGGCAGTCAATCTGGGTGCTTTTATGTAAGAAGAGAAGTTATGTTTGAAATGTTAATTCGGTAAACATGGGGAAGTTAAGAAACATAGTTGTCAAGGGAACATTTGCATTTTAAAATAAACCAGACTGGATTATTTTCAAAGGAGGGGTAAAATGTGTCACCTAGTTAGGTCATGTTTAGAAACAGTGTGTTTATTTTTACCAAAGATTACTGGTAAAATTTAATGCTATGAAAGGTTTTTATTATCAGGAAGAAAAAGCCCAAAAACATAGTGAAACACTGGGTATTTGCATTCAAAGGGGGAAAATATGTATTAAGGAGCAAAGGCTGTGTGTAAGGGTAGGCATTTTAAAATCTTACAAGTGTGAAAAGCCTTTAGCATCTATGCATCATGCTGCTGCCTTCAAAGGACTAAAGTTAAGAAAACTCACTTTGAATTCGACTTGTTTAGGGTATCATATTTCTTTGTCTAGGTCTTTTAAAATCTATGTGCCTTACTATTGCCTTAACAAAAGTGTGAGTGGGAATTAGATTGATTAGGGGATTTAGAAGTTATCATAGTAGTAATTAGTAGATATGTATATGCATTTGAAATCATTTCTCTTATTAATAAGTATTTATCCTAGTTTTGTAAAAACCTATTAGATTTGGTGGTCTTATTACTACTGAATTCAAGGCATGCATCCTGAAACTTATAAAAATGGAAAATTAAATGCGACAGTTGTTTCAAGTTTCCCTCTGGGATTTGAACAGCTCAACATTTACCATCCGCTGTGTCATAACAGTAGGCAGAAAGAAGGATGAGGCCCTCCAGTCAGAATTGAGCGATCTAGGTAGGAAATTAGCAAGCAGGGCTTGAAAATTTGTTATCTCCTGATTACTCCCAGTACCATGCTGAAGTGAGTATAGAAATGGAGGATAAAGCAGATGAATGGTTTCTGGAAAGATGGTGTGAGAGGGAGGGCTTTAGGTTCTTGGGACCGATTATGGGTGAGGTAGGACCTTTACAGGCAGATAGATAGCACTAGAGCTGGGAATAGTAAGTTAATAGGTGGGGTCAGTGCACAGGAGAGAAAGTAATAATGTCTAAATCAGATTTATTGTGCATGTATGTGAACGCACGGAGTGTGGTAAATAAGATTGGTGAATTACCAGGTGCAGATTGCCATGTGGATATACAACATTGTGGCTATAACAGAGCTAAAAGGAGGGCAGAACTTTCTGTTAAGTATTTGTGGATATAAGGTGTTCAGGAAAGGAAGAAAAGGGGAGGGCTGTTGGCATTGATTAAGGAGAACATCACAGTGCTGGAAAGATAGGATGTCCCAGAGTGTTCAAAGACAGAATTTGGCTAGAGCTAAGGAACAAAAAAAGGTGAAATTGTATTGCTCTGTGTTTTCTATAGGTCACCAACTAGTGGGAAGTACATAAAGGAACAAATTCACAATGAAGTTACAGAGAGCAGCAAAAATTTTATAGTAGTTATAATGGAGGTCTTAATTATCCAAATAAAGATTGGGATAGTTGTAATGTAAAGAGAAGAGAGGAGAAAGAATTCCTAGAATGTGTTACGGAAAATGTTTGACAGCAGTAGGTTTCATGTGCAATGAGGAAGGAGGCACTGCTGGACCAGGTTCCTGGGATTGAGGTAGTCAAGTGGATCAAGTGATAGTAGAAGAACATTAGGGGACAATGATTATTATATCATAAGGATTAGGCTGACCATGGAAAGGGACAAAATCGATCCAAAGTAAGAATAATTAACTGGGGAAATCCAACTTTACTGGGGCAAGAACAGATCCAGGCCAACTAAATTGGAGTCAAAGATTGGCAGGAAAAATGGTAGCTGAACAATGGGCTACTCTCAAAGAAGAGATAGTTCAGGCACAGTCAAAGAATAAAGGGAAAAGTAGGGTAAACAAAGCCAGAACTTGCTGGATGACAAAAACAAATGGAAATTAAGATAAAGAAGAAAAAGGTGTTCTCATGACAGGTGTCAGGTAGAAAATACAACTGAGAACCAGGCTGAATATTGAAGGTTCAAAGGGAAGGTGGAAAAGCAAATAAGAGAAGGAGAGAGGGAGTATGAAAAGAGATAAGAAGCTAATATAAAAGGGGATCCCAATGTATTCTATAGGCATATAAGCAGTAAAAGGAGGAGTAGGCTGATTGTGGAGAAAAAGGATAAGTCAAAGCCGAAGTATTAAATGAATATCTTGCATTTGTCTTTACCAAGGAGAAAGTTGCTACCCTGACCCTGGTGAAAGAGGAGATAATTCAGACACTAGAAGGGTTTAAAATTAATAATGATGAGGTATCAGATAGGCTTAAAATTGAGAAAGCACTAGGGCCAGATAAGGTGCATCCTTGGATACTGAGGGAAGTGAGAGTGGAAATTGCCGAGGCACGGACCATAATTTTTTAATCTTCCTGAGATTCAGGGCTTGTGCCAGAGGACTGGAGAATTGAAAACATTACACCTCTTTTCAAAAGTCCAGCAACTACAGGCCGATCAATTTAACTTTGGTGGTGGGGAAAATTCTAGGAATAACCATCTGAAGTAAAATTATTAGTTACATGAGCATATACTGTTAGTCTTAAAAGCCAGATTAGCACACCAGAGTTATGGAAGATCTATGATTAAAAAGAACTAAAACTTTAAATTAAATACCTAAAAATCATACTTATGTAATTAAGAAATGTATAATTATTACCTGGAAGTGTGCTAGCATTTAATAAGCACCATAAATTGTAATATTCATAGGAATTATTCTAAGTTAATTATGAAAGTAATTAAATTAAATTGACTAAATAATATAAGTAACAGTAGCAGGGAAGTGTTGTGTTGCAGCTGTGGAATGTGGCTTTCTTGGACATGAACACAATCCAACACAAACATGCCTGCAGAAAGCGTAGGCAGCTAGATGAATTCCGGATCTGGATTATTGATCTTAACTGCAGACACTGAACAACATCAGGGAGGGGGAGAGATACCTGGCTACTTGGTGCCTAGAAAATGGTCACACCCCTTAAAATAGGTTCATCTGTTTTGGTCAACGATGAGGGAAAGGAGGGTCTGACTGTGAGTGAGACAGATAAAGGGACTGAGCAGACAGCAGTGGAGGAATGGCAGCCTTTGCAATTGTCAAACAGGTTTCAGGTGCTTGCAGAATGTGTGAACAAATGCAAGGCCTGCAGGGTAAATGAGCAGGTTGGCCATGGCACCATGGTACAGGAAGCTGTTCAAGTGGGGGGAGAAAAAATGAATGTAATGGTAGTAAGGGACAGTATAGTGAGGGAGGTTGACACTGCTCCCTGCAGCAAAGAGTGAGAATTTATAAGGCTGTTTTGCCTGCCCAGCGCCAGGGTTCAGGACATTGGCTCAGGGCTGGAGAGGAACTTACAGTGGGAGAGGAAGGATCCAGTTGTGTGATCCAATGAAATAGGCAGGACAAGGAAGTAGGTTCTGCATAGTCAGTCTGAGGAGCTAGACACTAAATTAAAAGGCAGAACCTCAAATGTAGTAATCACTGGATTATTACCTGACCAATATATTAATTGGCATAGGGCAAGATTGGAGAAATGAATGCATGGCCCAAAAAGACTAGAATAGTAGAAGTAGGTTCCAGTTCGTGGAGCACTGGCACCAGTGCTAGGGAAAGTGGGTGCTGTACCGATAAGACAGTCTACACCTGAATCATGCTGGTACCAGTGTTCTAGCGAGCAGCTAGGAAGTGAAGAGGATTTTAAATTAAATAGTGGGTGAAAGGGATCAAATTTGGAAAGATGTGGTGAGTCAAAATGTGGGGACAAAGCAAGAGAGAAAGGTATTAATATGGGAAATGTTAAACAGATTGTGGACAGAACGGACAGAGAGTACAATTCCAAGAGCAAATCAGCAGATAAGGGGAGATGTTGCAAAAATAATATAAGGACAAAACTAAAAGCTCTGTATTTGAATGCACATAGCATTCAAAACAAAACAAAATGAACTGATAATATAAAAAGAAATAAGTAATACGATCTGGTAATGATTACAGAGACATGGCTACAGAATTACATAGATTGGGATCTGAATATTGAAGGGTACATTACATTTAAGAAGGACAGGATGCTAGGAAAAGATGGATGGGTAGCGCTGTTAATTAAGTATGGTATTAAAACAATAGACGGGGTGATCGAAATTCAGGAAACAAGGATAGAGAAGTGGTTTGGATAGAGATCAGAAATGATAAAGGCAAGAAGTCACTTGTGGGAGTTGTACAGGCTCCCTAACAGTAACCGCATGGTAGGAAGGATGGTGTGTTGCCTCCCTGGTGCCAGGGTCCGAGATGTCACTGAATGGCTGTAAGGCATCCTGAAGGGGGAGGGTGATAAGGCAGAGGTCATGGTACGTGGTGGTGCCAATGACATAGGTAGAAAGAAGGATGAGGTCTTGCATCAAGAATTCAGGGAGTTGGACCCCTTGGGTTGTAATCTCTGGATTACTCCCAGTGTCACATGCCAGTGAGCTCAGAAATAGGAGAATAGTGCAGATGAATACCTGGCTTAAGAGTTGGTGCAGGAGGGAGGGTTTTAGATTCCTGGATCACTGGGACTGCTTTAGGAGAAGATGGGACCTGTACAAGCGGGATGGTCTGAACCAGAGCAGGACTAACATCTTTGTGGGTGGGTTTGCTGGTGCTGTTGGGAGGAGTTTAAACTAATTCAGCAGGGGGAGGGCAAACAGAATGTTAGCAGAATAGGGACACATCATAATCTAGTAAAACAATCAAGTCAGAGGGAGTACAGCAGCATTAAGTTTCAAGGGAGTAAGGCAAGGCTGGATGGAGTGCCTCTACTTTAATGCCAGGAGTATTACAGGTAAAACGAATGAGTTAAGGCTGAGGATTGACACCTGGAATTGTGATACAGTAGCCATCACTGAGATGTGGCTGAGGAAGGGGCAGGATTGGCAGCTCAGCATTCTGGGATAAAGAAGTTTCAGGCGAGACAGGGGAGGGGGTAAAAGAGGAGGAGGCATTGCATTATTAGTTAAGCAATCAGTTACTGCAGTAAGGAGAGATGATATCTTGGAGGGAGCACCAAATGAAGTTTTGTGGGTAGAGCTTAGGAATAAAAAAGGACCAGCCACATTGTTAGGTGTTTATTATAGACCCCCAGGTAGTCAGTGGGAAATTGAGGAGCAAATATGTACACAATTAGCAGAGGTGTGTAAAAACAATAACAATAGGGTAATTATATTAGGTGATTTCAACTTTCCCAACATTAATTGGGATAGACATAATGTTAAGAGCTTAGATGGAGTGGATTTCTTGAAACATGTACAGGAGAACTTTTTAGATCTATATGTAGAGGGTCCAACAAGGGACTGTGCAGTGCTAGACCTAATTCTGGGGAATGAAGCCGGACAGGTGGCTGAGGTGGTGGTGGGGGAGCATTTTAGTGATAGTGACCACAACATGCTACAATCTAAGCTTGTTATGGACAAAGAAATAGACAAGTTGCAAAACAATGTTTTGGATTGAGGGAGAGTGGACTTTAGTAAAATAAGGCTGGATCTGGCCACGGTAGACTGGGAACAGCTACTTGTGGGGAAATCTACAGATGATCGAAGGTGGGGGGGGTGGGGGGGTGGGGGTGTGTGTGTGTGTGAGGGGGGAGTCATTCAAAAAGGAAATGGGGAGGGTACAGGCTCAACAAGTTCCCTCAAGGGTGATAGTCAGGAGTAACAAGTCCAGAGAACCATGGATGGCCAGAGATATTCAGGTTACAATGAGAAGGAAATGAGAGGCTTTTAGCAGGTACAAGAAAAGCAAATCAGCAGAGGCATTTGTGGAGTACAGACAGTGCAGGGTGGAGCTTAAGAAAGCAATTAGGAGAGCAAAGAGGGGATATGAGAAAGCTCTGGCTGGTAAAAATAGGGAAAATCCCAAGATATTCTGTAAGTATATCAATGGGAAGAGGATAACCAGGGAAAGAGTTGGACACATTAGGGACCAAGGGGGCAACCTATGGGTGGAGCTAGAGGACATCAGTAGAGTGTTGAATGAATACTTCACATCTGTCTTCACCCAAGAGAATGAGGATGAAAGTATCAAATTCGGGACAAGGGGCTGCAAGGTTCTTCAGCAAGTTGATCTAGGGAATGACAAGGTATTGGAGATGTTGGCAGGCTTAAAAGTTGACAAATCTCCAGGTCCGTTTGATTTGTGTCCTAGGCTGCTGAGGGAGGTAAGGGAGGAGATCGCAGGGGCTCTGACCCAAATTGTTAATTCTTGTCTGGCCATGGGGGAGGTGCCAGAGGACTAGAAAAAAACTAATGTGGTTCTGCTATTTAAGTACGGTTGTAGAGATAAGCCAGGGAACTATAGGCCAGTGAGTCTCACGTCAGTGGTAGGGAAACTATTGGAAAAAATTCTGAAGGAGAGAATCTATCTCCACTTGGAGAGGCAAAGTTTGATTAGGGATAGTCAGCATGGCTTTGTCAGAGGGAGGTCATGCCTAACAAATTTGATTGAATTTTTGAGGAGGTGACCAGGTGTGTAGATGAGGGTAGTGCAGCTGATGTAGTTTATATGGATTTCAGCAAAACATTAGACAAGATTCCACTTGGAAGACTTATAAAGAAGGCAAATGCACATGGCATACAGTGTAATTTGATAAGGTGGTATCAAAATTGGCTTAGTTGTAGGAGACAGAGGGTGATGACAGAAGGATGCTTTAGAAACTGGAAGCCAGTGTCCAGTGGTGTACCACAGGGACCCCATTATTCGTCATTTATAGAAACAACATAGATGACTATGTGGCTGGTAGGATTAGTAAGTTTGTGGATGACACAAAGATTGGCCAAGTGGTTAACAGTGAAGTTGAGTGTCTTGGGCTACAGGAAGGTATAGATGGGATGGTCAGATGGGCAGATAAGTGACAGATGGAATTTAACCCTGAAAAGTGTGAGGTGATACACTTTGGAAGGAGTAATTTGACAAGCAAGTATTCAATGAATGGCATGACACTAAGAAGTTCTGAGGAACAAAGGGACCTTGGCATGTGTGTCCATAGATCTCTGAAGGTGGAGGGGTATGTTAGTGGGGTGGTGAAAAATGCATTTTGGGCACTTGCCTTTACCAATCGAGGCATAGATTACAAAAGTAGGGAGATCATGTTGGAGTTGTATAGAAGCTTGGTGAGGCCACAGCTGGAGTACTGTGTGCAGTTCTGGTCGCCATATTATATGAAGGATGTGATTGCACTGGAGGGGGTGCAGAGGAGATTCACCTGGATGTTGCCTGGGATGAAACATTTAAGTTATGAAGGGAGGTTGGATAGACTTGAGTTGTTTTCATTGGAGCAGAGAAGACTGATGGGGCGACCTAATCGAGGTGTACAAGATTATGAGGGGCATGGACAGGGTGGATAGGGAGCAGCTGTTCCCCTTAGTTGAAAGATCAGTCACAAGTGGACATAAGTTCAAGGTGAGGGACAGGAGGTTTAGAGGAGATGTGAGGAAAAACTTTTTTACCCAGAGAGTGGTGACGGTCTGGGATGCGCTGCCTGGGTGGTGGAGGGGGGTTGCCTCACATCCTTTAAAAAGTACCTGGATGAGCATTTGGCACGTCATAACATTCAAGGGCCAAGTGTTGGTAAATGGGATTAGGTAGCTAGGTCAGGTGCTTCTCACGTGTCGGTGCAGACTCAATGGGCCGAAGGACCTCTTTTGCACTGTGTGATTCTGTGATAACGGAAGAAATAACAGGAGCTTGACAGAAAAGTACAGTGATAATTATGGGGTTTTAATCAACATATTGACTGGAAAAATTAGATGGACAAAGGTCGAGGAGTAATGCATAGACTGTTTTAGGGATAGTTTCTTAGAAAAGCATGTTCTGGAGCCAGCCGGAGAGCAGTCTATACTAGACCTGGTAATTTCCAACAAGATAGGATTAATTAATAACCTCATAGTGAAGGTGCCCCTCGGTAGCAGAAATCATAATACGATTGAATTTTACATTGAGGGAGAGGAGAGCGGGTCTAAGACTAGTATTTTAAACTTAAATAAGGGCAATTATGAGGGCAGGAAATTAGAGTAGCTAAAGTGAACTGACAAATTAGGTTAAGGGATATGTCAATAGAGATGTTGTGGCAGACCATTAAGGGGGTATGTCAGAATCTGCAGAATATTTACATTCCAACAAGAAAGGAAAATTTCTAAGGGGAAGCCTGACCATCTGTGGTTAATTAAAAAAAAGATAAAGCTAGTATCAAACTCAAACAAAAACCATATAATTGTGCAAAGATGGATGGGAGGTCAAAAGATTGGACAAAATGTAAAATCAGTAAAGAATGACTAAAAGATTAATAAGGAGGGAAAACAGAGGATGAGAGAAAGCTAGCTAGAAATATAAAGACATAAAGACAGAGAGTAAGAGTTCTACTGATATTCAAAAAAGAAAAGGATTAACAAAGTGAGCATTGCTCCTATAGAAAATGAGTGTGGCGAATTAATAATGGAAAATAAGGAGATGGCAGATTAATTGGTTAGGTATTTTACATTGGTCTTCACTATAGAGGATACAAGTGACATTGCAAAAAAAACTGTAAATCAGGAAATGGAAGGGGGGGGAGGAACTCAAGAGAAATACAGTCACCAGGGAGATGGTACTGAGTAAATTGTTGGAGCTGCGGGCTGATAAGTCCTCAGGTCCTGATTGACTTCATCCTAAGGCTAGTGAGATAGCTGGTGCGTTGGTTTTAATTTTCCAGAATTCCCTAGATTCGGGGAATTTTCCGTTAGATTGGAAAATTGCAAATGTAACTGCTTTATTCAAAAAGGGAGGCAGACAGGAAGCAGGAAATGACAGGCCTGCTAGCTTAACATCTGCATAGAGAAAATTTGAGAAGCTATTACTAAAGACATTATAGCAGAGTACTTAGAAACAATCAATGTAATAGGACAGAGTCAAGATAGTTTTGTGAAATGGAAATCATGTTTGACCAATTTATTTGAGTTATTTGAAGAAGTGACATGTGCTGTGGATAAAGGGGATGTACTGAACTTCGATTTCCAGAAGGCTTTTGGTAAGTTGTCACATCAAAGATTATTGCGCAAATTAAAAGCACATGATGTAGGTCACATATTGGCATGGATAGAAGATTGGCTAGCTAAAAGGAAACAGATAGTAGGCATAAATGGGTCATTTTTTGATTAACAAGATATAACAAGTGGTGTGCCACAGGGATCAATATTGGGGCCTCAACTTTTTACAGTTTATATAAACGACTTAGATGAAGGGACCGAGGCTATGGTTGTTAATCTTGCTGATGACACAAATATACTTAGGAAAGTAAATTGTGAAGAGGGCATAGGAGGCTGCAATGGAATATAGATAGGTTAAGTGAGTGGGCAAAGATCTGGCAAATGGAGTATAATGTGGGAAAATGTGAAATTGTCAATTTTGGCAGGAAGGATAAAAAGGAAGCATATTATCTAAATGTTGAGAGATTGCAAAGCTCTGAAATGCAGAGGGACCTGGCTGTCTTAGTGCATGAATTGCAAAAGGTTAGTGCGCAGGGACAGCAAATAATTTGGAAAGCTAATAGAATGTTATTGTTTATACAAGGGTAATTCAATACAAAAGTAGAGAATTTATTCTTCAGTCAAACAGGGTATTGGTGAGACCACATCTGGAGTATTGTCTACTGTGTTGGTCTCCTTATGTAAGGATGTAAATGCATTGGAAACAGTTTGGGGAAGGCTTACTGGGCTAATACCTGGAATGGGTGGGTTGTCATATGAGGAAAGGTTGGACAGGCTAGGCTTGTATCCACTCAAGTTTAGAAGAGTAAGAGGCAACCTGATTGAAATATATAAGATTCTCAAGGGTCTTGACAGGGTGGAGAATCTAGAACTAGGGATCACTGTTTGGTGGCCCATTTAAGACAGAGATGAGGAGAATTTATTTTTTCTGAGGCTCATGAGTCTTTAGAACTCTCTTCCTCAATAGGCGGTGGAAGCAAAGTCTTTTAATATTTTTAAGGCAAAGGTAGAAAAATTCTTCATAAGCAAGGGTGTGAAAGGTTTTTAAGGGTAGGTGGGAATATGAAGTTACAATCAGATCAACAATGATCTTATTGAATGGCGGAGCAGGCTCAAGGTGGCCTAATTTGTATGTTTGTATGTTCATATGTGGGTTAATTAAGGAAAGCCAGCATGGCTTTTTTAAGGTAAAATCGAGTTTAACTAACTTGCTGGAGTTTTTTGAAGAGGCAACAGAGATGGTGTTGGATTTCCAAAGAAAGATTTGATACAGTGCTGCACAACTGACTCCTGAGCAAAGTTATAGCTCATGAAATATCAGGGACAGTAGCAATGTGGATAAAATAATTGGCCGAGTGAGAGGAAACAGAGTAGTTTCAAGTATAGGGCTGATATCAAAAGTGCCTGACACTGATGTAACAAGGATGTAGTGTCACATGATTAAGTAACCGAGATCTGGAAGTAAGCAGAATAAAACCTCATGCAGAGTTACTGAAATTTATATAGATCTGTAAATAAACAAGAATGGTTTTCATAAATTATAAAGTAGTTTTCTTAGGAAAACAAGTAATCTCTAAAGAAGCCACAACTAGACCTTAAAATCCAGACGAAACAAGTAGTGGTTAATGGATTTCCTTTTCGGGCTAGGGGAAAGTTTGTAGTGGATTTTCCCAGGGGTCAGTTTTGGGACTCTTGCTTTTCCTGATATATATTAATGACCTGGGCCTTGCTGTACAGGGTACAATTTCAAAGTTTGTGGACGATATGAAACTTGGAAGCATTGTGAGCTGTGAGGTGGATCGTGTAGAAACTTCAAAAGAACATTGACGAGTTGGTGCAATGGATGGATAGGTGGCAAATGAAGCTCAATGAGAAGTATGAAGTGATTCATTTTTGTAGGAAGATCATGGAGAGACAATATAAGATAAAGGGTACAATTCTAAAGGGGTGCAGAAACAGAGGGACCTGGGTGCATAAGGCACCGGGACCGGACAAAATGCATCCAAGGATATTGAAGGAAGTGAAGGGAGAAATTTTAGGGACACTGGCCATAATTTTTCAGTCTTTCCTAGACTCAGGGGAGGTGTCAGGGAACTGGAGAATGGCAAACATTATGCACTTGTTCAAAAAATCTTGTAAGGATCATCCCAGCAATTACAGATCAGTCAGTTTAACTTAAGTAGTCAGCAAGATTCTAGAAACAATTGTTCGGGATAGAATTAGCAGTCACATGGAAAAATATGGGATGATAAGGAAGAGCCAGCATGCATTTCTAAAGGGGAAATTGTGTTTAACTAACTTGTTGGAGTTTTTTGAAGAGGTAACAGAAAAGGTCGATGAGGGTAATGCTGTTGATGTGGTGTACATGGACTTTCAAAAGGCATTTGATAGAGTGTCATACAACAGACTTGTGAGAAAAGTTACTGCTCAGAGAATAAAAGGGACAGTAGCAACATGGATAAAAAAATGTCTGAAAAATAGGAAGCCAAGAGTAATGATTAATGGATATTTTTCGGGCTGGAGGAATGCTTGTAGTGGAGTTCCCCAGGGGTCGGTATTGGGACCCTTGCTTTCCCTGATATATATTAATGATCTAGATCTTGATCTGCAGGGGACAATTTCAAATTTTGCGGATGATATGAAGCTTGGGAGTGTTGTAAACTGCGAGGAGGACAGTGTAGAACTTCGAAAGGACATAGACAAGTTAGTGAAGTGGGCAGATAGGTGGCAGATGAGGTTCAATGTGGAGAAGTGTGAGGTGATCCATTTTGGTAGGAAGAACATAGACAGACAATATTAAATAAGGGGTAAAATGTTGAAGTGGGTGCAGGACCAGAAAGACCTGGGTGCATGTGTGCATAGATCATTGAAGGTGGCAGGACAAGTGGAGAGAGCAGTTAATAAAGCATATAGTATCCTGGTCTTTATTAATAGGGGCATAGCATACAAAAGCAGGGAGGTTATGATGAATTTATATAAGACACTCATTAGACCTCAGATGGAATATTGTGTACAGTCCTGGGCACCATATTACAGGAAGGATGTGAACACATTGGAGAGAGTGCAGAAGATGTTTACAAGAATGGTTCCAGGAATGAGAAACTTCAGCTATAAGGATAGATTTGAAAGGTTGGGACTGTTCTCCTTTGAGAGAAGAAGGCTGAGATGAGATTTGATAGAGATGTTCAAAATCATGAGGCAGCCGAACAGAGTAGATAGGGAGAAGCTTCTAAAAGTATCAAGAATGAGAGGGCACAGATTTTAAGTGACTTGCAAAAGAAGCAAATGTGATGTGAGAAAAACTTTTCCACACAATGAGTGGTTCGGGTCTGGAATGCACTGCCGGGGAATGTGATGGGGGCAGGTTCAATCGAGGCATTCAAGAGGGAATTGGATGATTATTTGAATAGAAACAATGTGCAAGGGTATGAAGAAAAGGCAGGGCATTGACACTAGGTCTTAATGCTCTTTTGGAGAGCCGGTGCAGACAGATGGGCCGAATGTCCTCCTTCTGTGCCATTAAAATTCTGTGATAAGTAATTGAATGTGGCAGGGTAGGTTAAGAGCATGGTGAAAAAAACATGCAGTATCCTAGGCTTTATTAATAGGGGCAGAGAGTACAAGAGCAAGAAGGTTATGTTGAACTTATATAAGGCACTAGTTAAGTCTCAGCTGGAGTATTGTGTCCAGTTCTGGGCATTGCACTTTAGGAAGGATGTGAAGGCATTAGAGAGTGTGCAGAAAAGATTCATGAGAATGGTTCCAGGGATGAGATACTTCAGTTATGGAGATAGATTAGAGTGTTTAGGACTGCTTCCCTTGGAGAAAAGGTGACTGAGAGGAGATTTGATAGAGTTATTCAAAATCATGAGGGGCCTGGACAGAGGATAAAGGGAGAAACTGGTCCCTCTTGTTAAAGGGAATGAGAGGGCACAGATTTAAAGTAATTGACAAAGGAAGCAAAGGTGACATGAGAAAAAACTTTTTCACTCAGTGAATGGTAAAGGTCTGGAATGCACAGCCTGAGAATGTGGTGGAGGCAAGTTCAATCAAAGCATTTAATTGGAATGAGACTATTATCTGAAAAGGAAGAATGTGCAGGGTTATGGTGAGAAGGCAGGAGAATGGCACTAAGTAAATTACTCATTTGGAGAGCTGGTGTAGAAATGATGGGTTGAATGGCCTTGTTCTGCGATGTAACAATTCTGTGATTCTGTCGATGGGAACTGTGGAGATGATAGTGTTTCCTTGCACCTACTGTGCCTGTTCTTCTAGGTGGTTGAGGTAACAGGCTTTGGAGATGCTGCCAGAGAACTCTTAGTCAGTTTCTGCAGTGCATGCGGCAAATATTGTAAACTTCAATCTTCGTACGCCAGCAGTGGAGGGGATCATTAGACTAGTAAGTGAGGTACTGCTTTTTTCCTGGATAGCATCGAGCATCTTGAGCGTTGTTGCATGTGCAACCAGTTTAGACAAGTGGAAAGGATTGGATCAAACTACTGACATGCATGGTAGGGTGTGGAGAGGCTTTGGGATGTCAGCAAGTGACCCATTTGCTGCAGAATGCACAACTTCTGAAATGCTCCAGTAGCCATGGCATATATGTGAACATTTCAGTTAAATTCCTAGTTGATCTTGACTCACACAATATGCGCTCTATTCCATTATTTGAGTTTTTCTGCCTCCGTTACATCTGTTCCTGTGATGCCACCTTACATACAAGTGTTTCTAATGCGGTTTCCTCGTTCCTCACCGAGGATTTCACTCTACTGTGATTGACAGGGCCCTTGATTATGTCCACTCCAATTCCCCAACTTCTACTCTCACCACTTCCTCTCATTCCCAGGACCATGATAGTGTTCCCATTATCCTCACCTTCCAACCTTTCATCTCCACATTCACCATATCAACCTCTGCCACTTTTCATAACCTCCAACATGAAGTCACAACAAAACACATCTTCCCCTCTCCTTTCAATATTCCAAAGGGATAATTCCCTCTGTGACCCCCTTGTCCATTCCTTAAACACCCTCTACATCTCCATCCTGTTCTGAGATGCAATATCTTCACTTCCCATTGTCCAGGACTCCAGACTTCTCTTTCCAAATGAAACAGTGATTTAGTGTTTTTTTTTATTTGGTATACAGTATTTGCTGCTCACCACACTATCTCCTCTGCATTTGGAAGAATAAATGAAGATTGGGGACTACTTTGTGGAACACTTCCATTCAATCCACAAGCATGACCCTGAGTTTCTGGTCACCTGTCATTTCAATTTTGCACCCCCATTCTGACCTTTCTGTCCTCAGCCTCCTACACTATTCTAATGAATCTCAATGTAAGGACAAAGAACAAAAATTTCAGAGCGCAGCCTCCATGCTCATCATTGCAGACATCAGATGTTGATAATGATTGTGTTCCTTAATTTACACCCCCTCACAACTCATCTTTTGTTTCTTTATTTGTCCCACTATCATCTCCCATGTCTTTCAGCATCATTCTCTTTGCCATTTAATCTCTCCTGCCTTCTGTTCTAACACTGACCTCCTCATTTGTTCTTTTTACTCCTTCCCTCCTTTCCCTGCCTCTGTGCTTGCTGAAGACTATCACATCTGTAACTGGATCTCATTCTGAAAAAAGACCTTCCTCTCGAAATCTTGAGTTGAATTTTCCAAGGACTTTGGAGGTGGGTATGGAGAGCAAACAAATTCTGAGATGGAGGGGTTGGCCCGGTTTGCTGATGTGCTCCTGGGCCCTGCTGCTTTTCCCAGAGTGGGCTGAGTCTAAAGCCAGCAACCCGTGCATCGGTGGCAAAGCTGCTGTCTTCCCTTGTCACAGCCTTTGCCATTGGCTGAGGATTTCCTGGAAGCAAGTGCCTCCAATCATCATGGGGCTAATGTAGTGGCAGCTGCTTCCCTGTGCTCCTGCTGCTTTGCCCTATGAGGTGACACAGAGAGAGCTGCCCGTCTCTATTGCTGCAGGTCATACTTTATTCACTTCCTGCATCTGGGACCCACCTGGTATCCGGAATTGGATAATTGCCAATTGGCTGCCTTCCGTAAAATGAAGCCAGTGGATGCACTGTAGTAGTGAGTGAGGTTGGGACTCTGATCCTGCCTCCTGAATATTTTTAACGTTGGGAAAATTCAGCCTGTTACCTTACTTTCTTTCTCCACAGAGGCTGCCTGCTAAGTATTTCCAGCAGTTTCTGCTTTTATTTCAGATTTCCAGCATCCACAGGATGCAATTTTGATATAATTCCCACAATGTAGTTGGTAGGCTATTCAGTTAATGTTAGTTCCATTGAATGCTAAGCAGTCATGGTTGTTTTTTCTTTCTCATTATAGTTAGTCATTGCCTTGCACTTAAGTGATCCAAATGGATATTTGCTACTTATCAGCCCCAAAATGGATGTTGTCTTGCTGCATGAGGGTATGGACTGCATCATTCCCTGAGCAATTGAAAATGGTGCTGATCATTATGCAATCATCAGCAAATAGCCCCTAATCTTACAGTGGAGGTAAATTAATTAATGAAACAACTGAAAATAGTTGAGCTGAATATGTCACCCCGAGGAACTCCTCCAATTACATTCTCAGGCTGGGAATTTGGGCTGAATTTTTCCCAGGCTTCAGGGTCCTGAGGCCACTCTTGCCATCAACGGGACCAGCTCACTGATTTTACCGCAGGGGCAGACCTGCTGCCAACCAAATTTTGCTGGCTTAATTAGAGAGCCAGTAGCTCTGAGGCCTCAGCTTTACCACCAGGAGAAGTGGGCACTGCAGAGGAAGCCGGGAGACCTCGAGCCTCCAACAGGAAAATGAAAACTTCAGGGGGGTCAAGGGTGGAATAGGGAAAATCCTGCCGGGAAGTTGCTGGAACTGGGGGTTGCCTTCTCTGCTCATGGCTTCCTTTTTGAGCCATGGAACCTCCGGATCCGATGACCAACAATCCCCCCTCCACCCCGGGCTGCTG
Organism: Carcharodon carcharias; assembly: GCF_017639515.1. NCBI lineage: Eukaryota > Metazoa > Chordata > Chondrichthyes > Lamniformes > Lamnidae > Carcharodon > Carcharodon carcharias. Next base: position 139,596,314 of record NC_054477.1, read on the forward strand.
CAGGGAGATTGCCCCCATTTAGCTGGCAGCTCCCCATGCAGCAGAGGAGTTGCCACTAGCAGCATAGTAAATTGGTCCTTAAAAGGATCTTTAAGTATTCAAATTGGCTTTCGTCCTCTTTGGAGCTCCTGGGAAAATGCCCTGGGAGCAGGACTATGTCAGTGGACGCTCTTGCTATTTTATTACGCTCCCCCTGCCCCACCTCCCAGTCCACCATCTAGGGGCCGATAAAATTCTGTTTGTTGTCTTTGACAAAAGCATTAGCATTTTCTTCTTTTGCGAGGTGTGACTTCAGCCAAAGAAAGGGCCTCCCTTGATCTCCATTGACTTTGTTTTTCTTAGAGCTCCTTGATGTCAAAGATAGTTAGTCCGATAGATGAGCCCTTCAAATTGCACCACCGAAGGCTCCTTTCTGCTTCTTAACCCCATAAATTGCCGAATGATTTTAACACATAGTGAGGCAGGTGCTGGGGTCGACAAATTTCATTAATGGGCTGACAATAAGTATAGATTCATTGTTTAAATATAAAAGTGAAACTTTTAAATGATTCTGGTGATACCTCCTGGACATCTACAGCGATGCCCTAACCAATATGGCGAACAACACAATTCCAATTTGGAATGAATGCACATAGGCTACCAGCCATATTCGATCCTGCAAACCTCTTCACAGAACCTCTACACAGTCTCCTCTATTACTTGTAACCGAAAAGTGACTATGAGCCTTTTTGTTCCTTCCTTACACCATACTTCTCCTGCGTATCTAAATGTTCCTTTCTTTCTACTTTCCAACAACTTTGCCTAGGGTGCAGCCTTAGAGCCAGTGTTGCCAGAGGGAGTCAGTTACCACTCTGCTACGGGGCATGTGAAGCTGAGATACACCTTTTCTCATGGAAGCTTGGCCCCAGAAGGGAGTTGTAGCTAGCTACATCTCTGGTGCCTGGGCCTGGAAGCCTGGTGTCATTTTTGTTTTTTTGTTCATGGGACATGGGCATCACTGGCTAAGTCAGCATTTTTATTGCCATCCCTTAAGAAGGTGGTGGTGCCTTCTTGAAATGCTGCAGTCCATGTGGTGTAGATACATCTACAGTGCTGTTAGGGAGGATTTTTACCCAGCGATAGTGAAGGAACGGCAATATAGTTTCAATTCAGGATGGTGTGTGGCTTGGAGGGGAATTTGTAGGTGGTGGTGTTCCCATGTGTCTGCTGCCTTTGTCCTTCTAGTTGGTAGAGGTCACGAGTTTGGTAGGTGCTGTCAAAGGAGCTTTGATGAGTTGCTGCAGTGCATCTTGTATTAAATTCCTAAATAGCTCTTGTTTTATACAATTGGCCAGTACGATTAGCCCAGCTGAACTAAAGATTTAAAATTACAGGCATTAAACAATGGGAATACTTCATTTCATTTGTCACACTCAATAAGCAACTGCACAACATGACATGCAACTAAACCTGAATCAGGGAGATCCTACATTTGATTATTGTGTTCGCTGATCTTACACAGTGTGGCAGTTGGAGTAATAAATTTAGCTTTGGCACCAGTAGACTGGTTAGAATATGTATCTGCTAATGTTTCCTCTCTGGTACAATTGCTTCTGTTCGAAAATGCACATATGTGAACTTTGATCGGGAACAGAATTGGTTTAGTTGTAAAAAATGAAAAAAAGGAAGACTTGCATTTAAAAATATTAACTTCACAATGCCTGGATGGCCCAAAGCGTTTTACAGCCAGGAAAGTGCTTTTTAAATGCACACACTGTTGCAGGAAATGCAGTAGCCAAATTGCATACAGCAAGCTCTAACAATGTGATAATGACCAGGCAATCTACTTTTAATGCAACTTCACCTATAGTTGAATAGCCTTACCTGACTCCTGAATGATCGACAGTTGAAAGTGTACAACAAGTGCTATATCCCTACCACAATTAAAGTTATCTTTAAGATAAGAGGGTTGGGGGTAGAAGCAAATGTTCTGTAGTATTTTCATCCATCTTTGCACGTTTGGATTTCAGTTTGTATTCTTGATCTGTTCACTCATAATCAGGCACACTATTTTGTGAGATCCCAATGTAAACATGCAATTGGTTGAGGGATTTTCATTTCATTACTTTATGAGAGTTATTGTTTGACATTTTTCAGATGTAATATTCTAAGAAATAAATGTAAGTGTTTTCAATGAGGAATTGTCCTGTGGGAATGATTTCCCAATGCTGCAGTGTTCATTGGGCAGAAACTGAGGGGCGAAAAATACATGAAACAAATCAAATGAAGTACTCCCATGGAATGAAAATGAATGTAAAATAAAGAATTCTTCAAAATAATGAGACATTTGTTGAATAAGCAGCCATTCATAATGCTCTGAATATCTTATTAAAATATATAAAAAAAAAGGTAGATTTTTTTTATGCTGCACCAAGGGATGTAGAACTGCTAGGCATGGGGCAGAAGTAAAAGGGTCAGTCTCTACAGCACCGCTCTCTGCTTTGATTATTCCCTGTTACGATTTCCTTCAACTGATCAGAGGGTTGTGAAGTCTAGTTGAAAGCACTCCTTGAGATTTCATCATGTGACCTCCCGCTTCCAACCACCCTACGTCACTGAAACCAACAGTTTTTATTATCATTCCCGATATCTTGTGCCTAATAAATGAAACTGACCAAGGAAATGAAAGAAAAACACACTTTTCTTTCATGCCAATGTGATTTGTTTTCCTTGTGTGTGTAACACCATCTAGGAGATCAATCCTTAGTTCCTGGAGAATCCAGGACAATCCTGGAGGTTATCAACCCTACATCCTTGTGTGGTGCAACTGGGTCCATATGCCTTCTTAGGTTCTGGCCATATTTGTGCAATTAAAATGAGGCAGGAGGGGCTATTTGTAACTTCCCACTTCATCCAACTGCATTCACTGGGCTCCCCACAACAGGGTCATCCAGTGAAACCAGGTGGTATGACAATCACTGGGCTTCCATCCTCCGCAGGTTCTGAGTTCCATATTTAATGGTTAATTTAGAAAACTCCCCCCCCCCCCCCCCACCCCCCATGCCCCACAGTAGATTCTGCACCCTTCATTTTGGCAACTTGTTATGTGGCCCAATACGTGATCAGACATGCTGCCTTTTTTTAGGTGTAAGGCCCAAACAGAGTTCAGGCCTGCACCTAGAGTATCTCTGGGTCATACAAATGGTCCAGGGAAGGAAATTCCCTTAATTTATGTCTATCATTGCAGTGCACATCTATCTTTTAGTGTACATTGTTGGGGAAGCAGGGATGGGCGAAGTAATACGTTTTGAGTCTTAGGATTTTGTTTGTCTATTTTAAAGCAAAACTTCAGTTGATGTTCCCTCTGAGAGTTTAAATTGCACTTTCTCCTGACTAAAGTCTCAGATGTCTGTGAATAACAGGGACATCCAGTAGTTTTATGCTTGTACTGATCCAAGCCTTATGATAATGTACTAAAAAGGTTCGCACTGTGATAGAAACTAAAAGAAAATCATGGGATTTGGATAACAAATAAGGATAGTTTGAAACTGGGAGGAAAACAATGCATATGGACATGGCTGAGGACAGAGATGAAAAGTAAGGCAAAAAACAGGATGCAACAAGGGTTGAAGATTATGAAGTAATTGGAAAATTAATATAACCACAAAAATTACAGAATTCATATTTACATGTATAAACATAATTTGCTCCATACTTCCAGTAAAGCAACACTAATAATGGTAATTTTAGGGTGAAGTATCAGTTCTGAAGTCATTTGGTGGCAAGCAAGAAAATTCAAAGAATGTGTGCTTTATATAATTATGATAATGTTGATGTTTGTCACATTTAAGCAGCAATGAATTAATTCAACATGACAACAATTGTACTTGTAATACTCAACTGTGATAGCTGGAGTATCAAGGAAGTATTATGAGAAAGCCCATACTGTGGGATAAAAAGGGGTGGCAGCGAGGCGGGGAGGTGGCAGGGAATAGGTACCTGGAAAATCTTGATAAAAAGAAAATACTGCTGAACACTTCGGTGATCTAAGCCTCAAGCTCCTTGATTGTGAAGAATTGTCCTTTTTTAACCACACGGGAGTTAATTAGAAAATAGCTTCTATAAATCCACATTAACACAATACCTTTCTGGTAACATTTAGTCAAAATGTCATTGGCTATTCCAAGTTTTTGTAATTGTTCTAACTGGGCTAAAACAGTGTCCATACCAACCACATTAAGCTAACTGGAGGGAGTTGACAAGCCAGCTGATATCAAATGAGATTATAAAATTTTGATTAGATTATCTTCCTTATGTAGGCAAACTGCTTGCTTAATTCACCCCAAAATTTATGGAGAATTATTTGCCTGGGAATAATATGTGCCTAGGCTGCTTTATGCATTAACTGATCAGTTAGATTACCTAGCTAAATACCACTGTTTGTTCTCTAGTCATCTCTGGATGATCAGTGCTGCCAACAAGTACATGTTAAATATTGGTTATGAAAGAGACTGGTTAAAGTAAACACAGGTCTACTGCATTACAGGTTGTTGCTGCCATATTTCTATTGTAGACGAGCCCTCAGTGAATCAAGCTCTAGATCCTGCATTAAACACAAACTCAGAGAAGTCAGAATAAGACAAGTTGATCCAAATGATTGATTCGTTGTATATCCTGTTATGCTGTCCTTTTTGCTCTACACAATTAATGCCAATAGCTTGTTAGAATGCTTCAACCATAATTAAGCTGTTCTTAATGCATAGCCATGAGGCTGTGAAATTATATATGCTTATGTAGAATGTATTCCTATTCCAGGATCATCTGGCAACATTAAAGCTAATTTCAGGACCACACATCAGTCTATTGCAGATTTTGCAAAGAATTATTGTGGACAATAATATGTTTCAGTATGGCTAGCATATTAAATTTAAATAGTTTCAGAATATATTTGGCTTTGAAGGGATCAATTCACTGCTGAAATCTATCAAAAATTAAATATTAGACCATAAGATGTAAGAGTAGAAGTAGGCCAATTGGCCCATTGAGTCTGCTCTGCCATTCAATGAGATCATGGCTGATCTGATAATCCTCAACTCCGCTTTCCTGCCTTTTCTCCATAATCCTTGATTCCCTTACTGATATTCTTAAATATTAATTTCAAAAATTAGCTCACCCATTTCCTTAATGTTCCTTGAGTTTATAGCTGATTCTGATTATTCTAAGTGAATTTTTAAAAGTTGCTTATAAGATCACTAAATATTTTATTTGCATTATTAATAATGCCTTACTGCTGGACAGTGTGTCAGCTGTGGCTTAGCTGTAGAGCATTCATCTCTCGAAGGTTGTGTGTTCAAGTCTGATTCCAAACTCTTGAGCACCAAAATCTGGGCTGACTCTCCATATCAGTCAAATGCAGAAGGTGCTGTCTTTCAGCTGAGATGATAATTCAATGCCTTGACAGGCGGATGTGAAAAAACCCATTGCACAGTTTCAAGATTGAGTTATCCCATTGTCCTAGCCAGTATTTATCCCAAAATCATCATCATTAAAACAGATCATCTGTCCATTATTAAATCAATGTTTGTGGGAGTTGCTCTCTACATATTGACCACTGTGTTTTCTATGGGCAGGATTTTATGCGTCGGCGAGCAGGTGATCAGGAGAGGGCAGCTGGAAAGCAGGGGAAAAATGTTCCCCCAATTGGGGCGGGTAGTGCAGGAATGGGCGTGGGCAGGCGCACCTCTGATCAGGGGCGCACCGCCATTTTACGTGGGTGGGCCAATTAAGGCCTGCCCAGCATGATGTCCGCCTCTATGCTCTTCCTGTGTGGGCGGGGGGAGGGGATTCCCTCAGCCGGGAGTGTGCTCTTTCGCGCATGCGCGCAAAAGAGCGCATTGATCTCCCTGAGGCTACGTGCTGCCTCAGGGACATCACCTCAGAATTAAAACTTTTAAGACAAAAGTTCAAAAAATTTCCATGATATGTCCCCTCATGTGACACTGTCACAGGAGTTGGGAAATGTCCATCACTTTTACTCAAACCTTTATTAAATTTTTTAGAACCCTCATAAAACCTCATCCCGTCCGTGGATGAGGTTTCATGCTTTTTCTTAAGCCTGCCAGGGCTCCCGGCCTTTCTGCCAACCCTAAAGTTGGACTGGCAGCTCCATCAATTACCTAAATTGTTTTTTTAATGACCTCAATAGGCCTTTGACAGGTCGGCGGGCGCACAGCTGACTCGGCTGTGCCCCTGCCGACCTGAAAATGGAAACAATGCGGGATGGCATGAGGAGTTGCGGCTAATGTCATCCCACATCATTTTACGCGTCGGCAAGTGGGCTCCACCCCCGCTTGCCGAATGGAAGATCCTCGCCACCCCCCCCAAGATATAGAACATTATAGGAAGGGCTGACTGATAGGAGAAAAACTCTAGAGGTTACAAATTAGATGGGGAAGTTCAGAAGGGACGATTGGCAGGAAGGGTAATGGTGGCCGGGCTAAAAGAGGATGATGCTGATTAAGCGGGGGAGGGGGGGAGGGGTTTGGTTAAATTCATTATCACTGGAGGGTCAAGGTCGCTTTGGAGTGTGAATGAGTGATAGCCAGCAATGACTTAGAATTTTAATATGAGGTTGGCTGGACTCCATATTCAGATAGGTGTAATTTTAAAACTAAGCTTTTTGATGAAGAGATACAGCAGTCCATTTAAGGACCGCATATCAGGCCACACATAGACCTTGGGCAGGATTTTAGTCCCTGGCGGGGGTGTTCAGTGGGGGTAGGCGGAGTTGGTCGGGAAGCCAGCCGCTGCCCGTGATCAGCACCGCAGCGCAATTTTTACGCAAGCGGGCCAGTTAAGACCTGCCCAGCGTGGAGGTCAAGTGGCAGTGCTCAGCGCTGCCTGTACAGGCAGGAGGAGGGGGGCAAGTGGGCCTAGTGCAAACTGTGAACATGTGCACAAAAGAGAGTTTGAATTTCCCTGAGGCATGGAGCTGCCTCAGGGAGATAAAGCGCTCTTTGAAAAAATTTAATGTACAAAATAAAAATGTCATAAAACATGTCCTCTCATGTGACCCTGTCACTTGAGCAGGGACATGTTTTTAATTCAAGTGTGAGATTTTTGTTTTATTTTTATTTGCTTTAAGAAACCTCATCCCACCCATGGATAAGGTTTCCCAAAAAGTGCAAAGGTCACTTGGCATTTTCACCTTCCTGCCAACTGTTAGGTTGGACGGGCAGTGTAAATTTGACATTAATTACCTTTCTAATGGTCTTAATAGGCCTTTTAATTGTCAGTGGGCATGCTGCCGACTCTGGTGCGTGCCCGCTGAATGAAATATCGTGGGACTACGCGATGGCATCAGGATACTCACCTGATGTCATTGCGCGTCATTTTACACTCGGTGGGGCCAGACCCGTGTCCGTCCACCGAGCTCAATATTCTGCCCCTTATTTTACTGAAAACAGCTTCAGATCAAACTAATATTATGGAGGTGTTTCAAACACATTAGGCTCCTCGTTACATAGGATTACAAAGGATATCTGGCCACAGAAACAGACCATTTGGGCCAATTTGTTCATGCCGAGGTTTATGCCCCACTCAAGACCCCTATCATTTTAACTCATCTAAATCTATCATTGTAACCTCTATTCCCTTCTCCTTCAAATGCTTGTCTCACTCCCTTTTAAATGTGTCTATGCTACCTGCTTTAACCACTTCCTGTGGTAACAAGTTCCACATTCTGACCACGCTTAGGGTAAAGAAGTTTCTTCTGAATGTGCTGTTGGGTTTCACGATGAAAAGATCCTGTTATCTGTTTTAGTTCAGGTGTTGGCCCTTGACAACTACTTTTTGGCCTATATTATTATAGTGCACTCCTTGTTCATAATGACTGGGGGCTCCAGGTTTTTAGGTGCCTGTCTAGTGCCCAAAATAAAAACATACATGTACTTGCAAATATATAGGCCTTAGAATTTTCAAAAAGCAAAGGTTGATATCTCTTTACCAGTGACTATAAGTAATGGAGGTTTTGTATGCCAAGATGTCAAATTGTACCCCTTACAATAAAAGATTTACTTCATTAATGTAATTAAATTGTAAACTCATGCTGTAATTTGCAAAGATTTTGAAAAGTTTACTGTGAATGTAATTATTCTAAACTGATTCATTGGATTGTTCTATGGTTCACCCTAGAGTGCCTTAATATAATCACGTTACAATAAACTCACTGAACTGCAAGAATAACCAGATGAAATTATTTACATATTAAGTGAGACACATCATTAACAGACTTGACTCAAAGTCAACAACACAAAAGTTTGCATCTATAGCTTTAGATCATCTATAGAGGCTAACAGTGGAAAGTTTACTTTATTCAAGTTGTAACCTAAGTTCATGAAAGTTCATAGTGGAGAGAATAACATATTAACATGGGTAGATGATTGGTCAGCTAACAGGAAGCAGAGAGTAGGGGTAAATGAATCATTTTCGGGTTGGCAAGCTGTAACTAATGGAGTGCCACAGGGATTAGTACTGGAGCCTCAAACATTTACAATCATTATCATTAACTTGGATGAAGGGATCAAATGTATGGCAGCTCACTTTGCTGATGACACAAAGATAGTTAGGAGAGTAAATTGTGAAAAGGATATAAGGGATCTGCAAATGAATAGAGATAGGTTAAGTAAGTGGGCAAAAATTGACCAGGTGGAGTATAATGTGAACTTTGTCACTTTTGCAGGAAGAATAAAAAAAAATTCCTTATTTATCTGGAGAGAGACTGAAGAACTCTGTGGTACAGAGGAATCTGGGTGCCTGGTACATGAATTACAAAAGGTTAGTATGCAGGTATATCAAGTGATTAGGAAGACAGATAGAATGTTGTCATTTATTCCAAGGGAAATGGAATATAAAGGTAGGGAAGTTTTGCTCCAGTTGTAAAGGGTATTGGTGAGGCCACATCTGGAGTACTGGTGTACAAAACTGGTGTACAGTTTTGATCTCCTTACTTAAGAAAGGATATAATTGCATTAGAAGCAGTTCAGAGAAGGTTCACTTGACTGATTCCTGAGAGGAGGGGGTTATTTTAGGAGGAATGTTGAACAGATTGGGCTAGTATCTATTGGAGTTTAGAAGACTGAGAGGTGAGCTTAGTAAAACATATAAGATCCTGAGGGGACTTGACAAGGTGGATGCTGAGAGGATGTTTCCCTTTATGGGAGAGACTAGAACTAGGAGATACAGTTTAAAAATAAGGGGCTTCCCATTTACAACAGAGGTGAGGATTTTTTTTTCTCTCAGAGGGTCATTAGTTTTTGGAATTCTCTTTCCCAGAAAGCAGTGGAGGCAGGGTCATTGAATATTTTTAAGCCTGAGTTAAATACATTCTTGATTGACAACGGAGTCAAAGGAAATAAGGGGTTAGACAAGAATTTAGAGTTGAGGCTACAATCAGATCAGCATAACTTTATCAAATGGCCGAACAAGTTGGAGGGTCTGAATGGCCTTATCCTGCTCCTAATTCATATCCTTGTATTGTGATGAATTGGAAATACCTATCTTAACCTGAAGTCGGAGGTAGGGAACTCGGGTTTCCTGTGCATGCACCGGCTGGGAAGTGGCTGCGCATGCGGAGTTCAGGGTTTTCACATCTTTAGGCCAGGAGCTGGCCCTGCGTGCCTTTGCAGAAGCAAAGAAGAAGAAATGATGTGAAACTGCAAGTCAAGGTGACCTGAACTGGAGCGCCATTACTGAAGAAGGTGTCCCAAGGAGCAGCACATGGGGAGAGGGTCAGGTGGAGATCCCAGGAGCAAGTACAAGAAGAGATAAAGATAGGGATTAGAAAAAGCTCCCAGAAGTCAAGTTTAAAGAAGGGAGCAGAGCAACAGGCTCCAAGTTAAAGAGAGAGCTGCAAGAAGCAGATTTGAAGCAAAGCGGGCTTGAGAGGAGTCCTGAAGACCCGAGGAGGCAGCTGAAGGCTGGTGACTCCTGAATTCGGAATATTTGGAACAGTGGTGTTCGGCTTGACACGGTCGAGGACCTGAACTTGTGCTTCGAAGGTGAAGCTTTAGTGTACGTGGAGATCCAGGGGAAAGGAATCCCGCAAGATGAGACTGAAACACTAAAAGTGAACCCTTGCTGAAGCCTTCCGAGTGGGAGCAACATTTGAAGAGAGCTCCAAGGCAAGTTCTTCAAACGTGGAGATTGGAGACCCTCGTGAGAATGATAAAGATTGCATGATGACTGGTTGGCTTCCAATGTGACAAACATTTGGGTGGGTTGTTGAGAAATCCATGAGTCTACATTGGTCATATCTGTTGTTTACTTTGGAATGTGGCGCATCTGATCACAGTCCACCTGTTAATCCACGTGCACCTTATACTTAACTTGAATATTGGAGTATAAGGTAGATATTGTAGTTTGTTTTATCTTCCTGAATTTGTATGTGCCTGTGGAGCTATTGCTGGGGTAAAGGAATAGGGAATACTTGAATTATCTTGTGTTTGCATTGAGATTTTTTCCAACCTTTTTGTCTGGTGTAATATAGCTCATTTTTCTTGTTTAATAAATATTTTACTCTTTGTGTTAAAAGTTCATCAGCAGACCCCTGTGAATTTGTTCAGTAACTTTCTTCTCCGGTTTCTAAAATAAAAGATTAGGATCTATCAAGCCAGGTTTCACTCTGGGATTTGACTTGTCTAGTGTTAACATCAGCAGGGACCATAACAGCGGGTAAGTAGAGAAAGTGTTTGAATAACAGGTCAATTCAGGCCTTCGGAATGGACACATTTAACAAAGGTCTCTGGGGGAGAAGGGTTGAGGAGGTTGGTGAAATTGGTCTTCAGCAATGAATCAATAGCCTTTTTTCCAAAGGAGTGTGAAGCTGTCTGCTCATTAGTTACCATCTTTTTTATGCTGTCGCTGAGGACCAATCTCACCCCCTGCGAACCCTGCCTCCCGAAAACTTTTAGAAAGATCTAATTGTGAGAAATCTATGATTAGTATTGACATTTATAAAATTGTATTCATGGTCTCTATTTGCATTAATATGGCACCATTTGCAGGCTTAATTCTGTGCTGTCTGAGGCCATCTCAGTGCTCAGTGCCTGGATGTTGATTTGGAATGGCTTTAATGCTTTTGCTAATAGGTAGTGAGTACGTTGTATGCCTTTCTGTGTTGTACTCTAAGGACATTAAATGCAGGGCTATTTTTACTTCAGCTATAAAAGATTGCCTTTTCCCTGGTGGTCAAGACATCAATTACATCACATTTAGGCTCATCCTGCAGTTGCTGAGGCTCTGCAAATTGTTCAGTGGCTTTGACGGATCAGTGAATGTGTGAACATATGTTTCTAGGAAGAATGACAATATAAAAAAACAATTTTTGTTTGTTATAGAAGCTACATCAGGGAATTGCAATCAGGATTCTGTAGTTAATACCCTAGTCCTTTTTAGTCTTGATTACACTGGACTTGCTGTCCCTTTAGCATAATTTTTGGGACAAGCCTTCACAGTTTATTGGACAGATCAATTTAATTTTAAAATCCAACATTAAACATTCAAAATAATGTGTTAAAGTGCAATATCACAATACTGAATGGTTGGAGAGTTTGGTACTTGTTTCTGCCTGAACTTCTTTATTATTATATTTTTACTAGCGCGCCATGATTGTACATTTAAAGAATGGAAGGCATCAAATGGAACTTAAGCACTCAGAAACCTTTTCTTAAGATAAAAACAAAAAACTGTGGATGCTGGAAATCCAAAACAAAAACAGAATTACCTGGAAAAACTCAGCAGGTCTGGCAGCATCGGCGGAGAAGAAAAGAGTTGACGTTTCGAGCCCTCATAACCCTTCAACAGAACTGATTTGAATCAGTTCTGTTGAAGGGTCATGAGGACTCGAAAAGTCAACTCTTTTCTTCTCCGCCGATTCTGCCAGACCTGCTGAATTTTTCCAGGTAACCTTTTCTTAAGGCTCTCCTTAAGTAAGGAGACCAAGACTATACAGAACACTCCAGGTTTGCTCTCTGCAAGGCCCTATACAATTGCAATAAGACTTCATTATTCTTATAATCCAATGCCTTTGTATCAAAAGCTAACAAAGCATTTGCTTTCCTAACTTCTTGCTGTACCTGCAAGTTAACTTTGTGATTCATGTACAAGGACACCAAGATGTCTTTGAATACCAATGTTTCCTACTTTCTCACCATTGAAAAAATATTCTGCTTTTCTATTTTCCTACCAAAGTGAATACTTTTACGCTTCTCCACATTATATTCTATTTGCCACCTTCTTGCCCATTGTTATGACAGAGCAGTTGGTAAAGGTTGTTATTTAAAATCCCAGAGGGAAACTTTAAACAACTGTCTTACATATATTTTCAATTGATATGTTTGAGATGAAGCTCTAAATTCAAGAATAAGACCACCAGTTTTCAAGAGATTTTCATATCAAACTAAATGAGACATGTATTAATTTACAACAAATTAAACATATATACATGGCCACAAATTACTATAATCATAACTTTTAACAAATTCCAAAATTAATCTCCGCTAAAGTAACAATAACAAATAGACTTAAACAGACACTAGGCAAAGCATTTTCACCTTATGAATTCAAAGTGAGGTTCCTTTCAATTTGGTTCCTTTGCAGATAATTGTAGGCTTACAATCTTTGATCTTATATGCCTCTGCCTTTCACACACAAACCCCCCTCAGGTTATACTCAGCCTTCCCCTTTGAATGCAAATTCTCATTGTATCACCAGGCCCTTTGAACTCCACCCCTTCTAACAATAAAACCCATTTCAGAGTACCAATTTTATTAGTAATATAAACTTTACTTGGTGTCTTCTAGCTAGGTGCAAGATTTCACTCCCACTCTTGAATGCTCTATTCAACAAAATGCAAATGTACCTCTATCTCTGTTTACATCTCAAAACTACTATACACAAGGCACCCAGAATAGCTGGCTTTAATCCAGTTTTGACACACACAGACACACCCACAGACTAAACCTCTATTTAAAAAAAGATTCCAATAACATTATATACATTAGTAGCTTCATGACACCCATTCACTTAACCTCTCTTAAAATAAAAACAGAAAATGCTGAAAAACTGGAGAGAGGAACAGAGTTAACATTTTGAGTCGATATGACTCTTCTTTCAGATGTCCAGTATCCTCAATTTTTTGCTTTTATTTCACTTAACCTGCCTACTTGCTTTTGCATCTATTCTGTGTCCTTCTCACAGTTTACTTTCCGACCTAACTTCATATCATCAGCAAACTTAGATACTTAGCACTCAGTCCCCTCAACTATGTCATTAATAATTATTGTAAATAGTTGAAATCCAAGCTCTGATCTTTACATAACCCCACGAGCTACAGCCCATTAACTTGAAAATGATTTATTTATGCCACTCTCTGTTTTATGTCCATTATCCAATAATCAACACTTACTAGTAAATTGCCTTCAAAACCATGGGCCCTAATTTTGTGTAATAAGCTCTTATGTGACACCATAGTGAATACGTTTTGAAAATCTCGATAAACTACACTTACTGTTTCCACTTTGTCTACTCAACTGGATACAACTACAAAAAAATGCTAACAGATGTGTCAAACACAATTTCCCTTTCAATAATAAAAACAGGAAATGTTGGAAATGCTCAGCAGGTCAGGCAGCATCTGTAGAGGGAGGAACAAAGCTAACATTTCAGGTCAGTGGTTTCAGATCAGTTTTATCAGAACTGGGGACAGTTAGAGATGAAATAGGCTTTATGCAAGTGGAATGGGGAAAGCGAGAAGCAAAACTAAAGGGCAGTTCTGTGATAGGGTGGAAGACAGGGGAGATCAAATGACAAAAGGGTTGGTGGTGCAGTCAAAAAAGGTGGTAATGAGAGAACATAAGAAATAGAAGCAGGAGTGGGTCATTTGGCCCCTTGAGCCTGCTCCGCCATTCAAGAATATCATGGCTGATCTGATAGTGGCCTAATTACAGTTTCCTATCTGACCTCCATAACATTTGATCAAGAATCTATCTAACTCGGCCTTGAATAGATTCAATGACCAGCTCTTGGATAGGGAATTTAAAGATTCATAGCCTTCTGAGAGAAGAATTCTTGATCATCTCCATCTTTAATGGGAGACACTTTATTTTGAAATTTTGCACCCTGGTTCTAGATTCTCCCATGAGGGGAACCATCCGTTTAGCACCTACCCTGTCAAGCCCCCTCAGAAGCGTATGCAAAGAAGCAAAAGATATGTCTAGAAGAGTTGTGACTGGCAGAATGTTGAACATCCAAAAGCAAAAACAAGAGTGTAAAACCCAACACCACCAAATAAAAAAAAATCAAAATGGGGGCAGGGATTATGGTCTGAAATTGTTGAACTCAATGTTATGAGTTATGAAGATTGTAAAGTGCTTAATTAGAAAAAGAGATTATGTTCTTCGAACTTTGTTGACTTTAATTGGAACGCTGCAGGAGGCAGAGGACAGAGAGGTCAGGGTATGAGCAAGGTGAAGAATAGATATGTGTTGACTCTGCCCAGTCATATTGGGTATAATCGTTTGTCCCGTTGGTGTCGGTCATCATGGCAGGTGGGGTGGGGGGGAGTGCAGAAATCGGTTTCACGCTGGTGTGAGGGCACAGCGGGGTCATCTGATAGTATTCACCATGGTGGAATGTGAATGCCGCTGGAGATCAGTGCGAACCCGCTGTGTATCCTGCTAAGGGGATGCAAAGTAAGGCCCGACCAGAATTGTCACCCCGCGATTTATCGTTAGGCCGGCGGGAAAACATGCCTAGACAAGTGACATGCAGAAGTCAGGACTTACCTTTAGTGTCTTGCTCAGATCATGAACATCCAAGGAGAAGATGATGCTGGATCCTTATAGTTACCAGACCCTGTAGGAACACGTGCATCACATGCTGGGTGGATTCTCATGGGCAAGGCTCCACCATGAAGCAACTTACAGAAGGTGGGAGGTCTCTGCTGATGTCTCGGGTCTGCTTCAGAACATCAGCGTCTTGGCCATGGGCTGCGATGGATGATCGGTGAAGGGGTGTTGTGAGAGGGAGGTGTGCCGGGGGGTGAGGAGGGGGCGAGGTTGGGGGGGGGGGGCTGGTGGGGGGGGAGTGCTGAAGCTGTTAGGGGTTGGTGAGGTTGGGAGGAGGGAATATAGGGGAGGAAGGTGTAACAGGGGAGAATGTGGCAAGTGCGGAGGTAGTTGTAAGTGGGAGGAAGGTGTAAGAATCTGAGTTTGGAGGGGGGAAGGTGTTTGGAAGGGGGAAAGTGCCCAGGGGCAGGAGGGAATTCAGGGGGGGGATGGTGTCTGTTGGAGGAAGGTGTAAGGAGAGGAGTTCGGAAGGGGGAAGGAGTTCGGCAGGGGAAGGAATTCCGTGTCCATGGGGAGGATGGAGTTCAAAGAGGGGGGGGGCGATTTCCTGTTGGGGGGGGTGGAAAAGGGAGTAAGGGTGGAGGAGGCAGTAAGGGAGGGGATGTCCAGGTGAACGTGCAAGGGAGCAAACTGAGAGTGGGCATGGTAGGAGAGACTGTGAGTATGAGAGAGGCAGAGGGAGCTGGAAGGGTGAGAGGGTGAGGGTGCATTGGTAGCAGTAGAAGGGTCAGCAAGGGCTGTTTCTGGGGAATTGGAGTCAGACACAGATCCTGGGGTGGGATGGAAGAGGTTGGGGAGGTCAATGTGGATGGGGTGGGATTATCAGGAAGGTAGAATGATCATGTTCACCTGGGCATCATGGAAAGACAAGGGTTCAGGTTGGTAGGTGACGGTGGGGAGGTGGAAGGCGATGCAGGGAGGTATCGACAGTGATGGAGGAAAAGGGATGGGTGATTGTGGGAGGGGAAAAACTGGGGGAGGTGATCAGAAACTACCATGGCTGTTGAAATCGAAAGTGAGCGGAGCCTCGTGTTGGAAAGGCACATGGTGCATGGGAGTGCGATCAGTGGGTGGGCAGAGATACAGATCAGCTCAAATGGACAACTGAAAGAAAACCCCAGCAAGCAGCATTGAAAATGTTCCGGACAGTCAGATGTGTGTGATGGATGAAGGCTTCGCATGCATGGGAGAACGCTTGCATGAAGCTGGGAAAGGCCCTGCCACACACACACACGCACACTTCTCCCTCCAGAGTCACACATGATCCATCTGCGTGCAGCTGAACTGCTGGTGTTGTGGGGGGGTCCGGTGGGGAGGGGGAAGGCGTTGCGAGAGCGCAAGTTCGGGCATGCGCACAGGTACCCACTGGAAAAGCTGCCTGAGGTGTAGAGCTGCCTCAGGGAGCTGAAGATACAAAAAAAATAAAGTTTTTATCTTATTGTTAATAGCTATTGGAAACCTCATCCCGCCCGTGGATGAAGTTTCCTAAAAAATGCAAAGGCCTTACGGGCAGCAACAATGTATTAGAATTACATTTCTAATGGCCGTAACAGGCATATTAATTGTCGGCGGGCATGCTGCCAATTGCCACGTGCACCTGCCAACCGAAATATCGCACGAGTGCGCGATGACGTCGGGACGCTCGCCCGACATCATCACGTATCATTTTACGTTCAAGCGGGTCGGACACATGCCCACCCGCTCAGTAAAAAATCCTGCTTATGTTCCCCATTCACAATTTCACCGTTTGCGAGATTTTGAGGGAACGTAACCCCCTCAAGCGGTGGGACTTTACTGTATTTTCAGATAATAAAGTGATAAAATGTGTTCACCCGTGCAACCACTTGTGATCAGAATTTCTTAACTTTTCTAGGCCCAACATTTCTTCTAGGTGCTGCACTAACATCCGCAGCAGGGGTGGAGACAAGCCTGTGCAATGGTTGACTCTGTTTCCTCCGATGACTTTGGTGTGCGTCCTCTGGACAGCCGAGGCCCTGAGGGCCCGGTTTGCTTTGGCTTTCTTCCTGTGGGCCAGCTGCTGCCCCTGCGGTGACAGAGGATGAGGTTGAGGGGGTCAGAGGCAGAGGGGACTCGAAGGGAGCAGACAGCCTCTGAGCTTCCTGAGTGGATGACCCAGGGGTATCCAGCTGCCACTCTTCCTCCCTTCGGGTGCCCGAGGTCCCCCACCTGACTCCTTGAGGGTAAGGAGCACCTGGAGGGTTATCGAGGCGCCCCATTTCCCCCACGTGTTGCTACTGCAGGAACTCATCCATGGCAACTAAAATGGAGTCTGGGTCTGCACGCATCTCCGTGCTCTGCTGGATAGAATCTCCATGGTGTCCACCATCCTTCCCATGGAGATCTCCATGTACGCATATGTCGGCACAAATTCATCAGACAGCAGGTAGATACACTCCTCCGACTTGCATGCCACTCTGTTGAGGGCTTCCAACAGCACTGAGCCATGTTCCTTCACCTTCTGCTGACTCTCCAATATGAGTTGGAAGGCCGAATTCAAAGGCTTGTCACCCGACGTGGATCTCAGAGTGCCGGGCAGCTCAGCTGAACCTGCTTCCTCCTGCTGCAGACACATATCCACGCGGTGACCACAGATTGTGAACCCAAGCCTGCTCTAGATATAGGTCCCACCAAGGTGTGTGCCTCTGCGCTGGTGAAAGGTATGGGTAGGGGCTGTGATGGATCTTCCAGGCTGCTGATTTCCAGCTCTTCAATGGAGGAGGTGTTCTCTTGGTGGAGGTGAGGACTTGGTTGGAACTGAGGGACTGGCTGGCTGAGGGAGTCAATCGCTTGGCAAAGCCCCCTGTGTACCAAAATAGAGATAATTAGTGCATGGCAGTAGAGTCAAAAACAGGAAAGAAACACTCACAGTTACGTTGAGTGAGGGATGATGTAGTGCAGGATCCTCTCGTGGGTGTTCGCTGCCGACCTTACCATCGCTGGTCCATGTCCTCACCAGTCCAGCGTAATGGCACACTCCCCAAAGTGAGTGAGGGGCCTAATGTGGGCCACTTTCCCCCAGTGTGGGACTTCTCCCTGCTGTTGTGAGCCAATCTCTCCTGCATGAAAACAGATGGCGAGAGTGTGAGCAGGATGCATGGCACTGCATGGAATGTTTGTGTGGTGAGCGGTACCATAGATGGGATGAGGATGCGAGCTCGAGAATATGTGAGCCTGACGAAGATGTGAGGGTGTGTGTGAGAGTTAGTGGTGTCATCTGTTAAGCTGTGAGATTCCGTTGGATGTGTGATGGGTTTGGGAGTGTGTGAGTTGAGAGTGATAAGGCGGTTGACTTACCCTGGTGGAATGGATGAGAGCATTCATCCTCTTCCTGCACTGGATGGCTGACCTCATCTGTGCTCCAGTGGAGCTGACCGCCGCTGTCTCCACCTACCAGGCTGGATTGGTGACTCTGGTGGACCTCCTGCAGCCAGAGTGGGGGTAGAGGAAATTACAGCGACATTCCACTGTGCCCAGCAGGCACCTTAGAGAGGCATCAAAAATTTGGGGGGCTGCTGTCTCGTTTGCTATCGGAGCCATCTGTCACCTGAAGCAGTCCTGTTCTGAAGGCATGAAGTTGTCGGCGCTCTGGTATGCTTTAAGCATGGAATCTGGAGTGAGGATGAGCTGAGGTCATGGCATGGCAGGCAAATCCGAGCCCACCCACCAGAGTGTTTCCTATGAATGCATTATTTATGAAGCCGGCAATAGGACGATTCAGCACAAAAACCCGCCTTTGTAGCCAGTTGATAAAACTATTTTTTTCATACCCGCTACTGCACTTAGTACAAACCTGGAATGATTCCACCTATTATCTTAAATAATCTTCCTTTCTTTTTCTCAATAGCTGGATTATGCTTGCTACCTTCTAATCCATGGGGACCATTCTAGAATCTAGGGAATTCTGGAAGGTCAATCTTTTATTAATAATGTATTTTAATCATTAACAGCAAGCATGACAAAGGCACATCAGCTCAATCTGGGAAGATTGATTAACATTTAGAACGAACTTCCAGATTGAGTGTTGAAGCCCAAAATCCTGGAATTATTCCATAAACATTTGGATGTTGTGTTGCAGGAAATGTAGGAACTTTCCTTGATGGATGTGCCATGGTGACAGATGACCTTCTTTGTGCATTTCCCTTGTGAAAATAAAAATCCAATTAAAAATTAAATACACTTGACAAATGATTTTGCATGCCATGTTATTTAATGAAGCTAACCAGTTTCCAAAAGCCAACTTTATGTCCACCTAAATATTTCAGAATGATCTGACATGTCGGGTTGGGAACAATAAATTAGAAAACAAAATCTTATGCTGCCTACCAAGTTTTTTTTTGAATAATATTTGAACTTAACCTACACATGTATATCTGGGCCATTTTTGTACCCATTATTTACTGCAGCATGTTACAAGAAAACAAATGATGGATTATTGCATTCGTCTGGAAAAAAAATCTACTATGCAAGTTATGGTTGTTAAAACAATTTAGGATTAAACTCTTGTATTTACTCACAACTTAATGACTGGCAATCTGCAGATTCAATATTTGCTTATAGCAACTAAGTTTAACATAAAAGTTATCGCTTCCTAAACAGCACTTATTGCTCGGTGTCATCTTTGACCTCAGATTGAGGAAGTACAGAGGGAAGGAATAGGACCTAGCGCTAACGAGACAAGTGTAAGTCATTTTAACAGACAACATCAGTGAGAATATTTATAGCACTACAACAGAGAAGTAAAACACAGCAGGATCTGTTTCTTTACAAATCTGAGACATTAAGGAACAGTCATAGTGAAAACCATTCTGTGTGCTGCAGTTTCTCGCAGTGACAATAAGACTTTTTGGTGTTATTGTAATTATTCCCAGATGCAAGTGACTGCACACTGTTCAGCTTATGTCCACGTAGGTTTTAGTGAAGTAAGGTGATAAAAGGATTGGACTGATGTGGAGAGACAGATTAGGCAGCTTTGATATATTTCTGCAGATAATGTTTGTGTTCCTGCTGCCTTCTGTTGTTTATGGGTCCCTGCTCACACATTTATGCATTCAATCTTACCTGTTTTTCACCAAAATACTTCCATGGTAACTGGCCAAAAATATTTTCATCAACAGCAAACATTTTTTAAAATGCAATACCTAATTGCAGTTAAAAGTACTGCAATCTATTTCTATTTCCATTTATAGGCAATTATAAGTCCACAAAGATGCAGATTACATAAAAGTGAAAACAAGAATTATGTATGTTTATATAGCAAGTAAACTGTAATTCATAAACAAGTTTTGTTATGATTTGAGATTTGTTAGTCTTGATTCTAACTCTGTTAGAAATAGAATGGGCAAAGTATTAAAATAGCAACCAGTTGTTACAGTGTTCACACAGCACTTGCAATCCCGTCATTTTAACTACCAGTTTTTCAAGAGTTTTGAGACGGCTTGCTGTAGGCAGGTGGGATCTTCTGGAGTTTTAGGTTGATAAAATAATTCAGAGACCAGCACAAGTTTAACAAACAATTGTCCAATTTCTGCACAACCCTGGAGCCACCAGTGGAAATTGGTGTCAAAGCATGATCAGGGCCAGAAGTGGCCTTGATAACCTGGATGGTTACAATTATTCAACACTTCCCTGGGGGTCAGGAGAAGAAAGAATGTTCCACCAGGCCACACAAGCATCCTCAGACCTACACTATCTTAGGCTTCCTCACCTCTCCCAACTGCAAATCCCTCTTTACCCTACTCCCCATTCCCAACCCAATCACTACTCCGCCCCTAACCACCCGCTACCCCCCCAAACCGATCCACTGATCAATTTCCAGGAACTTCCAGGGACACTACAGAACCGTACCCCCAAGGTTCTCACAGCAACGTCTTGCTGCCTGAAATCCTACTCCTCCCTGCTAGACTTCATGTTATTCCCACTGACTTTGGAAAGAGTCACTGCTGTCAAATTGAAATGAGACCTGAGAATAAAGATAGTCTGAGCTTCACACTGATGCCATCATGGGCATTTCTATCCTGCTGCTTCCCCCTACATTCTGCACTCCCTGGAAAAGTAACTAATTGTTGATGATGCATGCTGTTATTAGTATGCAAATCAACCAGCAAATTCGGGTGATAAAGAGATATACCATGGGTAAGGAATCTCCTGAACTTGCTGTTCAATTTACACCACTCCACTATGTGCTTTGCACAAATGGCATATTTTTATTCTTATCTTTACAAACTTGCAGGATTTGAGCGTTAATTACTTCTTAAAATCATTGTGGAAATCCAGAAATCTAGTGGTTAATAACATAAGTACCCTATTAATGAAATGGTCATTGTTAATGCAATGTCAATCAACCTCTTTGGCACAGAAAAATAACTATTTAAAGTATTCAGTCTCATACCTGTATGCAGTCAATTATTGTTTGAGATTCAAAACATTTCAAATTTATTTTATTACTTTTACTGTTGAACTTTTGTCTGGATGTGGAGGTGTATTTCCATAAGTAAGTGGCCAAGCCTTGTGTTTTTGGAGGAAATCCTACTTTCCCCCACATTTCCCCTGTGCCATTTTCCTCTGGCCTTCATATGGCTTGGAAATGCTTAAGTGTGCAAAACGCTCACCTGCCTCTATTGAGGTCAGGTTCCCATTTTAAATGGGGGACAAAAATCAAAATCCACCCCCCCCCCACCCCCACCACACCACCTTTGTTTGGTGGTGCAGGGTTTTGGAAGCCCATTAACAGCATGCCAGGTTTGAGTGTTTATGAAGAAAACCAGCTGAGGTTTTGGTAACAAACTGATAGGTAAGTGTAAAGTCTTTTCATACCTTCAAATGCCACCATTCGGTGCTGCGTTATAATGTAAATATGTTTTAATGGAGTGATTCATCATAGAAATCTGTCCTGAAAAGGTAGTTGGCCCTATTAGCATTGTGTAATTGTTCACATGCATTACAGTATGTTTCCAATGGAGAAAGTACCATGGCGTATTAAAAATGTTTACAAAAATGTCTTCTGCTGTCATGTTTTTCTGCTCTGATTTAATTGAATGGTGGATCTGGCTGGTGTTTTTTTTCTTTAAAAAAACAGCTTCTAAAGGTAGAAAATGGTTTGCACCTGCTCCCCCAAAACTGATTGACAAGCACTCTCTGTAGAAATGGAAATGGATGTCTGTTCTTTCAGTGGAGCTGAAAGCACTTGTTATGGCAGCTGTTTCATTATGATGTTTGGCTGAGTTTCAAAAGTTTCAATTCAACAGATAGTCTTATTGATCCAAAAACTACTGAAGTTTTTATGAGCCTATAATAACAGAGTATGTTATTAATAGAAAAGCTTATTTCTTTACAAATTTAATAGGCATTTAAAAGATTTGTTTCCTTGGATTGTTTTTTTGGTCCAGTGTCAGTGATAGTGGGTTTGAATTCAGACTTTTCTTAGATTGTTAGAGGTTTAAAGTTTTCCAATGATTTTAAAATAATTCCCACTGCTATTATATGGCTGTTAAGAACTGCACATAGTGCCTACAGGCTGAGTGGATATGGAGAATACATGAGATGTTGTGAGGTAGTATTTGATGACATGATGGAATCTGAGTGGACATGGGGTGGCATGGGAGAATATGAAGGGGCATCAGGTAGCATGGGAGAATGTGAGGTGGCATGGGGTGGCATTAGGGGATGGATGTGGTGAGGGGGTGTAATGTGAGGTTTAGGGGGCCTTTAAACAATGTTAGGAGCTGAACTGCAGTGTTGGAGAACTAAAGCAGGTCTACTACCTGGCCCGCCCCCATATTAAGACTCCTTATATCATTGCTGCACAGAAAATGCACTAAAAACCCAACTCTTGTGTGAAAAGACAAAAATCCTTGGCAAAGTCACACACAGGTCAGGTGTGCATTTTGCAAGCAGTGAAGGTGCACAGTACAGGTTTCTCTGAGACAGATGAAAACTCGGCCCTTCCTTTCTGTCTCTCTTTTTTCTCTTCCCTAATCCAGTCTTTCTTTTCCTCTCTTTATTTCTCTTTGCAGTTCTGATTTTATTCTCTTTCACCCTCCTTCTCAGTTATTCCTCTGTTTCTTTCTCAACTCTTAAACCTAAGGAGATAGCGGGCTGATTTTTAGGTACCTCGGCAGTGGGCGGGAGTCCGTTCTGGGACTCAGTGGATCTCCGACACCAGCCCTGCCTTTGAAACCTGTCAAATAATATATCTAATGGCCAATCAACAGCCATTTGATTGGGAGTGGCCAGCAACTTCAGGAGGTGGTGGCCAAAGCATCCAATCAGCTAATGAGGGTGGGCTGTCCCAGAATGATGCCATGGCCACTTATTTAAAGGGACCTCTGGCACTGGACTGTGCCAGCTGCACCAGGAAACATTTTTCAGACACATCAAGATTTTGTGTTGGAGATTTTGAATCTAGTTTAACTATTTCAGTCGGTGAGTGATTACTTATGAAAGAATATAATTGTTCTTATAGCTGGGAATCATTCAGGGCCTTTGCCAGGGAAGAAATACAATGCAGCTGACCCACCCTGGAGACATTGAACAGCAGGATGATAACTCTCCGTGTCTCTTAGCAAGTGGACAAGAGAATGGAGCCAGGAGATGAGGAGGGCAAAAAATCAAGGACATCCCCAAGGTTTAATTATGTTTCCCTGTGAGCCCTCCTCTAGTCTATAAGTGATAGACAGAGGATCATCATGCCTGGTGACTGGGCGAGGAGCCTGGTGGAGGTCACAGAAGAGGCGAGCAGCCTTAGGGTCATCCAGCAAACCTGGCCTCGCAGGTGGCTCAATGACTTTCTGAGATCTGTAAGGGTGAGTCTGTCACTACTCTTGAATTGGAGATAAACAGGAGGTTATGTTCTTGGTCCATTTTCAGATTGTCTTGTTTGTTAACCAAGTGTGTAAGGTGGCATGATTCACAAATGTCATTCTGCATAGCCACAAGGTTTATGAAGTGGGGTAGGGGGCAGGGGGAATGCAACACATGTTAGTTGGCAGACAACATTGGGCTGGCAATAGAGTACATATTGACCATACATTAGAAGGTATGATTGTAGCACAGCATCATTATCATTACAATGTCCCTTTATAATTGCATGAGGAGAGGGTGCACAATGCCAGGGCGAGAAGCAGGACTGGGGGTGGTGTGCCAAACCTGATGATATTGCCTCCCATTGAGGAGGAGGTGCTGCAGTTGGCAGCCAGTGACTGGAGACAGGCCATTGGTCAAGGGGTGGTGAGATTTTAAGGGAGTGTTTTTAGAATTCCAACAAGCATCTGTTAAGAGGGTAGGGGAGGGGAGGGTGCATGAGACTTGGCAAGCTCTCAGGAATGAAGCAATGATGGGTTTTGACTTTGAAGGTTTTCCTGCACTGGGGACAAAGGTGTGAATCTATGTTGAATGGTGTAGGTTCAAACACTGAGTCATATCTACAATAGTTCCATTGTTTGCAATAAGGAAGCATGTCTCAGTGCATTCATCTCAAAGGCTAAAGATGCCTCTAACACTCTTTCCTTTTGTTTCCTGCACAGGTGCAACATCAGCTAACCACTAGAGTCCGGCATTCACCTGAGGAGGAAGAATACGCCTCAGAGAGTACATCATCACATCCTTGCTCCACACCGAACACCAGCACAGAAACGCGCAACTCAGCTGTAAGTGAAAAACAAATTGGTGAAAGCAAATCACAGTTGCACGTGCAGCTGCCAGAGACTGAGATGGAGCAGGCCTCTAGCAGTCAGAGGAGTGAGCCCCAGTCTGATGACGAGCCTCTGGAGTTGTCTGTGAGGTAGCAGATGCTGGATATGCAGTGCAAGGTGTTTGGGGATGTGATGAAGAATCCAGAGGGTTGCATATTCTGGCAGAGACCTTGGAGGAGTCCATCTAGGCTATGAGCACTGTGATCACCTACTCTACAGAATATATGGCTTCCTCCATTGACAGACTGGCAACTGGAGACCCAAACCTGTAGTATAAAGGGTTAGTGTTATATATGTAAAGATATGGTCTGCATTATCAAAGGCATAAAATCACATGACAACAGAGCATGGAGACAGAGAGTTCTATGTACAGCCTCATGCCGAGTTGGTATTGTGCATAGCATAATGTTCAATAAAAGGTAGCGTTTACCAGCAGCCTAGCTTCCAGCAATATCTGTATGTTCAAATCATGAACAACCTCAGCAAAGACCCACAACGATAATAACAGAAAAACCAGCAGATCATTGATGGATATATGTTCTGACATGCACTCCATTGCCTTGTCTCTGAGCTATGGGACCCAGACCCAGGGCAAGAGGAGGACAAGGAGCCTTGAGTCACATTCAACTCCTGGTTCCTCACAAGAAAGCAGGGAGGGCCAAATAGATCTCATGGTGGTGGGTGAGCAGATGTTGAACACATCTGGGACGCTTCTTAGAGTGTTTCTGACGGGGACAGCCTCTCCTCCACCCCTCTCCCATGACAGATACCTTTGAGTGCCATGTCAATAAATGAGGATCCTGCCACTGTGCAGGAGAGTCCCATCATGCCGGGCCCCTCGTGGCTTCAGGTGACTAGAGAATGGCTGCCAACATCATCCCAGACAAAGGGGTATAAGGGTCAGCAGTCTGTCTCTGGCAGAACTGTCAGTGAGGGAGGAGCATCAAGGTGCATACCTGGAAAACACTCAAGAAAACCACTTATTAGTTACACCTGGATGCACATTCTTGTTTTGTGAGATTGGCACATGCTAATAACTTTTTGTGTACATAAATGAATGATGTTTTCCACATTTTATCTGGCTACATGCATTCAGTAACACTGTGTGAATGTATGGATACAGATTTAATTGATGACATTAGTGGATTATCTGATTATGTGCTTCCTAATGATTGACAGTTTTTGATTGAGTAATATTGCCCATATGTGGCACTGATGATCTGATGATCAGAGCTTCCGTGTTTCGCGGTCACATTACCCAACCTGGAACCGGCTTGGACATCTGCCAGCTGCAGCTCAGCTTCTTCTGCCTTTGACTCCTCATCAGAGGAATGGGCTGTCTCTGTCAAATCATCCTCTGAAAGGGCTTCCTGTTGCTGGCTGGCCATATTGTGCAGCACACAACAGACCACTACCATGAGGGAAGCTCTAGCTGGTGCAGAAGTTAGAGATCCACCTGATCTGTTCAGGCATTTGAATCTCAGATTGTTCTAATCAATGGCGGACTTGGTTGTGGCTTGGCTCTGATTCTGTCATAGTACTTCATCAGCCACTTCTTCAGGAGATACCTTTGTCTCCAAGTAGCCATCCATCCAATGAGTCTAGGCCAATAAACATCCTTGACACCTGGGAACGTCTGGGGATATATGAATTATGGCTGCTTCCCCGGTACCTTGAACACTTCTGCATGACTCGTTGATGGTGGCTGCAAATAATCTGTGCAGTGGTATCCTTTGCAGTTTATAAAAGCCCCTGGGTACCCTGCTGGTGCTTGATGGCTACATAGGTACAACCAATTACTCTTTGCATCCTTGGGAAACCAACCATGAGTGTAAAGCCTCTGGCCCTTTCCAATTGACTGCTGTTGTCTGTAGCAAAGGAAGTATATCAATGAGCATGCCTAAACATAGCATCTGTGAGCATCTTTATGCAACGATGTGCTGTAGGCTGCATGATCCCACTTAGGCCTCCACAGGCAACCTGAAATGACCCAGGGGCGAAGAGGTTCAATGCAACTGTGACTTTTAATGCCACATGTATCAGGTGGCCATCCACACAACTGCAGATGATCTCAGAGGCAAGCATGTCACTTAGGGATGTGACAGTCTCCCATGAATGGCAAAGTCTGTGGCGGAATGGTCATTCCATCATCTGAAGGTATGACATTCGCAACTCATAAACACGATTGGCAGGATACAGTCTTCACTTTTGTCTGAGTGCCAGGTGCTGCTTTCCCTCTGCAGCTCTTTGTTTCTCAGCAACATCCACACCTTCCTCCAAATCATGTTGCTCCTGCCCCTGTACATCTGGCCTCCCCCTCTCTCCTACTCCTTTTCCTCCTCCTCTCCTCCATAATGGAGGAGGTGCCTCTCACTGAATCTACAATGGCCATAGGGGACATCGTTTTTTCACCAAAAATGGTATAGTGATGAAAGAAAACTGGATCACCAACTCTGAATACTCCCCTGAGGGTTTGCATTGATTATGATTACAGGCATGTGACCAGAAAATATTTATTTAAAAAAAAACTGTCAGCAGTCTCTCCCCACCCCCCTAAAAGTCAGGCAGAGACCCAAACCCAGTCCTTATGTCTGCCCTTTCATGAGACCCTGAAAAAAAATTGAGCTTTCCACCAGGCGCATTTCATGTGCACCCACCTTATTATAGCATCAGGGACATTTCATTGGACTGATAACCAGCTTTAATTATTAATTTCATAATGGCAGGGGGGGGGGCCACTGGTTTCAGAGCAGACTGGTGTGGTGACGGTCAGTTCGCAACCCAACCTCATCACGCCAGATATTAAACTTCTGCTGGGCTATGGCAGATCCGTTTTCACACCACAAAAGTCAGCACATACTGTTGGTTCCCCAGATGCCCCATTGCCTCCACTATGCCATTTCCAGCTCATATTTTCTGCAAGTTATGGCATAAAATCATTTCAAGCTGAGGGATGCAGGTGAATGTCTATAATAAGAGCTTGAGTAAGCAATTTGGACATTTGAATCTGCTCTGCCATTCACAAGATCATGACAAATCTTCTTTCTCAGCTCTAACTTCCCAGACTATCCCCACATTCCTTCATTCCTGTAGTATACAAAGACCTATTGGCTCTGTCTTGAATGTACTCATCTACTGAGCATTGATCGTGGAAACAGGGTATGCTCTGGTGATGAGCAATGGCCAATAAACCATAATTCTGAAGCTGTACTGATGTAGATGCATACAAGTCATCAGCCTCTTCTTACTCCATAATCTAGCATTGAGGAACATAGGGATTGTTAGACTTAAAAAAGGCTGTAACAATTTTGTATTTGCTTCCTATTATAATGTGGGTCCCATTACCACTCGGTCCTCTCCTCTCAAACAATAAATTTAATTAACTGGGCCTCTTTTCAGTCAGTCAGTGCATACTTTCCACTGGAATCCACTTTAGTTAATTACTAGGCTTATTCATTGGTTTGATTTATTTATCTTCCATTATTATCTCATGCTTTAAGAATTATCTGCATTTCATAAACAATTTTAGACAGTAAATTAAACGTGGTGACTTACTAGTTATTACAGAATAAATAATATTCATTTACCTATTACAACAAGTAGCTTTTCAGTTGTTGCTCTTCTGTCTCTCTCCTTATCACATTGGATGCTTTGTTCTCTCTTTGGCCTCGATTTTCCAGCCCCACCTACCATTGGGAACTTCAGGTCCTGCCGAAAGTCCATGGACTTTTGGTTGGACCGCCATATATCCAACCAGTGTGAGGCTAGAAAATCCTAACCCTTATCTCTGTTTCTCTCCTTAGCTTTATTTCTGCCTACAACTATCCGTGTCCTCTCTCTGGCACCTTGGTCCTGTGTTCACTTTCTTTTCCCCTCATTTTCTGCTCTCCCTCTTCTACTCCCTTCTATGCCTCACACTTCTTTCCCCCTGTGATCTCTTTTGTCCACTGATTCATGTCACAAGCTGTTCTGGGTGACAAGATGCTTCATGCCTCCTGAATCAAATGCCCTCTACCATCCGTTTCTTTCCTTCGCACACCATTTCTTTAGTTAGAAATACTTTCCCAAATTCCAGAAATGTTCCCTTTCCTCCATGCAGTGGGCATGTTCAAACCAGAAATGCTGTTGCCCAAGCCTATTGGCAGAAGCTGCTCCCTTTTCTCATCCATGCAGTTTTCCATTCCGAGCTATATTTCTCTTTGGCAGTACTATGCGAGCGATAGCAATGTCTCTTGGCTGTGACGAATGCTCAGCTTTGCTACCACGTTTGACCAGAGAGTGGCACCCTGAGCTTTTATTCCCCAAAGACTGTAAAGTTCAATGTTCCAGATTAAGTTTTGGGGAGCCAGAAAACTGATGGAAATTTAATGTTATAAAACTGGTAAAGAATACTCAGCATCAGGTTCGCATCGAAATATTGCTCAAATGATGGAACCTTTTGCGGCAAGGCATAGGTGCATCTAGTTTACCTTCCCTTGTCCTGTTAGTTACATGATATAATGATACAGATGTTGGCTAATTGTAGAAATCAATAGTCACAACTCCATTATTGTGTCAGTTAGTATTGGCCATTCCTTCTTTACTTCTGGATTTCATCAGAATGCAGTGGTACTGCAGAACTCTCACACAAAACAGCCGTAATCATATATCTTTCCAAATGTTAAAACAGTCTAGTCCACTGAGGCCTGGAAATGGTTGTGTTCAATTGCTTTTACTGTCTCTCCAAGCTATTTTTGCTCTTCTCCTGTCGAAGAACCGCTACTGAAGTTCTGGGCATGTTAATTTAAGTAGATAATATTTTTACAATCTATAAACTTTCACAAGTTGATTACAAAAAGTTGCACAGAAAGAAAAGGTTTGGAAATATCTCAAATTGATTCACCTATCATCAATTACTTTCAAGTAAAGAAAGAACTTACATTTATATAGCAACTTCCACTTACTCAGGATGTCCCAGAGCACTTTTTGATCAATTAATTACCTTTTGAAGTATAGACCCTGTTGTGATATGGGTAACACAGCAGCTAGTACTGCACTGAAATGCCAGCCTAGATGCTATGCTCAGGATCCTTGAGTCGGAAGTAAAGCTCCAACCTTCTGACTTGGATACAAGTGCTACCATTGCACCACTGCTTACACTTAAATTCACAACTGAAACAAATGTGGTAACTGTTTTGTTGTGTGGTTGGGGTCTAGATGAGGGTGTTGGGGATAGTCTATTTTTCCAAAGTATGCTGCATGATCCTGTCATTTCTCAAAACCATTACTCTTTATTTACAGCAAGTATTTAAACATTTGGATCTCCACAAGAATTTGAAGCTTCTCCTCCTTCCAGGTCTCTCTTATTTCTCAGTTATGTGATCTGACAACATTATGACATCAGCATCATGTATGCTTCTGATGTTAACCCTTTAATTTACAGTGACAGTATGGATATAGATTTACAAGACATGTTGAATTGGTACTAAATACATAAACAAAATACTGCAGATACTGGAAATCTGAAATAAAAACAGAGAAAGCTGGAAATAATTAGCATCTGTGGAGAGAAATGCTTTCTAACTAACTGAGTTTGGACAATATTTTCTGTTTTTCTTTTGAATTTGTACTGATTGTCCCAGTAGGTAATACATTTTCCCAATGGAGTCTGAATGCAATAACAAAAACAACAAACTTGTATTTATGGACTGGCTTTTAATGCTTAAGATGGCCCAAAGCCCTAGATGCCTATTGGATTATCATTACCATGTAGCCACAGGAGAACCTGTTTTGGAAATGTTGATTAAGGAATAGATATTGGCCAGGACAGCAGGGAAAAACTTCCTGTTCTTCAAAATAGTGTTGTGGGTGTCACCTGGAAGGGCAGATTGATGCGGAGTTTAACATTTCATCCAGAGTATGGAAACTCTGCCCATTCGTAATTTGCATTGAGAAGACAGGAATGTACAGGATTTTGACCCATTGATGACAAAGGAACAACAAAATATTTCCAAATCAGAATTGTGTGTGATTTGGAGGGAAAAATGGCGGTGTTCACATGTGCCTGCTACCCTTGTCCTTCTAGGTGGTAGAGATCGTGGGTTTGAAAGGTGCAGTCAAAGAAGCCTTGATTGAAGTGCATTTTATAGATGGTACACATTTTCTACCTCTGTGCACTAGTAGTGGGGGGAGCAGATGTTAAAGTTGGTAGATGGGGTACCAATCAAGCGGCTGCTTTGTCCTGGATGGTGTTGGGCTTTGGAGTGCTGTTGGAGCTGTTATCATCCAGGCAGGTGAAGAATAATCTATCATACCCTTGACTTGCTCCTTGCAATTGTTGGACAGTTGTTGGGAGTTACAAGATGAGTCAGTCACCACAGAATAAACAGCCTCTGAACTGTTGGCACCTATGTGGCTGGTCCAATTAAGGCTCTGGTCAACCGTGCCCCCAGGCAAGTTGTTGGGAAGGAACCCGACAATGATAATGCTTATTTTCCTAATGGAGCCTGAATGCAATAAGTTTGTATTTACAGAGGGCCCTTTACAACCTCAAAATGTCTCAAGGCTCTTCATGGCCAATTATTTTATCACTCACACACAGCCCTGTTGTGAGGTTAAAGAAACATAGCTGCCAACTTGTGCTCAGTAAATTTCCACAAAGTCTGTTTTCCTGATGCTGGTTAAATGTTGGCCAGAGCAACAAGAACAGTCATTTTCTCTTCCTCAGATCATACCATGGGACCTTTTATGTCCTTCTGAGAGAGAGGGTAAGGCCTCAGTTTAATATACCTCTATTACTGCACTGATGTATCAGCTTAGATTATGCAGAAACAAGATTATAGTTTGGCTTTTGGAACATAGGCAATACAATCATTAGCTTGACGATGGTTATATTTGATTATTTCTGATATGTAAGAGGTCAGTATCTTTTATGCCCTTGTCTGAGTAGTGTATCCTACACAAAAACAGAATTACCTGGAAAAACTCAGCAGGTCTGGCAGCATCGGCGGAGAAGAAAAGAGTTGATGTTTTGAGTCCTCATGACCTTTCAGTAGAACTGGTTGAATCCAAGGAGAGGGGTGAAATATAAGCTGGTTTAAGGTTGGGGGGAGATGGTTTGGGTAGGGGGAGAGAAGCGGAGGGGGGTGGTGTGATTGTAGGGACAAGCAAGCAGTGATAGGAGCAGATAATCAAAAGATGTCACAGACAAAAAAACAAAAGAACACAGAGGTGTTGAGGTTGGTGATATTATCTAAACGAATGTGCTAGTTAAGAATGGATGGTAGGGCTCTCAAGGTATAGCTCTAGTGGGGGTGGGATTTTTCTTTTCCCACCTATTTCCATTATTTTTAAATCTTTTATGCCCCCCCCACCCCCACTAGAGCTATGCCTTGAGTGCCCTACCATCCATTCTTAATTAGCACATTTGTTTAGATAATATCACCAACTTCAACACCTCTGTATTCTTTCGTCTGTGACATCTTTTGATTATCTGCTCCTAACATTGTTTGCTTGTTCCTACAACCATACCACCCCCCCTCCACTTCTCTCCCCCAACCCAAACCACACACCGCCTCCTCCCCCCCCCCCCCCCCCCCCCACCTTAAACCAGCTTATATTTCATCCCTCCCCTTGGATTCAACCAGTTCTGCTGAAGGGTCATGAGGACTCGAAACGTCAAATCTTCTTCTCCGCCGATGCTGCCAGACCTGCTGAATTTTTCCAGGTAATTCTGTTTTTGTTTTGGATTTCCAGCATCTGCAGTTTTTTGTTTTTATCTCTTACTGTATCCTACAACCTCTACAACTGCTGAACCAACATAAACACAGCAGTTTCTGGTCAGCAGAAGTAGGAAACCTGTCTGGTAGGATATTAAGTCACCTTCTCGAATGCAATAATAATTGTTTACATTCAGGAAATAAGGTCCTTATCCCAGGCCTTAATTCTAAGCTCCCTAAGGAAGAGCTAGGAGAGGGTGAGTGGGAAGTTAAAATATCACAATAGAGGAACCCAATCCTTCTGAAGCTCCATTTAACCTCATGTCTTCCCATTTAAAGTTTATTCAGGCCATTAATTAAGCTTCTGCTAAAGGTAGATGTTAGCTTAATTAACAGTACGCAAGTGGGACGATAGTGCCAGATTCCCAACAGCAGTTTCAAGAATGGAGTTGTTGACTGGTCAAAATAAATGCTAAAGATCAGCTCCTTTTAGCACTCCTTTTGGGCCAGAAAGAGAAGGGGTTCTCCATAAAGGCCTCACAAGAAAGCCTTTGGCTTCTCAAGCCCCAGTTTTCTTGTTCACTCCCAACCAGCCTCGGCCTTGGCCTGAAGTCTTTCGGCCTTACTGATGGAGACAATCCCTATGTGTCCCAGTTTCTGACACTTGTTGTTCTCCTACCAGCAGCCCAGTCTATCAATTTGACCAACTGTGGTCAGGAATCTACAGAAGATTATTTAAATCAAGCCCTGATTTTACGATCAGCAGGACCTCCATGTCTGGACTTGCTGGGTTGTCCCCACCTTACCAAGCTCTCTTGCACCTACCTTGAATAATGTTAATTTTGGGGCCTATTTATCTAAGTATGCAGAATGACAACATCAACACAAACTTGCATTTATTTCCCACTTGTAATGTAGTAAAACGACACATGATGCAATCAGCCAAAAACTGACACTGAGCCAACGAAGGACCCATAGGGACATGATGTGGCCAACAGCTTGGTCAAAGATGTAGAGAAGTATGAATAGAAGGCATTGGATTCTCCAAGGGCATTGGCAATATTACTGAACCCTGCAAACTCCAACTTGTAATGGTTTTTAATATTTCTTTATCTTTGTGAGATATGCTTGGGACATATTGCTGCATGGTTACCTCCATCTGTCTTCATCTCTTTTGTCATAGCTGTTGCTACAGTGCTTCATTCTATCATGTGACATAAAAATTGGCAGTCAGCACTGCATTGAGTGACAATAATCAATAATGGAACGGAAGTCACAACAGATTTTGTCAACCTCTAAAGTACTGGGAAATGTTCACATATTATAACAGGTGAATATAACTGTATACTAGATAAGCAACATAAAGTTGCAAATTAATTAAGTGGTTAGCCAACCTTGTTGAATATTTATTGTGTATAGAATACCATGAAGTGGGTAGATAAGGTAGAAAATGTACCAGTTAGATTGAGATCATGTGGTATGAAGTAACATCATTACATTAAAGATACCATCACCAATCAACTGGTAATACTAGTTCCTATTTTATTTTAACAACAACCCCCTTTCAATTTACTTTGTGACAGTGACATTGTAAGTCATGGGGCAGCAAGTTGTGGGAATAATCGGGAACAAACATCTGTTCTAGAGAATGTCATGGGACAAGAGAGAAGGGGAAAGTGACTGTATGCTGAAGCAGTAGCTGTGGAAGGTGATTTCAAATGTCCAGCTATTAACTATGGTAGTATTCACCCGGATTCTCCCAGTATTACCAAGTGGTCTGTCCCAACAGCTGTCACAATTAGTTATAGCTTAATTTTCTGCAGTTGATGGATACAGTGACAACATCTGTTCGAGCCTCTAAATTTTACATATTCTGCAATGGCCATATAAGGACCATAAAGCAGTTCAATGAAAAATCTGGCATGATGAATATGATCCCCAAGGGTGAAACAATGTAGCACATGATATAAATTATACAACAATTGTTATTTTGATGTGAGTTACAAGCTGACGTTAATAAACAGTCGGTTGTTTGATATTAGATAGAGCCCCTTGTGTTGAAACTTTGAGATAGTTGGAGGAAACATGGCACAATTTTTTTGTGGCAGTAGAAAATTATGGCCGGAATTTTCCAGCCCCATTGGCTTTGGCGTCAGAGCGGGCGGGGGGGAGACAATATGGCGAGAAGGCTGAAAATTATTTTTTTATGAAACCATGCAGTGATCAGCCACTCCACCCGTCAATGAAGGGCCGTATTTCCCGTCACCACAGATCGGGAGCATCATTTTAATACATTTGCGTCTAACTGTAAGCCCTGCTCACCAGAATCATCCCCCCCAACCCTCCACATCAAATTTACCATCCACGTCGGCGTGATTTCAGAACGGCGTGCTTCATAATGACCTTTAAAAGATATGCACCTAGTGACCTGAACTTCGAGGGGAACGCAGAGGAGAGCATGCACAAACTTGCACAAGACTCGCGAGCTTCGCCTGTAAGACATCAAGGAAAAGGCACTGCACATCTGGTGGCGGTAAAGGCAAGTCACTCTTTCGTGGCTGGCTTTCACTGTGGTGCTGGAGCAAGAGTCCCAGTATGGGTCAGACTGGGCGGGGTGGGGCACGAGGGGCAGTGAGGCAGCACAGACAGAGACTGAAGGAAATAGTCAAATATGTGCCAGAGATGTGGGTGGGAGGGGGGGTTGCGGGGAGTGGCCATGCACTTGGGGAAGCTTGTCAAAAGTGAACATTCTTCCGCAGCTGAGACCATTCAGCTGCAGCTCCATTGAAATGCTTGGAGTCAGGCCTCGGAAGCTTTTCTGCCCACTCAAGCAACACAAAAGCATGAAAGTGTCACAAAATGCCCCTGAACATTTTACCCCTCAGGCACAGACTGCAAATTAATGTGCGTTTTTGGGGGCAGCAAAGCAATTGGCCGACTGGACAAGATGTACAATTCCCTTACAAAATGTGGTCATGGCGCAGTCAAGAGTGGAGCTGCTCACAGACCCCTGCAATGTCTTTATTAAGATGTGGACCAGCATCCATTATGGTTCAAGCTAACAGTACAACCTTGCACTGCAGGTTAGGAGAAGGCCTGCGCCTGAGCTGAGAGCACAGCATGCAGTCCAATGGCCGAAGCTGCCACTGGCCAAGTGTAGTGGGGCAGAGGTGGGTAGCATTTTGTACAGCCAATGAGCGCACTACAAACTGGACATCCAAGTGGTGGCCAGCACTTTGTGGCTGCATGAGAGGTTAATCAAGACAGGTTCTTAGTACACCCATGCTAAGCCACATGTCTCTCTCTCTCTTTGATCCTGCAGGAGGAGAACATAAGGGTCATGGAGCCTGGTGATTTAATGGTGTGCCTCATGTCTTGCAGAGCCCAGAAGAGGAGGAGAAGAAATAGAGAGCAGAGGAGTCACCTGGCTTGTCAAAGAGAGGAGCACCTTCTTCAGGATGAAGGGGCAGCAGAGCCTGCTGTGTACACAGATGAAGATCCACAAGGAGTTGTCACTCATAGATGCCTCGCTAGACCCAGGGTCTATAGGCTGAGCTTGTCATCCCTGCAGATGG
This sequence comes from Carcharodon carcharias, assembly GCF_017639515.1. Taxonomy (NCBI): domain Eukaryota; kingdom Metazoa; phylum Chordata; class Chondrichthyes; order Lamniformes; family Lamnidae; genus Carcharodon; species Carcharodon carcharias. The sequence continues at coordinate 139,632,181 of NC_054477.1, forward strand.
CTGAGAACCAGTGTTGCTGAAAACCGTGTATGTCTTGGGAACTGCTGCAGGATTTGGTGCCAGGGAGACATGGTAATGAAAGTGACCGTGGTGCTCAAAGTTTATGCCAGTGGCTCCTTCCAGGGCTCCACAGATGACCGGTATGGGATTTCACAATGCCCCATGCTCAAGTCTATCCAGGTGGTCATGGACACCATCTTCGCAAAGGCACAAAACTTTGTACATTTCGTCCGGGATCAGGAAAGCCAGGAAGCAGCAGCGCTCAGCTTTGCAGAGATCTCACGTTTGCCACAGGTGCTGGGTGCCATCGACTGCACTTACTTGGAACTCAGATCTCCATGGCAAGAAGCAGTCAGCTATTTCAACCGCATGGGCTTCCACTCGTTGAATGTTCAGTTGGTACGCGACCACCAATCTGCATCTTACAGGTCTGACACAATTCCCAGGGAACGTCCATGACTCCAACATCTTTAGCAGCTCTCAGATCCTTGACATTTTCCGGGATCCAGAGAGGCTGCAGGGTTGGCTCCTTGGGCTCTCCGCGCTGCCCACAGAGGCTGATGACGTCCGTGCAGCAGCCTCAGACTGCAGCAGAGCGATGGTACAATAAGGCGCATTCCGTGATCTACCCTTTGGTGGAGCAACCTATAGGCATTTTGAAAATTAAATTCCCATGCCTCAATAGTTCCGGTGGATCACTGCAATACAGTCCCCAGAGAGTGTCGCACATCATCATCATTTGCTGTGTGCTCCACAACCTGGCGCCTCAAAGGTGAGAGGACCTGGCTGAGGAGGAGATGGAAGAGCTGCTCGTATCAGATGTATCGACATCAGAGGGACAATACTGATGAAGTCCTCGAAGGCGGGGATGCCAGTGATGAGGCCATAGCACTAACCATACAAGGCAGGTGCACTTGGAAGACCCTGATAGCTGCAGAATTCAGGGAGGATGATGATGAGGTGCAATGGGAACAGCCCTGACATCTTGCCTTGTATCTGTGAATGTTTAACTCCTGTGTGGCTGATGGCAGTGCACATACCCTCAGTGTTCAGGCTCATGTCCTGGAGGCGCAGCGGAGGCCCTAATAGTCGCTAGATTCCAGGAGGATGATGACAACTCGAATCCATAGATATTCACATTGCTTCTACGAATGTCTGACTCCTGTCTGGCCAAGGGCAGCTCGCTTGCACTCTGTGGTCAGGATCAAACCATGAAGACAGAGCCGTGAAGCTTTAAATGGACCTAATTCTTTGTCAGCCTTCAGCATTGACCCCTTTAGGAGCAGGGTGTAACCGGTCACAGAGGCTGAAGAGATGGCGGGGCCAACCCTACCTCAAAGGTGTTGAGAGCACACAGAGAGAATGACAGAACTCTGTGACACCTGCCCATGACATTCTGGTAGCAATGACAAGCACCATCAAGGTGCAGGCAACAGTAATGTGTCTAGTGAGTGTTAAGCCAGATCATCACTTTAGTCTGAAGGTTACACACAGCACAGGGAAGAGGCCCTGGACTAAGACACCTGCCTTTATCTTGTGCAGAAAGGTTTCACATCTGAATGACACGAACACTGCTCATCATATCAAGAAGCCATAGGCAAGGAGACTTTCTTGGGAGTTTATTGACACTAGTGAACATTATGTGCAAGTGATTAATACCCATGCCCAGGCTCTGCAACAAAACTAACAAAAGAGTTACATATTCTTAACTTTCTTAACCCTGCCGCTACATCTCGGTGCTCCCCGGCCATCCACAGTGGAGGTGGAGTCAGCCTGCTGACTGCTATGCCCTGTCTGTGATGAACTTGGCGGGCGTCTTCTGGGGGGGGCTGCTTTTGGGGCCCTGCTGTGTGGCAGAGGCACCCTCCTTGGCCTGTTGAGCTGGAGCTGCTGGGATCACAGGAAGAGGGGATTCAGATGGGCCAGAGTCACCTGGGTGGATAGCACTAGGCTGTACATCTACTAGTTCTCCTCCCTGAGTGCCCGAGGGCCTCAGCTGACTCTTTGAAGAGAAGGGGAAGCTGGAGTGCACCCCTCTCACTTTGCCACTGTTGGAGGACATCTAGGTGTTAGCAATGGAGTTCAGCCTGCATAGCAATGCAACACCGATGTCCTAGACCAAGGTCTCCATGGCGGCTGTCATCCTACCAGTTTTGACCTAGGTGTGTTGGCATGCCATCGCTATCACCAGACCGAAGCCAGATGGACTCCACCATCATGCCTTGCAATCTGAGGAGTGCAGCGGACATCCCTTGCTGATGTTCCCGAGCTTGTCCTTGCAGCTCCAGCAACTGAGGCATGACTGAACCCGGACGCTCTTCATCTGACTCAGACTCAGCAGGTTTCTGGCCTCAAGCAGTCCTACGAGTGCTAGGAAGCTGGGAAGTTCTTGCCGTTGCCTGCTGTGGATCAGACAGTGCAACGTGCTCACCATATTGTGACCCCCAGGCTACTCTAGAACTGGGTCCGAAAGAGTTGTGTGTCTCTGCGCTGGTGGAGGATGTGGGTGAGCGCTGTGATGGGGCTTCAGTTAGGGTGTGATCAGATTCTTCTTCCGAGGTGCTTTCATGGCTTGAGTCGAGAACCTGGCTCATGAACCCCCTCAGCTGCTTCCCGGATGTGCCTGCGAAAGCAAGGAGAGGTAATTAGTGCATGATAGGGAACTACGAAACAGGGGAACTCACTTGGTTGAGCAATCAGCACAAGGACGGTCCAAGTCATTGGCAGTCAGCTGGATGACACTATTTTGAAAGTCGATGAGGCCCTTGATATCAGGCGCTCCTCCACCAGTCTGTGACCTCCTTTTTGTGTTCCAGCTTGTCCTCCATGAATACAGATGGAGAGAGTGTAAGCAGGACACCTGCCAGGCCAGACGTGAAGAATGACTGGCATGTGTGGGTGGTGAATGGTGCCATGGATGGGATGAGGTTACAATCTGCAGGGCAGATGAAGATGTGTGAGAGAGAGTGAATGGTGATGTCCCTTGAACTGGCAGTGAGATCCCTGTGGGTGTGTGATTGGTTTGTGAGCGTGTGAGATGAGAGTGATGAGAAGAGTGACTTCCCGCGGTGGAAAAGAGATCACTCATTCCCTTTTGGCACTGGGTAGCTGTCCTCTTTTGCAGGCCATTGGTGCTGACCACCACTCCCATGCGGGATTGAACCCGAAGGAGGTGTAACTAAATTTGGGGCAGCACGTTCCCTCCACTTGGCTGCCATGATTTAGCAGCAGCTTCTGATGCCCTAGACAGTGGTAGCTCCTTACAGGGACACCCTTTAAATATGGCGCCTGGATACTGAAGGCCTGAGGTGACGATGGAGTCCGGCGAATCAGAGACTGCCCCACCAGCGACCCGGCGTGTTTCCCAGGAATGCATTATTAATGATGCGGGACACGCCAGGAATGGGATGATACAGCACGAACAGCCACTGTTGCAGCCGACCGGTAAAACATCTTTTTTTCCCGATCGCTACTGTACTTTGTGTAAATCTGGGAATATTTGCACCCTATGTCTTTGATATTGCAGGAAATAAATCATTTTTAATAAATCAATGTATTGGAAGTTTGGAGCATACATTTAGGCTCCTACATTTAATACACATTCTTTTTGTTTAGCTATTTTTGCAGCATATATTCTTCATTGTATTTTATCCTCACAGCTTTTGCTGTAGATGCAGCCACTATTCTGCCAATCAGCCACATTTGATCAAATCAACAAACTGTGCCTGTATCCTAAGTTTCTTACAATACATTGGTCTTAGTCATTATCTTTGAGAAGGAGGTCTTGGAGGGATGTTTCATGTTTAGGAATGTGGTAAACTGATTCAGCAAGGAGTATGATCATAAAGTGGTTTGAAGTTTCTAAGGATTCACGTTTGTTAAGCCTTGCCTGAGAACCTTCATTTTATCCAAGATTAAAACACATTCAGATGCATCAACAGATTACAGACACAGGGGTGAGAAAAGAGGCTCCTGGGATCAAACATGTAGCTAAATGGCTCTGACTACATGAAGGATTACAGACCTCAATCTGCATTCAACAGTTTTCTTGTTAAATAGCATGTGAAAATTGTATCTATTTTAGAAATAACGAAGAATACATTTGTTTAATATAATTCCTTTATATGAAAGATAAAATGTGTTCAGCATACTGGATAAATATACTTGGGTTAAAATAACGGCAAAACATTTCCTTTGCTGGGAAAAATTCTTGCTGATGCATCACCTCAAATTGAGAAGGTAAAGCAAAGAAATTTTCAATTGAAATGGACAAGCCAGGAGATTATGGTAACTCCCAATTAGTATTCATTTTAAATGATAGTGCACACTGGCACAACCGGCCTCCACAACCTGACTGCAAAATAAATCTCACAAACCCTTGAAAAATTTCCAAAATGTGGTCCAAAAAGACACAAAACAGCTTAAAATGACTAACCCAATAACTAACCTTAATAGGGGATGAAGATCCCTTTAAATACCACTAGTGAGCTTACTGGATGTTCCCACTATGATTTGCTGGGTGAGTTAAGGAAGTGATATGCCAAGCATACAATGCCAAAAAAAACACAGGCACTGATTTAAGCAGTCACTTGAGTTTTCAGAATGTCAAATAACTGTCCTTCTACTCAAAGAGAAGCTATAACATTTTTGATGTAATTTATTCTTCATCTGAATAAATAATTGGTTTATTCCTGTGCCGTGAGAGAGCTTTAGATAAATTATGGTCATAATAATTTAGAGCTGACTTGAGGTAATAAAGCCTTACTTAAAATTGTGATTTCCACTGTAAAAATATCATGAATATGCACAGCTAGATAGAAGCAAGAATAGTTATGACCTTTCTTGGCTCATCATAATGTGAAGCAGTGTTTCAAGGTGCAACACTGACCCACCACCAAACTCCCCAAAATCACCCTCAACTCCCACTCTCCCACTCTGTGGCCAAATTACTTCAGTGCTGTCTAAAACAATGGAACAAATTATTAGGTATAAATTTAAGAAATATCTGTGCAATACAGCCTATTAGAGATCAATCCAGAAGGAAAAATATAGTATAAACTGGGAAATAAGAACACTGGTCTGAACTGGCCTTGTATACCTTTAAATGGAACACCAGTAAAACTGGGGAAATAAGAGTATTGGTCCGAACTGTTTTTACCTCTGGGAATCTACATGGGTTTGGTCAGGGGATATCTGACCAACCTCCTTGATTTTCTTGAAAAAGTGACAACCCAGATTGATTGTGGTAAATCTTACAATATTATCTACTAGGTTAATCCAATGATTTTTTGAAATCTTGAACATAGGTGATCATTAGTTAAGTTCAAGGCTATGTGAATTCAAGACAAAACTATGAGCATTCCTACATTGCAACAGTAGCTGGACTTCCAAAGGTATTTAATCAGCTGTAAAGAGCTTTGAGATAATGACAAATGCTTTATGAATATGAATTATTTCCTTCATATTTTTACATAAGGAAAGAAAGGGAGTAAAACAATGAGTTGGGTGCGTAATGGCAGGAAAGAATGCCCTAGGCTCAATAGTTAGTTGGTTAGTTTGATGGTTAGTGAGTCATGCATTTTGTGGTAAATGAGGCAACCTATTTCTTCTGCTGCTGTTTGTACAGAGCTAAATACTTGACTTTGATCAGGGTATTATCTATGCTCAATCCCAGCAGAATGTGGTGGTCCACAGTTCATGTTTATGTTTGCAAGTCTGCAATAGACTTGTCTTGTCTCTGAGCTGTTAGTATAATTAAAAGCACATATATATATAAACATGCTGTTAGTCCGACCAACAACCTTCTACCAGTGGATCAGTTGATTGATTTTTCACCTATATTAGCTTGGCCTGGCCCTATCTGGAGTCACTTTCCTGCCAGCATAGCTCTTAGAGTCAAATTGTAGCAAATTTTCCCATTTTGTTTTGTGGATCACTGCTGTTTCCATTTTTTTTTATTAATGACTTGGATTTACCTCTCAACACCATCACCACCCACTCACAGCCCATACCTTCTCCATACCCCCAAGCATTCTCCATACACCATGTGCCCCTCCATACCACCCACGTACCCTCCATACACACCATGCCTCCTCCATATAACTAATGCATTCTATATACAGTCCATGTCCCTACCATATTATCCATGCCCCCACCATACTTCCCATGTCCCTTTTAACCCCATAAAGTATCCTCCGTACCCATTTTTCCAGTAACTATTGAATACAGAGCCAATGAGCCCTACAAAAATACTGGGAAGTCTGACATTTTCATGAAACTTTCAAAATAATCATAAAGGCATTCAAAATCTGCTTGAAAAAACAAATACATGCTCATAAAATTGTCAATCAAAGACCGACATTCATACTCCCATTCTAAAAAAAAGCTCAACATTCATAATATTTTCTAAATAAACAAACACACATTGAAAAACCACTTCAAGGTGAAGTAAAATTATTAGGTGCTCATAACACTGTCAATTAAACAAAGCCAGAAGTCACCTTCACAGTTATGCAAACCGACCCCCCAGAGAGCCAAATCCATTCCTGTGTTTGGAGTTCAGCCAAGCATTCATAATGTAATTCCATTGCACAGTTGTGTCAACAAAGGCTCTAAAACTGAACATATTGAAACCTTTTAAGCAAGCTGAACAAATAGCTGACTTGTCAATCAGAAAAGTCAGCCAAATGATGAGCCAGATGGCCACATGTTCAAAGTTTTCAATAGTGATGTGTTATAACCTACAGGGTGCCAGATCAAGTGCTGGAAAGTGGGATTAGGCTGGATTACTCCTACTCAGCCAACATAGATATGATGGACTGAATGGCCTACTTTTGTGCTGTTAATTGTCCATGGGGAAAATTTTCTCCCCATCAGGTAGGCTGGGTGGAAGCAGACGCGGGCTTTTTAGAGCTCTTGGAGAATTTTAACATGTAAAAATTATAAGTTAAAATATTTACTTTTATGTCTCTTTTTTCTCTCTTGCTGAATCTAATATTTCTTCCACTTTCCTTTTCCCATTTCTGTACCTGACTTCGTGTTGAATTCACTCATTCTAATCGAAACTTCTTTAGTTCTTCCACTGATACCTTCACAGAGTTCACTTGCCAATCAATCAGCACCCTTTACTCACACAGTATAAATTGCTGTTCCCTTTGACATGTGGTATTCTTGTGTCTGCCGTGATGAGTGCAAGACAAAAAGCTTCAGCACCATGTCTCGTTTCTCAGTAATAATCAAGTTCTGTTCCACCAAGCGACAATTTCATCTTTCAATCTGATTGGTTAAGCGGATACAGAATTGGTTACCCTGGTCACTCAGGTCCCAAATGCCCAGCTTAAGTCATTGTGACATTATCAACTCGCACTTCCAGCAATTTGCCATGACAAAAATGACAAAACCTAAACATACAGGGGCAAGTCTAATGGCAGATGCCATTAACTTCACTCCTACAAATAATGGACCATTATATTTCTGAGCCTTCCTCTCTAGATTCTGATTGCCAAGAGGTTGTGTCAGACAGTTCTGGGAAACAGACACAATGTAGAAAGGGAGAACATGCTTACCACAGCAAAGGCAGCACAGAGCAACGCAGCCCGTTGTTGCAGGAATTCCTGAGTTACTGGAACTGTTCAATGGATACTTAAGGGTAGATTTGAACTTTTTACCTTGTAAAAAACTCATGGTAACAGTTCACCTGCCCATTATATGCCCTGCCTGTGTTTCCTTACCACTGAAGCCAATAAATAGTATTATGTAAGGCTTAACCACTATCATCAGTCAAAATCTACCAAATAATGTTGGGCAAGAATGAAGTGGAGAGTGACAGCAGCTCAGAGGAAGGTGGACTTGCAAAATATTGCATCACTGTGGAGCAAAACTATTCAAGGGAGGTAAGAAACAGATACCTGAATAATACCAAACCTATGTTATACAATTCAAGAATATGAAAGTAATAATAGTTGGAGATTATAAATACAGTGAAATAAACAACCTTGTTTACAGTCATGACTGGGAGTCCTGAGTGTTTACCTCACCTCCCTTTCTCAGGGTGAATAACATCATAGAATGGATGGAAAGATTTCTCGAAAGAAAGGGAGAATGACAAAAATCATGCTTCATGTTAGAAATTGAAATATTGCAGAGACAGTTCAAAAAATTAGGCATTAGATTGAAAAACAAGATTTCAAGGGTGGTAATCTCCTGATAACTTTCTGTTCCACATGCTGGACATTTAAGCAAGGTCAATGCGTGACTGCAGGGATATTACAAGAGGGAAGGGGGTTACACTCTTGAGACACTGGTGTGAGATCTGGAATAAGCAGCTATACTAAAGAGACAGCCTTCAAATGGTGCTAAATAACACCAGAGCTGTTTTGCATAGAGTGATTAGAGCAATGGGAAATGATTGAAATTAATATTGTGACAAGATAGCTTTAGGCTAGAGAGAGAAAATTACTGGAATAAAAACAGAAAGCTTTACCTGAAATAAATAGTCAGAAAAGTCTATCTGAAAGGAAATGGAAATGAACAGCAACAATAAAAAAAGTTAATTTACACAGCATCTAAAATGTTGAGGAACATACTTGCTATGAGGCAGTGAGAGATAGAAGCACTGTTGTAGATGGAATAAGGGTATCAAAAATGGAAGAGAAAATAATGAAAAAATAAGGGTTAACGTTTGAAGGAAAAGTATGTTTTAAACAGCTCTAATAACAGAAACAACTTTTTTATACAAGAGAAAATTTTAATGATGACTAAATCTCATTAAACTAAGAAACAGGGATATAGAGGAACATTTAACAGACATTACTTTGTCAAGGACAGCTGTTAACCAAGGACAAATCTTGGCTTCCTATAGGATCAACAGTACCAACTGGCACTGTCTGAGATGAGACCCATTAAACATATTGAGATAACCCCACTAAACTTCTTACCAACCATGACTAACAATGGGAATAGGCATGCCTGAAGGAACTAATCATTGGATTGGGCAAAGTCATGAAGGAAGTGAAATCACAAAGAATAGGTATAGAAACTTAACATTAACCAGCCCCTTTACTGCAGTCAGCTAGGACAATATGTCTTAGTCTAATGGAAAGAAGATGTCTAAAGATTCAAAAGACTACAGGTGATCATTGGTCTAGTCACTTGGCACCTGAAGACTCCAGAACAGGTCAGCTGCATTTTGTTATTTAATCTGTTTGTTAGTAATTATATAGAAGATCTCTATGAGGGGTAGTATAGTCATGTATTTCCGTTAAGGTTCAGGCTCACAAATCCTTCCCTAATACATAACGTGGGAGGTGTGAAATTCATAAATAATTCCTACACATTACAATAAATAAGAGAGTCAAGATTGAGTGTAATGTATGCGAATGTATAAAGCATCAAAACTAAAACTAGGTAGCATGAAGCATGAGTTACTATGGAGGGATATGATATTTTTTCTAAACAGAAATGTGGTTTACATTTGCATGACTGGAAACCTACTCTACCTGTTCTTAGGCTATAAGTTTCTTTCCTATTTGCATGGGAGACGCGTGTGATCTGGGTGCAAACCAACTAACATGACTTAAAAGATTGCAGAATTTTGAGTGTATGTTAAAGCCATCATCAAAGCCTACACCCACATAAAACTCTGTTTACAAAGCTGGTCATTCTCCTAACTCTCAAAAGTGAATATCCTCCAATTGCACTTGTTCATAGAGTCCACATACAATGCAATGAGAGTTTCAGGCACAGCAAAAAAACGTCTTTTTATTACAATCTTTTGTGTTGTGAAAGGCAATTTAACCTCACTGAGAACTGCTCGGTATTTATGTTATCTTTAATGCACTTTTATGTCATTGGCCTGAGCTATTTTAAGATTTGAAAGGCTAACCTATTGCAGGTTCTAACATTCTATGTCTAATGTTCATGAACAATGGCTAAATGGGTTGAAATTTAAATTGTAATGCTTAAATGTTGTAGATTTGGAGCTTTTTTGTCCCCTATTGTTTATGCTGATTTCTACTGATTTTAAGTTGCGCAAATTTTAATAAGATTGGAAGGATATTTGGGCATACCGTGACATTGTCAGAGTATACGCAATATTGGCTGTTTTTTCATGCCTAACATCTGGGTTGCATTCAGGGTCTAAACGCCAAGCCGTAACACTTTCAGGAGAGGTGGGGAAGGAAAACGTATGTGGACTGATGTATCTTGTGTGTAAAATTAATTTGGTAAATTCAGTTTAAACCTGGGTGGCTTAGTACTTTTCAACATGCAATGGAAAAAGATGTGCTCTTTTTGCTTAAAATATAAGATTTTCACCCAATTACTAAAGGTCAAAAGTGGCCCGAGGCAATCCTACTTGACTCGCTTAAAAGCCTCTCACTGTCTACATTAGGTGCTGCTGCTGCTCCTTTAGCAACTCTTCCACAATTTGATACTTTCATAGCCTCTAAACTTTTGCAGTCTGCCTTTCCTGTATCTGCCTCTCATGAAACTTACCTGTTGTTTCTGTATCATTCACATCCATAAGGCCTTCAGAAATAAAGACTGTTGATTGCAGATAGATTCTTAGAATTCTACTGGGAGCATTTCAAAGCCTGAGCCCCTCCCAATGTAAGATCAAATAGGACACTGTTTTATTTGTGAGAATGGTTATTTTAATGCTTCTCTTTGTTTACTAGCCAGGTTAAAAAGATATGCTTTGATTGGAAGGGTGTCTATGTCTTTAACACTACACAAGTAGTGTGACTGATAAATCATTTTGTAAAATGAACTTTTGCTTATTGTGTTTGGGTTCATGATGTCTACCTAACAAGGAAATCACCAATGTGTCTCTGTATTTGTTATAACAAAAGTCTATCTAATTTATAGTATGGTTCAACATTATTTTGTTTAACTCAGAAGAAAACTCTTGTTCTACCCAGAGGTAATTCAGGTCCACCTTTATTTTTTACAGAGCAGTTTTGCTTTGGTTTATTGTCTGCAGGCAAGCTGTTTAACAAGGTAGCTGTCTTGTATACCATAAAGTGGATTTAAAGCACTAGAGATGACTCAATTTGTGAAAACAGCTGCCCTCAAATAGGATCAAGATAAGGAGACAGAACAATTAGATAACATTATTATCAAAACTCATCTCTTATACCTCTACCAATCCATTTAAAAATATGTGCTTCTTAAGCTATGTAATATGACTTAAAATCAGAATCTATTCTGACTAAAAACAAATCGCAGAGAAAACATTAAGATGAAGTAGTAACTATTCCAATGACACATGTGTGTTCAGTAGCTCCAGATGCTCAAGTTGAGAAGTGGCAATATGTTGTTTTTCTTTGGGGACCATGCTGAAATATGAAAACACAGATTCAATACAGCTATATATGTCTACCTCATCTCACAACTTGCATCCATCTGTCACTATTGTGTTGTTTCTGACATGCTGAGATAGAGTAGGGTAGGATGTCAAACTTAACATAAGGAAACCCAGCCAAGCTACCTTTTAAATTGTATTAGTGTCATATCTAATTGTTCTCAATTCTCCATTGTGTGTAACAGGAGAACTAAGTAATTAAGTCTGTACTCACAACAGAAAACTTTGTCTGATGTATAAACAGGTTGATGAAAGTTATGAGTAATGGACAGTGTGGAAGACAAACTATTGCTCATGTGTTCCCATAAGTATGATGGTCCTTAGCTAATAGTAATAGTTTGCCAGACTTAATCAATATCATTAATGTGCTGTCAAAGATGTGACATTCTGTAAATGATAAATCTTGAAGATATGTACATAAAATTTAAATTAATTAAAATATAATGATATATTTTCAAGAGAGCAACAGAGCCATACAAGGAGATGGTTCCAAGTTTGATCCTGCAGTCTGTGATTAGTTAGATTTGCAGGGGGATGCGAGGGTACTAAATCAGCCAGGCATTCCATTCCTGATTGTTACATGGGGACTCCAGCTGGAAGTCTGCATATGTGACATAAGATGAAAGCAGGAGCAGGCTTGGTTCTGATCTGCCTTGGTTCAAAGATGGCTGACATTAGCTACCAAGACATACTGGTGAATAATGCTGGCAACAAACTCCAATGAGGAATTAAGAGCACAGATTTTTGTGGACACCGATAAAGGAACCACACTCACTGTTCACTATGCGGACAGTTGTCCACAGGGTCCAAAGGCTTGCTCTAATTCTGTTCCAACACAATGCACTCTATAGGACATCTGTGGCACCTGTGAGCAAGGAATCAATGAGATTGAAGAATCATCATTAAGCCAAATTGCGTTTAAACTAGAATGTAGAAATTTGATTTAAATCAGGCACAGAAAACAAAATATGGGCCAGGATTTTCAGCTTAGTGGTGCAGGCGCCTGCCCGACACCCGCAAGCGTGAAATAGCATGCAATGATGTCAGGTGAGCACCCCAACGTCATTGTGCACTCATGCAAGAGTTGGCAGCACACCCACCAACAATTAAGAGGGCTATTAAGCCCGTTAATCAATTAATTAAATTGAATTTTTCACCATCCACCCAACCTTACGGCTGACAGGCAGGCAAATAGTCCAGGTAGCCTTTGCATTTTTTACAAAAGCTCTTCCACAGGCGGGGTGTGGTTTCAAACAGTGACTAAAAAAGCAATAAAAATTGTTAAAACTCATATTTCACATGTTCCTGCTCATGTGACAGCGTCACGTGTGGGGTCATGTTTTCCTTATTTTTTAAATCTATTTCTCACAATAAAAATCTTCAGCTCCCTGAGGCAGCTCTGTGCCTTCAGGGAATTTTCACTGAGCGCATCCCCGCACATACACACACCTCAGCGATCGCGCTCTTCCCGCCCCCACCCAGGCAGCACTGAGGTCATCAGCGGGCGTTTCTAGCTGGCTGCCCGTTAACCGGCCGGTCAGCGTGAAATCGCGGTCGGGGCCCGATCGCGGGTGGCGGAACCATTGCGCGGCCAGTCCCGGGCTCATCCACTGCGCCCGCCCGAAGAGAGGAAAGCCCTTCCCAAGGATTGAGAAAGAAGGGTGGGATTAAGAGAGAGGTAAAAGAAAGTGGCAGGCAGGATAAAAAAGAAATCATTTTTCTTTTTTAGGAGCTGAATTTTATGTGGTGCCGCAGTCCCTGCCACCTCCCACCACATCCCGGCTAAAAAGTCAGGGGGCAGCCTACCCACGAGCCTGATGGCTGCCCTGCAACAATCTAACTCTGGGAACAATGTTAATTGCTTTAAAGGTGAGGCTTCCACTCCTTTCTGAGAAGGAAGTCTAGCTTTAGCGAGCTGCTGGTCAATTGGATGGCCGGCAACTCTGAAATCCCATTGACACCAGCCGGGAGCGATGACCACTGCAGGGACTACAGGCAGTCCTACCATACCAAGGAAACAATATAAGAACGGACTCAGGTCTCAGCGGAGATGAAGGGTGTGGAGGGCCGGATTCAAAAGGTCAGAGAGAGAGTGAAACAGTGGATGGTAAATGCTGAGATGCTCAAATCCCAGAGGAAAACTTGAAACAGCTGCCACAACTGTTTGCAATTTGTACTTTATTTCAAGATGTGTGCCTTGAATTCAGCAGTAATAAGACCACCAAGTCGTAGAGGTTTTTTTTTACAAAATGAGATTAAACAGGTATTAATAGAAGAAAAGATTTTGAGCACATACATAGGTCTACAATATACTACTGTAATAACTCCTAAATCTTCTAATTAATCTGGTTCCCAGTTACACCTCCATTAAGGCAACAGTAAAACAAGATAGATTTCAACAGGCCCAGGCAAAGCACACAATACCCTGGACAGGGATATATACAATGTGTTTTCTTAGCTTTAGTTCCTGTAGACAGAAGCTTAATGCATAGAAGCTGGAGGCTTTTCACACTTGTTAGATCTTAGAATTCCTTCTCCGTACACATAACCTCATCCCTTTATACAGGTTTCTCCCTTTTTAATGTAAATTCCATTGTCCCAATATGTCTTTGCAACTTTATTTTTTCCATAACATAAATTTTCCATAGTACTCAAATTATCAGTAATCTTTGTGGAAAAGTAAGCACACTTTTTGGCTTAGCCTCTTATGGCTAGGTGTAACACTTTACTATCTCTTTGAAAGTTACTATTCCGGTTTATCTAAAAAACGTAAATGCTTCTCACAACTCAAATTCTAAAACTTCAGCCATGTTTACGTATTTAGCATTTCAAACTTAGCTTCTCTTATAACTCAAAAGCTCCAGACTAGCTGTCTGCAATTCAATTAAACCCCCCTCCCCCCCACCAACCACACACACACACACACACACTTCCACACAGAGAAACTAATCCAAACACCACTATTAACCTACCTCTGCAATAAATCACAATAATATTATGAAAATTATTTCCTCCTCATTGGAAAATAAACCATCCAAATTTAAATAGGTGGCATCATTTTCTTAACCTATCTTACATATACATATCTATATACTCATGCCATTACATGACAATATGCATGCATTAACATAACAATATACATACAAATCCTTTGTATTAACAGAAATCATTCCAGTTAGTGCCCAGGTTTTTAAAATTCCAATGTCTCCCTTTTCAACTTCAAACTCTTGACAATGCACTTGCAATCAGATTTTCTCATCCAGTTGCATGTATAACCTATAGATTAAACGGTTACAGTAAAATATTCCATCTGAATAGCTTTGCACGTTTGTCTCAAAATTTGTACAGCAACGTTAAAGGATTGTGGTCTGTATAAACAATTGTTTCTGACAAATTGTTTGCCATGTAAATTTCAAAATACTGCAATGCCAACATCAGAACTGGAGTCTCCTTTTTGATCACTGAATATCTTCTCTGTTGTATCTTCAACTTGCGTAAAAAATACTCTTATCAGTTTTTCAATTCCAGTGTCATCTTCTTGCCCCAATCCTACATTGCTTGCATCAATGGCCAACTTAAATAGCCTGTCATAATTGGGTACTGTCAAAACTCGTGTCATAGCCAATAATTTTCAAACTGTCAAATGCCTTCTGACACTCCTGTATTCATTGAAACTCCTTGTTCATTTTTAACGGTTCATTCAATGGAGTGCCACACTGCTAACATTTGGTACAAATTTCCAGTAAAACCCACTCATGCCCAGAAATCTCAAAACTTCTCGTTTTGTTTAGGCACTGGGAAATGCATGATAGCCTTGACCTTCACATCTTTCAGAGGCATCTTATAATGTCCAATGGCATGGTCTAGATATGTAACTTGTGCTTTTGCAAATTGACTTTTAGCCAAGTTCATCACCAAATTACCTTCTTGTAATCAACAAAATAATTATTCCAGATGTTGTAAATGCTCCTTCCACATTTGACTGAAAGCTATCAAGTCTTCAATATAAACAGCACAATTGCACAGTCCTGCAATTACTTTGTTTATTGGTCTTTGAAATGTCACAGATGCATTTTTCATACCAAATGGCATGACTTTAAACTTGTATAGTCCATGTGGTGTCGCAAAAGCCGATATCTCCTTTAATCACTCCAATAACGGTACTTGCTAATATCCCCTTAACAAGCCAATCTTTGTGATAAATTTTGATTGTCCCACTTTCTCAAGGCAATCTTCCAACCATAGTAGAGGATATGAATCTGCCTTTATCACCACACTCACCTTTCGATAGTCCACACCCAACCCGACTGAGCGTAAAATGATGCATGATGACATTGGGTGAGCGTCCCTCCGTCATCATGCACTCACACGATACTTCAATCGGCAGGCATGCACTGGAGTTGGCAGCATGCCTGCCGACAATTAAAAGGTCTATTAAGGGCATTGAAAAGTTAATTAAAATACATTTTTTTGCTGCCCCAGTTGGACGGGCAGGCAAAAAGGCCAATTGGCATTTGCATTTTTTGGAAACCTCACCCACAGCGAGATGAAGTTTCCAAAAGCAAATGAAAATAAAATAGAAACTTTAATTATTCAATAATAACATGTCCCTGCTCAGGGGGACATGTTTTTTAAACATTTATAAAATCTTTATTGTCTTTTTTGAAATCTGTTCATCTCCCTGAGGCAGCTCTGTGCCTCATGGAGATTTGCAAATGGCACTCGTGCACATGCACGAAGGTTACACTCACCCTGCTCACACTCTCCCCCCACCCCGTCATCCCGCCTGCACAGGAAGTGTTTCACACTGGGCTGGCCTTAATAGCTGGCTGCAATTCAATTAAAACCCCCCACACACACACCCATACAGAGAAACTAATTCAAACCCCATTATTAACCTACCTTTGCAATAAATCACAGTAATATCATTAAAAAATTATATTTTCATGGACATTGACCTTGAGCAGGGTGCTTATGATGGGCCAGGAGATTTACGAAAGAGGTTCCCTCACCGGTGCCTGACACTAGCCTGCACAGATAAAACTGCCAAGCTCCCCGCATGGCCTAGACTTCCTCCTGCCATGGTTAAGATGCTAGGCAGGGCAGGGGAGCATTGAGAGGAGGCCCTTAAGTGGTCATTGATTAGCCATTTATAGGCCCAAGGGTGGTTTGCCACCTGCACCTTCCCCATGTAAAATTTCAGACAGTTTGGCGGGGGGGGTGGGGGGGGGCGGTATGTGGGAGCTGAAGGCAGGTGGCAGGACAGCCATCTGCTGGATTTTATATTTCCTTTCCTACCCCCATTATCAAATCTTCTGGCAGCTGAGTGTAAAATCCAGTCCTATATTTTTAAAATCCCCACAATTAATTATATTCTGAAGGAATGAGACTCAACACTTATAAAATTAAAGTAACTCAGGGAAAGTTGTTTAGCAGTATTTTATCACTTAGCACACAATTAAAAATTAATTTAATCTGAATGTGCTAGCCTTATCTTCAGGTGCCTTTAATAGGTAATTAATGGCTAATTACTGCAACACTATACCATTACACTGATTTCCATGCTGAATCTATCAGTGAGATGCAGCCTGCAGAAGAGTGGGGTATCTCTGACAGCAACTTCTGGATTTCCATGTTTAAAGGTGCATGTTGCTGTTTCATTTACTCCATAATAGCAATAAGCACTGATAGTCTCACCATTATTATCTATGCAAAATTCAGACCATTATCTTCAAAAGAGGAAGAAAGAGAAGGGAGGAGAAAGTCATGAGACACACTGATTACTGTGTAAATATAAATGTCTTCTTTTTTGCCCTGTCAATGTGTCTATTAATGATTTGGTTGAAAGCATATGAACTCAATTTTATTGCAACACTTAAAGGTCTGGAAGGAAGGAAACTGTTCAATTGCTTCCTTGGACTGGATTAAGAGGCACATTGTTGAGAACAGTGATATAGAAACTAATATGTTATACAATTGTGCCATCTAGCCTTAGAATAGGAGAATTTGCTGCTAAATATTCTAAAACTATGACCAAAATCAGAACAATGTAAAGCTGTTATTATTTAAAAGAACAGTTTCACAGTCTATGGATAACTCAATTCTATGATTAAATTTATTAAGGCCAAGTGTTAATATATGATATGTGGAATGAGGAATTTCTATACTTGGCTACCAAATAAAATTTACATGTATTACCATAGCGCCTTTATTTTTGTTGAGATATTTGAATATAACAGATAATGTGCATAGTTTGTTTGTAAAGTGCATTACTGCTTGAACAAATTAACTTTTCTGTTGATTTATGGCGGTTGCTGCAATATATCAGGAGCGTCGTGCTCATGTACTTTTTGAAAAAAAATCTCTTGAATGTTTTATGTCTTCAGAGCCCATGAGCATGCAATCAAATTAGTGTTCTGAGGAACACAGATGCCCATTAATTAAGGTAAGCTGAACTGTCAGGTTCCCAGGTGGCAAAACTTTAAAGATCATTTTTGCACCAATGTGTCATAAAAGATTATGCCCTGACATTTCCAAAGAAACACTACAATCATTCTGTAATTACAGAGATGTGTGTTCTATTTCTAAGCACACAAGTGTAATCTAACTTATTGTAGCTTCTGAACACACATTGATTGATTTCATGTCACACCATGTCCCATGAGAATAAATGTTGTCTGTACAAAATGATAAAGAAAATCTCACAAAAAGTTACAAGATAACAGAAAAAATAAGCAGGCAAAAATAAGATTCAATTTGTTGCAAACAGAAAAAGAAAAGACAGTTACTAAAACTGGGGAAAAGATTTGACTTTTCAATTAAAACAGCAACTATAGCAAGTTGCTATTAAAACAGGAATAGCAAAATACGTTTCACTGTTCTTCCAATTTATGAAATGGCAGAAATATACAGTTGTTAATATTGTGACATGGGAATAAATTAGGAATCTCTTAGCAACTACTATTGCAGATTGCATTTTGAATGGATTATATTCTCTAGTGTGCTGCAATCACTGTAAAAGGTAATAGCCACTAGAGGGTATTATATGATTAGTATATGCCAAGAATTGCACAAAGATAGAGAAATAGAATAAAGGGCAAGTGAGGAATCTAAGGAGAGTTGTGTTGAGATACAAAAGAAACAGTATGTATGGTCTCATTGTGTTAATCAGTTTTTATCCCTCACACAATTACCTGGTGTTGCATGAGCATGACTTGTCATAGTGTGCCCTATTAAGTAGACCTATAATTGCACGTTTAAAAATGTTTGCCGTCAAAGCTGTTGGAAGTATGAACTGATAACCACATGGTGAAGACAATAGGGTATCTAGAAACTTGGTTAGCCTGAACTGTTGAGCTTAGAAGATTGAAAAATAAACAGGTGAAGTACTGAGAATGATGCTGAATTAGAATGGGCAAATTCAATACCAGTTCAAGTATGATAGAGAAATTAAGAAGGGGAAGGAAAATATGGATTAAGAGAGAGTAAGAAAGAGATAGAAGGGGATGAGACTCCACACATTTAATTGTTTGCATTCAGAGCAGGAGAGTTTAATTGACAGTCATTAACAATCATGTTACTTAAAGGTACTTACATCGATAATTATGAAACTTAACTTTCTGTGGTGACTTTAATTGGGAATTTAGTCCAGGGAAGTAACTTACTGAAAATGTTGGAGAGGTTAAGTACAAGATGCCATTTTTGCAAATGTAATGGTGGAACAGCACAAATCAGTCAGCGACTTGTAATGGTTCACAATTTTGGGGGGTATCTCAACCTTGCTACAAGCTGATGGCAACTTTTGAATTAATAGCAGCATACTTCATTTTGAAACAGTTACCTTTGGAACAAAATGACTTCAGTATCCTTGGTCTCATCTTCAAAATCCTCCATGTCTGCATATCTCTTTATATCAAGTCTTCTGCCCATTGGCAGAGATCGGGGCGGAATCTTTTCCCGCATTGGGTGGGCTCAGCAGGAGCAGGCGGGGTGCGGCCGCAGAGCTGACCGCCAATCGCGATCGGCTCTGCACTGCCATTTGCTGTGGGCGGGCCTTCAGCATAATTTGCAAGCAGTAGTGACCGTGCAGGTGGGGGGAGTAGGGAGAATCGGGGGCAACGGTCGTTCACACATGCACGCGAAAGAGAGCTTCAATCTCCCTGAAGCACGGAGCTGCCTCAGGGAGGTTAAAGCGATTGTTAAATAAAAAACAAAAACAATGAATATTTAATAAAACATGTCCCCTCATGTGACTGTGCCACACGAGATGGGGCATTTTTTTTTATTTTTCATAGAAACTTTTTATTTAAGTTGTAAAAGCTTCAGGAAACCTCATCCCCCTCGTGGATAAGGTTTCCTAAAAAAATTAAAGGCTACTTGGCTTTTTCGCCTGCCCGCCAACCGTAAGGTTGGACAGGCAGCGTAAAGTTAAACTTAATTGCTTCATTAAAGACTTTAATAAGCCTTTTAAATTTCGGCGAGTGTGCAGCCGACTCCGGCGCGCACCCGCCGAACAAAACACCACAAGACAGCGCGATGATGTTGGGACACACGCCCAATGTCATTGCGTGTCATTTTACGTGCTGGCGGGTCAGCTCCACCCCTGCATGCCGACTGAAGGATCCTGGCCCAGGTCTTCAGCCAGCATGCTGCTGCAATATGGAGATCTTTTGCAAAGTCCATGTGGATTTTTACATCTCCCACCACTTCAAAATTCTTCTCAGGAGCAATTTCTTTGACTAATCCCTCACTTACAATACCTAATTTGTCTTATGCTTTCTACTCAGTGTCCATTGTCCCTCCTATAAAATGTATTTGGATGTTTTGCAAGATAAAAGACTCTAAATTACTCCGATTCAAGTTTCATGCCATGTAAATCGTGAACAAAGTCACTGTTTGGTGACTGATGAGGGAAGCTTCTTGTTATAAAATTTGATTTTCGATGCTATGGGTGCTATTTTGGTTCCAAAATACATCCACAGCATCCACAGATGCTTCTGGTGCGAGCCATCCCAGATACCATTTTCGTGATGGTGTTAACATGATCACAGTGAGTGTATGCGTGCCAGATGTATGCAAAGTAGGCAGATGCTGATGTCATTCTATGTGCAATGCTAATTTAACACTGGTGTTGTCAATTTTAATCTCAATGCTGCAGCTAGCTCCCTCTCTTAAACATTCACAGCTCAACATGCAGCAGGAGGGAACCCCTCTCCAACTCTATTCAATGGGATCTGCAACAACTTTCAGCTTTGCAGTTGCTAAATTTCTACTGGCTTTTGTTGAATTTATGTAAGTATTTGGTGGTTTGCACTGTTATATGAAGTTGCTGAACTGTACAGGGAATGGTGTAGACCATGTTGAAGAATTTGGTCCTGACTTCAAGGGTACTACATGGATTACTTGATCCCAGATATGGCAATAATTTGTATCCTTCTAAACCTGTAGCATGACAGGAAAAATGAGCCAAGGGGCATAGAGGAGGACAAGATTCTTGAAGAGGGAGGAGGGGAGTGAAGAGCTTTGAGCAGGGATCTATGATGACCCAGGGTCTTCAAGGGCCATTCTACTATCTCAACCTTAGCAAGCAACAGTGGGCAGAATTTATTGTCAGTGGTGCAGTTCCCAGCAGCGGACTCTGAAGTGAGTGCATTACCATTTGGGTGGAAGCAGTTGACCGAGCATAATTAGGTGGTGACCAGCCAATTAACAAGATAGAGGCACTGTGCCTGGCTAATCAAGTGTCAATTGGGCATGAGGGTACTGATCCTGATGTAAGATGATGTGAGGGCAGGTGCTGGTGGCATGTATAAATAATGGCCAGACCTCACTGAAGAGTGAAGGAGGCTGCAAGGTCACCATGAGAACTGCTGAGGCCCCCAGTGGCATCTCATCATCTCTGTTCTTACCTGAAGACATCTCAGCAGCTCTGTCCTGTTTCTGAAACCATTCTAACTCAGTGCTATCCCAGAATAATCATCCCCCACCCCTCACAGCACACCTCCTTCTCCACACCCACCCCCCCACCCCCCCACACCCCCCCCCCCCCCCCCCCCTCCACTCCCCCACCACACCTTCCGCTGTGAGCAGCCAGGTTGCAAATGATAATGAGAATAAGTATGTTGCAGGTCAGAGAAGGAGTGGCCCCACAATTCAGTGATACCTACCTGCAGGTTCTCCTCCAGGCTGCATGGAAATGGTAGGGGCTGCCATTCCCCAAAGACAGGAGAAAGAGAATCTCCCACCTGAACAAGCAAGCCTGGACAAAAATAGCAGTAGACATTAGCAGTCATGGGGCCAACAACATATATGGATGCAGTGTCACAAGCATGTCAATGATCTCCTCTGCAGTGCCAGAGTGAGTGTAACTGAATGCAAAGTACACTGTGGCTTTCTTGTGGACAGCAGGCATTGGGTTTCAATGTGCCAAAGAATCAGCCAGGTGGGTGAAAGAATATTATGCCCCAGCAGCAGATGCTCTAGGTGGAATGGTTGCATGTAGGTGACATGCCTTTCATTGTTAGGGTGTTCTAAGACCCAAGCAGCAGGCAGTGTTGTTATATTGCTTTAAGAGAGATTATGCTAAAAAGTAGCCAGGATGTAAACCATGTGACCAGCAGACATTGTTCAAAGGAGCTTTTGGTTTAGCTAGCAGCATGTATTGTGAAGTAGTGGCAGCTGTACATTCTTGTTAACAATAGCTGTTGAATCTTGATAGTCGAACTGTCTGCTCAGCAAGCCTGTACTACATCTTCAAATAAACTGAACCAATGTTTAGTTTACCTGTCCTGGTAAGATTGGTAAGTTGTAGTAAGCAAACATCAAAATACAACAACCAGAAGGCCCCAAAGCCAATGGAAAGCAACACAACTGCAGACTGCTGCTGTTTTCCAAATCAGTGCAAGGCCCAGCCTTGAAGCAAGTGTATGCTTGGGACTGCCATGTTAATGACCAAAGTCAGTACAATTGGCCATTTCTGAATCTAGGCAAGTGCACAGTGCAACAGCAGAGTAGTGGGAAACGAACAAAATTTGCCATAGATCCTTGACATTTCAATGAATATTGAGTATTGACTATATTCAACTTCTGATCTTTTTAAAATAAAATTTACTCAAAATTACCAAAAATCAAGCATCCCATCCCATTGGATCCATAGTGGCTTCTAATGGTTTGTTCTGACCATTGGCCTATTTTATTAAAATATTATATTGGAAATTAGTGCTGGTTATAATGGAAAATAAACACATGACATGCATCCATTTTTTAATTTTAACTATGGTGTTATCTTCTTTAAAATTAGGAAGTTTACATCTCTATTAGAGCAGTGAGCATATAAATATCAACCAAATTCATAAGTGTTTGCTTACAAAGATCATTAAAAACAATTTGTGTAACTTAACATTTTCAGTATTGGTACGTGTGTAATCTGAAAGTCGGGTCCTACTCAAAATGCAAACCTGTCATTATCTTTGAAATACTAATTAACCTGATTTGTGTTACCAGATATATGGCATTCTTGTTTTTTTTCCCCTCAGTAAAAGCTGCGTCTTTAATTTGCTTAATAGTATATAAAATTTATATAATATATAAAACCAACTGTTGGTCCCACTGGGCATGCCATTGAGGTAATACTCGATGTGGGATAATTATTGTTCTCGCACGTGAAGGAAAAGTTCCACAGTATGCAATATTTGAGTTTGGAACATTTATGGTTCACATATATTTGGAATACTGACTTGCTTCTTTCAAAATATCATCAAAATCATTGTTCTGCTCAATATTTTCTTAATTATTAATGTGGCACAACAATCACGTTGATATATCGGAATTTTTCAGATCTAAAGCTTTACTTTTAAAAACACCCAGTGAAAGAAAACCATTCCAAAGATTGTTGCCAATTTGCTTGTATCTGTAACAGGAACAAATTGCTTCCCCCGTCATGCATTTTAAGTTTAAAATGAATACGAAGACAATTAACATGCAAATTAGGTTCTATATTAATATAATTAATCATTTTAATGATCAACATATTCACAGCACCAATACAAATTTCCTAATTGATTAGATAGAAAACGAAGACTGTCATCTACACTTATACACTGTCAAATTTCATCTTCGTTCAAATTTCCTAGGGAAAAGAAACAACTTTAACTAATTAGCAAAATGACAAAAATTACTATGTTTGGTAAAGAAAAGTAGTTTATATCCCTAAAAATGTTATGGTCAAAACAGCACAAAAATAGCAATTGTATGTTCAAACAAATACTTTGATATTCATGCAATGCATTTTGATGTCTTAATGAAAATTTTGCTTCTTTTTGTCCATTAAAGAGATAGGCGGCAGTGACACATGCTCTGCAGAAAAAAAAAGTACAAGGGGCAATTCTCAGAAGATTAAAATGAATGGATGCAAAATTGAGGCTGCACACTCTTGATTTCCTGAGTACAGCCCCTTGCAAGCATTGTTTCCCACTTTGAATGCCAGATCACAGGAACACTGGGTCTGCTCTCCACACTTACCTTCAGAATCAGAGTCTCAGCATACACTAACACAAAAGCAAAATACTGCAGATGGTGGAAATCTGAAATAAAAACAGAAAGTGCTCAAAGCACTCAGCAGGTCTGGCATTTCTAGAGTAAGAAACAGAGTTAACGTTCCAGGTCAATGACTTTTCATTGGAAGCGCCAGTTGTTGGGCCTTGTTTGCAATTTTCTGGTACAAATGGGGTGCTGCGTTGAAGGGTGGTGGGTGTGAATGGGGGTGGTGGCAGTCTGTGTCTTTGTACCAGGTGTTGAGCTGCCTGACCACCTGCCAGTGATAGTTAATTATATAAGGCCTGAAGCAGAAATAGCTTGATCCTTCTGATGCCAGCTTTGGGCATGTGATGGCGCTTTTCTGCTGACAACCCCTGTCAGGCTTGAGTGGAAGTCAAGCATAGGCCCTAAAGACTCATTAGAAATGAAGCGGTAGCAGGAAAAAAATAGAAGAACTGCAGAAGAGTTGTGCATTTTAATTGCTGAATACACTTTCTTACTAAATAATTTAAACCAGTTACCTTATATGGCTGAATAACTAATCTTAGATTTGTAACAGATACTGATGGGTACAATGCATGATGCCAAGAAAATTTTACAGAAGGCATGCAAAAGCTATGTATGTTCATTAATATTTACCTATAATCTCCCCCAGCTCCTACCCCTGGAAAATATGCATCATGTGCTAAAATAGCAGAGATTTAGATTTTGGCTTTCTGACCTTCCTCCATATACCTTTGTGTTAGCGTACATGGTTATTTAACAATGCAAAAATCAGCCTGTGCTTCTCCTCTTCTGATATAGTTCCATGTATGAAGCACAGTGTTTCCTGTCACTTTCTCCCTCAACAATATTTAATTAAATATAAAACTGCAATCTGTTCTCAACTGGAACTCTACTCCCTTAATTGTGAAAGCTTTTCTAAGACAGCTTTTATTCATCTGGACTGCATACAAGAAGCTTGCTTGACAAACAATCTTTCTTTCATCTCTAGCCTCCAACATTTCTCATCTTTATTTATTGTATTAATACTACAATGTCATTACTCCTTGAAAGTTTGATTTAATTATACACACGGCTGCTTCCCTGTATCCTCACCATCATAAAATTAAGACTCTTTTCACCACCTCCTACTGCAAATTCTTTTTCTTTGGACTATCAAACCTCTGAAGATTCTAGTCTCTTTCAGGCTCCTGTCAGTCTGATAATCTGCAAACTTTTAAAACCCAACATTTAATCACTACTGCTGATGCATTTCATCTTCAACCATGTACATTTTAACCTCAGCAAAGTCTTGCACCAAGGTGGACCTTCACCGAGGTCTTTTAATTAAAAAGTGAGTAGGACATGAGGCTAGAAGGGCCACATCTTTCATTATTTATCTGTCGAAAGTTTTTCATCTCAATTCAGAGCAGGAGCTCATCTTTCCTTCATTTTCAGATTATCTATGCTTATTAAGATGGATAGGATGCATTTTATTTTGATCATTCGTAGGTTGACTGCCTAGGTGAAAACAACAGCAGCCTGCATTTAACTAGTGTCTTTAAGGAACAAAAATGGCCCAAAACACTTCACAGAGATGGATATTAAAAATGAAAGAAAGGAGATATTAGGAGGGATGACCAATGGCTTTTTGAAAGAAGTCGGATTTAAGAAGGGTCTTGAAGAAAAAAAGGAGGTGGAGAGGTTGAAGAATGGAATTGTAGGGTGTGGGGTAAAGGGGTGGGGAATGCACAATGGGCCAATATCAGAGGAATAAAGAGTTCAGATAGAGAATTCTAGTGTTGGAGTAGAAAAAGGCCATGAAGGGATTTAAACATGAGAATAAGAATTTTATATTTGTAGTATCGTAGCATAGGTGAGTCAGATGAAATCAGTGGCAACGGTGTGAAGTTTGTTGTGGGTGGCCAAAGATGTTTGTTTCAGTCTTCCCAACCTTTAGCTGAAGGAAATTACAGCTTGTCTAAGCCCAAATTCTGGACACATAGTCTAACAGCACAATCCCAATGCTAGTAGAGAGATTGAGCCTAGGCATTGGACAGGTAGAGTTAAATATATTGATTATAGTTTGTATGGTAGTACAGGACTTGAGTACTGCAGGAGAGGAGGGTGCCAACCAATCAGCCCTAGCATGCTAATAGGAATTGGGTGTTGCCAATATGCTTCCTGTCTCATTTTCCTGGTCTTCAGTCTGGTGGATGTCAGAAGCTAGCTGGTCCATTGCAATTTGGGGGATCAGAGAAAGGCTACCCACAATCTACACCAACCTTCAGCAGCTAAATTTCTCCTTTTCTGGATAGGTCAAAGAATATCAGCAAGGCAGGAGGCCTTCTGCATGGTGACCTTGGACATCAGACAGAAAACACTGCAGCCAACGGTTACTACCTTTCAGTCCTGTAGCAGTGATCCACTTTTCTCTCCTGCACAAGTTCCTTCAAAAGGGTATTCCTGCACTGTGGAGCAATGGTAACCGTCAAACATATTCAGGTACCTTCAGGCAGAGCACACTTCAGAAGCACTCTTCTCAAGTTGCGCTCAGAGGAAGCTTAGCCTCAGTATTCTTCCCAATATGGACCACTTAATTTGAAAGTGGCCACATCCCTTTAAATCTCAGCTGTTAGGCAGTAGATGGCACAAAGCACTGGGAATTTACGTTATATAATTCAAATGACTTTCATGCAGTCAGTCCTGGGACTGACATTCTGCTATTTCCAGCACAGGGTTTGCTGATATTACAGAACAGGGACAATGGAGTAATTTTATGAATCTTGTTTTCCAAAACAAAAGAGCGGAGCTCTTTTCCCATCACTTTCAGCTTTGCGGCGACTTCTTCGGCCAAAATACTTCATCTTACCCCTCCCCCTTGTCTTTCCCCCACCTTCAGAACTCTTGTTATACCTGGACCCGCTCCTTCTGGTCTCTTACCCTCTCTGGATCTTTTCATTCAGAACCGCGGGTGTGTCATCGGCTGTCTGAATTGTCCTTTTCTAACCCTTTTTTCTAAACTACCTCTCCCTGAACTTGTAGCTCTCTGTTCTCACAGGCCCAACTTCGCAGTTATCATTAAACCTGCTGACATGGGTGGCACTTCTGTTATTTGGCAAACCAACCTCTATCTTGTGGAGGCTGAACACCAGCTCTCTGACACCTCCCCCTCCCTCTGACTCATGGCCCCACCATCGAACATCAAGCAACCATTTCCCAGACTCTCACTGATCTAATTTCTTCTAGTGATTCAAATCACTACAGCATTGGGAAGGACTTTAAGCTAATAAAAGGTGGAGGGCTGGGAGGATTAAAGAAAGAGTAAATCAAAATATCAGCAAGGGAAATGCCAAGGCTTTAGAGCTGAGCAGTGTTTTGAGTGAAAATAGCAGAATGGCTCAGGAATGGTCAGAGAAAGTAACCAATGTGACTGAGCATCAGTGACTAAGGTGGCATCAGGGAAATTTAGAAAAAAAAAATCAAAGCTTAAAGCCCTATATCTGATTGCATAAAGCGTTTGCAACAAATTAGATGAATAAATAGAACAGACAGAAATTAATAGGCTTGATCCAATAGCCATTAAGGAGACAAGGGGCTGAAATCCCCCCCCCGCCGGTTGGCGGGCGGGGGGTTGTGCGGGGGCAGGCGGGAGTGAGCAGGAATCCGATCGGCACCCCCGATCGGGTCTGCGCCACCATTTTATGAGGGTGGGCCAATTAAGGCCCGACCAGCGTGACACACACTCGGAAGTGCTGAGCGCTCCCTGTGCGGGCGGGGAGGGATTCCCTGAGTTGGGGCCTGTGCTCTTTTACGCATATGCATGAAAGAGCACAGAAATCTCCCTGAGGCACAGAGGTATCTCATGGAGATCAGTTTAAGGGTTTAAAATTTAAATAAAGGAAAAAAAAATTAAAACATGTCCCCTCATGTGACAGTGTCACATGGGCTGGGACATGTCAATGAATTTTTAAAATAATTTTTATTGAATTTTAAAACACTTTTTGAAATCTCAACCCGCCCATGGATGAGGTGTCATGAAAAATGCGAAGGCTCTTCGCCTGCCCACCAACCTTAAGGTTGGACGGGTAGCTCATTTAACTGTTTTAATTCGTTTTTAATGGGCCTTAATAGGCCTTTGACAGTTCTGCGCACCCGCCGAACTGAAAATCTAAATGACACGCGGCGAGCGGGCCCTGCCCCCGCATGCCAACTGGAAAATTCTTCCCATGGTTGCAAAGTGACCAAGGTTGGGAACTAAATATTCCAGGATATTTTACTTTCAGAAGAGATGTGCAAAATGGAAAACGAAAAATGTCAGTATCCTCTTCCTCAGTAAACACTGATACAAAGTAATCATTCAATATTCTAACCTTGTTCTGTGCATCAAAGCATATATCCTCCATTTTTCCCAGCAGGACCTACCCCACCTTTTATACCCACTTACTATTCACATGCTCGTAGGGGATTTTGGAGTTTCCTTTTATATTAACTGTCATTCTATTCTCATGTTCTCTCTTTGCCAGTCTTATTTTTCTCTTCACTTCCCCTCTCAATTAATTTTATTTGGCCTGGTTCACAGTTGAAGAATTCACCTGGCATGCATCATGCACTCTATTTTATTGTTTCATGATATTTTCTATCTCTTCATCATCCAGGATGCCTGGATTTGGCTCCCCTACTTTGTTCATCCTCGTTAGAATGTACCTTGCCTGATCCTGAAACATTTCCTCTTTAAAGATCACCCCATTGTTCTGTTACAGTTTTTTCTGCCGGTCCTTGGTTCCATTTTACACTGCCTAGATCCACACACATCCCATTGAAATTAGCCTACTTCCAATTCAGAGGTTCTACTTTAGATTGTTCCTTGTTTTACTCCATTACTAATCTAAACATTATGATATGATGATCAGCCTTACCCAAGTGTTCCCCAATTACACTCGGACCACATGGTCCATTTCATTTCTCCAGCATTAGATCTAGTAATATCTCTTCCCTAGTTGGACTAAGAACATACTGACCAAGAAAGTTCTCCTGAACACATTTCAGAAATTCCTTTCCCTTCATGCCAACATTATCCCAATAAATATGTGGATAATTAAAGTCCCCCCATATCATCATTCCAGTTTATTTTCACATCTCTGTGATTTTCCTGCAGATTTACTCCTCTATCTTTCTCTCTCTCATTATATGCAAGTCTAAAGAATACTTCCAGGAGCACAATCATACCCTTTTTTGCTTGTCAAGTCAAACCAAAATGGACTCTGTCCTTGCCCCCATAAGCACATCCTCTCTTTCCAGCACTGCAATGTCTTCTTTACTGCCACCCAATCCCTCTTTTATCCTTCCCTATCTTGTCTGAACACTTTGTATCCTTGAGTATTAAGCACCCATTCCTCACCATTTTTAAGCCATATTTCCTTTATTACCACTACATCATATTCTCATATGACTTTTTGTGTTTGTAGTTTACCAACCTTATATACCTTACTTGGTGTGTTTACATACATGCATTCTAAACCTATTTTTGAGCCCTAACTTTTTCCAGTTCCCATAAAATATCAGCAATCGGAAATGATAAATTTGATTCTCTGTCCACAGATGCTGCCTGACCTGCTGAGCATTTCTAACTTTTCCTTTCTTTTAAATTGCAGAGCCTCACCAACTGGGAAGGGCATATCAGGAATTCATGCAAGGGATCAGTGAATGAAAAATTCCAACCTTATATTTCCTCATGTTCAATAACACTTTCAATAAAACAACCCATGTCAATTCACTCAGTCATTAATTAAATAATGAAATCTGCCTATTCTGCACGTGGTTCTCAAGTCTAAATAAAGCTATCTATGGTGCTGCATTCTCAGTGTCAGCGGAACACAATTATATTAATACATATTGCTGTTCCGAAATAAGTTTACTTATGGCAATACCTGATTTTGCAGCCAATAATACCTCTCTTCACCATGCACAGATAACTATACAGATTCCTTGGACCAGACCTGTCATATCATGAGTTCATTTGACCTGGATTGAGCCCCTCCAATCCAGTTTCTCAGTGCCAGAGCACTGAGGTGGACTTTGTGATAAGTCATAAATTATATCCAAGTGTTTGTCACCATGACACCCTATTCTGCTCAAACACTTTGCAAATTTTGACACTATCCTACTACAATACCTATTCTCCATTAGCTAGCTGAGTTACTGCTCTCACCATGTTCCATTATTCCCTACCCAATCATTTCCAGAGAATCTCCTGCCATTACTTCTCGACTCACAACCTCTCCATTACCTTTGGAATCCCCCAGTGATCTATCCCTGTCCCTCAAACCACGCCCCCCCCCCAAACCGACCCTAATTTCTCATCTATATTCTGCCCCTCGGCTACATCATCTGAAAGCACATCAGATCCCACATCTACGTTGACAACACCCATTCTTTCTGACCACGACCTTTCTCAATTGCACCACTGCCAATGATTTGTCAAACTGCTTGTCAGGTACTCAGAATGAACAGAGATTTCCAATAGTAAATATTGGGAAGACCAAAGCTGCATCCCCTGCACAAACTCAATTCCTGAGCCAATATACGCTCTGGCCACTGTCCAACCCAGACTGTCTGCAGCCTTAACATCCTGTTTGGCCCTTAGCTGAGCTCCCCACACCATATCCTCTGTATCATGAAGAATGCTTACTTCTACTTTCATAACACCGGCCATCTCCATCCCCCCGCCACACCCCACCTCGACCCCACCACCGCCCACCCCCACCCCCCCCCACACCCCGGCCCACCCCGATCAACTGCTGAAACCCGTATCTATGATTTTGTTACCTCTAGTTGTAGCTATTCATATGCATTCCTAGCTGGACTCCCATCTTCCACCTCCATAAACTCAAGCTCATCAAAAAATTATTCTGCCCATATATAACTTGCACCAAGTCCCATTCACCCATCACCTTTGCTGACTTAGATTGGATAAAAAGTGTCTCTTAGGAAATAGGATGAAATTGGTGGCATTATAGGGTGCATCATCATGGAGTCTGCCTGCTATTCAGTTCCAGTCATCTCAATGGATCGGAATATTGGGCAGTTCAGTAACAGGCAGACAGTGAAATACATCTAATTTCACATTACTGTCCAAGATACATTTCTATCCAAAGATACATTTCTATCCGAATACATCCAAACTAAGTGAAATACTTGATAACATCAAAGAAAAAAAGACTAAAGTATTATTGGAAAGAAAACAATCTACTTAAGCAGAAAAACAAAAAGTGATTTGGTCATTCCAAGAGCATGAAAAATATCACTCCTCTTGCCAGTGTTTAATGCAAAACAATGCTTTATTCTCTGCAGACAAGGCTATCACTTCATTACTTAAGCAGATTGATAGTGCAGGTAATCCAAGTAGCTAAGATATTTCAGCGGTGAAAGTGAGTGATAGCAAATGTTGCAGTAACAACGCAAATTAAAACAAAGTTTTTCCTGGACAAGATATGGATGGAGCTTCAATCAGAGTCAGTCAGAGGAGGAAAAGTTATTTTGGGTTTAGTATCACTTCTACAGGGGGAGGCCTTGTGGCGCAGTGGGTAGCTTCCCTACCTCTGGGCCAGAAACTTCGGATTCAAGTCCCACTTCAGGACTTGATGGCCACAGAAGGTGTATTCATAACATGGCCAAACAGGTTGATTAGCAACCTGTAATTGCTTCCATTACGCCAGGTGGCAGGTGGTTAGAGCGGGAGAGTTTCCTGGTCATCCATACTGCAGAAGGCAACAGCAAACTATGCAGTACATTGCCAAGCATAACCGTGGATCAATCCAATAGAAGTCCTTGGTCGTTGAGGCGCTCTTAGGGCATGGTGCCTGAAGGAAGAGAAGAAGGATATTTCTATATTGCA
This sequence comes from Carcharodon carcharias, assembly GCF_017639515.1. NCBI lineage: Eukaryota > Metazoa > Chordata > Chondrichthyes > Lamniformes > Lamnidae > Carcharodon > Carcharodon carcharias. The sequence continues at coordinate 139,663,956 of NC_054477.1, forward strand.
ATGGTGATTACACTTCAACAGTATTTCATTCACTGTAAAGGCCTTTGGAGGCCTTCGGTGGTCATGAATATTGAGTTATTATAATGATATAATACCTTAGGCTTATTTACTGTGCAAGACATAATGTCTCAGACACCACCATCATCAACCTTGGGCATGTTCTGTCTCAGCAGCAGGACAGACCCAGCAGAGTTGGCAGCACAGTGGTATACAGTTGGGAGGGAATTGCCCTGGGAGTCATCAACATCAACTCTGGACCCCATGAAGTCTCGTGGCATCAGATCAAACATGGGCAAGGCAACTTCCTCCTAATTCCCACATACTGCGCCCCCTCAGCTGATGAATCAGTACTCCTCCATGTTGAACATCACTTGGAGGAAGTACTGAGGGTGGCAATGGTGCAGAATGTACTCTGGGTGGGGGGATTCAACGACATAGCTGCTAAACTGGGTCTGAGGGAAAAACAGACTTGACCTCATCCTCACCAACCTGTCTGCCGCAGATGCATCTGTCCATGACATTATCGGTATGGAGATAAAGTCTCACCTTCACATTAAGGATACCCTCCATCTTTTTGTGTGGCACTACTACGGTGCTAAATGGGATAGATTGTGAACAGATCTAGAAACTCAAAACTGGGCATCCATGAGGCGCTGTGGGCCTTCAACAGCAGCAGAATTGTACTCGAACACAATCTGTAACCTCATGGCCCGGCATACACTGTACCATTTCCATCAAGCCAGGGGATCAACCCTGGTTCAGTGAAGAGTGCAGGAGGACATGCCAGGAGCAGCAACAGGTATACCTAAAAATGAGGTGTCAACCTGATGAAGCTATAACACAGGACTACTTGCGTACCAAACAGCATAAGCAGCAAGTGGTAGACAGGGTGAAGCGATCCCACAATCAAATCCCCATTCAGATCTAAGCACTGCAGTCCTGCCACATCCAGTCATGAATGGTAGTGGGCAATTAAACAACTCACTGGACGAGGTGGCTCCACAAATATCCCCATCCTCAATGATGAGGGAGCCCAGCACATCACCGCAAAAGATAAGGCTGAGGCATTCACAACAATCTTCGGCCAGAAGTGCTGAGTGGATGATCCATCTCGGTCTCCTCCGGAGGTCTCCAGCATCGCAGATGCTAGTCTTCAGACAATTCGATTCACTTCACATGATATCAAGAAACGGCTGAAGGCACTGGATGCTGCAAAGGCTATGGGCCCTGAGAATATTCTGGTAATAGTACTAAAAGCTTGTGCTCTAGAACTTGCCGCACCCGTAGCCAAGCATTTCCAGTACATCGGCAACAATAGCATCCACCTAGCTATGTGGAAAATTGCCCAGGTATGTCCTGTGCACAAAAAGCAGGACAAATCCAATCCAGGCAATTACCGCCCCATCAGTATGCTCTCGGTCATCAGTAAAGTAATGGAAGGGGCCATCAACAATGCTATCAAGTGGCTCTTCCTTTGCAATAACCTGCTCACTGATGCCCAATTTGGAATCCACCAGGGTCACTCAGCTCCTGACCTCATTACAGCCTTGGTTCAAACATGGAAAAAAGAGCTGAACTCTCGAAGTGAGATGAGAGCGACTTCCCTTGAAGGCTGCATTTGACCGAGTGTGGCATCAAGGAGCCTTAGCAAAACTGGAGTCAATGAGAATTGGGAGAAAACTCTCCGCTGGTTGGAGTCATACCTAGCACAAAGGAAGATGGTTGTGGTTGTTGGAGGTCAGTCATCCCAGCTCCAGGACATCACCGCAGGAGTTCCTTAGGATAATGTCCTCGGCCCAACCATCTTCAGCTACTTCATCAATGACCTTCCTTCCATTATAAGGTCAGGAGTGGGGATGTTCGCTGATGATTGCATGATGTTCAGCACCATTTGCGACTCCTCAGATACTGAAGCAGTCCATGTCCAAATGCAGCAAGACCTGGACAATATCCAGGCTTGGGCAGACAAATGGCAAGTAACTTTCACGCCACACAAGTGTCAGGCAATGACCATCTTCAACAAGAGAGAATCCAACCATTGCCCCTTGATGTTCAATGACATTACCATCACTGAATCCTCTACTATCAACATCCTGGGGGTTACCATTGGCCAGAAACTGAACTGGACTAACAATATAAATACTGTGGCTACAACAGCAGGTCAGAGACTAGGAATCGTGCGATGGGTAACTCACCTCCTGACTCCCTAAAGCCTGTCTGCCATTTACAAGACAACTCAGGAGTGTGACAGAACACTACCCACTTGCCTGGATGAGTGCAGCTCCCACAACATTTAAGAAGCTTGACACCATTCAGGACAAAACATCCCGCTTGATTGTCACCATGTCCACAAACATTCACTCCCTCCACCACCGATGCATAGTAGCAGCAGTGTGTACCATCTACAAGGTGCACTGCAGGAATTCGCCAAGGGTCCTTCGACAGCACCTTTTAAACCCATGACCACTGCCATCTAGAAGGACTAGGGCAGCAGATTAATGGGAACACCACCATACTGGATGTTCCCCTCCAAGTCACTCTCCATCCTGACTTGGAAAAATATTATTGTTCCTTCACTGTTGCTGGGTCAAAGTCTTGGAACCCCCTACCTAACAGCACTATGGGTGTACCTACACCACATGGACTGCAGTAGTTCAAGAATGCAGCTCACCACCACCTTCTCAAGAGCAACTAGGGATGGGCAATAAATGCTGGTCCAGCCAGCGAAGCCTACATCCCATGAATGAACTAAAAAAACACAAGGCAACAATCGCTCATAAGGGATTGGTTAAACATGTTGTGGGACCATTTATTAAGACTAGGCACATGAGAACAGTTATACATAGGCATAACGCTTAAAGACATCAGCAGCAGAGATATTTGGGTATGTTCTGCTCAAAGCAAAAGTGAAAGTAAGACCTGATCACATGGTACATTTCCCTTCTGATGATGCCATGCTGAAATTCCTCAAAGACATACTACACCATCCCCTTTTCTTTTCAAAACGCATTCCCTCTTTCCAAAGAAGTGCAACTATTTACAACACATGTTCACGTTCAATTACCATCACATAAGCATATAGAACTCATGAACCTATGAGTCTCTAAAGCATAGGGGTAATTTGCTAGTATGCCCTGATTTTGTAATGGTAACCTTGTCTGGAGGTGTCTTTAATTGCCTACAGTCATCTGTGGGATTGTCTCTTGGATGTTGTTCCTGGTTACATTTGGGACCTTGTCCTCGGTGCAATAGGAATGTGCAGTGTTTGAGGAGCTGGAATGGATTTGATTTGTCCTCGGTTACACCTCACTATTGCACCTTTGTGTGTAATGACTTGATATGATCTTGGTTCTGAACAAATCCTTGTCATTTTGGCTGGTTGTCACATACTTTCTATGGGATCCTGGTTGCAAACTTATTGTACCAACTGTAAACTTGGCAATTCTGCACCAGCATTTTTATTTTGCACATTGGTCATCTTCTCTTGTAGTTTTAAAATTTGCTCTCTAGTTTCTGAGAGAGTAGAATGCATAGGAGTATGCTAATTGGGACGTACTTGTCTGCCAAATATAAGCTCTGCATGTGATGGAGTAGTTGCACTTTGAGGTGTTACTCTCAGATGTAACATTGCAACGTGTAGATGCTGCATGGTCTGTCTACATTTGAGAATTAGGGATGGCACTGTGCAAGTCATTCATTCAGCTAGCCTCTTAGATCTTGGGTAATGAGGAGGAGAAGAAGTAGCATAATCGTTAGTCCACTTCTCACACATATCCTGTAATGGCTTACCAATAAACAGTGGACCACTATCCGTAATGATCTCTCTAGGCACACCAAATAAACTGCAAATAGCACCTAGAGTGTGTGAGACAGTTGCACTTGATGTATTATGCAATTATTAAACACTGAAGTTCTTGGTAAAGCAGTCGATGATGATGATGAAGTTGGTGCTATGGACATGGAAGAGGTCAGATACAATTTTGGACCAAAGATGGGTAGGAGCTTCATGTGGAATCAATGTCACTTTGTTTTGACTTGACATATGCTCTTGGCATGCCTCGCAGCTCTTGAAAATGGCTTCAATGTTATTGTTCATACCTAACCCATAGACTATCTATTTTTGTGAGTCTACCCATCCTATCTATGCCCATGTGCGAGTGATGAAGTTGTTAAAGAATATAAATTTACAATGATTCCAGTATGATGACCTGCCTGCCTTTAAAAATTGCTCTGTGGGAGATGCCGAGCTCGTCCTGGAATGGGTCAAATGGTCTCACGTGTTCATGGACATGCTGAATCGAATCAGGCCAGCCTTTGATGATGGTTTTCCAAAGTTTCTGTAGCGTTGACTCTTTTGTAGCTCCTTCTTGTAGCTGCTGGCATTTGCATTGTGCAAAATGTATTAGATCAATTTGAAGAACATCTTCAAATTTGATGCCAGTGAAGTCAACTTGTAGATCTAAGGATATATCTTCTGTTTTCACTGGGTTAGGCAACCTGCTAAGTGTATCCAATGCGAACCATCAAGTTACTTGTCTTCTATCTAATCTCACAGTCGTCACCTTGAATCTTTATCAAGAGACTTTGCAATCCTGGCGGTGCACTGGCCAATGGCTTTTGCTAAACCATCTCCAGCGACTTTTGCTCGGTCTCTACCACAAGTCTTTTGCCAAATAGATGGGTATGAAAATCCCAAACACTAAAGTTAATGTTTCCTACTCAATGGTGGAGTAGTTGGATTCCAAGATGGACAGAGATTTTGAAGAAAATGCGTTCATTTTGTCTTTTTGTAGTATTCATGCTTCCAGACCTTTCTGTGAGGCATCAATCAGCAGGGTAGTCATCTTCCTAGGATCATAAAATTGCAACATCGATGATTCTGATAATGACTGTTTTAATGCTTCAAAGAAGTATTGGTGGTTTTCATGCCACAGGAAAAACACATCCTTTCTGAACAATTCCCTTAGTGATGATGATTTTTGACTGAAATTGGGACTGGATAGTGACAAGAAATTAAAGAGAACTAGATATCTTTGAAGATCGTCCTTACCTTGCAGAGTTGGTATGGATTTAATATCCTCTATTTTATTTGCATCAGGACATATGATAGCACTAGAATAAATAAAATTGAAGTAATTGATCTGCTGTATGTTGATGTCACATTTCAGGCTGTTCAACACCAATCCTCTGCTGCTTGCATCAATAAATGCAGATTATGGGCATGTTCTTGCTCTCTTCTTCCTGCAACAGCTAGATCATCTGCAACACTGATACACGTGAGCTTGGGAGGGATCCTGGCTAAAAGACAGCCTGAAAGGAAGTTGTTGAAAACTGTATCATCCGAATAAGGGACGAAATATAGTAAGCTCTTGGGAGTTCCCTGTGAGATGCACTGACCAGTAACCATGCATCAACCCTCGAGAAGAATTTTGCATCTGTAAATCTCAGATTAACTCTTCTAATATGAGTATTTTCTAAAGGCAACATTTCAAAACTGCGTTTAAACATTGTGGATCAAGGCCTACTCTCAATGATCCATCCTTCTTTATGATACATTTGATGGATCTGCACCAATCTGTGTTTTCTTGTGCTCTTCTCATGCTTCAGCCTTTCTCCATTCTGTTCAGTTCAACCTTCATTTTGTCTTGTTTATGGATGCTGCACTTACATGGTGGATCAATGGACGGACTTACATTCTCCTGAAATTGTAATATTGCAGCTCACTTGAAACTGCCAATTTTGCTGAAACATGAACTGAGGTGACAGGAGTAGCTCCTGAGGTTGATCTGCCTTGTGATGCCTGACAGATTCCATAGATTATTAGTTGATCACAACATGTCACTAAAACTTTATATAGAAAATCTGACAGCCAGGAGGGTTGATTGTACTTGCACTTCAGGACTATGGGTAGAATTTTCCATTCAGGAGATTAAGTGTGGTGGTGAGAGGGAAAGTTGGCTTGATTCCCACTGGGTGGCAGGGTGGATATTCCAACCGATTTTCAGCTCACTAATTATGCATCATCAAGGAGCTTATTGAATCTCATGGTAGGGCAGGCCGTGATTACCTCATGGGGTTGAAGGTCCTGGCACCATATTTAAAAGGCACCTGCACAGATATTCTCTCACTGCAGGTCAGATGTGCTGTGAATGTCTGCATTACCATGGCGGCCAAGCTCTGGGCTCCACAGCTCAGTGAGGCCTGATTGCGGATTCTCCTCCAAGCCATCCTGGAAAGGCAAGAGGTCCTCTTTCCTCAGGATGGGAGCAGGTTGTCTTCGGACTTGACAATGCTGGTCTGGGAGGAAGTCACCAGGGAAGTGAGCACCCACGGCCAGCAAAAAAGGACTGCCTTGCAGTGTAGCAAAACATAAATTATATGATACGCTTCAACATGGTAAGTTAAACCTCTACTCACTCCAAGCTCATACTCTGATAATGGCATCAGGCAATCTAAGGAGTAGAGTTCACACTGATGTCACACGCTACTGAGACATCAGCACTGCATGTTTGCCAGCCACTTTAAGATCATCATATCATGTAAGCTCCTGCACAAACAGCATCTTATTCCCTTACTGAGGATGGCTAAGCACACACATCAGGCATGCATTCTCCTGAAATGCTCTTTTGTCCATAGTGCTCACAGTCAATCCATCTGTCTTTATGAAGGACAAGATCTCCCACGACTAGTGAGAGAGATCAAAGACCATAGGGGGGACCCCTGATCTTAGGACACTCTCCTCCCACAAGGAGAAAGCGGCAGAGCTCGCTGCCGAAGACAGAGATCACTCCTGCATGGAAGGCAAAATCAGCCTTCCCCAATACGCCAGAGAGGGTTCATCCAGTAATATATCAACAACATGCAGAAAGTGACTGTGAGTGACCTATAATGTTGCAGCCTGCTTAATCAATCACTAATTATCTTTTCTCTCCATTGCAGCCACCAGCAAGAAAAGGCAGAAGAAGACACCAGGCAAGCACCTCAGCACCAGCTTCTGGAGCACCTCAGATGAGAAGGCAGAGGAAGGCCTGTCGCTGCATTCACCTGCACCCTCCATCAGTGCAGATACATGCACCCAAGTGGGTCCTAGCCCTAGAGTAGGCTCAGGGCCATAATCTGGTGATCCATCAGGGACACATGTCCACAGCAGGCGGAGGCAGTAATAGCCAAGGTCTCTGACACTTGGAGAACTGCTGGAGACCAGGCCCCTGCTAAGTCCAAGTCACATGATGAGCCTCTGAACTCAGCCCCAAGAGACCTCTTGGAGATGCAGGGACAGGCAGACAAACATCAGGCAGAGCTGTCAGAGGCTGTCAAGTACCGAAGACTGGAGGAGCCTAACCACCTTTTATCTGCTATCATAGCTCCAGCATCAATGTCTCCATGGAAGGGTGGTGGCCACCTTGGAGACCCAGGTTCAGTAGTTTCTGCTGGTTTTGCACTTGGACCTGCACACCATCATTCTAGCCTTGGGTGCGTTTCATCAGTGGCTAGACAAGAGGGGGGGGACGATGAACTTCATCCTCCCTCTAGGTGCCCCTTCTCCTCAACGAGTCAGGGAGAGACCCTTGGACTCTCAAAGAGAGGAGGAGCGTAGACCAGGCACCCTGGGGGCATCCACCCAGGACACTCCATGGGTGTCCTGCTGCACCAAATGCCCTCTGCCTGTGATCCCATCAACTCCAGCACATTCGAGGAGGGTGCACCTGCTCCAGAGCAGGAGACACTTAGCATACCAGCGCCCATCCAGGCCTTGGGCCTACCAAAGTCATCTCAGACAACAGGGCATAGCAGTCAGCAGGCTGCCTCCACCTCTGCTGCGGATATGGGGCTGCACTGTGATTTAGTGGTAGAGTTAGGAAAGTTAAGAAGTTTTGAATGCATAATTGTGGCATGGATGTTCCTTCACTATATATAATTTGCAGCATTGTAAATATATTTTGTATTTATCACTCTCCAAGTCTCAGGTTTCGAATGGCTAACCAATGTGATGCAACATCCTGCATTCATTCAAGGGTACAAAATTGTTGTAAGGATGGCTGTGTTGCTACTATCGTTGATAGAGTTGATATGCAGACATTTTTGGGTGGAAACTTTAAGTTTATTTCCAACATACTCAGCAGCTACTAAACGTATGCTTTCAACTCCAACTCTACATCTACACTGACAGCAGACGTAGCCCGCATTGCTCCCCTATTGGTTACTACAGATCATGTGATCTTCCTTAATAAGTATTATTCTTAAAGGTACATTACACTAAATAAAACCATAATTACGACAAAAATGAATCCGCATCCCCAATTTTCTCCCATCTTGTCCCTCACTTCTATTGAGTCTTAGTCAATCTCATCACAGTCATTCACTTTTATTTCCACATCTGTGATATGAACAAAGAAACTACCTACATGAAAATGATGACCAGACAATATACGTGTAACCCTTGCGTCTCAGGTAGACATCATGTGACCTTATGAGTATTGTTCACCAAGGTTAGTGGTTATCCTTATGCTGCCACACTGAAGTCTATAGTTTGTGGATGTTATAAGTATTTGTTGTGAAAAATGTTGGAATCTTTTCACCCAAATGGATTTTGCAATGTCGCTTACTTTATGTCTGTGAGGTTTGGGTTAAAGTAGTTTTCATCATCAAGCACCATAGCTTTTCATGCCTCCCTGAAGCATTATTTCTTCTCCGCCTTTAAGGCTGAACATTATTCCTTTATTGGTTCCCATTCTCCCCATTCATGACGCTGAGCGATGGAAGTTGTTTCTACTCATTGACATTTGAAATGCATGCTAGACGGGAACGAGTGTGTGATGTCAGAGGTGTGTGTTCATCCTGATGAACCCGTCCACTTACCTTTGAGGACCTTACTCTGCTCCTGAATGGCTATCAAGCAGTGCTTCATGGAATCCCTCTGTGAAGTAACAGAATGTAAATTGATATGGAATTCATTGCATGACTATGCACTTAGGGTTCATAGAAAGGATTGGTCTTTGTGAAATGGACAATGTCAAGGACTGTAATGATATGCAAGTGATGCTTTGGCACATTTCCTGAGTGTTCAGCAGTTTCTATGAAGGGAATAAGTTATCATTGACTTCCGTGTCAAACCTGATTGGGCCACATCTCTCCCAAATGCCAAGGCAATGCAGGATATAAACTTGGTAGGCTTCTAATGAATGAAGGTTAATGAATGTTTATCAATAATCATACAATGGTTCTGTTGACCCACTCTGTATGAGGACAATGATAATATGACTCGCAGCTTTGTGCACATGCTGTTGTGTAACAGATCACTGCGTCCTGATGTCCGATCACATCTTGGGGCTCAGTATTAAGATGCAGCTTCCACATTAATCATGCATGAGAGCTGGCATTTGGAGAGTTGGTTATTTCCAGATGTAGCTTTCTCTTGAGATGGTGAAGTGCTAACCATTGATGGATAGTTTTTGTCTTTGATCCACCTTGCTAAGCTGTTGTCATACTGGCATGAGTGCATCCATGTGTGCAAGAGTGTTTCAACCTCTTGAAGGATGCCATGGCCACTGGCTTGTTGCCACCAATGTTGAAAGGACAGCACTATGTGTAGTTGCTTAAGGATGTGCACTAGTGAAGTCCTAAAGACATTCCACAGTGACCACATGGACACTAGGCTACTGCACCTTCGAAGGATGACCCTATCATTAGGTTGAAGGTGACTTATGCTGTCTCTGTGATCATTCTGAAAGTGATGATCATTTGTGATGTGTTGAAGATGACAATCAACGTGTTGTTATGTCCCCTGCTACAAAGCCTGAAGAGAACTGCACTCATAACAACTTGTCCTCCCCTTATTCCTCCTGGAATCCTGTAGCTACGAGGCTGTCATAGGCATATCTGCTGCATCATGCCCATGCAGCGTCATCCTCATGTGGCTCATCTCAACACTCGCATAGATTCATCCACTTCAACATCCTCCTCATCTGAGGAGATGTTTAGCTTTTCCATGTCTCCTTGTGGCAACACATCCCCCCTTTGCACTGTTGGTTGTGCAGGGTGCAGCAAACAATGATGATGCAGGATAGCCTCTGTGGTGAGTACTGGAGAGCCCCATCTTACTGGTCTAAACATCTGAAACGCATCTTTAAGAGGCCAATATTCTGCTCTATTAAGGATGTTGTAACTGATTGTGCAGCATTGTATCCCTCCTCAGATGCACTCTGTGGACAATGAACGGGTACCATTAGTCATGTCTTCTGGGGGTACTCCTTATCATTAAGGACCCAACCCCCTAAGCACCAAGCTCCCTCAAATATCCCTGGCACCTGGGAGTGAGTCAAAATCTGAGTCGTGTGAGCTCCCTGGGTACCTAGCAGAAACATGCTGAATCTGATTTCTGTGATCATCAATTAGCTGGATGCTCAGAGAGTGAAATCCATTTCGATCAATGAATTGCACAGGCTGCTGCCAGGGATATCTCAAGGCAACATGTGTGCAGTCAATGGTGTCCTGCACTTATGGAAAGCCTGAGATTGCAATGGGTCCCACAGCTCTGGCAGCCTGGCTTGCTTCATCCATGCGGAACTGCACATAATGGTGAGCTTTATTGAAAAGGGCATCAGTCACCTCCCTTATGCATTTCTGTATCGCCGATTGTGGGATTCTGCCAAGGTCCCTGGTGGAGCTCCGGAAGGATCCACAGGCAAAAATATTTAGTGCGGCAGTAACCTTCAGAGCAATTGGCATTGGATGCCCTCCAAGTCTGTGCGACATGAGTTCCTCACAGAGAATGTGGCAAATATGAGGTACCACATTCCCAGACAAGCAGGAGTGCCTGTAGCACTGTCTTTTGCTCATCTACATGAATGAGCTGCTTCTTCTGTTGACCCTTGGTCGACCCGAATGCCTTCTGTGGATTTGGCCCCTTCTTGTCGGTATCTGGGGCCCCGCTGACTCTTGTTACTCAGGGCAATGGTTTTCCCTGAGCTGTGCCAATCTGCGACAGACCCTTCTTCTACTCATTCTAATCAAAGCTATCAAGAAGGCAGCATCGCCTGCAGCCTCCATTCTCCACTTGTATCTCCTTGTATCTGTAAATGGATACAATTGACCAATCAATGGTAGTTCCCATGGAATGGTTTTCCTCCATTTACAAGGCAGGAATGCAATCTCCAGCCCTTGACTTTCCCTCAGTCTGCAGATCTCATACCAAGGCCATCCCTTGCAGGTTGATATCATCCTGGAGGATGACACATGGCTGAGCTTTCCCCTCAGACGTGACAGCACATTCACAATGAGAACCTTAAATAGGTTCAAAAAACCCAAGTCCTAGGAACCACAATCAGACTAGTGTTGGTTGTCCTCCTGTAGTCTTTGCTATAACTATGGATACCCAGTCCTTACTCTTATGTCCTAACTGCAAGCATGATGCCTTGAATGCCATGACCAGTGTACTAAGAACACTGAGGCTTGTAGGGCCTATGCTACCTTTGTGCAGGAGATATGATCATTGATTTTTGGCCCTACATCCATTCTCACATTCCTCTTAAGGCTCAGATGCCAATTCAGACCAAATGCACCGCAGCATTTAAACTTAATGCCTGAATGTGCACCATTAATAAAGGAGTCAAGCTCATTCATTGTGTATTGGACCCTTGAGTCCAGCACTCAGCTGAGCCATGCCCTCTGTGGTTTTAGCAGGGCAGTTATAGGGTACACCTTCAATCAGCCAAGAATTGATGAGCTGAACTCCTGTCACATGCCCTTAGACACCTCCCCGATCGATTTTTTCTAGCTGTTTTTCAAGCTGCTTCATCATAAGGTGAGCCCAGAAATGGTGCTGCTCAACGTTGTATAGGAGACCAACTCCCAACCTCCTGCTATCACCCACCAATTTCCTCCCATCCTCCTCCACATTCACCACCTCCTAATTTCCACTCCAGCTATCAGTATTCAGCCTCTCCTGTTGCTCTTGAACCAATCATTTTCCATGTATATATTCCTGTTCTCCCCACTGAACCAGTTAATGTTGATATCCCCATGTCCTTTGTCGATCTGACCCCCTCCCCTTCTTGAAGCCACGCGCACCCTGAATTTTCGGGACCTGCACTGACCCCCGACAAATGAGACCCTCGCCATGACTTTTCAGCTATTGATTCAGATGCCTCCCCTAAATGTGACTGTGCCATCTGCTTCACCGTACCATGACTCTAAACCCCAGGGCCATACTCCTAGGTGACTGACCACGCCCTGCACACTATACTTTGCATGTCTGTAACTGCCCAGAGAGGCCTTCTCCAGCCCAAGACCAGGATCAAGAGATGTGTATCATACAGGGCCCTCTAATATGGCTCACACAGGCCCAGGACAGTCTCTTCTATATCTGCCCCCCCAGCTGCTCTGACAGTGTGGCCTCAGCTCCAGGACACTCCCTTTAATATGCCCTTGACAGCGTGACCTCAGCTCCAGGACACTCTCTTCAATATCCCCGCCCAAGAGCATCACCTCAGCCTCAGGACAGGCTCGCACTCTTCCTTGCACAGCCTTATAACTCTTGTACCAGGACAGTCTTTCACTACTTCACCCTGTTCTTTGACCACCCCCTAGTCCTGCCTTGATCTCCCTCCTCCTCTCCCTTGTTCCAACATCTGCTCCCAAAGTCTTATTTTGGTCTCCACCCTCCCCTTTCATATTGCACTCCCTCCCCAGTCCTGCCTCCATCATCCTCCTACCCTCCCGTGCTACCCTCTCCCCTAATTCTGCCTCCGACTTCCCCCTCCCTGCTCGTATTGCCTCCCATGCCCAGCCTTGATGCAGCTTGTGATAAAGGTGCCCGATATTTTGCACCAATGCCCTTAAAGGAATGTGAAAGCAGCATCTACTGACCTCAAAGTTGTTGATGAACTGAAGCTCATGAGATGTTCACCGTTTACATACAGTAGGGAAGCAGACCATTCTAATTATCCACTAGCAGGGAAATTAATTTGGAGGGGGAACCTAATTCCAGGGAGTTGGCCTTTTAGTGAGCATTCCAGAGATGCATAGGAATGCAAATGCGGTTCCCAACATTGATCAGCAGGAAACCCGACATGACCTTTAACCTCCTATCAAAGTCAGGAGAACAAAATTCCAGACTAATTTCCCGCTGGCAGGAAATTGATCTTTTCCACCATGCCAAATTTAGTGCCTCCGCCACGATGCCCACCGCTGGCTGGAGCGGAAAATTCCACTCCATGAATCATGCAGATAGAATTAATGAACCATTGTATGCTGAGAGTTTCACAGCAGTAGGTTTCACCATAACTTCCATGTCTGTGGATATATGTCTTTTAGAATTCGCAGAGATAGTATGTTGGCACTTGCCCCTGTGTCAATCTTGGCCAATAAGGAATAGTTACCAACTTAAGTCAGACAGATAATTTGAATTTTGGCAAACACTTAGGACAGTTTTCCTCGAGGTTGACAGTGTGAAACATATGTTCACCACTCTTCGTCTCATCGTGCACATTATCATCATTTTCATGTAAGTGTTTCTTACAGGACACCAGATGGTCATTCTCATTGCTTGAAGTGTGGTCTGTTTGTGTTCTCATTGTGTGTGGTCTGTTTGGATCAATGCACGACTTTTTGTAGCTAAGTCAGCCTTAGCTCTCACACACTGCTTCTGCCCGTGGCCCTTTCTGTCTTGCAGAATAGATAAAAAGCTGGACATTTCCTTGGTGCATGCAGAAGGCCATAAATTCCACATGTCTAGGTTTTAGCGCGTCAACAATGGGGAGTACTTAGGACCTGTACGCGTTATCTACCTGAGAAGATTGCTTTGTATTTATGTCGCCCCTTGAGTAGCTCTTCAAAGCTATACATTTTAGGTTTGTCTAGCAGATCTTTCTGGAATGCTTCCATGTAAGTGAATTCAATCACCAACTCGACAATTCCATCTACTAGCACTGAGTTTGAAAAATCACAGTATGTATCCTTTTCTCTGCATCTGCTGATGAAGTGGTCTATGGATCCTGTAGGCTGTTGTCAAAATGACATGAACTCTAGTCAATGAATATGTAAGTTTAACCTGATTTTGAACCTGTCTTCCAATATAGTCCGTATCTTTTGGGGATCCTTTAGCTCTTCTTCTGGTAATCCGAACATGTTCAGCTTTTGTTTAACCTTCATTCCCAATTGCTAGACGAATTTTTATGGCTTGCTTATCTGGTTCAGATGCAGCTGAATCAAGAATCGATAACTCTGTATGGTGTTTAAATATTTTGAATTCAAAGTAGGTCAGCTGCATCCCAATTCATACTGGGGAATTTTGTGGACATTTTGACAATATCCCTTTGACCTTCCATCTTCAGTAGTATCTGGGAAGAATGTCGTTGTCGGCACTTTCATGCGCTTTTCCAAAGGTCCTCCCACGAAGACAAGTTGAAGTCGGAAATGTGCCATGGAGTAATGGCGTCTTTGCTTTTTATTCAACTTATTTTCAGCAACTCCCAAAGCCATCATTATAAGCACAACCTTCTCTGACCCTATTTTCTTGATGGTTATTTAATTTTATTTTTTTTGTTTGGCTTTCCCTTGTTCACCATCAATTCAACCCACTCACCTTTCCCAACTGAGCTAACCTAGTGTTGGTCCTCTCAGCACATTGTCCCACTCACAGAACTGACAGGCTATGCACTGCAATCTCACCACAAGGGTCTGCTTACCAGCTCTTTAATTGAGCACTAGCTGGGTGCTCTGTCTCCAAAGCTTTTCTTCGCAGTCACCACAATACATTTCGAACACTCTCCAATGCTGCAACTTCATTAAGGTCTGACCAAAATGTTGAGGTCATCTCATGCCATGTAGTACAATCTAAGACTGTTCATCAACTTAAGTCAGACAGATAATTTGAATTTTGGCAAACATTCAGGACAGTTAATCACAAGGTTGATGATGTGAAACATACGTTCATCACTCTTCATCTCATTGTGCACATCATCGTCATTTTCGATCACCTCATGTATATGTTTCTTACAGGACACCGGATGGTCATTCTCATTGTTTGAAGATACCCATTGTGTGTGGTCTGTTTGGATCAGTGCATGAGATCTTGGAGCTGTGTCAGCCTTTGCTGTAGTGCATTGCTGCTGCCCGTGGCCCTTTCTATCTTGCAGAATTGATGAAAAGCTGGACATTTCATTGGTGCATGCAGAAGGCCATACCTTCCACAAGTCTAGATTTAGGTGTTCCAGTGACTGCGTCAACAATTGGGGGGTACTTAGGACCTGTAAGCTTTATCTACCTGAGAGGATTACTGTGCCTGTACTTATTCTTTCTGCTACCTGTTTTACCACCGCTGATCACCATGTCATCTTATCATACTGACATAATAACTTGGGCTTATTTACTGTACAAGACACAAGGCACCAATCACTCATAAGGGATTAGGTAAACATTTGGCTTCCTTTATTAAGACTAGGCACCTGAAAACAGTTATACATAGGTATAAAGTTTGAGGGCACTAGAGTTGTGTATGTGTGCTCTGCTTAAAGCGAAAGTGAAATTAAGACTGCATCACATGACATGTTTCCCTTCTGGTGATGTCATGCTGTTATTTTATAAAGACATATTGCAACAATGAAGTGTGCTATTTAAATACAGTCTTTCTTCTTTCCTTTCATCTTACGGTATACTGAGGTAAATTCGTATTCTTATTTAATATGGTTCTTTATATTTTGACTAGGTCTAATGATTGGTAAAGCATTGGATGGTATTTTATTCCTTTGCTGTCTGTGTGCCCGTATATTTTTAAATATGTATGATACATGTGTGAGCCAACAACCTGACCAGACATAATTTTCCATCAGACAGCGGCCATTAAAAGAAAATATCAATCAGCTTTCTCTCAGTAAAAATGAATGCAAACAATAATCGTAGAGCTAGCTCCCTCTAAACAAAACCCCCCTCCTCTTCGCTTTTGCAACAATTAAATCAGTCCTCTCATTATATCAGATTTCCTGAGTCAGTGTGCCAAAACCAGCATAAAAAATATGACAGGAAACCTATCATCTAATTTGAATTTTTTTTTTCCTGCAGGGAATTAATAGACTTATTACTGCACATTTGAAAAGTGTGTGATAGAACACATTACAAAAAATTGCATTTATAATTGTTTCCTTCATGACCTTAGGATGTTCCAAAGCACTTTACAGCCAGTTAAGCTCCTTTGATGTAGTCACTGTAGTAATGTGGGAAAAACAGCAGCCAATTTGAACATTGATGGTTTCCTTGAAGGTTTCCCCAGATAGCCCCATCATAATTTTGGAGAAGGATTGGCATAAATTCCTGAACGAGGGCACTCATATGGAATGTCAGAAAGCAGTTCTTTACAAAGGGTAATGGGAATCCCTTCCCAAAAAGGCTGTTGAGTTTAGACCAATTGAAAATTTCAAAACTGAGATTAGTAGAAAGGTGGATAGATGGAGTTAAGAAAGAAATCAGCCATCAGTCAGTTGATTGGAAGAACAGATTCAAAGGCTGAATAGCCTCCTCCAGTTCCTATGTAAATCCAGGTTCTACTGATCTTCAACAGGGGTAACATTAGCCAATCGACTGATTACTCCTAAAAGGAAACTTACAGCCCACGTTTGCATTTTCACTACACCTAATAGAGAGAGGAAGTCTTTCCCAATACACTCTGATAGCTATTTTCTAAAATGATTTGAAATAATAGAATTGACTTAAACCATCTTCACTGGAGGGGCAGTTAAACTGACTCTTGGGGCTCATCCAGGCCAATCGTGCTGTCTTTCAATGGATTCTGATCTCAACCTATTCTTATGAGCAGACACATGGGACCCTCGCCAGAATCCAGCAAGGACCATCTTTAAATATGAATATTGGGCTCCATCATAAGTGCGCAACAACTGATTTAACTGTAAGTTTTTGAGGCTAAATCTTCCAACTTCCTCATCAGGTAACCCGACAGGAAAAGGAGTCTGGGCTGGAAGATGTTGTCAAGGTGTGTGTTTTTTTTATTTTCACATTGGTTAATTGTGACACCAGAAGGAGGAGTGTTCTTTTTGGGCTCCACAAGGAAAGCCTATGTCTCCCCGGCCCTGGCCTTTCCTTTCCTGACAACAAGGCTTTTCTGAACTCTCTTTAACTGTCACCCATATCCTACTTCCTCACTAAGTGCCTCTATGTCCAAAACAAAAACAAAAATAAAAATACTTGGAAAAACTCAGCAGGTCTGACAGCATCTACGGAGAGGAATACAGTTAACGTTTCGAGCCCCTATGACTCTTCAACAGAACTAAGGAAAAATAGAAGAGAGGTGAAATATAAGCTGGTTTAAGGTGGGGTGGGACAAGGATAGAGGGCCAGTTATAGGTGGAGATTGCCAAAAGATGTCATATACAAAACGACAAAGAGGTGTTGACGGTTGTGATATTAGCTAAGAAATGTGCTAATAGGTGACATTAAGGGTAGAAAGCAGGACAAGCAAGGTACAGATAGCCCTGGTGGGGGTGGGGTGGAGGGAAGGGATCGAAATAGGCTAAAAGGTAGAGATAAAACAATGGATGGAAATACATTTAAAAATAATGGAAGTAGATGGGAAAAGAAAAAGCTATATAAATTATAGGAAAAAAGGGGGATCGGAAAGGGGGTGGGGATGGAGGAGAGAGTTCATGATCTAAAATTGTTGAACTCAATATTCAGTCCGGAAGGCTGTAAAGTGCCTAGTCGGAAGATGAGGTGCTGTTCCTCCAGTTTGCGTCAAGCTTCACTGGAACAATGCAGCAGGCCAAGGACGGGCATGTGGTCATGAGAGCAGGGTGGAGTGTTGAACTGACAAGCAACAGGGAGGTCTGGGTTATGCTTGCGGACGGACTGAAGGTGCACTGCAAAGCGGTCACCCAGTCTATGTTTGGTCTTTCCAATGTAGAGGGAGCAGCGAATGCAGTAGACTAAATTGAGGGAAGTGCAAGTGAAATGCTGCTTCACTCGAAAGGAGTGTTTGGGCCCTTGGACGGTGAGGAGAGGGGAAATAAAGGGGCAGGTGTTGCAACTTCTGAGGTTGCATGGGAAGGTGCCGTGGGAGGGGGTTTAGGTGTAGGGGGTGATGGAGGAGTTGGCCAGGGTATCCCGGAGTGAACGATCCCTGCGGAATGCAGCCGGGGGGGTGAAAGGAAGATGTGTTTGGTGGTGGCATCATGCTGGAGTTGGCAGAAATGACGGAGGATGATCCTTTGAATGCGGAGGCTGGTGGGGTGATAAGTGAGGACAAGGGGGACCTTACCATGGTTCTGGGAGGGAGAGGAAAGTGTGAGGGCAGATGCGCGGGAGATGGGCCGGACACAGTTGAGGACCCCGTCAACCACCGTGGGTGGAAAACCTCGGTTAAGGAAGAAGGAAGATGTGTCAGAGGAACTGTTTTTGTAAGTGGCATCATCAGAACAGATGCGACGGAGGCGAAGGGACTGAGAGAATGGGATGGAGTCCTTACAGGAAGCGGGGTGTGAGGAGCTGTAGTCAAGGTGGCTGTGGGAGTCGGTAGGCTTGTAATGAATATTGGTGGACAGTCTATGACCAGAAATTGAGACAGAGAGGTCAAGGAAGGGAAGGAAAGTGTCAGAGATGGACCATGTGAAATGATGGAGGGGTGGAAATTGGAAGCAAAATTAATAAATTTTTCGAGGTCCAGACGAGAGCATGAAGCAGCACCGAAACAGTCATCGATGTACCAGAGAAAGAGTTGTGGGAGGGGGCCGGAGTAGGACTGGAACAAGGAATGTTCCACATACCCCATGAAGAGATAGGCATAACTGATGACAGTACAGTGCAAGGCCCAAATGGCTTCTCTGGTGGAACAAGCGAGACCTGAGTTGGTCAAAGTAGCAGCAATAGAAAAATAAGTGGAACCAGCGGCCCAAGTGTGGTAAAATAGAGGGTTGGAAGGCCTGCACAATGAGTGGCACCAGAGGCATGAACTGGGGCTACCATCAGGCAGAGAACTGCAGGAGGCAATGGTCAGAGATCACCTATGACATTGCAAGGGTAAATATATAAGCAACTGAATAGCTTGTTTGACTACTTACTTTGTAGACAGCAAAAACTGTGTGGCCGATAAAGATGACCTATGGAAGGTGTGGAAAAAATTAACCTGCAACGCCATCTAGAGGTCAGAACATATAACTACTTACAGACTCCAAAGCTGCTGTTATTTCAGCATAGAAGTGGGGAAATCAGATCAGAGGGTTACAGGTCTCAGAAGCAATAAAGTTCCAAATGAAATAAATAGTTGTAGACACATCTGACTTTAAAAAAAATCCATAGTTAATGTACATACTATATTTGTGTATGTATCTGTATACAGATGTTGTACTGATGTTTAAATCAATTGTTAAATGTCAGATGTTTACTATGATATTTATAGCTTACTTGAAAATTTTAAGCATCCATATCTACTAATGAAAATTTTATCCCAATTTTTAAGTTGTTTTTAATTCTCTTCTCCTTCATTCAGTTTCCCTGAACTACACCTACTTCCTAGCGGCAGATGACCAATCTATCTATTTCTAGTGATCCAATTATTGGACAACTTAGTTAAGATCAGCTAACTCCATACAAATTAGGAATCAAACATGGAGTCTTACTGCTTTGTCTGGTTCATTCCAGTCACTGGATAAACTTGTTCTGCATCCTCCACCATTCAAAACTTGCAAATTTTCACATTTAATTTAAATAGAAAATTGGTCAAGATGAGCTATCATTGTGTGACCCTTCAAATTGTTTTACTTTAGCATCACCTTCAGCACATAAAGTGTGCATTCTTGGCTGAGAGCCCAGACATCCATTAACCTGTTGAAATAACTGAGCCCCAGAGAAAACATTGCTTGACTGACAGCTTTAGCATTCTGACCTCTGCTGTCAATTTCACAATGTTTCAGCTATTGAAACTTTAAAGGATCTGGATGATTAACACTTTTATTGGGCTTAGTAAAAAGGAGTATTTTTTAAGTAAGTGGAAAGTTATCAATTAATGCTTTTTAAAGCTCTATTTTAATGCACCCTATTGTCACTATGAGGTTCATTGTTTCTATACAGTGTACAGTGGGTGAATGGGCATGGAAGTGCCATAACAAGATGTTATAGGGGTTGTTTTGGGGCCCTTGGCTTAGCATAAGGGGCCATAGCAATTTTGGGCACATACAATAGCATTGGGGGGCATGAGTGGACATATGGGCTTTTGGGGGCATCCCATAGCATGGGGAGCATGAGGGTCCATCGAGGTTGTTTGGGGGAACATACCTTGACATGGGAGGCATGAGCAGGATGTTTGATCTTAGATTTTAAAAGGTCCCCTCATGCTGACTATGGTTCCTGACACCTCTGAGGTCCCATGAGCCACAACTCATTGAAAGCCTGGCCTGACTCCATGAAAATTGATGAGAACTAGAACATGCCTATTCCCTGCAACGGAGCCAGCCAAGTCAGGAGTGCGTTTGACCAAAACAGCCAGTACCCTTTAAAGGCCCCATTATTGGAAACCCCAGGAATGGGGAGGGGACTTTTTCTTTTTATTATTCATTCATGGGATGTGGGGTTCGCTGGCTGGACCAGCATTTATTGCCCATCTCTAACTGATCTTGAGAAGGTGGTGGTGAGCTGCCTTCTTGAACCGCTGCAGCCCATGTGTTGTTAGAGAGGGAATTCCAGGCTTTGACCCAGTCACAGTGAAAGAACGGTGATATATTTCCAAGTCAGGGTGGTGAGTGACTTGGAGGGGAACTTCCAGGTGGTGGTGCTCCCATCTGTTTGCTGTCCTTGTCCTTCTAGGTGGTAGTGGTCATGGGTTTTGGAAGGTGTTGTCTAAGGAGCCTTGGTGAATTCCTGCAGTGCATCTTGTAGATGGTACACACTGTTGCTACTGTGGGTGGATGGTGGAGGGAGTGAGGATTTGTGGATGTGGTGACAATCAATCAGGATGCTTTGTTCTGGATAGTGTCAAGCTTCTTGAATGTTGTGGGAGCTGCACTCATCCAGGCAAATGGGGAGTATTCCATCACACTCCTGACTTGTGCCTTATAGATGGTGGACAGGCTTTGGGGAGTCAGGATGTGAATTACTTGTTACACGATTCCTAGCCTCTGACTTGCTCTTGGAGCCATAGTATTTATATAGCTAGTCCAGTTCAGTTTCTGGTCAATGGTAATCCCCAGGATGTTGATAGTGGGGGATTCAGTGATGGTAATGCCATTGAACATGAAGGGACGATGGTTGGATTTTCTCTTGTTGGAGATGGTCATTGCCTGACACTTGTGTGGCGCAAATGTTACTTGCCATGTGTTAGTCCAAGCCTGGATATTGTACAGGTCCTGCTGCATTTGGACATGAACGGCTTCAGTATCTGAGGAGCCACGAATGGTGCAGAACATTGTGCGATCATCAGCGAATATCCCCACTTCTGACCGTAGGATGGAAGGAAGGTCATTGATAAAGCAGCTGAAGATGGTTGGGCTGAGGACACTACCCTGAGGAACTCCTATAGTAATGTCCTGTAGTTGAGACGACTGACCTCCAACAACCACAACCATCTGCCTTTGTACTAGATATGACACCAACTAGTGGAGGGTTTTCTCTCTGATTCCTATTAACTCCAGTTTTCCTCGGACTCCTTGATGCCACACTTGGTCAAATGCGGCCTTGATGTCAAGGGCAGTCGCTCCTGGAATCGAGTCCCGATTACCGTTTTTAAAGGACTCCCGAGTCAACATGACTCAATGAAAATACAGCTCTAAATGTTCAGTGTAAATATCAGTGAATGGATGATGGATGAATGTTAGTGAATGTGTAGGGTGGGAAGGTGGGTGAGATATCTGGGTATGGTGGCAGGTGGATAGAGTGACAGGCAGGTAAGATGGTAGGTAAGTAGAGTGGCTGGTGGGTAGGGTTGTAGGGTGGTAGGTATGTAAGATGGCATGTGGGTGAACAGGTATGTGGGTATATGGTAGGTGGGTAGGGTGGAGGCTAGGTATTGTGGCAGGTTGAGAAGGTGGGTGAATTGTTATGGAGGCCTGGGGTAGTCAGGTCAGATCTGGGGTGGTAGTCAGGTGGTGGGTCTAGTCAGGTCTAGTTGGCAGTTGTCAAATCAGGTCAGACAGGGGAAATGGATGGTCAGAGGTAGTTGGAGCTCAGGGGGGAATCGATGGCAGGGTGCAGGGGCGGGGGGTGTCCAGTGAGGATTCAGAGGGGAGGGGTCAGTGTAAATATGTGAGTGATTGGGGTATCAGTTGTATAGTTACCCAGGAGTTAGACTAGGATTTTTCTGACTAACATTTCTTGGGTAATCATCCAGGTGAGTACATTGGAAATGTGCAAAGTCTCCAACTCTAGTTTGGAGTCAGAGGTTTTTTCAGTGGGTCCCGGAAAGCAGGAAGATTGCCCATTGGCAGTTCAAACCTATCAGGAAATTCCCACAGACTCAGTGTGTCGGGGCCTCAATGGGGTTTTATTGTGCATCTCGGGTTGTACAATCAGTTTTCAGTGATGTGGAAAATCTGGGCCATTGGCTTTATTAACAATTTTGCACTGACTTCCTTTCATTTCACATCCAGCTATGGGCTCCTTGGTGAAAATGTTAATGGATCTTCACTGCTGTAAATTCTAAAGACTATATCAAGATGTCAGCTGCAGTAGATAAAGCTTTGGTGGCTTAATGAAATATTAATTCCAGGAATTTCCGTCATGATTTTACAATTTGAAGAACAATGGAAATTCTGTGGTGTATCCAGACATTCCATTGAACTTGTGCCAATGTTATGGTTCTCAATCTGGAGAGCACCATGAGTAACTCCCTAAATAAGAGGTTTAATTATTCACTAGCATTTACTCTTGTTGGACTGAGAGCAATAAAATAATAAGCCAGTTTTGTAATACAATGTGTTAATCATGGCAGCATCTAACCAGTGATCACTCAGAACTCGGTAGCTGTTTTTGTGATATGATTTGTTCCATTATCAAATAATAAGTATATTACATGGTATTTAAAATAAAGATTTGCATTGAAATGCCACCTGAAATATCCCAAAGCACTTTAGTACGTGAAATTATTTTGAAATATGTCTCATTATAGAGGAATTTACACCAGCCATTCTTGGCACAAAATACCACAAAAGACAATGACCTCTTAAGCTGTTTCTGATAATTTTGGATGAGGAAGGTATGTTGGTCAGAACACCTAAAACAACTCCCTAACCATGTTTGAATGGTGCCGTGGAATCTTTAATGCCCTTAAGAACATCTAGACAGGCTAATTGACTCTTGGTTTAATATCACATTTGAAGATGCACCTCTGACAATGCTGTATGGCCTTTGTATTACGCTGGACTATCAATATGGTATATGTGCTGAAAACATGGTTTAAAATTTTAATCTAGAGTCGTCTAATAAGAAGAATTTGATTTGTTACTACATAGCTTGTCAAACTCAAAACAATTCCTTTTTGTCACTATCTACTATTATTTGTGGGTGATTATTTGACCCATTGCCTTGCATTTGGATTATTCATTGCTATTTCTAATGTAGGATTGACTAATATAGGTCCAATAGATTGTCAGATCATAAAATAGCATGACTGGTGACAAAGTTAGATGAAATAATATCTGAAAGATGCCGAATCCATGATTTTGAGAGCAGCACACTCATTGAATGTTAAATTTCAAGGACATCAGGACACCCTAGCCAGATAGTGACAGAGATTGGAGTGAAGCATTTTGGGAGGATTGGAGGAGGGGTTCACAGTAATGGGTGACAAGCCAGGAACATTGTATGATGAAGAAACCTGCCAGTTTTGACAGTCAGGCCTCATTTGAATATTGCTTATGGGTTCAGCATCTCAGCTGCATATCTTAATGCCCAATGCAGAAATGAAATGGAAAAAGGGGTTAACAGATTGCTACAGACAGAAATGAGGAAGAGGATTTGTGAAATAGCTTCAAGAAGAAGGAAAGTTGCCCCCTTGCTTCCCTTGATATTCTGTTGTGTGTTGTCAGGACCAGGAGTGAGGTGCTGGTTCCCATTGGTGGAAAAAATGTTCAGTGACCTAACTAGGTCAGGGAAGGTTAGCAAATGGCTATATGCACCCAATCATGTAATGCACACTTTTCTCTCTGTCTTGTGAATCCTACTCCATTTACACCACTTCTTAACGCAACATTCATCAGCACAAATTGGATCAGATTGCTTCATCTCCACTCATTCTTACTCTCTTCACATGCCCAACTCCCACTTTCTCCCTTTGCCAATGCCAGTAATCCTAATTCTCAATTCACCTGACCTCATTCCCCTCCACCTACTCTCATCGCACAAATTGAGATGGTGCCATAACACTCAAAGGCAAATCATTTTCATTCCTTAAGCTTCTGCCTGATTCCATTTTCACCCTGTTCTTTGGATGCACATGTTACTCAGAAGCACTTATAGGTCTATTGTACCACCGTAGAATAAGACAGTGCAGAATGCCAGGGAAAGGGCCCAATGATTGTTGACGCTTACTCGGCAGAGGAAGAGGCACAGAGGATCAGCAGCATCTCAATCACATTGAGCATTTAAGGTGAAAAGGTTAGACTTCTAAAGGGGGAGGATGACAGAATTAACCATTCAGACTTGCATCTCCCTCAAAGCAACTTCACCCTCAGTGGTCTTCAGAGCAACAGTAGCTCTAATCAAGTGATTTTTTTATTTTTTCATGAGATGTGGGTGTTGCTGGCTAGGCCAATATTTATTTCCCATCCTTAATTACCCTTTAGAAGGTGGTGGTGAGATGCCTTCTTAAACAGCTGCAGTCTGCATGATGTAAGTACACCCACAGTGCTGTTAGGGGGAGTTCCAGGATTTCTTCCCAGCAATAGTGAAGGAATGGCGATATAGTTCCAAGTCAGTGTGGTGTGTGACTTGGAGGGGAACATGCAGATGGTGGTGTTCCCATGCATGTGCTGCCCTTGTCTTTCTTGGTGATAGAGGTTGTGGATTTGGAAGCTGCTATTGAAGGAGCCTTGGTCAGTTGTAGATTGCACACACTGCTGCCACTGTGTGTCAGTTGTGGAACAAGTGAATATTGAAGGTGGTGGATGGGGTGTCAAATCAGAGGAATGCTTTGTCCTGGAAGATGTCGAGCTTCTTGAGTGTGGTTGGAGCTGCACTCATCCAGGCAAGTGGAGAGTATTCCAACACACTCCTGACTTGTGCCTTATAGATGGTGGACAGGCTTTGGGGAGTCAGGAGGTGAGTTATTCCCTGCAGAATTTCCAGATTCTGACTTGATTCACACGCAAATCAATACTTACAATATACCATTGCTAGCCTTATCCTTTCCTTCTCCCTGCCAAAGCCACAAGGCCACAATCCCCTTCCTGGGAAGGACAAAGGCTTCTCACAGGATTTTATATTTGCTTCACAGGGAAGGTGTGTTTCAGGCAGTAGCACAGGTACCAGCACATTAATTGGGCCTCTTAGTTGGGTTAGACATAGAGAAAATACCAGGCCCAATTTTAACTCTATGCAAGTGGGTGGGTTTTGAATCAATTACTATTGAACCCATCAATGTTTCCACTTGAGTGTGAATGCTGAACTAGGGCCATAAATATAAGATAGTTACCAAAGTATCCAAAAAAGAATTTGGGAGAAACTTTGTTACCCAGGGAGTGGTTAGAATGTAGAACTCACAATCACAGGTAGCAGTTGATATCAGCGGCATAGATACATTCAAGGGACAGCCAGATAAGCACTGAATAGAAGGCTATGTTGATGAAGTTAGTTGAGTGGTTGGAGGAGGCTCATGGAAAGTATAAACACCAACATAGACCTGTTGGACTGACAGGCCTGTTTCTGTGTTGTAAATACTTTGTAATATTTTGTAATAATATCTTGGAACATTAAGGTGAATAACATATAGACTAGTTACAGTTGCTGACTTATCCCAAACAATTTTTCCATACATGCAAATAACTTTCCTTTAAATATCATGTAGTTGGAAATAATCACTTCTGACAAACATTGGCTGTGCACATACCACTTAGTAGATTTTCTAGGGCATTGACCTTTTTTTTTACACTGCTAACTTCATTTCTCTAGCCTGGGTACATTTTTCTGATAGTGCTCTTCCACTGCAAATCCTTGAACACCTGGAACACATTGTTGTAATATGCTTTTAAGGGCTAGCGGCATGCCATCGCTGCAAGAAGTGTGTCCTGTGATCCAGTCTCAGTTTCACTTCGGCCTGGAGCAGAACACGGACACACAGCTCTGCAGCTCTGATGTCTTCATGCATTTTATCCATGTATATATGTTCACGTGTGCTTGTTCTTAATAAATGAACTCACAACAGGAAGCTGCGTTTCTGGCAGATTGGTATGATATATCACATAGACAGCTAATGGCCAGTAGGTCTCCATTTGTAAACCCACAGGAAAACTCATTGAATAGAAAAGAATCTAGCTTTTATGGGGAAGGAAGAAGATGTTACAATCAGGAAAAATGATAGTGTAGAGGATAAAAGTGATGTAAATAAACCAGTATTGTTTCATTGTTATAAGACAGGGCACTTCCAAATCCATTGTTGGAAGATGAATGGTAAACTGGTGGCTTAATGAGTCTTTAGAAAAGGCAGTGCCAGAAAAGGAAATGGGTGTTAAAACCATAGCAATAGTACAAGTGAAATGTGTTCCCTTAGAGCATATGAGAAAGGGGCTCCAGATAGGAAAGGAAATTTTTCTTGACTTCTGCTAAAGTGAGTCAGGATATTGGAGGTTTTAGAGGTTTTATCTTGAAAGGAGAAGTGTTCCCTTACCCCTTCAACAAAACAAGTAAACAAGCTGTGACAGAACAGAACTTAACATTGTATATTTTTATGAAAACATATCCTCATTGCTATTGCTTGATTTTAAACTGGACCTTTTGGCTGAACAAGGACCATTAAGGTGGCTGCACCTCTGTCTTGAAACTATTGTTTGCAAGTCACCAGAACAAAATAATCCACTTTACAAAAATGTCACAGCTTGTTATTTCTGAAGGGCTACTAACAGACCACCTGGGGACTACAAAGCCCAAACTGAAGTGGAGCTACACAATTGTCATTTGTATTTGATAAACCAGTTCTGCCAGTGGACTCAGAGAGTCTATGGAGACAATGACCTCCCAAACACCAGCCACTGAATAAATAGCACCTCTTTCAACCCATAATGGCTGAGATGTGACCAGCCTGGAACAGAAAGTCAATTCCCGTACACAAGATAACCATAGATAAACATTCTATGTTGAAGGTATTATGGAGAGGTACGGTCACATGACTTAAGACTCTGGCTTGTTGAAGAGGTTACTATTGCTTTCCTGAGCTGTAAGCCCAGTCTGTTGTTTTAACATCTGACTAGCAGGCCACACAGAAGGAGCTCTGGTCAGGCTAGACAACTGGCCCCATGTACCCTGTCTCTGCTGAAAGTTCTGTACCATTCATTGTGCTGATTCATCTCTGCAAGCCTATTTCATCTTGTGAAGTCAACACCGCCAGAAAAGTAAAACTTACACCGTCGGTTTTCAGCCCACCGACCTCCGTGAATGAATTCCTCATGGGACATTGATTCTGGACTCTGGACCTCATGTGAATCAATAGTTATTTTCTCCGTGGTCTCTGTACTGTAAGAAAACTTCTTTTCTCTGTCCCTCTCTTTAACTGTATGTGTGTTCAGGGGGACATTGCAAACCCTCCTTTTCACATTTTTTCATCCTACCTCAAGTTTGCTGTGGGGTTATTAGTAGGGATAGTATCACAAAAATGAGGGAAAATACACCACCACTTATTAAAAAGCAAACAAATCAAAACACTTTTCTGTTTATGGACAGGTGGTGAGAGGAAGAATTAGTGTTTGAATGGGACCTCCTCCTGTCCGCAACAAAATTAATACTTTGAGAGACTCTGGGGCATATCAGTCTTTGATGGTAGCTGATGATGCAATTTGTGTTCCATATGATTTGATGAAGAGAAACGTAATAGTAGGGTGTATCAATAGGATTTATGAACCTGTTCCCTTCTGTAAAGTCAATTTACAAAATGACTTAATAAATGGAATTATTACAGTAGAAATTGTTCCTAGTTTACCTATGAAAGGGATAGACTTTATATTGGGTAATGATTTGGCCAGTGTAAACAGTAACATATTGACAACTGTGTTACAGCATGCACTTGATCATGCTGACCATGCCAAACTCCTAAAAGTTACTGTGGCCAAACACAAGAACCTTATTGCTGATAACGAGCAATTGAAGGAAAATCTTATTAGTGTAAAGAACTAACTTTCACTCACGAAAGGTGAGTTGTTAATGAAAAACAAAAACTGATGAGAACATTTAAGGGTTAGTCACAGGAAAAGGAAGTGCTGATGAATCAAAACAGTTGGCTAAATGTAGAATTAAAAACCAAAACTGATGAACTTCATCATGAAAAGAGCAATGAGATCCTTGAACTCTAATATAATCTGGAGAACAAAAGGAATGAGATGGGCAGTATGGAAGTGTAGATTCAGACTTTGAAAGCAGATAAGGAATATTTTAAGAAACAGGTTGAGGATCTAACAAGTTAATTGGAAATGTCAAAGGAGCAATCAATGATCATGGAAAAAAGATTCCAAAATGAACTGAATGCCCATGTGAAGTTGTTACCCTTGTATAAGGGCTCTGCAAATGACTTTGAGACAAAGACAACTGAACTCACCAGAGTAGTTGCTAAGCTGAATGAAAGGATTAATTCGCTTGAAAAAGAATTGGAAAATGAGAGAATAATCCACTATTTGGGTGAAATTGTGAAAGAAGTAGAAAAGAAGATTCCATTTTTCAAGCATCTGGTGGAAAAATATGAACTTGTGCAGAAGACTGTGGAACATCTCATGGATAAATTAGAAAGGACTTGAGTAAAGAGAGGAAAACTCCTTCAATACAAGTTTATTCATCTGGTTGTGTTGATCAAAACAGTAAAAGGAGAAAATCTGGTATGGAAGAAGTGATTAAGGAAGATAATTTTGATTGGCACCTCATCCATAAACATTCACTCCCTCCACCACCGACACACAGTAGTAGCAGTGTGTACTATCTACAAGATGCACTGCGGGAACTCACTAATCCTCCTTTGACAGTAACTTCCAAATACACAACCACTACCATCTAGAAGGACAAAGGCAGCAGACACATGGGAATACCACCTTGAAGTTCCTCTCCAAGCCACTCACCATCTTGACTTGGAAATATTTCGCTGTTCCTTCACTGTCGCTGGGTCAAAATCCTGGAACTCCCTCCCTAACAGCACTGTGGGTGTACCTACACCTCATGGATTGCAGCGGTTTAAGAAGGTAGCTCATCACCACCTTCTCAAGGGCATTTAGGGACAGGCAATAAATGCTGGCCCAGCCAGCAATGCCCACATGCCATGAATGAATAAAAAAACAACAATTTTGAAGTTGTTTGTCAATCAGACATATATGTTTTCCATAGCAAACATAAAGGACCCACTGAAGGCATATTTCCATTAAAGAGGACAAGAAGAAGAAAAATCCCATGTTCTTATCTTATTCATTTATGGGATGCGGGTGTCAGTGGAGATTGGGGGGGTGTGCTGGAGGGAATACAGGGAGGAGGGTGTAACAGGGGAGAATATAGCAACTTGGGAGGTAGGTGTAAGGGGGGAGGAAGCTGTAAGAGAAGGAGTTTGGAGGGCAGAAGGAGCTTTGAGGGGGGAAGGACTTCGGTTGGAGGAAGGAGTTTGGAGGTTCTCAGGTCCTTCCCCCCTCCAAACTCATTCCACCCTCCGAACTACTTCCCTCACACCTACCTCCCTAGTTGCCGCATTCTCTCCATTAAATGCTCCTCCTCCATACTTGCCCCTCTCAGCCTGACCCTCCTGACACGCCTTCCTCTCCCAGTCAAACCTTGACCTTCCTCTCCCACCCCCGGGTACATCTTCCTCTCCCAGTCAAACCTATACGTTCCTCTCAACCCCTCAATGATCATTTGTTGCAGACTATGACTAAAGCCCTGAAGTAGACCCTCAACGGTGACCTTCCACCTTTCATGAGCTGCTTCGCAGCAGAGCTATATCCATAAGAATCCACCCAGCATGTAATGCACGTTCCTCCAGCATCCTGTTGCTGTTAATTTCCAGCATCTTCTGCTCCTCAGGTGTTTGCGATGTGAGCAAGGCCCTGATGGTAAGTCCTGACTTCTGCACGTCACATTTGTCAATATGTGTTCTACACCGGCATGTTTCCCGTTGACATAGGCAGTAAATTTGACGTGGGAGGATGATTCCGGAGAGCTGGGCTTATAAGTGATATGCAGATGTAGCAGCAGGAAACACAGCAAGCTATTGGCAAGCTCAGCAGATGACTGCAAACTGGTTTTCACGACGGCGTGAAGCAGATTTTTATCCTTCCCACCATATTGTCTGCTCACGCCCGCCATGTCACCCAACACCAGCGGACGTGGAAAATTCCACCCAATGTTGAAAAGAAAGAAAGAAGAACTTGCGCTTATAAAACACTTTTTATGACCTCAGGAAACCCCCAAGTGCTTCACACTCAATAAATTCCTTTTGAAGAGTAGTTGCAGTTGCAAAAGAGGGAACCGCAGCAGCAAATTTGCACACAGCAAGGTTTCACAAAACAGAAATGTGAAAAATGACGTCATTAGTTTTATTAGCTGAGGAATAAATATTGATTAGCACACCAAGGGAACTCTCTATGAATAATCCCAAAGTATCTTTTATGTCCAACTAAGAGGTTAGAGGGGATATCCTTTTAACATTTCATTGGAACAATGATACCTCTGACAGTACAGCACTTATTCGGGACTGCATGGGATTGTTAGCTAAGGTTATGAGCTCAAGTCCTGAAGTATGGCTTGAATCTTACATTTTCTGACCTAGGAATAAGAATGAATAAGTCGCATCAGTGAACGATTACTCCTTGAAGGCAACACAACTCTTGAGAAAGAACTAACGATTGCACATCAGTTTGAGGCTGTAATAAATGGGTCTAGAACTATTTAATGAGGCAGATACATATCAAATTAGTACTGTTCATCTGGAGGTGAGTAAGCTTTAGAAAGGAGAAATAATGTAGAAAATATATTAATGCCTCCTTTCAGATAGATGATAAGGGCAACATAGAGATTAAAATTACAGATTACAAGATCCCATTGTGCTCCAGCTGCTTAACATCTGTATCCTTTGTTCCAGGCTGCGTTATACTAACCATTATACGCAATTTACATCACAGACAAGCTTACACGTTTTACTGAAGTGTGTATGATTCTTCTCCCTGAGGTGGCAGAGCAGAGCCTGTGCAGGCTATTAATAAACCTGTTTTAACATTCGTGTGTTAAGGGACAGAGCTAATAAAGTCCCACTGGGACTTTTGGCTTACCCTGGGATACAGATAGTGGGGAGAGGAGGTAATATTTTGCAAATATTGGCTAGAATTTTAAGGAGGTGATGAGGGTCTTGCCACACTGCACCCCCACCCCCACCAAGGAACCCACAAAAGTTTACCTGCCATTCTCCCAATGTGGCAATGGCTCCTTCTAATTCAGGTGAAATGTGAGCTGTGGCAGGAAGTGACCCTTAATTGGGCAGTTAATTTCCATAATTGGCTGTCCAGTGGGCAGCTGTATCTCAGAGGTTCCCAACCACTTGAAATATCCGGTGGCAGCAGGAAGTCATCCGGCTCCCCTCCTGCACCATTTTATGAGACCTCTTGCTTCTCAACCCATCTCCAGAAGGATGAAAAACTCCAACCTAAGATTTTCATGAGCCATTAATTAATATGAAGAGGGGTTTCCTGTCCACTTAGAGTCAGTGGGGGTGGGAATGGAGACAAGTCAGATAAAATGCGGGTCTAATTTAGACTCCCCATCGCAGCCATCACTGAGTTTCCCTAAGGGAGAAATCTGATTGTGCCAAAGTATTCCACAGCATCAGATGGAAGCTGGATGTCACAGGAGAGCTGGAAACCTGGCACCCAGGGCAGGGCTGCCCCTTGCTTCATCAGTGCCAACCTGGATCTAATTTTATAGGCCATGAGGGAGAGGAGAGAGGTCCTCTTCCTGGAGGGTGACAAGAGGAGACCTCCTCGTTTTGCAGAAGGGGCACCTCTCTGTTCAGTGTCATTTCTCTCTTCCTCCTCTTCTTCCCGCTTCTCTTTCCTCCTGCTCCTG
This sequence comes from Carcharodon carcharias, assembly GCF_017639515.1. Lineage (NCBI taxonomy): Eukaryota > Metazoa > Chordata > Chondrichthyes > Lamniformes > Lamnidae > Carcharodon > Carcharodon carcharias. The sequence continues at coordinate 139,696,179 of NC_054477.1, forward strand.
TTGCTGTCATGTACCCTCCAGCTCTTTACAGGAGGAACTCATTTAGTCCCATTTTCCCGCCCTTTCTCCATACCGCTGCAATTTCTTTGCTCTTCAGGTGCTTACCCAATTCCCTTTTGAAAGCTGCGACTGAATCAGCCTCCACCACCCCCTCAGGCAGTGCATTCCATTGCATATAAAGGTTTCTCTCATGTTGCCTTTGGCTCTTTTACCAATCATCTTAAATTAGTGTCCTCTAGTCCTTAACGCTTCCACCAAGGGAACAACTTCTCGCCATCTAGTTTGCCTCATTATTTTGAACATTTATATTAGACCTCCTCTCAATCTTCTATCTTCCACGTCGAACAATCCCTACATTTCCAACCTATTCACATAATTGAAGTTCTTCATCCTGGGAACCATTCTTGGAAAGCTTTTCCCCACGGTCTCTAAAGCCTTCACATACTTCCTAAAGTATGCTATGCATACATGGACACAAAATTCCAGTTAAGGTCAAACTAGATCTTCATCATAACATCCTTGCCTTTACTATACCTCTGTTTATAAAGCCCCAGCGTCCTGTGTGCCTTTTTTAACCACCTTCTCAACCAGCCCTGCCACTTTTAACAATTTGTTCACATAAACCCCCAGGTTCCTCCATTGCTGCACCCCGTTTAGAATTGTGTCCTTTAATTTCGATTGCCTCACCTCATTTTTCTTATCAAAGTGTATCACTTCACACTTCTCTGCATTAAATTTCATCTTTTCTCAGTCTGCTCATTCCACCAGCCTGGTTTTGGCCTCCTGAAGTCTATCACTATCCTTCTCACAGCTCACAATTCTTCCAAATTTTTGTGTCATCTACAAATTTTGGACTGAACTCCTAAATCTAAGTGATTAACAACATCAAGAACAATTGTGGTTCTAGTACCAAATACCCGCGGAATCTCTTTTTATACCAGTCCGAAAAAATTGTACCAGGTATTGGAAGCTTGCCAATGATTTTCAGCACTACAGCTGAAAGTGTGGAGGAGTCTGCTTCCAATCTGTGTAATGTCATCTCACACTGTAACAAGTCTCAACGTCCTACCTCTTTGTAAGGTGAGGCTGTGCAACGTGCAGCAAACAGGACAATAGCAGAGATCCTTTGTGGTCCATTCTGAAGGGAGCCCACTGTCCTATCCTGGCACCTAAATCTTTGTTGCATCATCTCAATGGTGTGCGTAACAATGTCTTTTGCATTTCCCTGACATTGATTATACGTTGATTAAACATGTGTTGTTATGGAATAGTAGGTTTGCAGCCACCTAAGTCACATCTGTGGGGGGTATCATTTTCCCTGTCATCGGCCCTCCTATAGGTATTTAATTTTTTTTTTTAATAATCCCACATCATAGAATGTGGCCATCACCGGCGAGGCCAGGAATTGTTGTCCATCACTAATTGCCCTTGTGAGCAATTAAGGTTCAAGTGTGTTGCTGTAGGACTGGGTCACATGTAGGCCAGAACAGGTAAGGATGGCAGATTTCCTTCCCTAAAGGGCTTTAATGAACCAGTGGGCTTTTTTGACAATCAATGATAGTTTCATGTTCACCATTACGGTGTCTAGATTTTAATTATTTTTTTTCATTAATTCAATTTACATTCCACCAGCTGCAAAATGGATTTGAGCCCACGTTCCAGAGCATTAGCCTGAATGTAAGCTACAATAGTTTAAAGAACCCCTATGCAGCCAAACTAACATCCTAGAAAATGTACTGGGGTCAGCTTTGAGAAGTTTTATAGTAGAGACAATATCGTTAATTCATTTTGCAGATGCCTTTCTTCCTATTCAAGGTTAACATATACCTTAGACAGCAATGCAATTCTCTCAACATAAAATATGACCATTAAACTGTCTAGACAACCCCTTTCAGGTTTAAACCAGTCTGACCATGCTTATGGTAACACAATGCTAACAAAAAGGCATTTCATTGTCTTGATGCAGTTTTTCTTAATTTGGTAATTTTCAAATCTATGATTTTGCACAATCAATTCCCTTCCCCTTCCATGATATTCCAAAATATTACATAAAGGGTATTGTAAAACTGCAGTTTCTAAGACCCTTTTTCTAATGGGCTAACGTTTGCATGCACAAAATACTCTTTTTTTATTGTTGCATTGCTACTGTGCTGCGTTGAAAAATTGTACTCACTGTTAAGTGCAAAAGTTGGAAAAGAAACAGCAAAGGTTTCTCATGAACAACATTTTATGTACAAATTTCTGCTAAATAAAGGACAATTGGGTAGAATTTTGCCCTTGATGGGCAGGCAGGCCCGACTGACTCGGCAGTGGGCGGGCAGCCGATTGACGCTGCCGAAACAGGCACTGCCGCCATTTTAAGTGGGCGGGCCAATTAAGACCCGCCCAGCGTGTCGCCTGACGGGAAGCGCTATGCGCTTCCTGTGTGGGGGGGTAATTCCCCAACTGCCAGAGTGCGCTCTTTCACGCATGCACACGAAAGAGCGCACTGCTCCCTGAGGCAAAGTGCTTCCTCAGGGAGATCGCAGAAACTCTGTGAAATTTTAAAAATAGAAAAATTAAAAAGTCATTAACATGTCCCCCTCATGTGAAAATGTCACACGTGATGGGACATATTAGTGAAGAACCCAAAAGCTTTATTAGAAGTTTTTAAACCCGATATCAAACCTCATCCCGCCACTGGATGAGATTTGTAAAAAAAATCACTTACCTGCCTGCTCGTTGGGCCCATTCGCTGACCTGAAGTTCACACAGGCCCTTCAAAATCCTGGTTGATTGGAGAGTTAATGGCCTTAACAAGGTCTTTAATTAATGGCAGGCGCGCGTCCCACTGCATATCGCGCCCACTGACCGAAATATCACGATGCCGCGCACTGACGTCGGGAGCTCGCTCCACATTTTAAGCGCTGGCATGCAGACTCCGCCACCCGCACGCCAGCCGGAAGATTCTGCCCAATGTCACAGCTCCTGTGCACTGCCAGACAATGCTGACATCACTGGCAAGCAATAGAACTCGAGTAATCCCAACTAAAAAAAAAATCACATCCCTGTCTCTAGGACCCCCATTTTTTAATATTGCTGAGCATCTCAGATGCCTCCTGAACCCTGGGATTGAAAATGGTGGTGGGCAGAAATGCTGCATGAACATTAATCTAATAATAATTTTAGCCCCTCAAATTATATAGCATTTGCAGCACAGAGACAGATCGTTCAGCCCATGTTCATCTCTGTGGGTGATTATGCTCCACACAAGCCTCCTCCACAGTACTTCATCTAATCCTATTTCCATATATTTCTATCCTTTATTTCTCATGTACATATCTTGCTGCTACTTAAATGCATTCATGATATTTATCTTGTCTAAATAAGGCAAAGAAATGTCATCTTTAAATCCTTATGGATTTATTAATCACTATGAGAGCCATGCCCCAACCAAAGCTATTATTGAACAAACAATTATCACCAAGAAACAGTGGTAACTCTTGCTGGGTAAGTCTGGAGGTGTTATTCAGTGCCATCCCAAGAAAGTCCCCTGATTCTTTCTGCATATTTCGTAAATTCACTGAGGAAACAATCCTTAGAACAAACCCAGGAAGTATGCAGGAGACCTGCATTTTGCAACATATTATAATTATTTGTACACTGAAGTGATCATAATTATGAAGTCCTTTTATGATTTTATACTTTTATGATTTGCTATTTTTTATTTTAATGACTGTCTATAACTACATCATGGATTATGATTACCTGTTTAATGTGTATCTTCATCACAATTTGGCACTTTCCACCATGATGATTTTTTAACAAAACAATTATTTAAGAAATGGAGAAACAACGGCAAGAGGATGTGCAGGAATCCCAGCATGATGAGAAAGTTTAAAAGTCATCTATGCAGTCAGTGGCCAGGACTCTGGCATCAAATGACCAAGGAATAGTTTTATTGAATTACCTCTCGCCCCAAAGCACCCCTTAAAATTACAGCCACTGTTTACGTTCACCAAGTGACTGCCCTCATAATCTATACCAACACCAATGCTGAGAAACTGTTGCACAGCAGCGGTTCTTTTCACTAGTGATTACAATTGACGTTTTAAAACTTTAAAGATTGCCCTTCCGCAAATCCCGATCATTTATCTTTGATATTTGTTTGCCTATTATGGTGCTTGTACTAAGTTTTTTTCTGATTATCATCAGCATGAGAACTGAAACTCTGCTAAGGTTCTACTGAGGGTATTGGAGATGCTCTGTGGTAGTCAACCTGAAGGAGTTCGAGCCTTGGAGGAACCAGTTGCTGAGTCTCAGCACCTCAGAGTCTAGGAATGATGTGATGTTTTAGAAATCAATATCAGTGCACTCTTTCAGGTATTGAAATCTACAGAAGATGCTAGAATCCAGCAATAAAACATCAGCAGTCTGAACTTCCATCAAAAGTGTCTGTTATTAGCAGAAGTTCCATTACTATGTGCCCAGCTGCAGGGTTCCTACAGCTGACGACATCACATAACATAGAGTTGCATAAAATATTATGTACTGGAACAGGCTGTTCTGCCCAATTAGCCTGGTGTTTATATTCCACATAAGTCTCCTCACATTCTATCTAGCTTATCACAGGCTTTTAGCATATGTTTTTATTCCTTTTCTTCTCATGTAGTCATCTGGTCTCCTTTTAGAAGCATCCAAGCTATTCACCTCAATCACTTCATGTGCTTCATTCCACATTGTCTCTGAGTAAACAAATTTCTTCTAGTTTCCCTATTCAATTTATTAGTAATTGTTGCAGACAGAGATGGGGGAAAAATTGAAACCTTAGGTCCCTTTCCCTTACTGTTCCTACTTTTGGAAAGGAGGATGGGTATGTTTCTCAGCCCCTGTGTGTGTGGTCAATTTTGAAATAATCAGCAGCAAGCTTTCATGTGTTTAAATAAAGAGAATTATTTATTCATGCATTCACCTCAAAAGCCTAAACACTATCTCACTCACTCAAGCACACACTTTAAAAATATATAGTTCAAGAGAATAATGCACTTTTAGAAGCTGTAAACAAAAGATTAGTTCATAGTTCACATGCTTGGCTCACCATAGGAAAAGCAGTTGCTGCAGGCCTGTTGAAGATTATAGTTCATTCTGAAAAGATATCCTAGGTAGTTTCAGTAGCTTGAGCCGCATATTAGCATTGTTGCAGGATTTCCTTGAAGGGATGGCCTTTTAAGTAGATCACAAGATTGGTTATTTGTGGTTCTCTTACTAGGAGGTCTAATTTCTGTTATGGTGGACTCTGAAAAGGAATAGCTGGGAGACTGAGATGTAGCAGCTTCCAATTTGTTAAAAGGCATGAATGTTGCTGCCTTTTTCCTGCAGCTGCTGTTTCTTGCTATTTTCACTGCAGGCTGACCAGTTTCTTCCTAGTTCTTGGGATAATCAAACTTGGTATCTAAAGACAGTTTTGGCCACTTGATCAACTGCTTTGGTCCACCCAGAATGGTTTGAAAGTCCAAAGCCATTGCTACTTAATGGGGTGCTGGCCATTCATACCTACTTGTAACTAGTTCCTGCAGCTTTCTTTTGTTAACTTTCAAACTTGGAGACATGGGGTGAAATTTTACGGCAGTGAGATTTTACATTCCCGCCGAAGTCAATGAAGTTTAGAATGTCTCGCTGCGTTTTACAGCCCCGCCCACGCCAAAATGGGACTGTAAAATTCTGCCCATGAAGTCTGGAAGTCTATTGCCTTTGCGTTTTGCATAAGCCACAAACAATACTAGGTGTAAATCCCACAAACGCATTCCATCAGGGTACGTCCATTGAAGAGTGAGGGACCCACCCATGGTTATTCAATCAGGAACTTTCTGAAGACTTGAGGCAGGAATTGCAAAAGTCATCAGACCTTCAGCAACCATCTTAACATTCATGTTAGTACCCATTTTTTTTAAATAAAAGAGAGAGTTCCAGAAAATTATATAGTGATTGCAATCCATGCTTAAAGGTATGAATAGAACATGACTTCATTGGGCATGACACAAGCTAGCTTGTAATTATGGCTCCTAATTTTGGATTCTCCTACAAATTAAATCATTCTGTCCACATTCACCCTGTCCAACCCATTCACAATTTTCAAGACCCCTGTAAGTTCACCTCTAAGTCTTAATTTTTTCTAATGAGAAACACCCAATCTGCTCCATATTTCCTGCTAACTGTAATCTCCCAGTTCATGCATTATGCTTGTAAATATTATTTGCACATTTTACAGTGCTCAAATACCTGACACATGTGGGAACTGGACTTTTCCATGCCCACTGATATTGGGTCTAGGCTAGCAGTCAAATGGACTGATAAATGAAATATGCACAATGATCTATCTCCCTCTATATGTTAAGCCCTTGGATTCCACATCTGTGCGCTCTGAGGTGTGGCTACAGTGCAACCTTGATCTTTGGCAAACTGGTTTCTGTGCCATCCTATTTCCCTCCCCATGCTTGTACATTTTGATGCTGTGCAAACCTTTCAGTGTAGTCACCACCCCATTCCACCCACCCCAGATGGCCTTCTATATTCCTCAGACTGCCATTTCCTGAAATGGTTTCTGCAAGAATAAGGTCAAGTAACAGTGTGTGATCAGGAGAGGTGTCCACCTCTTTAGCTGCTCTAATTTGGCCCTTGACTGCTGCTGCTTCTAGAAGGGGAAGAGAGGGGCCAAGGGGCAGCAGTTAGTGTTAAGGGCTAGCAAAATATGTGTCAGCTTAAAGCAGCATCATTTTTTCATGCAGAGTGTGTTTAGGAAGAGGCTTCAATGAGAAGACTAAAAGAGGATCAGATGGCCAAACACCCTGAAGTATGCATGAGAACTGTTGAAACTAATGAAAGGTCACAGACCTGAAACATTGGGCCAAGTTTTGCCTTTTGAGGTAAGTAACTCAAGCCCAGGTGGAGAACCCAGATGTCTGGCCATCTTTTCTACTCAAAAAGTTCTACACCTTTGCTTATTATAAATGCTTGTCTGAGACAAATTCATTAGCTCAACTGGAGCTCTGTTTTGACAACTAAAGTGAATTTTGACATTTTGTTTGTGGTTATAATAAGTTGTTCTTTTTGTGACCTCTTTTGTCAATGTCTTAATGTTTATTTGGCGCAGATTAAAAAATGTGAAGTGGTTAAAGCCTCTGTCACTGAAACTAAAGCTACTCTGTCTGCTTGACACTTTTATAGGGTTGTAGGAACAATGTTTTTTTTGTCAAAGAAGATTTTTGATTGGGCATTTCTTTTCACAGCAGTTCCAGGCTTTCCTTTGTTATTATGTGGCTCATTGATTCTGTACATAATGCAGACCAGATGAGTTGGCATTGAAAGATCATAGACATGGCATGGATGGCAGAGAGGTGGCATGGGGGAGGGGGCATGGAAGGGACATTGGGGTGCATAGGTAAGACCTTTTGAATTTATCTTTCATTAGGTTCCAGGATCCAGACTATGGTTCACAACTCCTCTGAAGGGTTGTGGACCACATGTCATGAAGATCCTGGTCCGATTCCAGGAAAATTGTTTGTCTTTGAGATACTTATTCCTGCAATGGAACTGGCAGGATCAAGAATTCAGGGTGTGGGTTCACTGCCTATAATCTTATCCCATGCTGGTGAAAATTACCGGTGCTGGAAATTGGGATGGGAGTACCAAAATGGAGTCCTGCCTGCCATTTTTAAGTGGCTCCAGAGTCACCCCAACTCCACAAAATCCAGCGCATTAACTCTTTTTCTCTCTTCACAGGTGCTGTCAGACCTACTGAGTATTTCTGTCATTTTCCATTTTTATTTTACATTTCCAACATCCACAGTCTTTTGCTTTGGTGTCAATATGAGGCCTGGTGAAAGGTTCTGAAAATATGTTTGTTAGAGTACAATAATGTTTCAGATATGTAAAAGATGGGCCATGTGGGTGGAGGTGGGGTAAGTAGTTGTAAGTATATTAATATGTTCACTGCCTGTAGCTGTAGAAGGAGGTTCAGAAGGGGGCGATACTGTAATTGGAAGAGATAATGGGAAGTTGGTGGAGGGAAGGTTTGTAATTGTAGGAGCTAATGTAGGGCTAATTAATGAAACAGATGTGAAAAGGAGTCTGACATTAGCGGCTCAGGTCAGATCAGTGATTTTTTTTTCTCTATAATTGCAGCTAGATTCTGAACATAATGCCTGCTGTAACCACTATCCTCCGTTGCTGTGCAGTTGGCCTTGGACACCTTCTTCCTTCAACAGGGAAAAAAAAAACAGCTCCTCCACCAACACCTCCAGAGTAGCATCTAAACAAGAGTTCTCTTCTACATTATTTTTGTCCGTCACTTCCTGTGTTGAACTGTAATTCAAAAGAACACAGTGAGAGAACATTTCCCCTTTAAGTGATGCACTTTATGTGCTAGTGCTGACTCAATTTCCCACCCTTCCAATTAATGAACTGCCAATAAGCAATGTGATTAGTGCTGGCAATTCACCAATCATAATCAAACATGGCACACATGCCAGTTTCCTTAATAACAAGCACAGGCATCTTCAGTGCCTATTCTGATCCATGCTGGCTTCTGGCACTAGTTGAATTTTTTCTTGCCAGTGCAGCATGCAAATGATTATGTTGCATCATACGTGCGTACCAGCTAAGCAGACTGCTAAATCTTTCAGATCTGACTTCCCTCCGGGGATGCTGTTAGTACCAGAGCAAAGTAATTTGTAGCCTTCCACTGGGTTCAGAACTAAAACAACTCCACTTTGTTGATTCAAGCAGGAAGAAGCTTTCTATGTTATTACACCCCTGGGCTAATAACACAGAACACTTCAATACCACATCTATGACATACAAGATTGATGATTAATGTGCATATTTCTGTTGAGGTTCTTTTTTTCCAGCTTCTTGTGTCCTGTATCACCCACCCAGCATTTAGTGAAAGCTGTTTGTTTTGTTGCAGGGTATGATCTTCCTAAAAGGCAATACACCTACATATTGGGTAAGCAGTTAAATATTTGACTTCCAAACAGCCTGTTCCATTCTTTGGTCTGCTTGCCATCCACTATCTTGCCTCAGGCGGGAGAGTATCTATCAGATCTAAGCCAGAACACTAGGTTTCACCAAATTATAAAGGTTGGGAAAGGAAAGTACAAAAATAAGGAGAACAATTTAAAATGATTCTTATTAAGTGAAATTGAACAGTGTAGCCTTGGATCTAAATCTTCTGGTTGGTGTGCGGGGGTGAGCATTTAAAATGACACGCGGTGACATCAGGCATGCGTCCAAACGTCATCACGTGTCAATCACATTTTCAGTTCACCTGCACGCCCTCCGAACTGTCATAAGGTCATTTAAATAGCAATTAAAGTAATTAACCTTAAGATTGTCGGGCAGGTGAAAGCCCAGGTGGCCTTCACATTTTTCATGGAACCTCATCCATGGGCGGGATGAGGTTTTATGAAGGTTTTTAAACTTCAATAAAAAATTTTAATAAAATTCATAGACATGTACCAGCTCATGTGACACTGTCACATGAGGGGACATGTCTGAATAATTTTAAAAAATCTTTTATTCACTTTTTCACAATTAAATGAAACTCCCTGAGGCAGCTCTGTGAACCCAGTGGAAGACTACAAATTACTTTGCTCCGTGCCTCAGGAAGATTTCTGTGCTCTTTTGCACACATGTACGAAAGAGCGCAGGCCCCGACTCAGCCTCCCCCACCCGCCCGCACAGGGGGTGCTGAGCACTTCCGGGTGCGCATCACGTTGGGTGGGTCTTAATTGGCCTGCCCACATGAAACGATGGTGTGTAGCCGATTGCAGGTGGTGATTGGCTGCACAGCCACCCACGCCAGGTCCCGCTCAGCACCCCCGACAAAGAGAAAATTCTCCCCTTGGTAACATTGACATTAATTGGTTCATATGAAATTTTGAGCCTAGTGTTCCAATAATGTATCTTGTATTAGCTGATTGTGAGAGAGCAATGAGGAAAATGGTCAGCTAGATGTTGGTGAAATGATAACCTGGCAGGAGAAAGTGAAGATTTCTTTTTAAAAAAAGCTTATATTTATCGTTCTTATTAATATTGCCAAAATATGTGAATGAAATGTCTCTTTCAGAATGATTTAAATTTGTTACCCTATAATATAAGTTTAAGCAACAAATTCTTATCAAGTTCATAGAAACTGTAACATCTTATAGTAAGAATTATGTCAACCATGTTCTTTTTAAACATATTATGAACTGTTTATTTTAAGTTTTTCTTAATTGGTATCTGTGTAAGCATTCCTTCACTGAAAATGTATGGTCCAGATTGGTTGGAATGTGATAAATACAGAAGTTAAGGTTTACAAAAAAAAAAATAATGATAGCAAGCATTAGTAATGAACAACAAAACCATCAGAGAAAAGGAAGAATGTCACCATTGTGGATGCGGAATCCTTGTTCGAACACCAACTTTGAAAAGAGTCTGCCAAAATGTCAACAATTTGTTTCTGTATCCAAATGTTGACTGGCCTGCTGTGCCTTTCTGGAATTTTTAATTTTTAACCTTCATTTCAGATTTCTATTCTTTGCAGATTTTATTTCCTTTTTGTACAGTTAAACGTTATGGCAAAAGTGTTCTTCAATTGCTTCTGTTGATCAAACATGGCAATGTAATTCACTTTGAAGTAAATTATGGACATGAAAAGACCTATAGGAACGCTGACCTGTGGGCGCAAATTAAGCCATCCTACCCATAACGACCTACTACAGAACCACCTCTACTTCAACAGCCTTTAAAATTGGGTTGTGGTGAGTCCTGGACTACTCCATCGGATGCCTGCACATTTCAGCCCTGACTTTAATCCTGCAGCTCTGATGAGAATGAAGCACAGAATTGTTTCAGCACAGAAGGAGGCCATTCGGCCAGTGTGTCTGCATTGGCTCTCCATAGGAGCAATTTACCTAAGGTCACTCCCCCACCTTTACCCCAGCCCTGCACATTCTTCCTTTTCAGATAAATTACTGTACTAAGACAGGCAGGCCAGCGAACAATTGACCCTGGCAGATGAAGTGTCCTCAGTAATGATTTTTGGGAAGTTTTAGTTCTACTTAGGGGAAATGTCGCTTGAACATTAATGCATCTATCAGAAAGCTGTGCAATGTAAGTGATACATGTAAAGTAGTTATTTCATTTATATATCTAAAGAATACAAGTTAACAAATAGAAACCTGGTGCAGGTGGGTGGGGTGGGGGCCTTGGGGCCTGTGTTAAAATCACAGCAGTATGACACTGCATCCACATCCAGTTCAAATCACTTATATTTTTCTCTGCATGGTTTGGGAATGACTCAGGCATCTGATGATGTAATTCAGACCCTCCAATGCTATTTCTCCACATTTTCGTCAAGCTCACTGCCTGATGTAGGCCTTTCCCGCAATTAGAAGCGCTGAGAAACAGCAGGTCCAGGACGGGTATGGAAAGGTAAGATTTTTTTTAAAAATGGTTTCATTATGAGGTAACAGGAGTAGAATTGGGCTCCAGACATAATTCTAGGACCTCACCTCTGCCCTGTTTCCTAACCCTGCCACAGTCATGTTCACATCCTCCAATCCCTGGGCAGAATTTTTTGCCTGTCGGGCGAGAGGGCCCGACCCAATCTCCGGCAGGCGGGGAACCGATCCCCACCGGAGAAGCGGGCCCCGCCGCCATTTTACGTGGGTGGGCCATTTAAGGCCCACCCAGCGTGACGTCCAGGGGGAAGAGCTATGCGCTCCCTGTGCGGGCGGGGGGGGGGGGGATTCCCCCAAAGCGAGAGTGCGCTCTTTTGCGCTTGCACACGAAAGAGCCCACGTCTCTCTGAGGCTCAGTGCTGCCTCAGGGAGATCTCTGACACTTTGAAAAATATGAAAAATAGAAAAAAAAAAATTCCCTAACATGTCCCCCTCATTGACAAAACCACATGAGATGGGACATGTTCATTATTTACATAATAACTTTATTAAACTTTTTAAAGCCCTGCATGAAAGCTCATCCTGCTGGCGGATGGGGTTTCATAAAAAAAAACAGAATTAACTGGAAAAACTCAGCAGGTCTGGCAGCATCGGCGGAGAAGAAAAGAGTTGACGTTTCGAGTCCTCATGACCCTTCAACAGAATTAGGTGAATCCAAGGAAGGGGTGAAATATAAGCTGGTTTAAGGTGTGGTGGCGGGGGTGGGGGTGGGGGGGGGGGAGGCGTGTTGGGGGAGAGAAGTGGAGGGGGGTGGTGTGGTTGTAGGGACAAACAAGCAGTGATAGAAGCAGATCATCAAAAGATGTCACAGACAACAGAACAAAAGAACACATAGGTGTTGAAGTTGGTGATATTATCTAAGCGAATGTGCTAATTAAGAATGGATGGTAGGGCACTCAAGGTATAGCTCTAGTGGGGATGGGGGGAGCATAAAAGATTTAAAAATATTTAAAAATAAAGGAAATAGGTGGGAAAAGAAAAATCTATATAATTTATTGGAAAAAACAAAAGTAAGGGGGAAGAAACAGAAAGGGGGTGGGGATGGAGGAAAGAGCTCAAGACCTAAAGTTGTTGAATTCAACATTCAGTCCGGAAGGCTGTAAAGTGCCTAGTCGGAAGATGAGGTATTGTTCCTCCAGTTTGCGTTGGGTTTCACTGGAACAATGCAGCAAGCCAAGGACAGACATGTGGGCAAGAGAGCAGGGTGGAGTGTTAAAATGCCAAGCAACAGGGAGGTTTGGGTCATTCTTGCGGACAGACTGCAGGTGTTCTGCAAAGCGGACGCCTAGTTTACGTTTGGTCTCTCCAATGTAGAGGAGACCACATTGGGAGCAACGAATGCAGTAGACTAAGTTGGGGGAAATGCAAGTGAAATGCTGCTTCACTTGAAAGGAGTGTTTGGGCCCTTGGACGGTGAGGATAGAGGAAGTGAAGGGGCAGGTGTTACATCTTTTGCGTGGGCATGGGGTGGTGCCATAGGTGGGGGTTGAGGAGTAGGGGGTGATGGAGGAGTGGACCAGGGTGTCCCGGAGGGAACGATCCCTACGGAATGCCGACAGTGGGGGTGAAGGGAAGATGTGTTTGGTGGTGGCATCATGCTGCAGTTGGCGGAAATGGCGGAGGATGATCCTTTGAATGCGGAGGCTGGTGGGGTGATAAGTGAGGACAAGGGGGACCCTATCATGTTTCTGGGAGGGAGGAGAAGGCGTGAGGGCGGATGCGCGGGAGATGGGCCAGACACGGTTGAGGGCCCTGTCAACGACGGTGGGTGGAAAACCTCGGTTAAGGAAGAAGGAGGACATAAGAGTGTTTTTTCTAGTTCCCGCCAGGACTTGTGGCCTGCCCGCCAACCTTAAGGTTGGAAAGGCAGGTCCTTTAATTGTATAATTGATCCTGTCAATGGCCTCAATTGGCCATTGACAGGTCAGCGGGTGCACAGCTGAGTTTACTGTGGGCCCACCTTCCTGAAGATTTAAATGGGCCAGGATGACTTGGGGGGCTCTGCCCGATGTCATCCTGCATCGGCGAGCGGGCCCCACCCCCTGCTTGCCAACGGCAAAATTCTGCCCCCTATGTTTGCTGGAGATCATTCTCATGGGTCCCCGGCAGTAGCCTCCTGTGAGCGTAGCATATCTAAATAAGGCCAAGAGTTAAAACAACCTAGGCCTCATATCGGTTGGACAGCTTGCTGCCAGCACCACTGTTGTTTTACCCTGGGTCAAAATCTGTTTCGTCCTTTCATTTGCAGTTTCTCTCAATTCAGTTTTTGCCCATCATAACTACCTTCCTTTACATGTCCATATACATCAATCAACAATTTCACAGTGGTGATCACAAGCTGGTCACATTGCTTCCCCTCTTTTTCTCAATGGTTTTGCATGCAGACAGTATACTCTCCATCGATTGCTGTAAGATTTTTAAAAAGTGTCAAAAACCTCAAGTTTCAAAATCCATTATCAAATGTCTCCCAGGTACACTTTTTCCTCTCTCCTTTAGATTGTATTAATCATGTTTTAGTTCTAAAGAAGCAAGGAAAGTATGAACAACAGCCAGGATATTGTTTCTTCTATGTCTCTCCAGGGTGTTCCTTGAGCGTTTCTGCAATACATTCAAACAATTATAACACTCATACTCACAAGGTTAGTCTTGTCACTGAGGTCTGAAATATTGATAACCAGAGATTGAATGACAAATGCATTTAGCAGTCTTCCAGCATTTATAAGCAAGGTAATGTTTCACTAAAGCTTTTTTCTGATCATTAACAGAAACAATAAATGCTTTCACCTCAGCACCCTCCAATCCCATTTGCAACAGCAAGGAAAAAGATCATTAAGAGCTGAAAAAAGTCTATTTGCAACCTAATCTGGACTCGGGAATCTTTGTTTGCAAATTTGTAACGTGAGGGGACAATTAGCAGTACTCCATTCCCCATTACACCACCAATGGGCATCAAATTGAACATTTAGAGATGCATGTCAGATCCAGACAGTTAGCATGGATTTCTTAGGCAAGCCATGTTTGACAAATTTAATGGACTTCTTTGAAGAAGAGACTGATTTTTCAGATGAAGGGAATGAGATTTGTGCAGTGTATAAAGATTCTGCAGGACTTTGCTCATAGATCTTCCAAGAGATTTGTTACCAAACTTCAGGCGGACAGTATAAGAAAATGTAAGAGAAAATATAGTAATATAGAAAGTAAGTTCTGGAGAGGAAACAAAAAGCTATGTTTAATAGGATAGGCTTAACTCAGATAGGTGAAGGGCTGTAAATAATACATGGCAGAGTACAGTGCTACTTTAACCTTTAATTTTCATGTGTATAGATGATTTCAGATTGGGAATAGAGTGTATTTTTCAATGATACAAAAGCAGAAAAGCACTTCATGAAGGCATAACAAGGTTAGAAAAATATGAATTCTGGTGGCAGATACAGTTTTATTCAAGAACATGTGAGGTAATTAATATGGAGGAAATTTATATGAGAGGAAATACAAGGAATGAGACTATGCACTCAATGGAGAAGTGTTGAATTGTGTTTGGGAACAGTGAGATCTAGGAATATAAATACACCGTTCTTTGAAAGCGAGCGTGAAAAAGACATAGCTATGTTTTAGGTTTTATAAATAAGAATTGAAAGTAAAGAGCTCAGTTAAATTTGCACAAGACTTTGGTTAAGTCACAGCCATGGCATTTTGTAAAATTTTGGACTTCCCATCAACCTAATCCAATTATAACCAGAAGAGCTTATGGGGAGAATTTTCCCCATGTCGGGAGGGCTGGTTGGGAGCGGGCGCGGGCGGGCGCAGACCCGATCGTTGCCCACAATCGGGTCCGTGCTGCCATTTTACGCTCGCGGGCCAATTAAGGCCCGTCCAGCGTACTTCACGACTCCCATGCACATTGAGAATGGGTGGGCAGCAGCAGCGGCGCTCAGCCTGCTGGGTCCATTGGCGACCTGGAGGCCTGTATAATGGAAGGCCTGGCAGCCTTGGAAAGGCTGCTCACAATGGCTGCCCGAAGGGCTTTGTAGAGGAGCAATGGAGGTGACACAAGTCCAGAGGGTAGGCTATCGGGACAGGTCAAGCTGGAGAGTGGGCCATCAGGGTAGGGCAAGCTGGAGAGTGGACCATCGGTGCAGGCCAGGCCGGAGGGTAGGCCAAAGGGGCAGTGTGCCCCTGGTTTTTCAGATGAGTGCCTAGCTGACCTCCTGGAGGAGGCGGCAGTGGGTCAGGATGCCCTTCTTCTGAGGGATGGGAGGCAGAGGCTCCCTCCCGCTGACCAAACATGCATGGGAAGAGGTGGCCGAGAGCGTTAGCTCCCATGATGTGGTGCAGCGCACATGGCTGCAGTGATGCAAAAGGTTCAATGATCTCCTGCGCTCGGGAAGGGTGAGTCCCACGTTGTCTCAAGTCACTTAATGCAGCCGTCACCCTTCCCCCCCCCACCCCCCTGCCCCGGCAACTCTGAGTACAGTGATGCCATTGAATCCCTCACGGCATGGATCCCTCGATGGGTGTGACAGCAGAAATTGCCCATGCCCAGTTCACTCTGAGAGGATTGAGCTAGGATGTATTCTGCATCCGCAGCATGTGTGACACTGACACCCAGAGTATAGAATGGAGGTGAAAGTCAAGGGTCTGCACCTAGGCAGAGTGCTGGAACTGCGAAGCATGTCAAAGTCAGGGTGCTAAAATGCTGGGAGGGGTGCTTCCAGTTGGCGGGGCACCAACCCATCTTTTCGAGTTTGCACTCCACGTGCTTGTGTCTCCTTGCTTAGCAAAGTGGCACCTTGTGGTACCACATGTGAAGGAGGCAGCATTTGACCAATGAGGGAGGGTTCAGCCCTGGCTTGTTTGGGTGAGAGTGCCGCAGCTGCCAGGTGACAAAGAACTGGAGCCCTTCAATGTCCCATTCTGGTTGGGTTGGCAGGGATGCAATGGGAATTCAGGTGCAGGATGGACTAATCAATGCTCCTCTCTCCTTTTCAGGAAAAGACTGTGCACACAATGCATCAGAGCAAATGCGGACTGGCGCAGGGCAGGCTCAGTTGGCCATTCTTACGGCTTTTGAGCAGCGCCATGCCCCCAGGCCCATCAGCAGCGGTGAGGCTGGGGTACCATGGGGAGGTATGTTTGGCGAGCAGTCAGGTCACCATGTGTGTTACAGAAGCCATGGCACTGCTGAATGCTCCGTGATTGAACTTAGCAACATGGGTTTACTCTTAATTATGGAAGGATGAGTGCATCTGGGGGACCAGCATGCAAGTTGACATTGTCTGCACTTTAAGTAATCAAATGTCCTTTCCCTTCCTTTCAGCATCACCGAATCAAGGCTGGGAGGAGGAGGCAGAGGGCCCACCTCTCAGCCCTGAAGCCACCGAGCAAATGCACTCTCCAGCATCACACTATCTCAGCCAGTCAGGCACCAGCGCAGATACTGACATCTCAGTGGGAATTAGATCTTTAGTTAGTGTCTCAGGGCATAGTGGTGAGGGCACTTCACACTCGCTTGAGGTGCAGGCAGAGACAGAGAGTGCCCAGGCCGCTGGAAGTCGGAGGACTGCTAGGGACCAGGTACTTACTTGGTTGGTGGCTGATGATATGCCGCTGGAGTCGTCCGTGAGGCAGTGAACGCTGGAAGTGCAGCAGGGTATGCGGGACATTCTGGCAGAGATACATGAGGCAATGCGTGGCATGGTGCCCATGTTGGAGGATTCCACATGGAACATCACAGATGCAATGAGCCTCATGTCTGAGCGCCATGCTTCCTCCATGGAAAGAGTGGTGACTCTCGTGGAGAGGCTCCCCCAGGAGAACAATCAGGTCCTCCTGGGGTTGCGCTCGGACCTGCACGCCCTCACAATGGCATTTCTGGCCAGTGCAAGTGTGGGAGATGGTCTGGGCAACAAGCAGCCCAGCTCATTGCCCATCCATCTACTGTGAGCAAGGAGGTCCGAAGTGACCTCACATCGGCGCAGCAGCTGCCTGTCATCTCTGTGGGCTCTCCTCATGGTGCTCCGGATGAGGGCAGCAGCTCCTCCGCCCTTCTGCCAGTGACTGTGGCATCCGATGAGGCTGTGGCGACTGGGGAGAAGCCAGCTGTGAAGCTGGCCGCTTCCTCCCGGGTGGGGCCATCAAATGCTCCGTGAGCCAGAGGACATCCCCCTAGGTCATCGAGGCTAACAGGTCCATCACAGTGAGCAGGCTGTCTCAGATGCCAGTGCCAGGGAGCAGACAGCACCTAGACGTAACAACCATAAGCGTAAATTTAAGGCACCCTAGATACACCATGGGTTTCTCAATGGTGCTTTTATATTGGTCCATAGGACTTAATCGAAGACTCGGTGCGATGGCCAACACCGTTTTTGTTTTGCTTTATGAATTTACTTTTGTTCTCTCAATAAATTTCAACATGTTGCCATGCCTCAGGGTGATTCCTTACTTCTGCATGTGTACGAGAAGCCATGTTATGAGTGAGTTGTTTGACACTGAGCCTTACTGACAAGGGCCTTAGTTGATGTTATTATCCAGGCTGAGTTAGCACTCAGGTATCGAGTGTGGAGCCTGCAGTCCTGGCATGTGTTGAAGGTCCGTCTGTGGTGTGCTAGCTGAAGGTTCTTTGGATTAAGGTCTCCCGGCTGTTCCTGCCTCCCTGGAATATGCCCGGGTCAGCGTCTACCCCCTCAGCCTTCTCCTGTGCATGCTCATCCTCGGACTCACTTCTGGACTCATCGTGTGCATCTGGAGCAACTGTGTCCACATTTTCATCGTCCACTGCATCACCCTTTTCCAGTGCTAGATTGTAGAGAGTGCAGCATGCAACCACTATCAGTGACACACGATCTGGGGGGTATTGGAGTGCGGCCCCTGAGCAGTCCAGGCATCGGGAGCGCAGCTTGATGGTTCTCTCCACCACAGCCCTTATGGAGGCGTGGATGCTATTGTACCGCTGCTCAGCCTCTGTTCTTGGATGGTGGAGAGGCATCATGAGCCACCTTTTGAGGGGAAAGCCCTTGTCATCCAGCAGCCGTCCATTCAGCCGGGCTGGAGAGTTGAACAGCCTCGGCACCTGGGAGTGTCTGAGGATGTAAGCATTATGGGAGCTGCCTGGGTACTTTGCACAGACTTGTACAATCAGGTTCCTGTGATCACACACTATCTGCACGTTCATGGAGTGCATGCCCTTCCTGCTTACAAAGGCTCCGGGCTCACCTGCGCCATGATGGAGCTTGCAGTCTATTGCGCACTGGACACGGGGGAAGCCAGCAATCGCTGCAAGCCTCTGGTTCGCTATGTCTGACTGGCCTCGTCCCAGCGGCAGTGGATGAAAGTCAATGCACACCTGAATAAAGCATTTGTCACCTGCTTGACACAAGTGTGGACAGCTGATTGGGAGATTCCGCAGAGATCACCCACCGAGCCCTGCAAAGATCCGGAGGCATAGAAGTTGAGGGCAACTGTGAACTTTAGAGCCTCTGGCATGGGGTACCCACCCACACAGTTTGCGGAGATCTCAGGGCCTATTATCTGACAGATGGAGGTGACTGTATCCCTTAAGAGATGGAACTTCCTTCGTCACTGGACCTCAGGCATATTGAGGTAGCTGCTTCACCGCCTGTAAACCCTGGCAGCAGGACAGTGGTATCTTCCGCAGCCCCTTCCACCTCCTGCTTCCTGTTGGACCTGCACCCTTTGTGCCTGCGCCTCACCTCCCAAAGGTGGCTCCCCTGGAAACTGAATGTGAACTCCTGGCCTCTTCCCCCTTCTAGCCCTCCCTTCCTCCTCAGAGGAGGTGCCTCCAGTGGAGAGCACAACTCCCATTCCCTGGCTAAGGGAAAGTTTCCTGAAAGCTGCTGGCCCCAAAAATGATTTCTACTGTAAAGCCCTGACCAAGGCTTTTGCTCCTGTCCTAGCAGCTGGTATGAGTTTTGAAGTCTTCCTGATCACTCAGGCAAGTTAAAATTACTTTCACACTTAAATCCCTCATACATCACATTTGCGACCCCACTCAACCCTCTTATCCCGCCCATGGATGAGGCTTAGACAAATGTTTCCTACCCACCTGACCGTTGTGCCTGTGCAACGTCCTGAAGATCACACAGGCTGGGAAAAATGGAGATCAATTGCTGCCTCAAGGGCCTTAACTACCCGTTAATTGATGCCGGGCGTGCATCCGAAATGATAGCGCACCTGCCTTCCCAAATATTGTGATGGTGCGCGGTAATGTCAGAACACTCACCCGACGTTACCGCGCATCATTTTACCTGCGGGCGTGCAGGGCCCGGTCCCGCACACCAACAGGAAAATTCTGGCCTATATATTATGCCTGTAACATAGTAAAGCATCCGAAGAGGCTTCACAGGAGCACAATCAAACCAAATGTGAAACTGAGCCACAGAGGGAGATGTTAGGATAGATGACCAGAAAGTTGGCCATAGAGGCATGCCTTAAAGAATATCTTAAAATAGAAGAAAAAGGGTAGAGAAGTGGCGAGTTTTAGGAAGGCAATTCCAGATTTAAAGGCCGAGACCATTGAAGGCACAGCCCCCAGTCGTTTAGTGATTAAAATAGGGAACATGCAAGAGGCGAGAATCGGAAAAGCACAGAGATATTGGAAGGTTGTAGGGTTGGAGAAATTTAAAGAGA
Organism: Carcharodon carcharias; assembly: GCF_017639515.1. NCBI lineage: Eukaryota > Metazoa > Chordata > Chondrichthyes > Lamniformes > Lamnidae > Carcharodon > Carcharodon carcharias. Next base: position 139,716,308 of record NC_054477.1, read on the forward strand.
TGGGGAGGGGCAAGGCCATGGATAGATTTGGAAGCAAGGATTCAACAGGATGATTCGAGGGATGAGAAAACATTGCTATGAAGCGAGACTTGAAATACTGGAATTAGTTGCAGTGTAAGAGTAAAGCTATTTGAGGATTTCATACAGTTTTTCTTTATTTTAACTATTCCCACTCTAGTTGAGAACATGGTGAGGGTGCGCATCAAAGAGCGAGAAGAGAGTTTGGAGATTTTCTTTCATGTTAGGCAGTTACTGAATTATGGAATCACTTGCTACAAAACCTAGTAGAAAATATCTTTGCAACTTTCAAAGGAAGAGTAGGTAAACATTTGAAGCAAAGAAGGAATTAAGGATGTGCAAAAAGCGTTGGAAGTTAGAATTAATTTTTGATTGCTCTAGCAAATTAACAACACAAATACAATGAGCTCTTTCTGCTACATGTGAGGCAGTTCTGGGTCATGAATGCTAAAAATACTCAATTCTCAACTGAACGCAAACTCAAAGCAAAATATTTGAAGTGTAAGAGACAGACTAAGAAAATACAAGCTTAGTGTTTAGAAATCTTTGTAATTTGAATGATCTTTGTCCACTCACAATTGGGATAAAGTTAAATGAAATAGACACCCTAAAGAGAAATTGTAGTGTTTTTTCTTTGATGTCGACATTTCTGTGAATATGAATTAAATTTCTTGAGTGCTTTGTTCTACATTTTGCCAAATGTTTTTTATGAATAATATAGTAAACAACATTAATGCAAAGGTTCTAATTTAACAATTTTTTTTGTTCCCTCTCCACCAACTTTGGCTGAAGTCATCCAAATAATTGACATTTGCTAGTCACATCAGCTAAAGTTAGTGTGAGAAGAATTCTCTGCTCCCTGTGTACATGGATCATATTGCAGTCCATATTCAGTAGTTTATAGAAGGTAAAATTAAAGTGTGTACTGTGTGCTCTCTGTCTTTCCCCCTCTCTCTCTCTCTCGCTCACACACACACACACACACATACACACAAACACACAATGACTCTGTTTTTCATTCCATTGAAGTCACCAGAAGAAATGCATAACGGGCAGCTGATCCAATAATACCCATTTTGCACTATCTCCCAAAGTCAAAAGGAATCCCAATAACTTTATTAATAAGAATGTCTAGATTATTACTGTTATAGATTGAACACTTCATTTACTATTGTGCAAGTTATTGCATCAAATATCATACACCACTCTTTATTGTACAACTCAACATAGTTCAGTGGTCTCTAATGTATTTAATTCCAAGCCTTGACTAATCCGCTATTGCACCTGAATGCCTCAAGTACATGGCTGCCTCTACTGACTGATGACATGACTACCAGTCATTAGTCCAAATTACTTTCAAAAGCAGTTGAGTCTGGCAAGACAATTCAGATTTTCTCAGTCTTGCTGTAGATCTTTTCTTCATTGATGCTGCTGCTTGCTCTCAGGACTATGTTGAGGGTACTTTGTCTGGACTCTATTCTAGGCTTTCTCCCTTTCCAGGATCTTTTCATAGTTTTCTGTCCCTGGTTATTCTTTGAGCTGCCTTCCTCTTTCCAAATTGCTATGAAGGTTCAATCTTTTTCTTGGCTGCTTTCAGAGCCCTCGTTCTCGCTACTATTTCTGCATCAGGCTTCTCTGCTATACTCAGGGTTCAAGCTTTCCAGTGTAAAGGACCCTACACCGTGCTTTTAGTCACGCAACTTGGGTCTCTATATGTACTATATTCCCATACCCAGGGCTTTCTGCATGCACCGAATTGATTGTTTCGATTTTTTGTTCTGTTTCACCATCTTAGCACATACATTTTTTTCTCTCATATATTAAATGTCAGTCCAGACTTCTAGTGCAACCTGCTCTCAGACTCAGGCTCACAGATCATGGAGACTGGATGGTGAGATATTGCAGCTTTTATGACTGTTAGCACTCAGATTTAAGTGCTGTTGTTGCTTTGTTTTACTCTATTAAATTTTCAATGTGATTTTCAGCAAATTCCTCATACCGGCTTGAGTTATTTTTTTCCACTGTTCAGTATTTTGTGTCACAGTCCCTCTGGTTCCTTTTCCTCCATCCTAATTGACTAAGATATGTCAATTATTACTTCTTGAGACAGCCTTCCAGTGTATTCTTTTTGCAACCACACTTCCCACTTGTTTTCATAGTCTTCTTTCCCAAGTGTACCCTTCCTTCACTGACGCTTTATTTTTCTCTCTCAGCCTTGGGTTCTTTGTGCTTCTTTCTTCTCTACTGATGCATAGTCAGATAAAAAGTTCCCCACTTACTCAGAAAGTTACACCCAGCCATTCCATTCCAACTTCGTAGATTGTCTGCTGATGCTGCCTGCAGGAAATTTGTATCACTTCTTATGAATATTGAACTTTACAAGACAGTCTTGTTTAAAAATGTTTCACTTAATTGAAGGTAAAACAGACCACTCTGGATAGGGGAATGGTGATCATACTAACCCTGCCCAGAAACAGGCCCATGTGATCTGGCTGTCAGAGGGAAAAAAACCCAAACCAAACCCGATTGAAAATTAGGTGACAGTTTTCACACCTAAACACAGAAAAGGGACAGCTGCTTTTTTGACACAGATTGAGGCAGAGACAGTGATAGAGGTGAAGGATTTACTGATGTGTGGGGAGGCAGCAGTCATGGTTGTGGAGAGCAGGGCAAACTGCTTTTGCGTTCACAACTAAGCAGAACACTTGGAAAAGTTTGCCTTCTTTTCAAAAGGACGGGAACAGGATTAACAGGACTTTTATAGCTTTAAGGAAAAGGGAGTCACTGATGTGGGCTTTGTGGGTGGAAGTCTGTCCTGGAACATTCAGACTGAGTGAAGCGCTATTTGGAGGACACCGGAAGATTTGACCTAGTCTTGCAGGGAGAAGTGAGACTGCTGGAAGCTGAGAATACCTTGACACTGAGGCCCAGATTTTCAATCCAAAGGTGGATGGTGCAGGTTGTGAAATTCCAGGCTTGGCGAGGGGCAGTGGGGGAAGGTACTGGTGGTGGTGAAAGTGTGGCATAGAGCCAGGCCCATTATCCCCAGAAACAAATCGGAGGAAGCCATAGGTGTGGCTGACTGCCAAAGAAAGCAGTTTTAAAGACCCGCCTTGGTTCGCTGAGACTTTGCCCCAGTCACTTTGTTAAATTTTAAGGCCACCTATCGCTCACCCTTTGGCCCTTACACCAACACACCCAACATTCACCATGGACAGATCTCAGGAGCCATGTTGAGGTGAAATAAAGTAGGGCAGAATTTTTGGTTCGTCAAGCAGGCGCCGAACCCCAACGAGCTTAAAATGACATATGGTGACCTCGGGCAAGCATCCTGATGTCATCGCGGACTCGTGCGACATTTTCAGAGTTTTCTGTCTCTGGTTATTCTTTGAGATGTCCTCCTCTTTCCAGATTGCTTTAAAGGTTCGATCTCTATCCTGGCTGCTTTCAGAGTCCTTGTTCTCTCTTCTATTTCTGCATCAGGCTTCTCTGATCTCCTCAAGGTTCAAGCTTTCCAGTTTAAAGGATCCTACAACATGCTTTCAGTCCTATGACTTGGGTCTTTATATGCACTATATTCCTATACTATTCAGCAGGTGTGCGCAGGAGTCGGCAGCATGCCGGTCAACTATTAAGTGGCCTATTAACTAATTGATTGAAAATCTTTGCTGCCCATCCAACCATTCATTTGGTGGATGGGTGAAAAGCCCAGCGGCCTTTGCACTTTTGGCAAAACCTCATGAGGTTTCCACCAGTGTTCAAAAAAAATTTAAAACTTTTCAAACTTATTTCTAACACATCCCTGCTCATGTGGCAGAGAAATGTTTTTAACATTTCTAATTTCATTATTTTTTATTTTAAAAATCTTCAGTGCCCTGAGGCAGCTCTGTGCCTCAGGGAGCTTTTATTGTTCGCACCCGCGCGCATGTGCGAACTTCCACGCTGGCGGTCCTCCCACTCCCACCCCAGCAGTGCTGAACACTGCAGCATGCATTTCACACTGGATGGCTGTTAATTGGCCAGCCAGCATGAAACTGCAGCCGGGGCCCGATCACAGGCACTTTCACTCGCCCCCGCCAAACCTGCTGGGCGACCGGAAAATACTGGCCATAAAGGACTTAATATCTATTAATGCCTTCATTAGATTTAAAAAAGATATGCCCATTCATGAAAGCCCATTAAAAATGTTTAAATCTCCCTCAAGTACTCAATCCTTTGTAAAAGCAAACAAGCTTCTATTCATAACACCACATCAAATACATATAATACTTTAATAAACGTTTTGAGCTGTCGATCAAATTGAGACTTTAGGACCCCCTGCTAAGATAATTATAGTTTGTGGAAAGGAGCCAAAAGTCCATAAGTGCAAAATGATAGTCCTTGGATAAATGTCAACAAACAACTATTATACTGCTAGAACAGAGTTTTTTCAACTTTCATTGACACGGGCAGCCTTTTTTTATTTTTAAGGGGCTGAGAATTTAAATAACTTTGTATCATGACAGTTCTAAAGACCTTATCTACCTTTCAGAAACACTTACGTCTACTCTAAAAATCATGAGTCCCACACTGTGAGTTGAGGCCCTTGTAACAGTGAACATGAGTTTTGTTTGAACTCAGTCCTGAGTTTAAATGGCCCTGCTGATTTCAGGTTTCCCTCATGTGTAAGTCACCATCCCCAAACATTGAAAATGAGATATTTCAGAAATATGACCAGGACTTTGCATTTGGGTCCTGCACACTCTTTTGAAAGGACTCTGTGAAAATCTTGGCTTTAATCTTTTATTGCTGCCCATCAACCAGAGACATGGTGTAAAGTAAAAAAATGTTTCATATGGGATACTTTGATTGGGTTAATTTGTTCATGCGAAAGAACCTTTTTGTTAACTTGGTGTATTAGTTGCCTGTGAAGTAATGTTTTATCTAAATTGCTTTTAGTTTGTTTGTTACAGAAAAGTCTTAAAATCTGGAATCTTATCCTGCGATTCTTTCTGCCAGTCTCTGTGAAATTCATATCTTTTCAAAAGTTATCAGTCTCTATGGGGATGTAACACTCTGAAAACAAAATGTTTGGGAAGTATTGGATAATCCACCTTTGTGATTCTTGGAATTCATCTTTGATTGCTATGGAATGTTGGGGAGGAATTTCCAGAAACTCTTGGTTTCTAGTTTGACCTCAGGTTTTATGAGTGTGCATATTTGCTCATCATGAGGCGGGTGGGCAGCGAGGGTGGCTATGGATTAACTGTTTATATTTTTTTGTCCGTTTTTCTCATGTGCTTGTAACTAGACATACATACTGGAATATATAGTATTGGCAACCACATATTGAAATGTGGAGCAAAAGTGTGAAATGCATGAGGGGTAAAACGGCATAACAAGGATTTGTGTGATATTTAAGGAGACTGGAGCGGGCGGTTGGGGTGGTGGTGGTGGTGGTGGGGTGAGACCAGTAATGTTTTGAAGTTGATCAAAGGAGTAATGAAAGGAGTATGAGTGTTTATTTTATATATTTTGGTCAGACACACTAAAACTTACCACAATGCTTAAATGTGTCCAGACCAGGCTACTAATCCCAATAGTATACACTCTCTCCTTGGAGTGATGTACCCCACTTATCCAAGCTGCACTTTGGTGCAGGAACTTGTGTGTGTCCTGCAAAGGCTGAATGATAACACTGTAGCGCCAAAACCAATGGAGACAACATCCTAGAATCTGCATGGTGGAGAAGCAGCAGTTTTGCTCCATCAATTAGAATACACAAATATTCCTATGATCAATTGGAGGGATTTTCACAAACTGAACTTGCAGCTGGAAAAGAAACCTGCTTTGATAACACTAGTGCACAATGTTCTGCCAATACTTAGACCACGGTGCCTAATTGGCACTACAACATACAATATATTTTCCACAATGCCAGGTTCACTATTGTTTTCTTATTCATTTTTATCTTCAAATAATGTTGTTGGGATAGGTGCAATGACTTAGCTATACCTCTTGTGCTCCTGACTGTTTATTAACCTGATGAATTGTTTTCTAACATGTTATTGCCCCACTGAGGAAAGTGTAGGTGGGAGTCCCTCTTTGCATACTACAAGCCCAAATCTATATTTTAATTAGCCCCAAAGAAAACTGCAAGGACCGTGAAATGGATATTATCCTCATCCTAGAAAATATGAGCACCCTGGACTTGAATTGATTAGTATAAGGGGATGAGCATGGGGATTGTGTTGTACAATAAACCTGCATCTTGGGGAAATACCTCGAAGGAACACTAGAGTAGGCAAGAAACCTACAACGTGGGCACTAAAGGAATAAAAAAGGATAAATAATGATATGTTCTGTAAGAGTTTGGATTAGTTTTTAACTGATTTATACTTGCATTTGGATTTGGTGTTAGTATTTGCCTTGAAAGTGTTACAATTATAAGATTTCTAAGATTATTATATTTTGGAAATGTAGTTATAAATTGAGGGTAAATGATGGGGGTCAAGTGACCTGAGCTGCAGTCTTCCTGATAGTAAACCTGGTTGATTTGATTGTTAGAGATCAAATGAAGGCTTAGATTTTTTTTTTTCTGGGAATAAGGTGCAAGGTATTGATACTTGGAGGCAATGGCAGCAGTCACTTAGTTTACCATGAATAGATTCTGAGCCCCTCAAAGCCCCAGAAAGGTATTACAGGTCTCACGTTGTAAACAGTTGTGCTGTAGACTGTTCATTTACCTCTAAGATGAAAGGGAGTTGGGATCAAAATAGTCATTAGCAGTTCTAACTGAATGCTGGTTAGATCCATAGAACCATAGAAAAATTACAGCACAGAAGGAGGTCATTCAGCCCATCTTGTCCATGCCAGCCCAAGGACACCCAGGTGCCCTTTCTAATCCCACCTTCCTGCACCCAACCCATAGCCCTGCAGCTTACAGCACTTTAGGTGCAGATCCAGGTACTTTTTAAAAGAGTTTGAAGTTTCTGCCTTTACCACCAACTTGGGCAGCAACTTCCAGACACCCACTACCCTCTGCGTAAAAAAGTTCTTCCTCATGTCCCCCCACACCTTCTGCCAATTATCTTGAATCTATGTCCCCTGGTTCTAGAATTCTCCACCAAGGGAAACAATTTTATCCTGTCCACTCTATCTATTCCCCTCATAATTTTCTACACTGCCATGGGGTAGAGCACAGGGGAAATCATTTTTGAGATTAAGTTACAGGCTTCCCTGCTAATCAATAAATATCCCAGAGAGAAAGCAGCAGTTCTGTGTGGTTAACAGAGAAAAAGCTGTTTGATGTTGCAAGCTGCCACAGCTAGATGCAGGCAGGAGACAGTCTGTAGTCAAAGAGATGCATCCTGCTGCCTTCTACGGATTCCAGGAGATTTGTTCTGGCATGGCCAGAGGGAGCAGGAATCATCAGAACAGGCTTTACTGCCGGTGGTGGATTTAAGAGTCTCTAAGGAAAGCACTTGGAGATGGTCATTCAAAGTAACTACTTGGCAGAACAGAGATTTGGGAATCCATTGGAAACTGGGAGCAACTGTGGACTGTTTGCTAGAAGGATAGTAATTTTGGTGGGGTGTTGGTGGGGGATGGGGGCGGGGTGGTGGGGGGCGGCAGTGTGATTTGTGGTAGGTATAAAAGGAGAATGCTTTTTTCTGTACTTTAAAATATGATTTGCCTAGGAAAAGAAAACAGGGTTTAGTTAATATATTTAGTCATTTATTACAGTTAAGGTTTAAAATGTGAAATCTTGACCTGTCATTCTTTTAGCTGGAAGTTAACTGGAAGCTTGAATATCTTTTTAAATGGTATTGGTCTCTACAGAGATTTTAACAAAACAATGTTGATTGAAACAATGCAATCAGATTGTGGCACCATTGGTGAATGGGAAATGGAAGAATAGATTTTGTTGAACTACTCGTCAATGATCTTTATCCTAAAAACTCAGGCAGATAGGGGCTCTCTTGGTTGCTGCCTCTCCTCTTCCTTTTCATCCTTCTGTCCCTCTTCCTTCTTGTGCTCTTAATCCATCTTCTCCTGAATGTGTTAGTTCGCAGGTGGTGGTAAGGCTGGTTCATTTTTCTTTTATTCTTTCATGGGACATGGGCATCACTGGCAAGGCCAGAATTTATTACCCATCACCAATTTCCCTTAAACTAAATGATTTGCTAGGCTATTTCAAGCACCAGTTATGAGTCAGCCACATTGCTGTGCGTCTGGAGGCCAAATTGGGTAAAAGCAGCAGATTTTCTTCCCTCAAGACCCGTTAATGATCTAGATGGATTTTAAAACAATCAGTAACAGCTTCATGGTCACTATTACTGAGACTAACTTTCAATTCCAGATTCTATAAATTGAATTTAAATTCACCAGCTGTTGTGGTGAGATTTGAATCTATATCCTCAGAGCATTTGCGTCTATGTTTATTAGTCCAGTGATATTACCACTACACCACCATCTCATTGTAGTCTTACTGTGAAACTGTATATGGGTTTCTAATTGGAATCATGAGCCAAGTAGGGTGGGAATAACCCTTGTCAATCAATGACCAGCCTGCTACACGGATGCCTGGTTGGAATAAGAGTGGCACAGAGGACTGATACAGATGAAAGACTGCTGCTAGAATAATGGGCACCCACTTGCATAATGTGCTACCTGTGATCACAAACTAGTTGTACATGGACGGATCGAAAGCTCATTTGACTGACAAATTGATAAATATCCCTGGATACTGACAGGGAACACACAAAGCAATGATTGTGCAGTCAATGACACTTTAGATCCTGGAGAAGCCTGATCTTCATGCTCCCTTAAATTGCTTCTCTCTGTCAATCAGGAACAAGGTTTAAATATTTCCTTTGGTATATAGAGCCTCAGTCACCTCACTGATGCATTGCTTAACTGCAAAAAGTGAGATGTTGCTAATGATACTTGTAGCCTGAAAAATGCCCATGATGTAATGGTTAAGAGTAACAGTGCCCCTGTCAGGCACAGGGCATTGGTGTTCATACACTGACTTGTGGGTGGACTTGTGGCTGCAGTAGGTAACTTAGCTCAGTAATAGCCTAGTTGGGAAAATGAAGGCACCCTATAGATTGCTCATCAGTGAAATTGAGGCCAGAGAATTTCTCCCCGAAGACATCTGTGGATATGACCTTTTGCTCATTGCCCTTCTCCTCCTCCCTCTTCTGGCAGCTTGGCCTACTCTTTGATGTCTTCTTTCCCGCTCCTAATCATGCTTTTAATTCTAAAGTTAGCCGGAGCATATCCTACATTATTTGTGGAGCACTCAACAACAAACAGTACAAAAGCAATAAAATGTCTCTCCATGTACACAAAGGGAACTCTGAAGAGTGTTGCAGCTGAAAAGAAAATGCTCAAGAGTCAAGTAACAATCATAAATAGTAAACTAGAAAGTAACCTGGAAGAATAGCATTATCCCTTTAAATAAAGCTAACAAAGGGCCTTCTTGCTGGTTAGTGTCATGTCATGCTGAGTGAGTTCAACACATAGCGGCCGAATGGTTAAGATGATTTAAAATGATGAACAGGTCCTGCACACAGAAAAAGACCCTTATCTGCATGATTGTTTTTGATGCTTTCAAACCAGCCTACATGTGCTCTCCTGATGTGAGCATTACCTCCTCGACTAAAATGGTGGTCTGTGCACTTTCTGGCAGCCATTTTGGGGCTATATGTAGTCATGTAACAATTGAAAAATGAGCATTATGTACCACAATTTCTAGGCCCTTATTCCTAAAGTTAAACTCTAGGGGGAATAAAGTCCTGTCTGAGTTCTAACTTTCTTCACTTTCACATGCCACAGTGTGTTTATGGAGTCATAGGGCCGGATTTTAGTCCCCTCGTCGAGCCTGGGATGGGGATGGGAGTGGGAAAAACGTTGTTTATTTTGCTCAATTTTCAATTTTCTGTGCCTTCCTGGCCTCATGCCATTTTTGTATGACCATTTTGTGCATTGGGATGCCTTGGGTCATGACCCTGCACACACCTACACTGTCATCGGGATTGCTATTGATAGCCTGAGAGCAAATTTGTTTTTCTGTTCCACAGTCTTTTCATTGGGCCTGGCAGGTTTTAGGAGGCTTCTGAAAACCCCTCTTGCTTTATATTTTGTTAATCTTGGCAGAAGACTGCTGAGGAGCTGGGAACGTTCTGAGAAGCAAGCGTTAAATTGTTCGACAGATTCAAATATCATTATTTGATACTGTATTATAAGTTCACTTTGTTTTTAATGCAGTGATTGATTATAAGGATCTGTCCTGAAAAGGTAAGTTGACCATTAAACTGATTAGCATTGTGTAAGTGATGGATATGTATTAGATTACTGTTCATATTGGGATGAGTGCAATATGCATTCAAAACCAGTGTTTGGCAACTCTACTGGCATTATCTGAAGTGACTTAGAGCTGCTCAGCTCTTTAAATTTAAAAAAAAAAAGAATCTGCAGCTTTCTATTGGAGAAAACAAAAGCAGACATCTGCTCCTGGTGTGCATTAATTGGTAGGCCATCTGGTGTAGCTTAGAAAAAGCGGGGCCATCAGTTTTTGTAGTTTCAATAGGCTTCATTCTCTATGAGCTGTAATGGTTTGTTTTGGCAGCTGAGCTCATTATGAATGTGTGGCTGAGTTTCACAATCCGTAGACCCACTTATCTAAGCAGGGAGTTATGTTTACAGTTTTATTGGTAGTTTTAAAAGATAATTAGATGATTATCTTCCTTTGATGTGATTACTGATAGTTGTTTTTATTTTCCTTTTATAACTGATAGACCTCGTCAGGGGATTAAGGTCTTTTCACTGAGCCAGATTTTTAAAAAATTGGATGGTTGTGTTTTTTACTAACAACTCTATTAGCGATGTATTTTTTAAGATCAATTTCAAATGATTCGCATTGCTATTGCATGGCTCCTGAGTACTGTATATAGTTGATGTTGGATAAATAGCTATGGATGTACATGGGGAATATGGGGGGCATGGAGGGGGCATTAAGGATCTGAGTGGGTATGGAGGGAACATAGGGAATATGAGGGGACATGGAGTGGAGATGAGAAATATGAAAGGGCATTGGGTATGAGGGTGCATAGAGAGGCATGGGAGTGGATGAGGGGGTGAGGGTTTGAGGGGTGAGGGCTGGGTACCGTAAGAATTATGTTGTAGAGCTGGACTGGTGTCCCAGGGAACTACTGCGGGCCTTCTAACCAGCCTGCCTTGGCACCCGTATACTACTAACACTCTACTGGGAGCGGGGAACCCAAACTCTGCCCACCTACCCATCCAGAAGATGAAAAAATGATTGGTATGGGCAGAAGGGACGGGCTCAAGTTTTCGAAGTTGAGAAAGGGCCTGATTCACGTTTCCTGCACCTGAAACAAAGATCACGCCTGTAGAGTCATCTACGACACAGGAGAACATTATTCAGCCCATCAAGTCCATGTAGGCTCTGTGGGAAGCAATCCAGTCAGTCCCATTCCCCACTCTATCCTTGTACCCTGCAAGTTTATTTTCTTCAAGTGTCCCTCAAATTACCTTATGAAATCATTGATCATCTCTACTTCCACCATCCTTGTTCCATGTCATTTCCACTCGCTGCGTAAAACATTTTTCCTCACATCCCCTCCCCCACACTCCCCCCACGCATCCCTTACCCAAAACCTTAAATCTCTGTCCTTGTACTATCAGCTAATCAAAGCAGTTTTTCCTTGTATACATTATTCAAACCTGTCATAATCAATAACCTGTTCAAGATAATGATGCAGAATATGTATTGCATACAGAGAAACAGCTCTGCTGTCAAGCTACATTGATTGTAAAAAAAAGTGTTAAAATACAACAGTGAGCATCCAAATTAGATTTATAAGCTTTAGCCTCAGTCTTAGTATCAGAGTTATCCACCCATTTATCTATTATTAATATAATATTAACCCTGAATATGACATGTCACACATTAAATTTGTAGGCATCAACTGAATTGGTCCTTAATAGAAAAATTCAAGTGTCAAGCTATACAACAATGAAAAATTACTTAGGCCTCAGTAATTTCACTGGAAATAATCCAACAGCGCAGATGGCAGAATGTCTCCCAACAAGCCAGATAGTGATGAGTTTATAGTCCTGAACTTCTACCCATTTGAGGCTTGCTGCTCCCTCTAGTTGGGAGTAAAATATGTCAGATGTCAAATACATTAGCTTGGCATGTGTTTATTCTTAATAGAATACAGTTTTTGACTGCCACTAACGCACATGATAGTCTAAAACAAACTTAGTGCTAACATTTTAATTAGTCTATTAATTTATACATAATGTTACATCCATGTAATAAGCAGTAAAATAAAACCAGTGCCACCGCAATGCAAAACATATGTCACTAGCCAAAAATAAATTGACATTGAATGAAGTGGAAGCTTTTTAACCTATTTGCCAAGCTCAAGCTGAAAACATGTAAGAAAGCTGTGTGTTTGAAACATGGTACAAATTTTGACCCCAATTTCATGTATACTTAACACAATGTTTTCTGCCAGTAAGTGATGTGTTTTGGGGCTGATTATAAGACCCGTAGGCATAGGAGCAGAAGTTGGCCAATCAGCCCATCAAGCCTGCACCACCATTCAATGAGATCATGGCTGATCTAATAATCCCCAATTCCACTTTCCTGCCTTTCCCCCATAACCCTTGATTCCTTTACTGATTAAAAATCTATCTCAGCCATGAATATGCTGAATGACCCAACCTCTACAGCCCTCTATGGTAAAGCATTCCACAGACTCACTACCCTCTGAGAGAAGAAATTCCTCCTCATCACTGTCTTAAATGGGTGACCCCCTACTCTGAGATTATGTCTTCTGTTCCTAGACTCTCCCACAAGGAGAAACAACCTCTCAGCACCTACCCTGTCAAACCCCCTAAGAATTTTATATGTTTCAATAAGGTCGCCTCTCATTCTTCTAAACTCCAGTGAGTACAGGCTCAACCTACTCAATCTCTCCTCATAAGAAAATTCCTCCATACCTGGGATCAGCCTAGAGAACTTTGTCTCATCTGCCTCCAATGCCAGTATATCTTTCCTTAGATAAGGGGACTAAAATTGTTTACAGTATTCTTGGTGTAGTCTAACTAGTACAATTGTTAAAACTCAATCTAGCCTTGAAGACTCTAAAGTACCTAACTCAAGGCTGAAGGGCAGGAAATTGAATTGCATTGTGCTGCTTCTAGCAGCAACACTATGATGAGCTACCTCGCTTCCCCATGTGTGATGCTCAGCATTCTCCCTTGATATTGAGGAGCAGCTGCATCCCCTGTGTGTGCCCGAACAGGTTGAATTGCATTATTGTAAGCTAAACTTTTGGAACTTCTTCAATTCAAAAATGCCTTAAAGTACTCTGCAGTGTATTTGGAAGTGTTTTGGTGTATTTAGCAGTGGAATGTTGCCGCATCCTGACACGTTTGGCAGATGAGTAGATAACCTGTCTAAGTAAAGACTGGGGCCACAGTGCCAGAGTCTCTTGGTCTGCAGGACATGAGGGGACATGGAGCTGATGCTGTGGAGAAGGTAATCTCTGCACAATGTCCTCTATCTGGTTGGAGTCAGGATTCCCCATGCTCTTTGACAGTGGCAAGAGGCTGACTGGCAGGGCAGCCAATGCACTAAGCATCTTGGTTTGCAAGCTCATTGGTGTTTTCCTTTATCTGCCCCATTGCAGTCTCCACCTGAGTCATCTGCAGTAGCACTGGTTTGCCACCTCATCCTCCTGTAAGCTGACACATGAGCTATTCTTTCACCCTCGCGTGGTTGCAACCCACTTGTGCTCAGTCACTCGTCATGTGCTGATCCAAACTATGTATTAGCTTCAAAGGTATGTGCAGTGTCAGAACCTGTGATCACCACATCCTCGCACTGAATCCCACTGTCTGTCCTGGCACTCAGTTTGTAAACATTTCTATTGTCGTAATCTTTTTTGTGCAGCTTCCCTGTAAGCGACAGACTTATATTAAGGAAGAACAGACTGCCTGTACCACATGGTCTCCAACTACGCTGCCTGGGTTTCCTGCTGCATGCAGAGCTCTCTGCCAGCATTGAGAACAGTGTTGCTGGCCAGAGATAGAGAGGTCAGAGAGGAAGGGAGGCAGAAAATTAAAATGACAGAAGACTCGAAGTTTAGGATTACCCTTGCAGATTGGACAGAAGAGTTTCACAGAGCCAATCTGTGTCCGATTTCACCACTGTAATGGCGGACATGCCATGAGCACATCATAATACCACTCTGCATATTCCTGCATAGGCTAAATTATGGTTTGTTAGTGAACCAAATAACATTAATTTACCCAAGCACAAGAAGTTGAATCTAATTCATTTAAGTAAGTTAGTTACATATAGATACCAGTAACCTCTCTGTCACCATTCAGTAGCAACAACATCTCAATGAAGATGCAGTTATAAACAATCGCCTATAGTAATGAAGGTGAGGTTCCAGTGATGATTATTCTACGATCATATAATTAAAAGAAATGAAATACATCTATTGATTGCCTGGACCTTCCAAGAAGCGGCATCATTATCAGATTGCCTCTTCACTTGAACTTTTCCCCCCGCTTCGATGCTGTACCACATTTCTTGCTGGGTCTTCCAAACACAATTTTGCCAGAAATGTGGAGCAGAGAGTCCCTCAGATGACTCTATCGCTGCACTATAGAATCAGGGGAAGATGGGACACATCCCCATTTATGGCACTTGCTGCCATGTGCTAAGTTTAAGGGTCCAGAGTGAATGGGTGAATAGATGAATGTTAATGAGTGGAAGAATGTGTGAACAGATGAATGAGTGATTGGGTAGGTGAGTGAGGAAAATGGGTGAGGCGTTAGATGGGTGTGGTGGTAGGTGGATGAGGTGGCAGGTTGGTGAGGTGGTGGGTGGGTGAGGTGGCGGGTGAGTGGTGTGGCAAACAGGTAAGGTGGCAGGTGAGTGAAGTGGTAGATAGGTGGGTGAGTATGTAGTGTGGGTAGGTGGGTAAAATGCGAAGGTGGGCCAAGTAATAGTTGGGCTGGAATGGTCTTGGAGGGATAGTCAGGTTAGGTCAGGGTGGGGTAGTCAGGTCGTCGGGGAATAAACAGGTCTGGTCAGGGGTATATTAGGATGGTTGGGAGGGGTAGTTGGGCCAGGTCAGGGGGTCAGAGGGTATTCAGGGGTGTCAGGGTGGCCTGACTCCCTTACTATTCCCCTGAAATCCCAATCCCTCTCGACCCTATTGCTCCACTGATTCCACCCACCGATTACACTTTCTGACCCTCCAACTATACCGACTAACCCCAACCACAAACCCTGACGCACTGACTACCCCCTCGAC
Organism: Carcharodon carcharias; assembly: GCF_017639515.1. Lineage (NCBI taxonomy): Eukaryota > Metazoa > Chordata > Chondrichthyes > Lamniformes > Lamnidae > Carcharodon > Carcharodon carcharias. The sequence goes on from NC_054477.1 coordinate 139,731,679, forward strand.
CACCTGACTACCCCCGACCTTACCCAACTAACCCTCCTGACCAGATTACTCCTGACCATCCGTCTATCCTCCCTGAACCCCCAACTATCTCCCGGCCGCCCGACCTGAATGGACGTGAAATAGAGCGAGATGATGTCGGGCAAGCGTCCCAACGTCATCCCGCATACAAACAATCTTCAGGTCGGTGGCTGCGCGTGGGTGTTGGAGCCGCGCCCGCCAACAATTAAAAGGCCACTTACGGGCATTAAAAAGGCAATTGTCTGTGATTTTATGTTGCCTGCGCAGTTTTGCGCTCGTCGCGCGGGTAAAACGGACAGGTGGGCAGCCCAGTTTTAATGAAACCTCATCCAAGGATAAAAAGGGTCAGCGGCATTGCCATTGTGAGTAGTGAGGAGTTTAGGAGATAGTTTGCTGCTGGCTGCTTATTTGAACTTGACAGCTTCATCCCAGTTCTGAGCTTCAGTCTTAGCATTTCTAGGCTTCATTTCAGGACTCATTGGTGTCTCCAAGGTCCCCGAGGATTTTGACCGTGTGGACCCTTCGATGTATCTGACAGCCTTTTCTTACCCTGGTAATAGGGATTGTGCTCTCCACGTGAGGCACCTCCTCTGAGGAGGAAGAGAGGGGCAGAAGGGAGAGGAGGGCAGGTGTCCCAGTGCAGCTTCCAGGGTAGGGACCTGTGGGAGGAGCAGTGCAGGCACAAAGAGTGCAGAACCAGTTGGTAGCCCCAGAAGATGCCATTATCCTGCTAACAGAGTTTATAGGCAGCGATGCAGCTACCTCAACATGTTGGAGGTGCACCTCCACCTCTCCAGGGAGACTGTGACCTCCGTTTGTCAGATGATTGGGCCTGAGATCACCTCCAACTGTGTGGGTGGACATCCCATGCTGGTGGCTCTGAAGGTCACGGTGGCCCTCAATGTCTACTCTTCCGGCTCTTTCCAGGGGTCAGTGGGGGATCTGTGTGGAGTGTCCCAATCAGCTGTCCACAGTTGCATCAAACTGGTGACCTGATGCTCTGTTCAGGCAGGTAATGACATTTATTTATGTCCAAACAGACAAGGCCAGCCAGGCTGAGCAAGCCAGAGCATTTGCAACGATTGCTGGGTTCCCCCACATCCAGGATGCAAACGACTGCACACATGTGGCCATCAAGGCGCCAGCGGGTCAGCCGGGTGCCTTCGTCAACAGGAAGGGATTCCACTTGATGAACAATTAGATAGTTTTTGATCACAAGACAGATTCTGCAAGGTTATCCGTTGAAAAAGTAGCTTATGTCCCCTCTCTGTCTCCCAAGAACAGAGGCAGAGCAGTGTTATAATAAGAGTCATGCCTCCACAAGGACGGTGATGGAGGGGACCATAGATCTTCTGAAAATGCACTTCCAAACACTGGACCATTGAGAGGGAGCACAATACTCCCCAAGAGCGGGTTTCACTGATAGTGGTTGCATGCTGAGCTCTCTACAATCTGGCTCTGGCAAAGCAGGACCCACTGGAGGAACAGGAACTTGGGGCAGCTCCACAGGCCACAAAGGATGAATCCAGTGGTGAGTCAGAAGAGTAGCACAGCGAGGAGAACGCTGAGGCCCTGGTGGCAGACCTCTGTATCCTGCAGGGAGGCTGGGATATAAGGGATGCCTTGACCCAACGCTACTTTAGCTAGGCTGCCACTTCATGTTGGGCTGCTGGCTCCATCCCCAATGTCCAAAGTGACCCTTTCCTTTGAACCAAAAGCCCACTCAGAACCTATGCAATAAGGTTTAGAGACACTCACATCCAGCATTAAATACTGGCGTGCCCTGCACCGACAAAATAAGTGAAGCATACTCAGACCATTAAGTCAAAAACAAAATTTATATCATTTTGACACTCACATCAAATGAACAGAACTATATATGGTGTTAATGGCCACAACAGTAAGCATGTTAACAAAAGATGGCAGAACAGAAGATCACCCGTGAACAGTCCCTCTTGTGCTCATGGTGCCTTAAATTTACATTTGTGAGTGCTGTGTCTTTTTGCACTGCCCATCTCCCCACCCTCTCTGGCAGTGGCACTGAGGCAGTCTGCTGACTGTGCTGCCCTGTTGGCCTTAATGACATTGGCAGTCGTCCTCTGGCCAGTGGAGCCTGTGCTGGACGCGCCTGGGAAGGAGCGAGCGGTGCCTTGGCTGGCATCTACCCAGTCACCACATCCTGATCAGATGTCATGGTCACTGGCAGAGGGGCAGAGGAGCAGCTGCCGTCATCCAGAGTGCCCTGAGAGGAGCCCACAGAGACGACAAGCAGGTCATGCACCAACATGAGGTCGCTCTGGACCTCCCTGCTTGCCATTGATGGATAGGCACCTAGCTGGGATGCTGGGTGCCTCATCCATCTCCCACACTGGCACTGACCACTTGAGGTCAGTGCCTGTGTGAGGGCTTACAGGTCCAAACGCAACCCCAGGAACCCTTGATTCTGTCCCTGGAGTTGTCTCTCCATGAGAGTCGCCACTCTCTTAATGGAGGAGGCAGTGTGCTCGGCAATGAGGATCAATGCAATGCTCATGCTCTCAATGGACTCCACCACAATGGAGACCATGGCATGCATACCCTCAGTTCAACATATTGCTATCCTGGAACTGTTCAGTGAAATATAGTTTGTATGTTGTGTCTTTCCTTTAATCGTTACTTTCCTTCCCTTCTTGCCAGAAAATTGCAAGACATTTTTATTTCTAAAGACCATCTACAAGCAGTTCCATTTTTCACAACAGTGAAACTAAATAATTTCAACTGGAAGATCTTTGGAGGGTTTAATTTATTGCTGTTGCTGTTAACTGCTCGGTGGTAATTCAGCAAGATCACATATAATGAATTATATTGGAGTGCAGTGACTGTTCTTGTCTAGATAATTGTACTGTTTGGAATAAATTCAAGCATTTTTGTCGTAGAGCTTGGTAGTTAGAGTTCATTTTCTTGTACAGTTGCATAGAGGGGTTAAGTTGTGTATCCCCACATAAATCAGCAATAGTGCTTTTCTTATAGTGCTTAAATGATTAAACTATTGTCTTGCTCCTTTAGTTTCCTTAGAGTTTTTATTGCTGCTGCAATTCTATTCTTCCAAATTTCAACCATCTCATAAACAAAGTTTTCAGCAGCAAGTATGATGCTTCTCTGTGTTTATTTTCAATCTGACACTAAAACCTTATACTCAAATATTCCAATCATTCTCTCAGAGCCAATTTATTTTGTAAGCAGTAAGAAACTAGGAACTGTGGAGGAGCAACGAGATTTGATTGTCCATGTGAAAAAATCACTAAAAGCTATTGGACCGGTAAAAAAAGCAATCAAAAAGGCTAATCGAATGTTGACCTTTATTTCAAACAGGCAGAGATACAAAGGAGAGGAAGTTATGCTCCAGTTGCATAGAACCACAGTCAGGTATCATTTAGAATATTATATTCAATGCTGGTGCCATAACTTAGGAAGAACACACTGGCTTACGAGGGAGCCAAGTACATATTCACCAGAATGATACTGGAACATAAAGGGCTAAATCATGAGGACAGGCTCCCTACATATAACTTGCATTCCATTGAATATAGATGATTGAAGAGTAACCTAATGGAGGTGTTTTAAATGATAAAAGGATTTGATCAGATAGAAGTAGATTAGCTATTTCTTCAAATCAGAACCAGGGGCTGAAATCTTAAAATTAAGGCAAACCGCCCCCCCCACCCCATCCCCCCACCATCCCCCAGCCTGGCCCAACCCAACCCGACCCGACCCTCCACCCAAAGGAGGTCCGACACCCACCCCCCCAACCCCCCCTCCCAGAGGTCCAACTGACCCACTCCCCCAAGGACCCCCCAGCCCTTCCCCACACTGAGGTCCAACACCCACACACCAAGTTCTGACACCCCCACCCCACCATGAGGTCCGACCCCCACTGCTCTTCCCTAAGGTCCAACACTCCCAGCAACCCACCCCCCCCCCCCCCCCACCCCCATCCCCTCGCCCACGCACATCCGGGGTCCAACCCTCCCACAAACTACTTTTGAGTTTCACCCCCTCCATCCACGTCTGATCTCCAACCCCCACCTCCCCCCCTCCCCCCCAACCCCACCTGTTGTCTCCAATCCCCTGACTTCAGGTTGGGGGAGTAGTCAGGTCTCGACCTTTGGGGATACTTGGGTCAGGACGAGGGGGATGATTTGTGGGTTGTTTGTAGTGTTCAGGTGAGTTACGATGGCTAATCCCTGAGTTAGACCAGCTATTATTCAGGAAAACATTTCCAAAGTATGCAGGTATCTGGCCCAAGTCTCTGACACTGAGCTCAGGGTTGGAGACATTCCAGGAGGTCCCAAGCAGTGTAAATCAGCCCATCAGAAGTTTAAACTTCCTGGGCAATTAGAGTGCATGCGTGCCTGTAAGGGCTTCTGCAGGGTCCTGACTCACACCTCCCAACTTACGTCCAATCTCCAATGATCCAGATATCAGATGAAAGAAAAAACGTGTAATTCTGCAAAGCTGAGTGGCAGGTCAGAAGATTGTACAGAATGGCAAAGGACAGCAAAAATGATTAAAATATTAATAATGAGGGAGAAATTAGAATATGAGAGAAAGCTAGCTGGAAATATAAAAACAGATCGTAAAAGTTTCTACCGGTATTTAAAAAGAAAAAAACTAAGTATAGTGAGTGTTGGTCCACTAAAGGGTGAGAATGAGGAATTAATAATGGAAAATAAGAAAATAATGAATTAATTGAACAGATATTTTGCTTCTGTCTTCACTGTAGAGGATACAAATAATGTTTCATATATAATTGTGAATCAAAAGGTGAAATGGAGGGAGGAACTTGAAACAATTACAATCACCAGGGAAAGGGCACTAGGAAACTTATGAGAACTACAAGCTGACAAGTCCCCAGGACCTGGTGAACTTCATCCTAGAGTCTTAAAAAAGTGGCTGCTGAGACAGTAGTTGCATTGATTTTAACTTTCCTAAATTCCCTGGTTTCTGGAAAGGTCCCATATGATTTGAAAATAGCGAATGTGACTCTTGTAACCAAGAAAGGCGGGAGACAGAAAGCAAGAAACTAGAGGTCTTACCAGGCCTAGTGGGAGGCAGTGGCGTAATGATAATGTCACTGAATGTGTATGTCAGAGGGCTAGGTGGGTGCACGTGTTCAAATCCAACCATACTGGTGAAATATAAATTTAAATCCAGTCCTTAAATGGCCACCTCCCACAATCCCTTTTCCGGTACATCGATGACAGTATAGGTGCCGCTTTATGTTTTTGTCTGGACCTGGAAAAATGTATTGGTTTTGCTTACAATTTGCACCCTTCTCTCACCTTCACATGGTCCATCTTCAACCCTTCCCTTCCCTTCCTTGACTTCTCTGTCTCCATTTCTGGCAATAGGCAGTCTACGATATTCATTATAAGCCCAACGACTCCCAAAGTTACCTCAATTACAGCTCTTCACACCCTGCTTCTTGTAAGGACTCCATCCTACTTTCCTACTTTCTCTGCCTCCATTGTATCTGTTCTGATGATGCTACCTTCCAAAATGGTGCTTCTGACATGTCTTGAACCAATGAATCTCCCTCCACTGTGGCTGATAGGGCCCTCAGCTGTGTTGACCCATCTCCTGCACCTCTACCCTCACCCCTTCCCCTCCCTCTCAAAACCATGGAAGGGTCCCTCTTGTCCTTTCATCCCACCAGCCTCTGCATATAAAGGATCATCCTCCATCATTTCTGCCAATTTCAGCATGGTGCACCACCTCTTCCCGTCACCTCCCCTGTCAGCATTCCATCGGGACCATTCCCTCCAGAACTCCCTGGTCCACTCCTCATTACACCCAACGCCTCATCTGCTTCCCACGGCACCTTCCCATGCAATCAGAGAAGGTGCAACAGCAGCCCCTTTACCTCCTCCCTCCTCACCGTTCAAGACCCCATACGCTCCTTTCAGGTGAAGCAGTGCTTCACTTGCACCTCCTTCAATTTGGTCAACTACATTTGCTGCTCCCAATGTAGTCTCCTCTACAATGGGGAGACTAAACACAGACTGGTTGATTGCTTTGTGGAACATCTTCGCTTAGTCTGCAAGCATGACCCAGACCTTCCTGTCACTTGCCATTTCAATGTACCATCCTGCTCTCATACCCAGATGTCTGTCCTTGGCCTACTGCAATGTTCCAGTGAAGCTCAACACAAACTGGAGGAACAGCACCTGATCTTCCGATTAGACACTTTACAGCCTTCTGGAATTAACATTGAACTCAACAACTTCAGACCATGGACCCCCTCCCCCACCTTGACCACTTTTTCATCCATTTTCTTCCCCCAACCCTGCCCCCCCAACTCCCACAGGGCCATTGGTCTTGTTCTTACGTTTTGCTTTCACAGAACACTGACCCTTGTTCCCCCATTTGCACATTCTGCTATCTTACCTTTATGCTATTATCAACACCATCTTTAGTCTTTAACACTACCATTAACACTCCCTTGTCTTGTGTCCATGACATCTTTGTCAAATCCCTCCTGAGCTCCCACCTATCCCTGGCCTTCTATTTTGTTCCACCTGCTCCACCCTCCCTTAAACAGTATAATATCCATCACATTTCTATCTCTCTTCAGCTCTGAAGAAGAGTCATTTGGACTTAAAAAGTTAACTCTGTTTCTCTCTCCACAGATGCTGCCAGAGTTGCTGAGTTTTTTTTTCCAGCATTTCCTGTTTTACTTCAGATTTCCAGCACTTGCTGTATTTTGCTTTTGGCTTTATTAAACTACAGGCCAGTTAGCTTAACATCTGTCATAGGAAAATTGCTGGAATCCATTATTAAGAAGGTTAGAGTGGGGGACCTAAAAAAATCTCCATGCAATCAGGCAGAGTCAACATAGTTTTTTAAAAGGGAAATCATGTTTGAATAATTTATTGGAGTTCTCTAAGGAAGTAACAAGCAACATGGATAAAGTCGAAACTGGCTGTGCTGTACTTAGATTTCCAGAAGGCTTTTAGTAAGGTGTCCCATCAACGGTTACTACACAAAGTAAGAGCTCATGGTTTAGGCGGTAACATACTAACATGGATAGAGAGTTGGTTAGCTAACAGGAAGCAGAGAGTAGGCATAATTGGGTAATTTTCAGGTTGGCATGTTATAATTAGTGGAGTATCACAGGGCTCGGTGCTGAGGCCTAAACTATTTACAAATTATATAAATGACTTGGATGAATGGACCAAATGATTACTAAATTTCATAATGACACAAATATTGGTAGGAAAGTAAGTTGTGAAGAGGACACAAGGAGTCTGAAAAGGGAGAGAGATAGGTTAAGTGAGTGGGCAAATAATTGGCATTTGGAGTAGAATGTGGGAAAATATGAACTTGACCACTTTAGCAGGAAAAATAGAAAGGCAGCATATTATTTAAATGGAGAGAGATTGCAGAACTCTGAAGTACAGAGGGATCTGGGCGTTATGACACAGCTGGTGATAAATGCTGAGCTGCTCAAATCCCAAAGTGAAACTTGAAACTGCCACAGCTCTTTTGCAATTTGGATACATTTTGAGATGTGTGCCCTGAATTCAATAGTAATAAGACCACCTTGACTTATAATTTTCTCACAAAACTAAACTAAACCTTTATTAATAGGGGAAATGATTTTAAGTACATACATAGATCTACAAATTACTATTATGATAACTTCTAAATCCCTTAGTTAATCCAACTCCCAGTTACACTTTTGGTAAGGCAACAGTAAGACACATAGATTTTAAAAAGACCCAGGCAAAAAAACACGATACCCTGAAGAATCCAATTCAAAGTAAGTTTTCTTAACTTCAGTTCTTTGTAGACAGCAGCCTGAGGTGCAGATGCTGAAGGCTTTTTCACACTTGTTTTAGATCTTAGAATGCCTTCCCTTGCATACAGCCTTCTCTCCTTTATACATAGTTCCCCCTCTGACTACAAAATTCCCATTATTCCACTATGTCTTTGGACATTATCTCTCTAATAATAGATATCTCTCATAGTACCAATTTTACCAGGAATCTTTGGGAAAAATAAACACTGTTTCTTAACTTCCCCTAGCTAGGTGTAATATTTCAATCACTCTTTTGAATTCAATCTAGCCTGGTTTATTTAAAATGCAAATGTTCCCTTTACAACTATGTTTATTTACTTAACATTTCAAACCTAGCTTATCTTCTGTTACATCAAAGTCTTCAGACCAGCTGCCTTTAATTCAATTAACACACACACACACACACACACACACATACAGACGCATGCCCCATTATTAGTCTACATAAATTCCAATAACATTATGAAAATTATTACATCTTCCTGACAAAGCTGCAAGTACAGCAAGTGATTAAGAAGGCAAATAAAATGTTGCCATTTATTGCAAGGGGAAAGGAATATAAAAGTAAGGATAAAAACAAAAAATAAAAACAAAAATAAAAACAAAAAACTGCAGATGCTGGAAATCCAAAACAAAAACAGAATTATCTGGAAAAACTCAGCAGGTCTGGCAGCATCGGCGGAGAAGAAAAAAGTTGACGTTTCGAGTCCTTCAACAGGGTCATGAGGACTCGAAACGTCAACTTTTTTCTTCTCCGCCGATGCTGCCAGACCTGCTGAGTTTTTCCAGGTAATTCTGTTTTTATAAAAGTAAGGATGTTTTGCGACGGCCATAAAGGACATTGATGAGACCGCATCTAGCTTACTGTGTACAGTTTTGGTCTCCTAATTTAAGAAAGGATATAATTGCATTAGACAAACTTTGCAGAAGGTTCTCTGGACAGATACCTGGGATAGGGAGGGTTAACTTACAAGGAAAGTTTGGACACATTGGACCCTGTGTCTATTGATGAAAAGAAAACTGAGAAGTGAACTTATTGCAACAAATAAGATCCTGAGGGCACTTGACAGGGTGGATGCTGGAACGATGTGTCCCCTGTGGGGGAGAGTAGAACTAGGGGATACTGTTAAAAATAAGGGGTCTCCCATTTAAGACAGGGATGAGAAGATTTTTTTTTTCTCTCAAAGGGCCGTGAATATTTGGAACTCTCTTCCCCAGAGAGTGATTGAGGCAAGGTCATTGAATATTTTTAAGGCAGAGATAGATGATTCTTAATTAATAAGGGAGTCAAAGGTTATCAGGGTAGGCAGAATATAGAGTTGAGGCCACAATTGGGTCAGCCATGGTTTTATTGAATGGCAGGAGCAGATTCAAGGGGCTGAATGGCCTACTGATTTGTATATTCATATGTAAGATTTGAGTCGATATAATTTTTGTCATGGTTCTCCCAGTCTTATCTTACTATTCTAGATAAATGTTACTCGTGGGATACAAATAAAAAAAAAATAAGTATTGAGTGCAGTTTTCAGTTTTCTAACCTATTGCTTATTGGGTAATGGGAATAACCTTGAATGTGCAATGGTGTGTTTGGCCTTTCCTCGCATAATTACAACAAATTATTGACAAATTCAATTACCATGATTTGTTTCATCATTACAAAAGGGACCTTGTTTCAGTGCAGTGCTGGTAATTCTGTGCAGTGGTGCAACAAGAAGTTACTGCAAGTGAACAGAATTCATTATCTCGTCTGCACTTACATCCAGCATATTATTTTGCTAAAAAGAAAAACTAGCACTTATACAGTACTTTTCACAGCCACCAAATGTCTCAGAGCACTTGTCACTGTTATAAAGTAGGAAATGCAGCAGCCAATATACACAGAGCAAAGTCCTTTAAACAGACACATTGGGGAGAATCTTGCCCTTGGATGGTGGGCAGGCCCCACCAGCTTGGCGGTGGGTGGGCAGCCGACCCCTGCCACTGAAACGGGGCCCGCCGCCATTTTAAGCGGGCGGGCCAATTAACCCAATGGCTACAGCACAGGAGGCAATTCAGCCTGTCAAGTCTGTGCCAGCTCTGTTCAGGAGTAATTTATGTCTTCCCACTCACCTGCCCTTTCCTTGCAAATATTTTCTCTTTGGTTGCTTATCACCTTCCTTTTGAAAGGCACAATTGAATCTATCTCAGTCACACCCTCAGATCCCAAACAACTGCGACATTGAAAATGTTTTTTCTTGCATCACCTTTGGTTTTTTTGCCAATCACCTTACATCAATGCCCTCTGGTTCTTCACCCTTCAGCTAATAGGAACAATTTCTCCCCATCTATTCTCTCCAGATCAGTCATGATTTAGAACACCTCTATCAAATCTCCTCTCAACCTTCCCTTCTCTAAGGAGAACAGCCCCAGCTTATCTAGTCTATCCACATAACTGAAGTCCTGCATCCCTGGAGCCTTTCATGGAAATCCTTTTTGCACCCTTTATAAAGCCTTCACATTTTTCATAAAGCATGGTGCCCAGAATTGGACTCAATACTCCATTTGAGGCTAAACCAATTTTTATAAAGTTTGCTATAACTTCCTTGCTTTTGTACTCTATTCCTTTATGTATAAAGCTCAGGATCCCATTTGCCTTTTTAATGATTTTCTCAACAACTCCTGCCAATTTCAACAATTTGTGCACAAAGATCCCCAAAGTCTCTCTGTTCTTCCACTCCCGCTAGAATTTACCCTTTAGTTTATATTGCCTTCCCTTATTCTTCTGTGAAATGGGTAATTCTCCACTTAACAGCATTAAATGACATCTGCCATGTGTGCATCCACTCCATGGACCTATCTATGCCCTCTTGAAGTCCATCATGATCCTCCTCACTTCCAAGTATTGAGACATCTGCAAGTTTTGAAATAATGTCCTGTATACCCAAATCCAGGTCATTAATAAATCAGGAAAAGCAATGGTCCAAGTACAGAGTCTTGGGTTACACCACTGTATATCTTCCTCCAGACCATAAAACAACCATTCACCAGTACCCTCTGTTTCCTGTCACAAAGCCAGCTTTGTATCCGTTCTGCCAATGTTCCTTTTATTCCATTTACAATTAGGCCAATGATGTAATGATATTAGAGTTGCACTGCTGACAGCAATTCAGTTAATGCAGTTGTACTGCAGTAAGGAAGAAAATTTGGACCAGTGCTCTTACTTCCCAGTTTTTACTGTTGTACCATTTTAAGGTATACAAGACCATTTTGGACCAGCATTCTTATTTACCAGTTTTTACTGTTTTTTCCTTTTTAGTAATGTCAGTTTTGATCATCCTGTCCTCCTATAGCAGTCGAGCATTTAAATCCTCTCATGCCAGTTGTTTAGAATAAAGTGCAAAGCTATTTGCATCACAACTTTGGCTATTAACCCTACAGTAATAATTTAGCCAGTTCAGAAACGATTGGGTAAACAGTTTTCTTCAACTTCAATCAATATTCTGGCTACTTCAAAAAGATCTAAACAAAGTACTGCAATGTGTGATACAAGGTTAAGTGCAAGTTGCCGCCAGTTTATATATTGGCCATCCACAACAAATGACATCTTTGTTCAAACAGATGGAGATAATGATGTAGTGCTAATGTTTAGCACTACACCACTAGCACTACATTACATTAGTAATCCCAAGATCCAGGCTAATCCTCGAGGGGCATGGGTTAAAATCTCACCATAGCAGCTGACAGGAGTTAAAATAATTTAATTAATTTAAAATTTTTAAAAAAATCTTGAATTGAAAACTAGCCTCAGTAATGATGACCATGAAACTACCATTGATTATTGTGAAAACCTATCTGGTTCACAAATGCCCTTTAGGGAAGGAAGTCTGCCATCCATACCTGGTCTGGCCTGCATGTGACTCCAGACCCACAGCAATATGGTTGACTCTTAACTGCCCTCAGAAATGGCCTAGCAAGCCATATAGTTGAATCATCCTGCTACAGAATGGACTGCAGTGGTTCAAAAATGTGATTCACCCTCTCAAGGGCAAGTGGATTGGGCAACACTGCTGTCTTTGCCAGTGTTACTCACATTCCATGAAAGAATTTTAAAAAGTCTTGAACTAAATTGTATTATTAAGTGGACACTTTAGTTTGGGAATTTATTGGTGCCATGCTTGCTTAACTGCCCTAAAGTAGACACTTACCATATGGTGGGAGGTACGCTCATGCCCACCCTGCACTGGAAATGTATCGCCTGCCACAATGGCCCAGATCTTCCAATCTCTGGATTACTGGAGACAGGATATATGGCCCAGCAGAAGTCCTGATGTGCTGCTCTTCCTGGGAATTGCCCAGGAAGTTTCAACCTCTGATGGGAAATTTACCTGCTCCCCAGGACCCTCCGTGAATGCCTCCAACCCTGTGTTAGAGTCAGAGACTGCGGAAAGTTCCATGGGACTTAGCTGATTAGTGACCCAGGAAATGGTACACAGAAAAATTCTATTGTAACTTTGAGGTAACTACGGAACTGACCCCCCAATCACTCACACTGATCCCTGATCATAGTATAAAGACCTAACAAAACTAAAGGTGCTATATGCTAATGTATAAGAAAGATGATGATACAATACTGCTATCAGTCAATCATGTGTTAGGCTCTCTCTCAAGAGAATCATGCCTAGGAGCAACATGCTTATTCTGTAACCTGTTTAGATTTAGTGCTAATAAACATGTCTTAAGCAGACACCCACATCTAAAGGCCAAGACGGAAGGGCCCATTTCAGAATATAGTGTTAACCATGGAGACATTGATGTAAAAGACACATTGATGTTATCAACGGAACCATGCAGTGAAGAAGCCTTTGAGCGCAATTCGTAAAAAACTGGTGGAAGAAGGAAGCACACTGGGGAGAGGTAACAATGACCATACCTCTTGAGCCCTTGCTCTGCCCGTTTGATTGTCTCAAGTGCCTGTGGAGAGACCAGCAGTGGGAGTTATGGAAACACAATTTTCTCTGGTACCGAGCAGCATCAGGTCTTCACGAAAAGGAACAAAAGCTTCAAGTTAGTTCCTTTCTTTATGCAGTAGGTCCAGTAGCTGACGGCATTTTCCTACATCAGGATGTGCAGGAGTCCACCACAGTCTTTGAGTCCATTCTTAATGCCTTTGATACATTTTTAAATCCACCACAGTACCCCACTATCATCAGGCGGTTCAGTGTGTGATGAAGCCCCAACTCTGAGTGCCGAATCGGGCCATAATTCTGGGCAACATGTAGCTTCACATGACTCCATGGATTGGGTAGGCCCATGGCCAATGGCCCCACCCATAAGAAACCCCGTCAAACCAAAGAAAACAGTGGGGAACCCCACGCCGACAGCCATTTTGAGATGCTTGCGTTCTGGTGTGAAAACCCAGCATAGACACCAAGACTTCCATCAGAGGGTGCGGAATGCTTCCAACATGGCAAAACTAAACGTTTCAAGCATTTCTACAAGTTCAGTAATTTTAATCGAAGTCGAAGGCAGAAAGTATTTATGAAACACATTCCTTCCAAGAAATGGAAAGTAAAAAAAAAGACAAAATTACAGAGTTCCTAGGGGAAGTAGATAGTCTTAATCTAGATTACTGGTCAAATACAGTCCAAATTCAAGGCTACAGTACTACGACTAAAATTGATACTAGTGCTGCTGTTAACATATTAGCAGATGAGTTTGACCAGCTTCAGCCAATGACTCTTTACCCATCAGACATCAAGTCTGATCTTCCAATCAAAGGCAGGATTATTGCTCCTCTTAGTTACAAGGGCAACAAATTGTTGATTTTCTCTATGTTTTTCACAATTAACGTATATCCCTATGACTGGCAATGTTGGCATATTTCTAGGAATCCTAGAAAAAACAGATGATGGTCATCATTTGAATGACTCACTGTCTTTCATGCAATAATCTTCAGCCTTTTATCTAGAAGTAGTGGAAATTCAGCTTTCAGGGACTGAGGTAGTTTATGCTCTCAGCAGTAAGTTCCTTTCTTTCACAAAGAGACCATCCATTAGACCCAGGGCAAACTTGGAAGTTATGAGTCTCTCAGTTCTTCACAAGGTTGTGCAGCAGATGGTGACTATCCCCATGAAGATCTGCTGGACCTGAACTGGCTCTTTCTAGAGAGTGATGAGGAAGAATCCCTTGCAGTACTGAGCGATCTCTTGGAGGTTGAGGCCCTAGAGAATGATTAGTCTCATTGATGGATGCACATTATAAAGTCTCCGTTGTCTTTTTAGAAGAACCAGCTGCACTTTTAGCGGTGGAGCAGCATTCAGATCTTAGTTCCATTGAATTTACCAATGCATTGCCTACGTTATCTCATGTTGTCCTTGAAGATCCTTTCACAGAGATTGCCTTGCCTGAGTCCAGGTTAGAGTCCAGGTTGGGTAAGAGTCAATTGCCATCCACACTTCAGTCCCAGCTGAAAGTGTTCTCTTCAGAGTTGGCAGAATCTTTAGCACTTCTGAAGCTGCAGAATCCTGTACAGCAATTTTGTCCTCAAGTTTGTTGTCTATAGGAAATTCCTCTCAATTACAGCAGATGAGGCTGTCTTGTCTCCATATTCTCAGCAATTCTGCCCTTTTCCCATAGTGGAGCAACCTCGTACAGAGATAAGTGTGGCTCCCTTACCACTGCCTACAGAAGTAGACAGTTCTCCTGTAAAATTATTGGGGAATCATCCCTTCTTTTCCTTACAAACTTACAGGAAGTTGGTGGGTTTTTTTCCCCCTTCATTGTTAAAGTTCATTGAAATCTCAGATCTTCAATACCTTTTCAGCCTTTGATACTGCACTGAATGATGCAACTGTTATAGTCTTTCCTGGACTTGGAGATCATGCCTCTTCTGAAATAAAAGCGAAATGCTGCAGGTGCTGGAAATCTGAAATAAAAACAGAAAATGCTGGAAAAACTGGCAGCATCTGTGGAGAGAGAAACAGAGTTTACGCTATGAGTCTGTATGACTCTTTTTCAGATCTAGAGGATCACGTGACGCCTCGGCGTTTCCACAAATTATAGCCTAGTTAAATGCTCTAAGCTCGGCCTCTTTTGCATAATGGACTGCTTCATTCAATCATAAAATCATCTTTGGTCTTCAGAAAGTTGGAGAGTTTTTCATCCCGAACACTCACGACAACGTGTTCACAGATTAGCTCATCCTTCAGCCCCTCATATCTGCAACAACTTGTTAGTTAATATAGGTCAGTTAGAAATAATTCAATCAATTCCCCAGGTCGTTGTGAGCACTGGTTAGAATGTGCTTGTTCAATTATTAAGTTTTGCTTCAGGCTAAAATAGGTGTCAAAGACATTAATAATGGAGTCAGAGCCTGTGGGGGACTCCTCTACATTCTGCCTCAGGAGAACTTCATCTGCTACCGGGCCTACTGCATAAAGAAAGGAACTAACTTGAAGCTTTGGCTCCTTTTCACGAAGGCCTGACGCTGATCCATACCAGCGAAAATGGTTTTTCTATAACTCCCAACTGAATGGCTCTTGAGACAGTCAAAATAGGTGGGTTAAAGGCAGGGACTGCTCACCAGGTATGGTCATTGATACCTCTCTCCAATGTGTCTCCTTCTTCTGTCAACATTTCTTTGAGCTGTTTTAAAGGTTTCTTCACTCTGTGGATCGTTTGATAACACCAAGGTGACTATTACATTGATGTCTCCATGGCTGCCATCATGTTCTGAGGTGGGTCATTCTGTCTTGGTCTCTAGGTATGGGACTTGGTTCTTAGACAGACGGTAGACATACTCTGGTATCTGCTTGACACTTGCTTATTAGTACTACATCTGAACAGGTTGCAGAGTAGCATGTAGCTCAAAGGCATGGTCTGAACTCCTGAGAGACAAAGATAGTCAGTCTAATACCTTACTGACTGATGTGGTACATTATCATCTACATCATACATTAGCATATCCCATCTGTTAACCCTTTGTATTACAGTAACCATTGTCAATTTTCCATTTCCCAAACCAGGTACGGGGTCAATTGTAGTGTGCTTAATGACACTTCTGTTGATACCAGTTAGCTTAGTGCAGACGGAGACCTTTCTTGTCTGTAAAGCTTAGCACCACACGCACATCCGTAACTTGTTAAATTTGTACATCACAGGCTTCTTATTTGAATATCACCATTCTGTGATTCACAATCCTATATCCTGCTTTATACTTCCCCTAATAATTGGATCTTCATATAAGCTTCTGAAGTTGCAAATCCCCAAAGCTAGGAGAAAGAATAGTTGTGTGAAAAAAGTAGAGAAGCTGGAATTGTTCCCTTTGGAGCAAGGAGGTTAAAAGGAGATTGAATAAGCATATTCAAAATTATAACGGATTCTTAAGAGTAAATAAGGAAAACTCACTGACGGGTTGCTTGGCAAGCAGAAGACACAGATTTAAGATGAAGGTAAAAGAACTGGGGTTGGGGGAGATAAAGTTTTTTTTAATGCAGTGTGTTGTTATGGTTTGGAATGGTCTGCCTAATAGGATGATAGAAGCAGTACTTACTGGACAATTTACAACACTCTCCTTTGTGCTACTTATAAACAGCATCTCACTGAGATCCTCATTTTTTTTTAATTACTTGTTGGATTTTCAAATTGAGTGCCAATTAAACTTGCCACAGGAAGTTAAGACTGATAATTCTTAGTGCAAGTAGCTTTTTAATAACATTGTTAATGCACTGCCAATTGTCACAGAAATCGAACAGTTTAAATTGTGAAGTCTCAACTATTCAGGTGGAAAATTCTTAGAGATTTTATAAGTGTCAAATTTAAATTTTAACATTCTTTGTACTTTTCCTCTCCATCTCTTCCTTTTCTCTCAATCTAATCTTTCCTTCACTCTTTTCATTTTTTTTCTCTGTATTTGATTTGACAGTGAATTCATGCTCTTTCTCAGTCATTTCTGTTACTTTCTCAATCCTTAATTCTCAATGGTTAAGGGAAATTACTGTGATCCCGCCCCTAAGGTCCCAGGTGCCCTTTGCACTCACTGCATTGTTATGAGCTTGCACTTCCAGCAAGTTATTGTTAGGTTGAAGAATGCAGAAAATATTCTAACATATGACACTCCATGAGACACCCCATTCCATCCAGATTTGATGCATTACACAGCCACAAATGCACTCTGCTGAAAATCCTCCTTGTCCTGAACATTCACACGCAAGTTAATTGGTTTTAAAACAACCTTTTCTGGTGGGTGCAAACTTATAATAATGTGGCAAACCTTTTAAGAATTGCACCCAAAATACCTGTCCACAGGAACAAAATCAAATTCTGAACACTTGGAAAGGCTGAATTTTTCTGCACTTACTGGGCTGAATTTTCCACTTCAGTGCGGTGGTGGGCAGGATTAGTGGTGGGTTTCCTGCTGTTTGGCAGGTCAGGTTCTCATGCCCGATCTTCTGCATGGAACCTCATTAATTATGTATACGTTGATTTGTCCACCCGCCATCACCTCATGGGGTCAAAGTTCCTGGCGCCATATTTAAATGACACCCAAACACACACATTACTCTCTTCAGCCCAGCTGTGTGATTGGAAGTTCCGGAAATGTCCCCAAGCAACAGGAAGAGTGCGCCAAGCTTTAGCCATGGCTTTCTGGAGGCTTTAATTCGAGGTGTCTGCCAGCACTGGGAAGTTCTTTCTCCCAGGGATGGATCCAGGAGGTCAACCAACCTCACCTCACTGGCCTGGCAGGCGGAAATGGAGCTGGTCAGCTCCACGGGCAACTGCCAGAGAAATACCATCCAGCGCAGGAAGAGGATGAATGATTTCATTCGCACTGCTAGGGTAAGTCAACCTTCAGCTCACTCCAAACTCACTCTCTCATAATGGCATCATGCACACAAAGCGTCAGCTCAGGGATCTCACACAATATTAGCAGGAGAGATATCAGCATTGAAAGCCTATTCACCAGCATCTCATCTATCATCCTGCACAAGCAGTATCTTCAACCATTACCAAGGGTGAGCTCAGCACATACAGCAGACATGCATGTTTCCCAACCTCTGCTCCATCCCTTCTCATCCATTTGTTTTCATCCAGAGCAAGCTTTCCTACAACAAAAGGGAGAGATCCAAGACTGGAGGAGGAATGACCAACATCCAGGAGCTCTCCAAACTCGAGGAGGATGCTGCTTAGTTGGAAGGGGAGGACAGAGATCGCTCCTGTGTTGAAGGCGAGACCGGCCTCTCCCAGCAAGCCTGTACGATGAGTACTCCTTGGGTTCATCACATCCTGACATTCTCAGTGAGTGACATGCAATGTTGTATTCAACCTGTTCATGAACTAAATCTCTCTTCTCTCTCTTACAGGCAGCCGCGGGTGCAGGCAGACCAGCAGAGCCAGCAAAAACCCCAGCTCCCAGGCCATCTCAGAGGAGGATGTTGAAGAGCCATTTGAAGAAGATCCAACACAGCATTCACCTTCACCCCCAACCAGTGCAGAAACACAAACCCCGGTGGGTCACATTATGGGGAACACCAATATGTCTCTGCAGCAGTCGGGGGCAGTGACAGTCCAGGTCTCTGGCACTTGGTGGGCTGCTGGAGAACAGCCACCCATTGAGTCTGAGTCAGGTGATGAGCCTCTGGAAGCAACCATCACTAACATGTTGGAGATGCAAAGACAGCCCACAGAATATCAGGCAGAGTTGCGAGAGGCAGTTAACAGGCTAGAGCAAAGGATGGAGGAGTCTATCCAAATTATGTCTGATGTCATGGCTCCGACTAGCAAGTGTCTGAAGTTCTCCATGAGAATGTGGCTGCCTTGGACACCTTGGCCCAGCAGGTTCTGCCAGATTTGCTTTCGGACCTTAATTGCATCACTTTAGGCATTTGTGGGATCCCACAGTAGCTAGGCAAGCGGGGTGGGGTGGGGGGGGGATGGTGTAGGTGGTGGTAATCAGGGCACCCATACCTTCCTCCAGGAGCTCCTTCTCCTCAGGGAGTCAGACAGGGGCCCTTGGGTACCCACAAGGGGGAGGGAAGCAGATGGACAAATGGGGCCATCCACTCAGGTGACTCTGCTAGTTTTCAACTGATCCTAATCCTCTCTGCCTGTGACCTCCAGCAACACAGGCCGAGGAGGTGCAGCCTCAAAGCAGGAAACCCAAAGCAGGCTGGGGCCCTCCAGGTCTCAGCCTCCAAGAGGACTCCTGCCAAAATCATCAAAGGCAACAGGGCATAGCAGTGAACAAGCTGCTTTCACGACTGCTGTGGATGTCGGGAATATATTTAGACATAGCAGTAGGGCTACAAAGATTAAGAAACTCCTGATATCACTCTTGGGTCATGGGTGTTCACTCACTGTACACATCATGCATCTTCATAAATACATTTGCTGTTCATGGCAATGGTCTCGTCATTTGAATGCATCATACGTATGCATATATGTGGCCTCTTATTGTGAGGATGACCCAATCTCCCACTCCATGATCACCTCCCTTTGTGAGCCTCACATCCATGTGCTGTCTAGCTGACTCATGTTAGTTACTGGCCCCTTGTTTAATGTCAGTGAGATGTGTCAACCTCTTTATTGAAAATGACTGCAAATTGCATTAGGAAGTGACATCTTGGAGTTATGCATGATTATTTGCATCAGAGGATTACCACTCCTGTTGTCTCTTCATCAAATAGCAGTCTTCATTTTTGTGCCAATGCACTAGACCTGTATGCATGATGGTCTCTCCAGCCATGTACACATTTCTGTGGCGCCAAGAAGTGTCTTGTTTAGGAGGCCATGACTACATCAAGTCCACTTGATGCAGGATTTGCACTGATGTGCTGCCTTTCACTTTCCAGAGTGGCTGCATACAGCTTTGGCTGCTGACCTTTCCAAAGATTAGGGCCTGGTGAAACCTGAGGGTTGGAGGTCCAAGGCTAACCTTGCTCTCAATGTTAACGGTTGTACAGGCCTTTCAGCTTACTTGCATTCCACTAAGGGACAGGAAAAATGCACTTACGTACCCTTGCCTGAACGTTACTCCTCCTGGAGCCTCGTTGCTATGAGTGTATCATGGGCATGTCTTCTGCATCTTGCAGCTTCGGTCACATTCTCATGTGGAAGCTCTCCACCATCACCCTCTTTATGTTCCTGCTGTTCCATGTCCTCATCATCCAAGGAGTTCTCAGCCTCCTCCATGGCCAGAATCTTCCGTTTAGCGTGCGGGGTCGGGCCCCACACGCTGACGCATAAAATGACACACGGTAACACCAGGCCTGCGTCCCGACATCAACGTGCGTCATTCCGATCTTCAGTTTGGTGGGCACGCACCAGAGCCACCATGCATGCCCTCCGAACTATCAAAGGCCTGTGAAGGCCATTCATTAACTAATTCAAGTGATTGTCAGGGCTGCCTATCTAGCCTTTAAGTTTGGGGGGCAGGCAAAGAGCCCAGGCAAACTTTGCATTTCTCATGAAACCTCATCCTCGTGGGATGAGGTTTCAAGGAGGGTTTATAAATTTAATATAAACTTTTATTAAAATTCATAAACATCTCCCAGCTCATGTGACACTGTCACATGAGAGGACAGGTCTGAATCATTTTTTAAATTTTCTTTTTTCAATTTTTCATGATCATGTTAATTTCCCTGAGGCAGCTCCACGCCTCAGGGAGATTTCTGTGCCCTTTTGCACGAAAGAGTGCAGGCCCCGACTCAGCCTACTCCCCCCACCCGCACAGCTCTTCCGGGTGTGCGTCATGCTGGGCGGGCCTTAATTTTCCGGCTGATGTAAAATGGTGGCGCGCAGCTGATCATGAGCAGTGATCAGTACCGCATGCGCCCACTCCTGACCAGTCCGCCTGATGGGGAGAAAATTCTCCCCCATGTCTCCCTCTGGCAAGTGATCTTCCCTTTGAAGTGCAAGGTTTTGCAGGGCACAGCTGGCCGTGACGATGAGGGACACCATTACTGGAGAGTACTGCAGAACCCCACCTGGGCGGTCCAAGCACTGGAAGCGCATCTTCAGGATATCAAAGGTCTGCTCTGTGATGGACCTTGTCGAGCTCTGCGCCATGTTGTACTTTTCCTCTGAAGCCCTTTGAGGATGACACATGGATGTCATGAGCCATCGTTTCATTGGGTGGCCCTTATCACCAAGTAGGCAACCCTGTAAGTACTGAGAGTGACTCATGATGTGGCAGTCAGTAAGAACTCCCAGGGTACCTGGCACAAATATGCATGATGTGATTCTGATGGCTGCACACCAGCTGAATGTTTAGGGAGTGGAATCCTTTCCTGTTAATGAATATCAGGGGCTGCTACCATGGAGCTCTCAATGCAACACGTGTGAAATCGACTGCGCCTTGTGCTCCAGAGAAGCCAGAGTTTGCTGCAAAACCCAGGAATCTAGCAGCCTGACTCCCTTGATCCAGTGTGAACTTCACATAATGATGAGCCTTACTGTAGAGGGCATCCATCACCTACTTGATACATTTATGTGCTGAGGATTGTGAGGTAACACATAGGCCCCCTGTGGGTCCCTGGAACGACCCATTAGCAAAAAAAAGTTGAGTGTGACAGTGAGCTTCAGGGGCACTGGCAGGGGATGTCCTGCCAGTCCATGGGGCGTTAGCTCCTCCCACAGAATATGGCAGATATGATCCACCACATCTCTTATCAAGCGTCAACATGTGCAGCATTGTCTGTCGCTCATCTCCAGATAGGAACAGTGTCTTTGGCAGACCCTTGGTCATGAGAGTCACCTCCATGGGTCTGATTTCCTCATCCTCTGGATCTTGCTGAGGCTTGCTTAGACCATGGCCCTCAGGCCAGGCCTCTTCTCAAAGCTATGGGTGCTGGCCCTTCTCCTCCTCCTCCATCAGATCACTGCCGTCAAGAAGACAGCATTGAGCATAGACTCTATTATTCAATCCTCCTTCTCCCTGTGGACAGATGGATCCAACAGATCAAAGAGCAATGAGCAACTATAATGGATCTCCGAATTGCAACCAGGAGACCACTCTCATGCCCTAGAGCTGCACCTGCGCCACTCGCCTTTCCCTGATCCAGTGTTCCAGCTGAGGTACAACCTCAGAGATCTAGATGACCAAGAGCACCCCAGCTTTGACATCCTAATCTCAGAGAGGTTGGAAGGGGCTTAACTGCATCCAGGATATGTTCAACCTTACCTAATGCACTCCTATTGTGCCTGATCTGGTATACCAATTATGCCTAGCCTGCGCTTTTGGAATGATTGGATTCCCTTTGGCCCATTAGTCATGCAATTGCAGAAAGCACCTTAGAGGCTTTCATTGATCATCTTGCAGAAATCCAGCAGCTGTGCTCCCTTCATGTTTGGCTGCATCTTCAATTCTCACATTCCTCTCTGTTAATGCTCAAATTGATCAGCTTCATTGTGAACTCAATGACTCCTGCAGTCTCATGTTCAACCACTCCAAATGTCACTGGCTCCAAATGCACCTTCTTAATAAACTCTTCCTGAGTTCTATCAGCTCAGTCTCTATTTCTATTGTTGTTACTCTAAGCAGTGTGAGGGTGCCCCCTGTTAGAGCCCCTGAGTGTGGCCGTGGGTTCCTCCCACACTGCCTCAGGCCCCTCCCTTTCAAATTCTTTTCCAGTTTTGTTGTTAAATTGTGTCTTAACTTCAGGGTCTCCAGATGGTGGTGCTGCTCTTTTACTTTGAGACCAGCTTTGATCCTCCCCTCCCACTGTCAGAGTTCAGGACCCCCAAATCTTCCTGGAGCCTCACGATGTGCAGGTAGAACTCCCTCTGGTGACTCTTCGGCCTTCCCCAGTAACCCTGGATCCTATTGTCATTGTGGTGGACATTCCTGTCCTCCCTGCTGAACATATCACTCTTTATGTCCCCGTGCCCATGTGAACCACTGAGGCTGTGTGCACGGTCACGTACAGAGGTGAATCCCACCCCCACCCCACCAAACCCCCCACCCCTCCAACCCCCTGCAGGACAGTTTTGAGTACCCTTCCCTTTTATTACGTTTTCCCCATTGACAGGCTGAAGATGCTTCCCCAGACCATGACCACCCCATCTGCAGCCCAGTACCGAGCCAGGCACTCCCCTCAACACAGACTTTGAGACTATGACCACACGTTGCACACCGAGTTATTCCTGATACCCCCTTGAGCACACAGGCCTTGCCCCTCCCTGGAGTGGGAACACGGCATGTGCGCCATGCATAGCCCTGTAGCATGGCCCGCAAAGCCTTTAATCTCTCACTCCAACCTCTTGGCACCAGTCCAGGGACTGTGACTATCTTTCACTCAGCTCTCCTGCTCCTCAATGAATGACCACAAGACTGTTTCCCTCCTCCCCCTCGCTCCGCTCCATGAACCTCTGTGCAAGCATTTCCCCCCAACCCCACTCGTAAGCCTCTGTGCAACCCTTCCCTCTTCTGCACCCCTAACTAACACCACCCCCCCCAACACCTTTTGGAGTGTAGAGTCTGTGTGCACCTCCTCTCCTCCATTCAAATCAAACCCCATCCACACTCTTCTGTGTCTGCATTCTAGTAATCCATGTTGGGCTCCAGCTTCCCCACTCCCAATCTTCCCCCTGCCTGCCATTACCTCCCTGCCAACTTCAATTCTACCAAGCCCCCTTCACCGTCATGTGCCTGGCATCTCCCCCCCCATTCACCGATTGCCATGCTGGTCCCTGTTTTAGAGTGCAACCCTGCCTGGGACTCACAGCACACAATGTTGTCCTGCCAGAATACCACGGCAACCACAATGAGCAGTCCAGCTCAACACCCGAGGAAACCACCGGGAGCAGTGCCACCATAATCCCCCACCTGTGTAGGCTAACACTGGCATCGCTGAGGAACCAGAGCAGCGCTGCTGCAGGTAGGCTTTGAATGTTGCACTCACCTCAATGTCACAAGTGAAGTGAGTGGACAGCTGCATGCCACTTAGAATGATTTAATTTCCCACTGGCATGGCATGGAATTAGGAGGGGGAACATGATTCTGGCGAGCTGCGTTTTTAATGAATATTCATGACATGCTAATACATGCAACTAGAATCCCTGACATGGATCAGCGGGAAAGCCATTCCGCCATCAACCCACCATGAAAGTGGCGAGGGGAAAATTCCTACTTGTTTTTCCGCAGGTGGGAACCCGACTTTTGACCTCAATCTGAATTTTCCACTCCCACCCACCATGAAACCCGTCGCTGGCAATACCGGAAAATTCCACCCGAGTGGACATTGATCAAGCATTTCAATTGGTTTTCATTTGTACAACAGACAGTAACAGACTAATAATCTGCCTTTTAATTGGTTCAAGTAAAGGTGGATGTGATAGTAAAGTTAAAATATTGAATAAATACATTATTAGTTTCTATATATCCTCACACTTTATATTATCAGCAAAAACTACACTTGATTTATGTGATAATTCTGTTTGTTGTGTAAATGGCAACTGATTGTAGTGAGACTACTTGTATGTCAATCAGTTGACTAAAGATGCATGCAAATCAGTTACACATTCCTATTATACTTTTAAGGCATCTACTTAAAAGAAAACTTACTTTAGAATCAGAAAGAAAATTATAATTATAATAAAAATTCATGAAACCAGTAGATTATTGTTCTCTAAGATATGAAATCACATTAAATTGAGATGATTCATAGAGGTAAAACATCCATCAATTTCTAGAATAGTTAATTAACTTCATGTTAATTAATTATGATTGACTAATAATCTGCTTGACTGGGTGATTCAGTAAAGATGGGTGTAATAGCACAGGAAAAAATGAATTATTACCTGTCATGTTCTCACTCTTTATCATCGGTATAGCTCTTCCTTACTTTACATTGATATTTATTCTTGTTTTGCAAATGAAAATAGTCTGGATTTTATAAGCGAAGAACTTTGATTGTATTTAGGATAATGCACTGCTTATGGTTTACACAATGGTATGCATCTTATCAATAAATGTCTGACTTTTAAGGGGAGGAGCTGTGTATGAACATCTTGGGAGCCCAGGAACATGCTGGTGGGCCTATACCCCCTCCTGAAACTTTCCAGGTAGTGGATTCAGGTGGGAACTTAGGGTTGCTGGGGATCCAAGATGAGAACCTGGGGGGTGGTCTCTGACTGCAATAGTTGGGGATGCAGAGGGAGGCTCTGGTCACAATAAGGTAGAGAGGCAAATTAGAGGTAAGATAGGCCAAAGGCTTCATTCTGAGTCCTGGAGGAACATTTCTGCCCCTCCTGGTCCCACAAAAAAACTTTTTTTTAAAACATTTAACTTTTGGGCAGTTTTTGACCCATGACTCCTTTGGTCAAGCATCTGATATAATTTGCAAATTTGTTAGGGTTGACAAATAATCTGCCACTTGAATGGTTCAAGTAAAGATATATGTGATAGCAAAAGGGGAAAAGAAAAGCATCATGTTCTCACAGTATGGAACCAATCTGCATAATTAAAGGAAGTCCCTATTTCTTTCCTGTAGGTATCCCATTGACCGTTCAAAAGTAGATTCAAGTCAGGTCAAGTTGAGAAAGCCTCTGGGTCAGCGAGGATAGTTGACTGGCCCCCATTTAACTATTCTTTGTCCAATTTCTGCCAGGCAGGAATAGTTAAATTTAGAACCATAGGCACCAATAGTAATTGGGAGGAGTTGGTTAGGCATCCAGTGTCGACTGGGAATCCTGGAAGTGAACGTAGCATGTCTGCCAGTGGCTTTTTAATGCAGCCACCTCATTAGCCTTTTATTTAATGGTTCAGGACTAAACAGTAGTAGCAGACATGATGTATACCCACACGCTGCACTTCCAACTCTAATATCTAAAGAGGCAATCTAAACGTGAAAGTCAAAAGAGCTGAAGTTGGCAGGAAGAGAAGTCGAAGTATCACACTGAATCCCGAGTGCTCAAAGGCTGAAGCCTGTTACACTGATGCCTACCTTAATATGCAGGGATGGGGGTAAGGGAGAGTGTGCAGGGGGACAACTCTGTGAAGAGTAGGAGAGAGAAACTCGCCCCTAGCATGGGAGAAAGAAGCCTGCAGCTGAAAAGAAGGTGTGGCTGGTGGTTGCAGAAGAGGTCAGCAACAGGAGCATGCTGCAATGCTCCTGTGTGTACTGTTGCAAGTGGCTTAACGACCTAAGCAGGTCAGGAAAGTTGCATACATGCAGCTGTGTGCATCCCCTCACTCTGCCTTCTCAAGCTATTTCATCAACTAACTCCTCTTACCCAATTACTTCACATCACCACTTATCATTTTATTTCTATACACTTCCTCAAATCCCCATCTATCCATCCACCAGTCTCATTCACCCTCATTGTCATGCAACCTCATGCCTTTCCCTGATAGTGATGCTTATCAATTGCACTGTGTCAATTAGGTCAATATATGCCATTCTAATCATTCTTATGTTTTATCTTCCCTTCTTGCAGGAGAGAGTGCAGAACACCAGGGAAAGGGAGAGAACCAGAGGTGGCCCTCCAAAATTGTCAACTGTAATGGAGGAGCATTGGAGTTCAGTGGAGCTTTGGCGTCCCTGGCTGTTGGAGATGCGGAGCTTACAACTACCTGGTGACACAATTAAATAAAAGCCACATACCATACAGCACTCAGTGACATTGACTTGGTTTCAACAGTGAGTGAAATATGATCCTCTTCATTGGATAATTTGTAATGTATATTTAGTTTGCCAGGACTAACTCATGTTTTTATCCCTGATGGGGACTTAATGCATGCAGCAGAAATTGATGGAGGGAGATGATGCCACATCTTCAGAAGAATTAACACCTCTGAGGGTGCACCTCACTGGACTCATACAGACCAAACTCCAGTTCAGATGTTTGCACCTTAATGGAACCAGTAAGGTGGATAGTTGGGTTTTCACCTGGTGACTCACACTTTACTAGTGAGCAAGAGGAGATGGTATTGACAGAGACAGAAGTGGAGAGTCCATGTCAGAGGGTAGAGCCCTTTCTAAGCTCTGCTCAGCTGGGCACAGATGCTGTACCCGGGTGCCACCGATGCAATGGAGGATCACTGAGCAGCACTGAACAATGTGCGGCCAACTGACAGGCCTTCAAATTGGACTCACCACGATATCGAGAGAATGGAGGAGTCCACCTCATGCATGAGTGGGTTGATACCGCAGGCTGTTCAGGTGAAGACTCCTTTCATGGATAGAGTGGCCAGTGCTGCATGTGGTTCATCAAGTGCTCGAATAAAATGAATCAATGCATACCTTCAGCACTGGCCTGCACACTCTGGATGCAACATATCTGCCTTGGCTTTACAGGGTCACACTTACCTGCAGTATGATGTTCTCCAGCAGAATGATGCAATGAAGCTGAACCATGAGAAGGGTGATGGCAAAAGGGGTTATGGAAGTGGGAACTCCACTCAAAGTGTTTCCACTTCTCCCCCCCAACTACCCTTGTCCTCAGTTGGCAGCCCATATGTTTGCCACGTCGCCCGACGGCTGAGTCTGTCCCTGTGCAGGTACAGGTGGAGCAGCATATGGTGGAACACTCATGGGCTCCAAAACCCAGATAATGTCACCCAAGAGCATCTCAGCAGTCAAAACAGAGATCTGAACATCCTGTCACTATCTCTGCTGAAGCCATAGGTGTTTCATAGGGTAGCAGAAAAAGGAAGAGTAAGGGTTTGGAATTGCACATGAATATACTTTGGGTGTCTTTGAAAATATTAGCCAGAAATTTACGTTACACGGGTGAGCACACGCCCAACCCGAATGGGCATGAAATCGTGCGAGATGACATTGGGCAAGTGTCTTGACATCATCACGCACTTGCGCAATATTTCACTCAGCAGGCGCGTGCAAAAGTCGGAAGAGCGCCCGCCAACATATAAGTGGGCAATTATACACAATAATGGCCCAATTTCCAGCGATCTTTTGTGGCCCGTCCAACCTTATAGTTGCCGGGTGGGCCAATTGGCCAGGTGGGATTTACATTTTTGATGAAACCTCATCCAAGTGCGGGATGAAATCTCCGTTAGGATTTAAGATAAAAAGAAATATCTGGGGACTTTTTTTTTATGAGGTCTATTTTCAGGTGCTTGATTGTGCTGCATGGACATTTTTTTTCGCAGCATTTTGGGCTTTATTTTCTTATTTGGAGGTCTGCAGCTCCCTGAAGCATCTGTCTGCCTTCAGGTAGCCCCTGGTGATGTCGGCGCCCACCCTCTTCCCACCCCCAACGGCAGTGCTGAGTCTTTCTCTGGGTGTGTTTCACACTAGTTGGCTATTAATTGTGTAAGCCAGCGTAAGATTGTGGTCGGGGGCCAATTGCAGGCAAAAGTGCATTTCGTGTCCGCTTCTGGGCCTGCTGATCCTGCGCGCCTGATGAGCGCAAAATTCAGGCCATTGTGTTGGTAAGTTTCCATTGTTAATTCAAATCACGTAAATGTTATTCTTTTTCATCATTTTCCTGACTTATCCAGTCTTGGGTGCTGGATGGTGAGTGGCCTTTTAACTGGTTTAATGATGAATGGAAAGGCATGAATTAATGGAGTCCAATGAGGTCATTCAAAGAGTGGTTGGTTGCAGTGCTGCTTTGTGTCAGGGCATTGCATGGATGGTGGAGCGGTGGCAGAGCAGAAAGTGTGGCTGTTCCATTTTCTGATGACATGGGTTTGCTGATACAACCCAAGTGAACCTTGCGTTAACAAGGGCATCCATGGCATCAATGTGAACACTCCCTTGTCACCTTCCTCCTCCCCCCTTCTTCCTCTTCCCCCCTCCAAATTGTACAAGGAAGATCTGATGTCTTCACCTTATTCCTCCTGCTGATCCAAGTCTCAATACTGCGTTATATTGTGCAGGGCAAGCAAACCATGACCATACTGGAGAACCTCACTGGACCATAGTGAAGGGCACTTCCAAGTCTGTTCTGGCACAGCATGCTGATGGCTAGTTTAATTTCACATCAGGATTTGATATGATACTCATTGTTGTGCTGTTCCATCTTACTATTGGGATTTCTGATGGGTATCATGAACCAGGTATGCATTGGATATCCTTCATTGTCTAGTCCCCACCCCTTCAATCTCCTTTGAACCCAAAGGCATCAGCAAGTCTGGACTGCTGCAGGATGAAGGTATCATGGTAACTGCCAGGTAATCTTGCATAAATATCTTTTTGTGGTGGCACACCAGCTCCACATTGATGGAGTGGAAGCTTTTGAAGTTGATGAATACTCCCAGTGTTCTGCAGGTGCCCAGAATGTCACATATGTGCAGCGGATCAAACCCTACACCTATGGGAAACCAGCCAGACTTGCGAACTTGGGCACCCACTAGATCTGACTGTCATCATTGCTGGCAAAGTTGCCTGCCCAGGCAATCTAGCCATCAGTCACCTATCTTATGCATTTGTGACTAGGGCATTCTGGATCTGACTACATAGATCCCTGGAAGGATCCAGAGGCAAAAAGATTGATGGCAGTGATAACTTTGACAGCCACTTAGTAAAGTGTGCCCACCAGATCCAGCAGGGAGGGTGTTTCTTCCAGGAGGTTGCACTCTTTGCCACTATCTGATATGACAACCTGAGCTTCGTGAGATACTGCATGTCAAAGAGACTCAACCTCTGCTGTTACACCGTGTTATAGGGCATTGCCTCCTGTCAGCTGTACCTCTCTGTTGGCCCCTCCCTGCTGGCCCCCTGTCTGATGTTTGGTGACAGATGTCTATCAAATGTTTGAAAAATATTTATTAATTTAAAAAACGCTTCATGAAACCTCATCCTGCCCATGGATGAGGTTTCATGAAAAATGTGAAGGCCGCCTGGGCTCTTCACCTGCCCGCCAACCTTAAGGTTGGATGGGCAACCCTGTCGATTTGGTAAATTAGTTAATTAATGGCCTTAACGGCCCTTTGACTGTTCGGCAGGCTCGCAGCCAACTCCAGTGCACTCCCGCCGAGCGGAAGATTGGAATGATGTGTGGTGATGTCTGGACGCACACCTGACATCACCGCGCATCATCTTACGCATATTGTGTATCCATCATTGGAGAACACACATTCAGATACTTGAATAAAGGAACCCATCCTTTAATATTGGGAGTTTCAGACACTAAACTGAAAACATACACTGGTGAAGAAATAAGATCGAAAGGGATATCTCAAGTCAAGGTGCAGTATGAAGAACATTCTGCAAAATTACCCCTATTTGTAATGTCAGGCAGGGGACCAAATGTCCTCAGAAGGAACTGGCTGGGAGAGATAAATCTTGAGGGCCCACTAAGTTCCCAACTGGAAACCAGAAACGTTACTGCAGGAAAAAATGAGTGCGCAAAGACCCAATGGGAGAAGTCCATAGAAGTGCTACCAGGACAGAGTTCAAGCTGAAGTCAGCACCCTTCAAAAAGAAAAGGAAAGCCTATTAAAGGACTTTTGTGTGCTACAAACTTTAATCAGCTCCCAATTTGTGCCACTGAATAGATATGAAGAAGAAAGAGTTAAACCTGTCTCTGGCCAAGTTAAGGAATTAATTAGCTAAGAAGGGGCAACAATATAAAATTCTCCAGGGAACTATTAATGAGAATAGGAAAGAATTGAAAGAGCTGAATCAGTAGCTGTGCAAAAGCCCTGAAGTTTTAAAACTGGAAGGCCCTGAGATCTCAGAAGAGTTGTCGGAAAACCCAACTATTGAGCTCACTCCTGTTCAGCTCACGTCTGAGTCTAGTCCAGCCAATAGCGAAATTAAAGAGATCGAGAAACGGATCAGTGCTACCAAGAAAAGGACACGCAGGAAGAAAAAGAAGAATTATTGATAATCCTTGAAAAGAAAAACGTCTTTCTTTCTCTCTGTATTGCTTTGTGCTTGTTGCCCTTTATCAGTTTCAGCTTGAGGGGGAGGGGTAGCAGGAGTGAATATGACCAAACCCAGAAGATGGTGAAAGCATCCACTGAGGAACCTAGTGGACAACAGTCCCATGAAAAGGAGGTCTTGGAAAAAAACAAACAGCTGAGGTTGTTGAGCTGTGATGTTCAACACTTCCGAGAAAGCCTCTCAGAGACTTGATTTGTTAAGTGTTATTAGTGTATATAGTTCACATGTTACTAAGTTTGCCAACTGTATTTTTTAAGTAAAGGAGGAGGGAAGTAAAGGAGGAGGGTCAAGTGGAGTACCATGTACCTTTAAGAGAATGCAGGTGGACAAACCAGGTGAGAAGACTGATCAGTCACTGTGCAGCATGGGCTACTGGTTAACTGTAAGTCTAGAGCTGGAAGTGGTTGGGGGAGCTTGCAAGGATTTAGTGATCTGCCTTCTGTTGCAATAAACAATCAGTTTGTTCTTAGGCCAGTCTCTCTTCATTATTGATAGCAAGCATCAACTAACAAATGTATATGAAGGTGTGCAATTTGAGCTTACTTGTCTAGTGAACTCATAGGCTCAAGACATAAAAATACTGGACCCATTTTAATGCTGGAATGAGGCTCTTGCACCCATTTATAATCCATATTTCTAAATTTGTTTAAATTAGCCATACCTTGTGCTTTGCAAGCTCCAACTAACAACCTGAGCTTTAAACTGCCTAACCAGTGGTCCTTAAAGTGGTCATGGGTTATGGGAGTCCAGGCAGGAAAGTGGAGTTAAGGCCACAATCAGATCAGCCATGATCTTTTTGAAGAGTGAAGCAGGTTCAAAGGGCAGAATGGCCTGCTCCTGCTCTTATTTCTTATGCTCTTATGTCAAAGGAAACATTGCAGGCTGCTCAAAAAATGATCCCAAAACTTCCTGAAAAGCACTTTTGTGATTTCAGAAGGATCAGGAGATCTTATTTCAAAATGTGACTGCACACCAATTACAAGTGCTAAGAAAAAGAGGAAAAAAAAACAAGTGTGTATGAGAAACAGAGTAGCCCTGGGAAGAATCTGAAGTTATTAAATAGTTGGTTACAAACTAACAATCTCATATCTTGTGATATTGCATCTTCTAATACTTTTTTTGTTAGGCCTTGAAAAGTAAGGAACATGATTTATTGTATAAGTGTGTGTCAGAAATTAGTTTATAGTTATTTTATAATTAAAGATATGACAAAGAAATATAAGTGGTGTTCTCCAAATCAACTGGATAGGCCCATAGCGAACAATACAACAGTTATAAATATACCCAGTGTCCCTCAGCCTGTTATTGCACATTTAATCTTGTTTTGTGAAAGAGGCTGAGAGATATCTGAAGGATCATTGAACAATGGCCATCTCAATTAACTCTGGAGAATAATGGTAGCCTTGGGGCAGACTAAGCACACCAGCTAATCACAGTTCATGTTTCGCAACAACGACAAAGGACAAAATGTTTTCATGATCTGGAACCTTTTCAAAAGTTTGCTGAAAACTAAAGAAATAATTTGTTGTTACTGAAGCTATCTGTGACAATACTTAATGAGCCATAAACCTTGTGTACGTGCAGTTTGCAATGATCTGAGAATGAAAACTAAATGATAAACAGGATCTACTAATGTGGCTTAAGGCTGTTCTGTATCTGTTCTGTGAGTTCTTACAGGATGCTGGACACAGTGATAATATATCACAAGCTTTTCATGGACGTACAAGAAAGCACAGTATAGTTCATTTATAATTCCACAACTTAGTTTGTGCAAACCCAGGCCTCACAAGGAGACCTTTAGTCTTCCTGCCCTGATAACGTCACCAATTTAATGTTCCCACCTCTCCTGATTGTGGCATCTGACATATTCCTGATCACATTTATGGTTTTCAACACTTCAACATCCGCCACCAACCCCATTGCGCCCCTGCAACATTCCCAATTATGACTCTAATCTTTCACGCCACCACACCCCCACAACTTTCCTGCTCACAGTCCCAAGATTCATTGGGCCCCCACCTATCATTCCAATCTCATTCCCAATCTGTACCATTCCCTCACAGTAAATTACGGCCTGGTGCTTCTCCCGGCCCACTGATTGCTAGAACCCAACACATGGCTCCCTGACTGTGGCCTCCTGCCACTGGGCTGATTTTCACCAACAAGGGAGGTATCCCGAGTTGGTAGATTTACCGGTTTGACACACCCACCTCTGAAAAAATGACACTGTATTTGTCCTGGGGTGGGGGTTGTGGGACTCTGTCCCACAACCCCTGGATGCAGATCAGAGACAGCCACAGGGGCTGGCGATGCTAAGGTGAGCTTGTTCCAACCCATGCGCCATACCCACCAGCCTTTTTCCTTACAGCCTCAAAGCCAACTCACCCAATATCTGCCATAGGCAGACCTCAGGAGCCATGCTGAGATTACATAGAATAAAGTTCTGAGAGGTTCTTTGTTCCACAGACATCACCATATTAAAAAACAATCATGAAAGTCCATTCAATCCATTCAATGTATTTAAATACCCTCATGTACTTAATGCATTATAAATAAAACAGAAATTTGTATTCATAACCCTACATCAATGGCAGCTAATCTTTTTATAACCTCTTGAGCTGTCAATCAAACTGAGAACTTACAGCCACAACCTATTATTGATAGGTTATGGAAAGCAGTCAAGCAGCAATAATGCTATAATGATAACATTTAAGGTTGTATCAACAAACAACCACTGAAACTGAAAGAACCATTATTTTTATTTTAATGGGTGAATATTTAAATAACTTGATAGTTTCACAGTTCTATGTACTTCATCCACCCTTCAAAAGCTTCATAAAGTGTTGGAACACATACAACGGGTTGAGGGCATTCCTGGAGCAAAAATCACATTTGCTTGTCCTGTGCACTGAGTTTAAATGACCCAACTGTACTTTACGCTGAGATAAAAATAAAAAAGCTGCGGATGCTGGAAATCCAAAACAAAAACAAAAACAGAATTACCTGGAAAAACTCAGCAGGTCTGGCAGCATCGGCGGAGAAGAAAAAAGTTGACGTTTCGAGTCCTCATGACCCTTCGACAGAACTTGAGTTCGAGTCCAAGAAAGAGTTGAAATATAAGCTGGTTTAAAGTGTGTGTGGGGGGGGCGGAGAGAGAGAGAGAGAGAGAGGTGGAGTGGGGGTGTGGTTGTAGGGACAAACAAGCAGTGATAGAAGCAGATCATCAAAAGATGTCAACAACAATAATACAAAAGAACACATAGGTGTTAAAGTTAAAGTTGGTGATATTATCTAAACGAATGTGCTAATTAAGAATGGATGGTAGGGCACTCAAGGTATAGCTCTAGTGGGGGTGGGGAGAGCATAAAAGATGTAAAAAAAATAAAATAAATAATTTTTTTTTTCCTTTCTTTTTCTCTTTTTATAATGGAAATAGGTGGGAAAAGGAAAATCTATATAATTTATTGGAAAAAAAAGAGAAAAGGAAGGGGGGAAACAGAAAGGGGGTGGGGATGGGGGAGGGAGCTCACGACCTAAAGTTGTTGAATTCAATATTCAGTCCGGATGACTGTAAAGTGCCTAGTCGGAAGATGAGGTGTTATTCCTCCAGTTTGCGTTGGGCTTCACTGGAACAATGCAGCAAGCCAAGGACAGACATGTGGGCAAGAGAGCAGGGTGGAGTGTTAAAATGGCAAGCGACAGGGAGGTTTGGGTCATTCTTGCGGACAGACCGCAGGTGTTCTGCAAAGCGGTCGCCCAGTTTACGTTTGGTCTCTCCAAAGGATCATCCTCCGCCATTTCCGCCAACTCCAGCATGATGCCACCACCAAACACATCTTCCCTTCACCCCCCCCCTATCGGCATTCCGTAGGGATCGCTCCCTCCGGGACACCCTGGTCCACTCCTCCATCACCCCTACTCCTCAACCCCCTCCTACGGCACCGCCCCATGCCCACGCAAAAGATGCAATACCTGCCCCTTCACTTCCTCTCTCCTCATCGTCCAAGGACCCAAACACTCCTTTCAAGTGAAGCAGCATTTCACTTGCATTTCCCCCAACTTAGTCTACTGCATTCGTTGCTCCCAATGTGGTCTCCTCTACATTGGAGAGACCAAACATAAACTGGGTGACTGCTTTGCACAACACCTGCGGTCTGTCCGCAAGAATGACCCAAACCTCCCTGTCACTTGCCATTTTAACACTCCACCCTGCTCTCTTACCCACATGTCTGTCCTTGGCTTGCTGCATTGTTCCAGTGAAGCCCAACGCAAACTGGAGGAACAACACCTCATCTTCCGACTAGGCACTTTACAGCCATCCAGACTGAATATTGAATTCAACAACTTTAGGTCGTGAGCTCCCTCCCCCATCCCCACCCCCTTTCTGTTTCCCCCTTCCTTTTCACTTGTTTTTTTTCCAATAAATTATATAGATTTTCCTTTTCCCACCTATTTCCATTGTAAAAAGAGAAAAAGAAAGGAAAAAGAAAATATTTATTTATTTATTTTTTTTTACATCTTTTATGCTCCCCCCACCCCACTAGAGCTATACCTAGAGTGCCCTACCATCCATTCTTAATTAGCACATTTGTTTAGATAATATCACCAACTTTAACTTTAACACCTATGTGTTCTTTTGTATTATTGTTGTTGACATCTTTTGATGATCTGCTTCTATCACTGCTTGTTTGTCCCTACAACCACACCCCCACTCCACCTCTCTCTCTCTCTCTCTCTCTCCGCCCCCCACACACACACCTTAAACCAGCTTATATTTCAACTCTTTCTTGGACTCGAACTCAAGTTCTGTCGAAGGGCCATGAGGACTCGAAACGTCAACTCTTTTCTTCTCCGCCGATGCTGCCAGACCTGCTGAGTTTTTCCAGGTAATTCTGTTTTTGTTTTTGTTGTGTAATTTACACCTGTCTGCTTCACACCCTGCTCCTTTTCCCCTACCAGCGAAAATGGGACAGTGTTTTCTTTAAATGAGATATCCTTGTTAAGATTAGCAGAGTGTCCATTTCCCTGGTCTTGTTTGGTTCTTCGTCCATCACTGGATTCCCCCACTACTTTCCTGCCTCCCTATTAAAATCAGGGTGATTGGTTTGCAGACCACTAAGATTGCAGATTTGGTGCTGTTTCCTCTTTAATCAATGCTTAACATTATAGCATTAATCTCGCTCTCTCTCGAGCAGTCCCTCAGAGTGAGGAGAGTGCTTACCACGGAGAACTGCCAATGGCAAGAGATTGTGTTTGGAGCTTTTTTATTTGGGGAGGGGGGTACTGCGTTACTATACACTTTCGGCTGACTAGGAAACTCTAGTATTAATCTGGAGTCCAATCGAGAATTCACGAGTTACTTCCTGGAGGGATAGCCCTCATGTTGCTTGGATTTGACTCCATGTGAAGTTAAATGTGGGTTTAAAAGCTTTGTTTTCAAAATTGCCCAGTGGGTCCTGTTGACATACTGGGTGCCCTTTAAACCTAACTGCAGTTCAGCTAGATACACAAAGTGTACGGACACTGCTGTTTACAATGTCTACATGCTGCAATTTTGACAGTTGTGAGGAGTGCTCTGCACATGTGTATAACCAGTTATGTGCAGAACACTCAACTGGGTTCCAGGCAGGCTATGTAAATGGGGTGCTGCTTAGCTAGACCTGATATTTTGGGTATGAGTTTGACGCTGATCACGGCAGTACAAGGCAGCATTTGGTGCATTGGACGGAATTCTCCACTTTGGCAAATCCCCAGTGAAATTTCTGTAAGACAGCAGTTCCCCAAAACCTCACCAGAATGATACTTCTCCGATGCTGATGGAGGGGTTGTGCACCAATTGCTGTGAATAATAATCTAGAAAGGAAAATTATATTTGAACAAGTTTGACTTTATTCATGGCAAAGCAAAATACTGCGGGTGCTGGAAATCAGGTAGGAAAACAAAAAGTGCTCGAAATACTTATCAGATCAGGCAGCATCTATGGAGAGAAACAGAGTTAATGTTGCAGGTTGAGATGACCTTTCTTCGGAACTGTTTTGACTTTATTTATATTTTATTCCCTGCAGCCTCTAAGTCCACACAGACCTCAGCATCTCTGAAACTTTATTTGTTAGTACCACCATCTCTGATCAGACCAACTGACACTCAATGTCCATCTGAATATTTCCAAATTGTATCCTGGCATGGAGAAATGAACAGCTTTCTCTGCAAGATTTGCAAAGTTGCCGAATTGCCAGCATCTGATTCATGCTAAACTTTCTGTTCGATGAGTTCTTAGTTTTCAACAGCAGGTTAGTTATGCCAAACTCACTTTGACTAGACATTCTACAGAAAATCCACCAAGGTCACTTGGGAATAGCAAAATACAGAGTAAGTGCCAAGAATTAGGCATCAGTGACTCCACTGAAGGGTTAATCTCAAATTGCCTTATATGTGCAGTGCATAGTCAGCAGCAGAGCGAACCACTTGCACCATCCACCATTCCTATGATGCCATGGGAGCATTTAGGAATGGATTTATTCGAGTTTAAAGGAAAAGTTTTCATTATTGTCATTGATTACTACTCCAGATGGTTTGATGTGATCAGGCTACACAACATCAATGCGGAGACAGTCACTGCAGCATTTAAAAGAATATTCTCAACACATGGTATCCCAGATGTTATGGTGTCAGACAACAGCCCTCAGTTTGCTAATGAGCTATTCTGTAATTTTGCGCAGGGATGTAGTCTCATGCATGCAATTAGTTCACCCTATGTACCCTCAATTGAATGGAGACACAGAAAGAAGAGTTCTAACAATCAAGGAATTAATGAAAAAGAACGAAGATTGAGAGGGCTACCTGCCTGACTGCTTCTAAGAGCTGAAGGTTAGCTGGAACATGAGCTAACCTTACAGCTCTTCTCCCTGCTGAGTGTGCAGGCCCACATGGCTGTTAAAGCTTCTTTTTCAATGGTTGCATGAGTCACACTAGGTTGCAATCATTTAAATCAGGAAGCAGCGCAAAATTTACCTCCATGGCAATGGGCGTGAACAAGTCATGAAAGTGACTCTTGTGTCCAAAAAATGGCACAGACCAATTTTTCACCCAGTATATCTGATGCTAACGTTAAAG
Organism: Carcharodon carcharias; assembly: GCF_017639515.1. NCBI lineage: Eukaryota > Metazoa > Chordata > Chondrichthyes > Lamniformes > Lamnidae > Carcharodon > Carcharodon carcharias. Next base: position 139,769,482 of record NC_054477.1, read on the forward strand.
TCAGTCCCATCAACACTTCCACTGCCGGTACATGGCCTTGATATAGAGTAAAGTTCCCTCTGTACAAAATCAGGGACGTTATGGTGAACTTTGATTCCATCTCAACTGGAGCAGTGTGTTCAATTCTGGGCACCACCCTTTTGGAAGGATGTTTAGGCTTTAGAGGGCGTGCAGAAAAGATTCTCACAAGATTGGATCCAGGGAGGAGGGATCTCAGTTACATAGATAGATTGGAAGTTGGAGCTGTTCTCCTTTGAGAAGAGAAGGTATAGAGGAGATTTTATAGAAGAGGTTTGAATTCTGGACAGGATAGGTAGGAAGAAACTGTTCCCATTGACAGAAGTGTTGAAAATCAGAGGACACAGAATTAAGGTGAATGGGAAAAACACCAAAGGTAATATGAAGAAAAAATTATCTACACAGCTTGTGGAATTCACAGCCTGAGAGTATTGTGGAGGAAGATTCAATTGTGGCTTTCAGATGGGAATTGGATAAGCACCTGAAGAGAAAAAAAATTACAGAGCTGTGGGAAAAGGGCAGGGGAGTGGGACAACTAAATTGCTCTTGCAGTACGTGCTGAGTGACCTCACCCTAGACGGTCAGCAATCTATGACTCTGTGAAGCTCAATGTTTGCCACATATCTGTCTCTTTGCTAAGCTTCTTCCTATGTTACACTGTTAACTTGCATAACAGCACCAAATTTGCTAGTTATTACCACAAGACCAACATAAATCTTTTGGTGACAGACTGTGGCTGAATTTAAAAAATAATTTAGGGTCATTCTTGCAAACTTGTGCACCTTTATAGATAAATGCAACCCACTGATACTGCTTCAGCTCTCAAAATCACCCAATTAGCCTCAGACCATATTGTACCATTATCCACCTTTGCAGTAGCCTGTAATCGCTATAAAGAGAATTAAAGTGCTACTTTAATGTTCTTCTAGTTTTATTCAATAGCTTTCCTTCCCTTTGTAGGTTCTATAGCTTCATGCTGATTCTCATTTCAACTGTTGAGGCTATGTCTTTCTGCTGTGCAGACTATCCTGTTGATAGCAATACAGACCTGCCACCTGGCTTTGTGGTCATCAATTTTTCTTTTCATCTTGCCTTGCACAGAGGTGTCAGAAATTCCGACCTGAACAATCACTCTGTATCTCAGGGGAAACATCAAGTCCCTCACAGCTAAAGGCAGCCCTGTTGATGTGGAAGGTAACTGTTAAAGCAGAAAATCTGAGCTTCTACATTGACAATAAACAATGCAGTTTTTATGTAAATAGAGCACCAAGCTATTAACATCCCAAGATGATACCATTTCATTTGTATATCAAGGAATTGAAACAGAAAACATGGGTACTGGAGAGATTTGAACCACTTTTGAAGTTGGAGGTCTGATATATTCAACTGTCGGTGATTGAGTAGTCCAATCAACATTGTTACAAAGCCATGTAAAACAGCTTTGTATATGCAAAAACTCAAGATGCATTAGAGCTCAGCGTCAAACTCCTTTACATAACAGAATCACAAAGCTTTAACAGAACCATAATAGAATGATACAGTACAAAGAAGCTTCACGCCCATCATACACATGCTGACAATCCAATTATTCCAACTCCCCTTTCTCCATAGTTATAATTTTAATCACGATTGCCAGAACAGCCTTTAGAGGTATAAATTATTTTATGAAACTACTCCAGACTTATTTTTGAATGGAGTGCATGCTAATTCTAAGCACTAAAGCACAGTTTCTATTCAATTTTAAATGTATTCTACCTTCTGAGGAACTTATACAATCATATTGCAACATTCTGGAGTTTTCATTATTAGTGGAGGTTGGAATATATTTTCAAGAGCTTTATCTTTTTGGATGTTTATCTGGGGGGTTGGTTCCATCATGAGATTGTATCAATTGGATAGAGTCCATAGTAAGAAAGTTTTCACATGGTGGTCGAGGATGCAGACATATCAGTCAAACAATGTTCTCTCATCCCAAACTTTTCCATGCCCTTATCTGTTACTATTTTCAATCTAGTTTTTGACTTTCTCCTATTTTCTCTCCAGTCTATGACATTAAAGAAGAATCGGAAGCTAGGTAAAGGTGGAGGAGTAGCACTGTTAATCAAAGAGTGCATTGATGCAATAGAGAGATGATCTTGGTTCTAAAGATCAGGATGCAGAATCAGTTTGTGGGGAGGTTAGGATAGTAAGGAAAAAAGTGATTAGTGGTCTACAGGCCCCCTAACAGTAGCCACCATCTAGGACAAAGTATTCAAGAGAAAATATTCCGTGCTTGTGATAAAGGTACAGCAATAATCATGGATGATTTTAAACTACACATAAAGAGGAAAAATCAGATTGGCAGTGGTAGCCTGAATGAAGAGTTCTTAGAATGCTTTTGAGATAGTTTCTTAGAGGAGCATGTTCTGGAACCAACCAGAGAGCAGGTTATATTAGGCTTGGTATTGTGTAACATGACAGGATTAATTAATGACCTCAGAGTAAAGGCACCACTAGGTGATTGAATTTTACATCCAGTTTGAAAGGGAAAAGAGTAGGTCAAAGACTAGTATCTTAAACTTAAATAAGGGCAACTATGTGGGGATGAAAGCTGAGCTAACTGAAGTGAACTGGGAAACTAGTTAGAGGATAGATCAATGGAGAAGCAGTGGCAGGCATTTAAGGGGATATTTCAGAGTATTCAGAATAAGTATATTCCTACTATAAAGAAAAATTCTATAGGGTGGACCCACCGTCCATGGTTAACTAAAGAAGGAAAGCATCAAAATTAAGGAAAAAGCATACAACTCCACAAAGTTGAGTGGCAGGTCAGATGATTGGACAGAATATAAAGAACAGTAGAGAATGGCTAAAAGGTTAATCAAGAGAAAGAAATTAGAGTATGAGAGGAAACCAGCTAGAAATGTAAAAACGGATAGCAAGAGTTTCTACAGGTGCTTAAGAAAGTAAGTAAAGTGTGTATTGGTCCTCTAGAGAGTGCCAGTGGAGAGTTAGTAGTAGATAATAAGGAAATGGTGGAAGAAATGAACAAATATTTTGCTTCTGTGTTCACTATAGAGGATACAAAAACATTCCAGTAATAGCTGCGAATCAGGAGGTGAAAAGGAGAAAGGAACTTGGTGAAATTGAAATCACTAGGGAAATGGTACTGAGCAAATTGATGGAGCTGCTGGCTGGCAAGTCTCTGGCTTCCAATGGATTACATCCTAGGATCTTAAAAGAGATGGCTAATGAGGTAGTCGATGCGCTAGTGTTAATTTTATAAGATTCGCTATATTCTGGAAAGGTCCATCAGATTGGAAAGTAGCAAATATAACCCCTCTATTCAAGAAGAGAGGGAGGCAGAAAATGGGAAACCATAGGCTAGTTAGTTTGACATCTGTCTCAGGGAAGTTATTAGAATTGATCATTAAGGAGGTTATAGCTGCGCACTTAGAAGAGCTCAAGGCGATCAGGAAGAGTCAGCATGATTTTGTGAAAGGAAAATCATGTTTAACCAATTTATTGGAGTTTTAAAAGGAATAACATGCACAGCAGTTACAGGGGAGGCTGTAGATGTACTGTACTTGGATTTCCAGAAGGCATTTGATAAGGTGTCACATCAAAGATTATTATGGAAAATAAAAGTGCATGGTGTAGGGGGTAACATATTAGCGTGGATAGAAGATTGGCTGGCTGGCAGAAAGTGTTTTTTTTTCAGCTTGGCAGGATGTGACGAGTGGAGTTGCACAGGGGTCTGTACGAAGGCCTCAACTTTTTATGATTTATATCAATGACTTAGAGAGGGGAGTGAAGACATGGTCGCTAAATTTGCAGATGACAGAAAAGTAGGAAAGTATGTTTTGAAACAGAAATGAAGAGGTTGCAGATGGATATAAAGAGGTTGAGTGAGTGGGCAAAAGTCTGGCAAATGGAGTTCAATGTGGGAAAATGTGAAGTTGTTCACTTTGGCAGGAAGAACAAAAAAGCAGAGTATTGCTTAAATGGAGAACGGCTGCATTATTCTGAGGTGCAGAGGGATCTAGGTGTTCTAGTACATGAGTCACAAAAAGTTAGTATGCTGGTACAGCAAGTAATTAAGAAGGCTAATGGAATGCTATCCTTTATTAAGAGAGGGATTGAACATAAAAGTAAGGATGTTATGCTTCAGTGATACCGAGCATTGATGAGACTGCACCTTGAATACTGTGTGCAGTTTTGGTCTCCTTATTTAAGGAAGGATGTAACTGCATTGGAGGCGGTTCAAAGGAGGTTTACTAGATTGATACCTGGGATGAGTGGGTTGTCTTATGAGGAAAGGTTGGACAGGCTGGGCTTGTTTCCACTGGAGTTCAGAAGAGTGAGGGATGATTTGATTGGAGTATACAAGATCCTGAACGGCCTTGGCAATGTAGATGTTGAAAGGATGTTTCCTCTTCTGGGTGAGTCCAGAACTAGGGGGCACTGTTTTAAAATTAGTGGTCACTCTTTTAGGACAGTGATGAGGAGAATTTTTTTCTCTCAGAGGGTTGCGCGACTTTCAAACTCTGCCTCAGAAGGTGGTAGGGGCCGGGTCATTGAATATTTTTATGGCAGAGGTAGATAGATTCTTGTTAGGCAAGGGAGTCAAGGGTTATTGGGGTTAGATGGGAATGTGGAAATTGACACACAAGAAGATCAGCCATGACCCTATTGAATGGCAGAGCTGGTTTGAGGGGCCAAATGCTCTGTTCCTGTTCCTATTTCTTAGGTTCTTATGTTCTATGTCTAAGCAGCAGAAATACTATCAGCAATTTGGTATTAAAAAGGCAGGGAACTTCTGAATGGACAGAAGTAATCTAACATGCCAGCTTTCATCACTATGATGGTACTTTTGCTTTATATGTTTTTTATTCCTCCCACCAAGTTTCGCCTTTTAATGATGCAAATGGCCATTATTCAGATGCAAAACAGGACAATAATTGTCAAACAGGGTATATGATCGTGGTGAGCATTACTTTCAAGGAAATTTGCGTTCTGGTTCAATGCCCAGCTCCCAGCAGCAAACAGGAGTGGGAATCCTTCTCTAAATGAGTGGTGTTCAGGCAATTCATCACACCCTATGGCATGGGCTCAACTAAATCAAAACAGAATGGGGGTTGAATTTAGGAATTTTGAGGAACTGCTTAGCTTAAATGCTCACTAGATAAGTTCACTGATCTATTGTTAGACTACTAACTTCATCGCCATTGAACATGTGGTAGTACCTTCTTTCTGTAACTCGCTACTTATTCCAATTACATGAACTTTCTTCAGAGAAGGCAGGGGTATTCCCTCGGCACCATATTGCATCCATCTGTAGAAATTAAAAAGAGATGACATAGGATTTTTACTGGTGATGGGTGGGCAAGGGCTGCCTTGTGGTTGAGGCACATTGGCTGGTGGGCAAGGGAGGCTGTGCAGTTGATGATAGTGCACAAGCACGTGTGGGGTGGAGGGGAGGGTAGCGGCCACACATTAGGGAAACCTTGTATAAAGTGACCATTCCTCTGCAGCTGAGACAGTTCAGACGCAGCCACAGTGTCATGCATGGAGTTGGATCTCTAGCTTACCTATATATTCAAGCAATGCAGAGGCATGAAAGTGCCACCAAGTGCTCCAGAGCCCTTCACTCCTCGGGCACAGACTGCAAACTAATGAGTGTTTCAGTGGAATGCAGAACAGTTGGATGACTCCTTGCTAAAGTTGGCCATGGAGTAGTCACTGGTAGAGTCGCTCACAGCCCCTTGCAATATTAAGATCCTGGTTTGGACCAGACTCGCCCATGGTTCAAGCTAACAGTGCAGCCTTGCAGTGCGGGTTAGGAGAATGCCTGTACCCGAGCTGAGAGCACAGGATGCAGTCCAATGGGCAAAACTGCCGCCAATTGGTCAGGTGGAGTGGGGCAGAGGTGGGTGGCGTTTCGGGCAGCCATGCAGCGCACTGAACTCTGGCCATCCAAGTGGTGGCCAGCAGTCTCTGGGATGTCTTAAGGGGCCTTCAGACTTAACCAAGAGAGGTTCTTAGAACACTCATACTAACCCAAATTTCTCTCTCTTTCATCCTGCAGGAGGAGTACCTTCGGATCATGGAGCCTAGTGAACTAGTTTATGCCTCCTGGCAGACAGAGACCAAAGACAACAGAGAAGACAGCGATGGAGGCGCCTGGCTACCCAAAGGGAGGAGCAGCACCCCCTTAGGAAGAAAGGGCGGCTGGGGCATGACCAAGTCCAAAGGCTCGTGATCTGATTTGGACTCAGCAAATTTCTGGCCTCCAGCAGTCCTCTGAGTGCCAGATAGCTGAAAAGTCCCTGCCACCACTTGCTGTTGGTCAGAAGGTGCGATGTGCTCACCAAATTGTGATCCGGAGGCTACTCTAAAGCTAAGTCCCACCGAGGTGTGTGTCCCTGCACTGGTGGAGGGTGTGGGTGAGGGGACTTCAACAAGGGTGCCTTCAGATTCCTCTTCAGAGGCTTCTTCGGAGCTTGATTGGAGGGCCTGGGTTGTGGACTCCATCAACTTTTTCCCAGATGTGCCTGCGGAAGCAGGGAGAGATAATTAGTGCATGGCAGTTGCCTGTGAAACAGGGCACATCACTCACAACATGGTATCAACGAGTGGGGAAGGAAAGGAAATTGTGTTCCTAGCCTGTAGACCATCAAGAGCTCACATGGGATGAAATCATTCTGCAACAATGTAGATTGATAACTGAACAGGGCTAACTCAAAGTCTTCATTTTTCCTGAGGAGGTCTTTAATTGACACACCGTTCTCTCAGTCTCTCTGTTGGCCTGAGGGTACTTCGGCGAACTTGTGATATGGACAAATCCATATGATGCTGCAAAGATTGGGAACATTCTTTGGTGAATTGTGGTCCACTGTCAGAGACAACAATGTCCAGAATGCCGCCTGTGAAAAATATCCTCGTCAGGGAGGTTTTAACAGCTTCTGAGGTGAGGCAATGTAGCTATTGTACCTTTATCCAGCGGGAATAATCATCCACAATGATGAGAAATGCTTTCCCTTTGAATTCGAATAGGGCCATGCTAAGGCATTCCCTTGGTTTGGATGGGAAAGAGGAGGGCAGAAGTGGTTCTTTCTGCTCCCGTCTGTGAATAGTACCAGGGACACAGTTGGAGACTATGTCTTCAATAGAAAGTGAGATACCTGGCCACCATACAGAATGTTGTGCCCTGGCTAACATTTTATAATACCAAGATGCCCTTAGTAAATCTTCTGGAGGACTTCCAGGTGGACAGCTTGTGGTATCACCAATCACTTATTATAGACCAAGAGGTCATCAATGATGCTAGTGTAGCAACGTTGTTCAAAGTACTGCCTCAGGACAGGGTTACTAGGAATATATGGCCATCCATCTAGGCAGTATGTGCAAATCTGCATACATTCTTCATCTCAGCTTTGAGCCTCTGGAAATTCTTGCAACTTCCTCTCTGTTGCTGGCTAATGTTGAGTGGTTAAAGTTGTGAAGGCCTCAACTTGCTCAATCAAAGTTTTATCTTCTTGTATGTTGACTTCACCTACTTTATGGATTAGGTTCAGGCCTATACAGGCTTACCTGCTCAACAAAGAACATTCCTGGTTCTGAATGACGTAGTGTCTGAGAAATTTTTCTACCTTTGTATTTTAGTGTTGCATCAAGCTAATCTTTGACATTTAGCTCGAATCCTTCTGGACCTTGGAGTTGGATTGATGAAGGTTTCTGGGTAATTTTGTGCAACCACTGAACTTTACCAGATAAAACTGAGTCTGCAGCTCCTGTGTCCAATTTAAATTATGTACGATATCCATTGACTTCAATGTTAGTGCTCCAGTATTGGCTTTTATTTTCTTTTGTTTCCCCTAGGAAGCTTTTTTCCTGGTTGTCCAGTTGCTGTATTTCCTGTGTACAACGTCTTTGAAAATATTTTCCTTTTTGCTTTGCAAACTCATGCCTTTTTTGAATGGTGTGCTTTTTTAAAATGACCAACCTTACAACACCAATGGCACTACACGGTTCAGGAGGGACGTTCTTTGCGCCTGTGGACCTTCACCAGGCTGATTCCTGGGATGGCAGGATTGTCGTATGAGGAGAGATTGGGCTTACTAGGCCTGTATTCATTGGAGTTTAGAAGAATGAGATGAGATCTCATTGAAACGTATAAAATCCTGACAGGGCTGGACAGACTGGATGCAGGGATAACATTTCCTCTGGCTCGGGGATTTAGAACAAGGGGTCACAGTCTCAGGATATGGGGTAGATCATTTAGGACTGAGATAAGGAGAAATTTCTTCACTCAGAGGGCAGTGAACCTATGGAATTCTCTATCACCGAAGGCTGTGCATGCCAAGTCATTGAATAATGTTTAAGAAGGAAACAGAGATTTCTGGACTCTAAAGGCGCCAAGGTGTATGGGGAGAGTGTGGGAGTATGACGTTGAGATAGAGGACCAGCCATGATCATATTGAATGGCGGAGCAGGCTCAAAGTGTTGAATGACTCACCTCTGGTCCTATTTTCTATGTTTTTTTCCTGGGGACAATGGAAAATGGTGGTTGGCATCCTTTCAGTGCACTTCCCTGGTTGCTGCTGCGATGCACTTTCAGTTTTGCACCCAACAAATTCAATGGTTGCACAGGCTGTTCCTGAGGGATTTCTCTCATCCCTTATGAAGACTTGATTTTTCTTCACTCTTCGGCCTGCCTAGCCAGTTGTACAGCTTTACTTAGTTTTCAATCTTCCGAATATTGCAGAAAGTCTGACAGGGTTTTTTCTAAAACACCGACCACTATTCTATATCTTATCAAGTCGCCTTTTAATGTTCTGTACTCCCAATTGTCAGCCAAACAATAAGGATCATTTATGAATGAATCGATTCCTTCACCTGGTTTTTGGCTTCGTTGATTAAATCTCTATTAAGATGTTTCAACGGAGACTGAAGTGTGAATCAAAGGCTCCGATGACATCCTCATAGGAGGCAGTCTCTTCGTTCACCATTTGCCTGGCCAGTATGTCATCTGTGATGCTATTGACAGTATATAACAAGGTGCTAACCTGGTCCTTGTTATTCTTGCTCGCAAAACCCAAAGCATTATGATACCAAGTGAAGTGCCTTCCCCGTTTTGCCATTGCTCAGCCTATCTGGGGCCCTCTACATTCTGGAATAATTCTGGGTGATAAAGAGTAGAATTCATTGCTCACCCTGGGTCAAGGCTCCCATTTCCCACGCTGCTTTTGATGCTAGTGGATGCGGTGACCTTGTGTTTTCCCTCTCTGGTCTGACTACCAGGCTGGCCTTAAAGTCCTTCAGCTGCTGCTCTCTGCTGCTGCTGGAATTCTCTTCAGGCTGTTTCCTGCCATTTTTTACTGTTTCTCGTCACCGCTACCACCACCTGTTATTGTTGGGTTGTCTTGGAAGGCATTGGGTGTCTTACTCTCATAAGAGACCTGGCTGGAGGCAAAGATATTTCCTTAAAAGTACTTTTATTTAGATATCCAATATATATAGAACATCAAGGCAGAAATATACTGCTTTGCTCTTGAATTCTTTTCACTCATCTCGCTCCAAGTGACATCACCATGACATAACTCCTTATGCGCATGTTCAGTAGCTATTATTAGAATATTGTTAGGGTTAACCCTTTACTCAACAATTTCCTTTATTTTTGGTCTCTCCCAAGGATCCTTGGCTTCCTCCTTTTTCTAATCTAATGCTGCACCTTGGCGACATCATCCATAAAAGCAATGTTAGTTTCCGTATGTACACTGTTGACACCAAACTCGACCGGACGATTAAAACCATCGTCCTTGGTCTCTCTCACAAACTTCCTTCCCTAGCTACTGACTCCATCCCACTCCCTGTCAATTCAGTGAGGCTGAAACAGATTGTTTGCGACCTTGGTGTGACATTTGACCCTGATTTGGGTGAGTAGTATTGCAAGATATTACTCTCGCCCCAACATAGGATTTATAGGTCAAATTTATAGGTTTAGCACAAATCCTAGAGGAGCTTACTGAGGCATTCTTGTTAAAAGACTGCATTTGCCAAAGACTCAATAGGGAAGCTATGCCCTAATCAAGTTTATCTCATTCAAGTTGCTCTTTAAAATCTGTATCTTTGTCCAAACTTTTGGCCATCTGATCAAAGATCTTCTCATGTGACTCCATGTCACATTCTGTTTGGTAATGTTCCTGTGAAACATCTTGGGACCTTTTACTATGTTGATGGCACTATAGAAATAACAGAACTGTCGGCGTGACATTAGTCATCTCAATTTCTCTGCTCCTCTCACCCATTCTAATCTCTCTCTCTCTGAACTTACTGCACTCCATTCTCTCAGGTCCAACCCTGACATTGTCATCAAACCCGCTGACAAGGGTGGTGCTGTTGTTGTCTGGCACACTGACCTCTACCTTGCGGAGGCTGAGCGTCAACTCGCAGACACTTCCTCCTACCTCTCCCTGGACCATGACCCCACCATTGAATATCAAGCCATTGTTTCCAGGACTGTCACTGACCTCATCTCCTCTGGGGATCTTCCTCCCACAGCTTCCAACCTGATAGTCGCCCAACCTCAGACGGCTCGCTTCTACCTCCTACCCAAAATCCACAAACAGAACTGTCCTGGTAGACCGATCATCTCAGCTTGCTCCTGCCCCACAGAAATCATTTCTTGTTATCTTAACTCCCTTCTCTCTACCCTTGCCCAGTCCCTTCCCACCTACATCCGTGATTCCTCTGACACCTTACGTCACATCAACAATTTCCAGTTCCCTGGCCCCAACCGCTTCCTCTTCACCATGGACGTCCAATCCCTCTACACCTCCATCCCCCACCAGGATGGTCTGAGGGCCCTTAGCTTCTTCCTCGAACAGAGGCCCGAACAATCCCCATCCACCACTACTCTCCTCCGTCTGGCTGAACTTGTTCTCACACTGAACAATTTCTCCTTTAACTCCTCTCACTTCCTCCAAATAAAAGGTGTGGCTATGGGTACCCGCATGGGCCCCAGCTATGCCTGTCTCTTTATGGGGTATGTGGAACATTCCTTGTTGCAGTCCTACTCCGGCCCCCTTCCACAACTCTTTCTCCGGTACATCAATGATTACTTCGGTGCCGCTTCATGCTCTCGTCGGGACCTGGAAAAATTTATTAATTTTGCTTGCAATCTCCACCCCTCCATCATTTTCATGTGGTCCATCTCTGACAATTCCCTCCCCTTCCTTGACCTCTCCGTCTCAATCTCTGGTGATAGACTGTCCACCAATATCCATGACAAACCTACCGACTCCCACAGCTACCTCGACTACAGCTCCTCACACCCCGCTTCCTGTAAGGACTCCATCCCATTCTCTCAGTTCCTTCGCCTCCGTCGTATCTGTTCCAATGATGCTACCTTCAAAAACAGTTCCTCTGATATGTCCTCCTTCTTTCTTAACCAAGGTTTTCCACCCACGGTCGTTGACGGGGCCCTCAATCGTGTCCGGCCCATCTCCAGCACATTCACCCTCACGCCTTCTCCTCCCTCCCAGAAACATGATAGGGTCCCCCTTGTCCTCACTTATCACCCCACCAGCCTCTGCATTCAAAGGATCATCCTCCGCCATTTCCGCCAACTCCAGCATGATGCCACCACCAAACACATCTTCCCTTCACCCCCCCTATCGGCATTCCGTAGGGATCATTCCCTCCGGGACACCCTGGTACACTCCTCCATCACCCCCTACTCCTCAACCCCCACCTATGTCACCACCCCATGCCCACGCAAAATATGTAACACCTGCCCCTTCACTTCCTCTCTCCTCATCGTCCAAGGGCCCAAACACTCCTTTCAAGTAAAGCAGCATTTCACTTGCATTTCCCCCAACTTAGTCTACTGCATTCGTTGCTCCCAATGTGGTCTACTCTACACTGGAGAGACCAAACGTAAACTGGGCGACCGCTTTGCAGAACACCTGCGGTCTGTCCGCAAGAATGATCCAAACCTCCCTGTTGCTTGGCATTTTAACACTCCACCCTGCTCTCTTACCCACATGTCTGTCCTTGGCTCGCTGCATTGTTCCAGTGAAGCCCAACGCAAACTGGAGGAACAACACCTCATCTTCCGACTAGGCACTTTACAGCCTTCCTGACTGAATATTGAATTCAACAACTTTAGGTCTTGAGCTCACACCTCCATCCCCACCCCCTTTCTGTTTCTTCCCCCTTACTTTTGTTTTTTCCAATAAATTATATAGATTTTTCTTTTCCCGCCTATTTCCATTATTTTTAAACATTTTTGAATCTTTTATGCTCCCCCCACCCCCACTAGAGCTATACCTTGAGTGCCCTACCATCTATTCTTAATTAGCACATTTGTTTAGATATATATCACCAACTTTAACACCTATGTGTTCTTTTGTTCTGTTGTCTGTGACACCTTTTGATGATTTGCTTCTATCACTGCTTGTTTGTCCCTACAACCACACCAACCCCTCAGCCTCTCACCCCCCCACCCAAACCACCCCCCCCCCCCCCCCCACCACCCCCCCCGCCACCCCACACACACACACCTTAAACCAGCTTATATTTCACCACTTTCTTGGATTCATTCAGTTCAGTTGAAGGGTCATGAGGATTCGAAATGTCAATTCTTTTCTTCTCCGCCGATGCTGCCAGACCTGCTGAGTTTTTCCAGGTAATTCTGTTTTTGTTTTGGTTATTGTTGTTGTCTGACTGGCCTGTAGTTGGTGTTGAGACCTGAGTCCTTCCCCTGTGTGTATTTACCAGTGTGGTGAGGAGCTTATTTCTATAAATTATAGCAAAGAGAAATGTTGTTGAAGTCCTCCAAATCTGACGACTTGCACTTACAACAAAATAAAACAAATGCCCATTGTCAGTCTCAGCTAAGACTGGTTAAAGGCTTTGCTTTTCTTTGCATTGAGCTGGACTTGTCTCTGATAGTCTTTAAGACCACAGATAAATACTCAGTTCCCAACCACAGTAATAATGTTCTGAGTACTTGGTATGGGATTCATTATGGTCTTCCTTGATTTTCAATTTTAATGGATTAAGAAGAAGTAGAAGACAGCTGTACAGAGGAAAGTGGATTAGTATTGCAAGATATTATTCTCACCCCCACCAAAGATTTATAGGTCAAATTTATAGATCTAGCACAAATCCTAGAAGAGCTTACTGAGGCATTCTTGTTAAAAGACTGCATTTGCCAAAGGCTCAATAGGGAAACTATGCCAGCTAATATATTAAGATATGTAGCCAAGAACATTTGCCTGGACAGGTCTGTCTGTGGCTGTCAAAGTTCCCAGCTACAGACTCATTTTAAGCCGTTATGGGAATTCTGTGCAATAGCACCCTTAATGCCATCCGAGCATGCGTTTATCAGATAAGTGACGCACCTTTACAGAAAAACTGGGGGAAAACATCGAATTTAGCATGAAAAGGTCATTCAGTTGTGTCATTTTACTTCAATTGACATACTAGTATGAGGTTTTTAAATTAACCCTCTCAAAACTCAAAGGAATTGGTATCACTTGCTGAATGTACAGATTGTGCGTGACTAGATGAAGAGAGTTTTTTGTGTGAATGTCAGATTTGCCATAAGTGGGCACTATGTGGTCAAATAGAACATTATTGTGCCCATTTTGTGAGCCTGAAACAAGCTCAATGTGAACTAATTTAATGGGGAACAGACCTCTATTTGAGCTGCATGGACAATCGGGTCACTGTTCAATTAATCACTGTGTTTTGTCAGGGTGAATGGGTGATCACCTAAAATAAATTCAGGCCTCACTTCAATATTGGATTGAAACCCCTACATTCATTGTTGAGCTGGACTGGCTAACTGGTTTACATTCATCAGAGATTATCATGTGCATGCTCAGACTGGTATTTCTGAATCTTCAACAGCTGATCCAGCAATCTTTAAAGGGAACATAGAGACCACTCAAAAAGGGTCCAAAGATGTTGCAAATTTTTATACTTGTGAAGTCAGAAGGTGCAGGAATTCTCTGCCTTGCTTCGCTAAACAGTTGCCGACCTCAGACGTTGGGTGAATGAGATGTGGTGCAAGTTGGGATAGAGTTGCCACAGAGTTTTGGATGATCACAAGCTTATGGAGGGTAGAACGTGAGAATCCAGCCATGAGCGCACTGGCATTGCCTAGTTTATAGGTAATAAAAGCAGGAATGAAGGTCTCAGCAGCAGATGAACTGACGCAGCGGCCAAACCAGGAGATGTTATGAAGACCATAGGAGGTCTTAATGATAGTACTGATATAGGGATGGAATAAGGGTCAACCATGACACTAAAGTTGTGAACAGTCTGCTTCATCTGCAGACAGTTTCCAGGAAGGGGATAGAGTAAATGATGAGGTAATGGAGTTGGTAGCAGGGGTCAAGACGGTGGATTCAGCCTTTCCAATATTTATTTGGAGGGAATTGTTCATCCAGTACATGATGCCAGACAACAGTGTGACAATTTATGGACAGTGGAGGGGTCAAGCGGGGTGGTCATGAGGTACAGCTAAATGTCATCACTGTACAATCTTCAAATGATGCTGTGTTTTCAGATGATGTCGCCAAGGGACGGGATATAGTTGAGAAATTCTTGGCGGACAACAGAGGTAACAGTGAAGGACCTGGTAAAGAAGTCATTGCAGGTGATTCTTGTTGTAATATGCCTTTAAGGAATTTCAGCATGGCATCACGAGAGGGAAGTGTGTCATGTGATCCAGTCTTAGTTTTACTTTTGCTTTGAGCCGAGCACACACACAGCTCTGATGTCTTCAAGCTTTATATCTATGTATAACTGTTCTCATGTGCCTAGTCTTAATAAATGAACCCGCAACGTGTTTAACCCTTATGAGCGATTGGTGCCTTGTGCCTTGTACAGTAAATAAGCCCAAGGCCCGAATTTTGCGCTCTTCGGGTGCACGCAATACGCGGGCCCGGGAGCAGATGGGAAACTATCCCCCAACTGCAATTGGCCTCTGAACATGATTTCACACTGGCTGGCTGTCAATTGGCCAGCCAAAGTGAAAAGCACCCGGAGAAAGGCTCAGCACTGCCAGTGGGGGTGGGAAGAGGGCAGGTGGCAACATCACCATGGGTGCTGGTGATTGTTTCCACTAAGCTCCCTGAAGGCAGACAGATGCCTCAGGGAGCTGCAGACCTCCAAATAATAAAACAAAGCGCAAAAATGCTGCAAAAAATGTCCATGCAGCACAGTCAAGCACCTGAAAGCAGACCTCATATAAAAAGTCCCCAGATCTTTCTTTTTATTTTAAATTCTAACCGAGATTTCATCCCGCCCTTGGATGAGGTTTCATCAGAAGTGTAAAGCCCGTCTGGCCGATTGGCCCGTCTACCAACCGGGTTGTTAATGAGTTAAATTCCCCGCTTAATTGTCGCACCCGCTGAGCGAAATATCGTGTGAGCACTCGATGATGTCGGGACTCTCGCCTGATATCATCTCAGGTGATTTTACTCCCTTTCAGGTCAGGGGCGCACCAGCCCACGGGATGTAAAATTCCGGCCCAAGTTATGATGTCAGTATAATAACACAACATGGTGAATAGCGGTGGCAAGGCAGGTGGCAGCCAATGAAGTACAGGTACAAGCCTTAGGTCATGCTACATGGCGTGAGAAGACACTCGACATTTCATTCAGACAGCAACAAAGTCACAGCATCAGAGAGGATTGAAAACATAGCTTCATGGCTGAGAAGAAAAGCTTCAGAGACACAGCACTGAGCTATTTATTTATTTATTTATTTATTGTTCATTTACTGGATGTGGGTGTTGCTGGCTGCCCAGCATTTATTGCCCATCCCTAATTGCCCCTGAGAAAGTGGGGGTGAGCTGCCTTCTTCAACTGCTGCAGTCCCTGTGGTGCAGATACACCGACAGTACTGTTAGGGAGGGTGTTCCAGGATGTTGACCCGGCCTCACGTGAAAGCGCGTGCTTGAGCAATGTTATCGCGCTATCACATAATATTACGGTGGGCGGGTGTGCTTGGGAGTCAGAAATATGCCCCCTCGACAATTAAATGGGAAATTAAGCCCATTAAAAAGCCAATTTATTGAAATTTTACGTCCACCCTGAATCTCAATCCAGGGCGGGACAGAAGTCAACCAGAGCCGTGGCTAAGTGAGCAGGCAGGAGTTTAGTTGAGAGTTAATTGTAGGTGCTTTTCTGATAGTTCATTACATTTTTAATGTTTTCTGGAGGAGTCTTTGGCTTACAAACTTTCTGCTGAGTTCCTTCAGAGCATTATCAAGTGCCATCTGTATTCCAGCAAATGGGTGTTGTCTACTCTTCTGGACAAACCTTCCTCCTTGAGGAGGAGAGGGCCAGAAGGGAGAGGCAGGCTGGTGTCCACAGGCAGCATTCTAGAGAGCAACATGTGGAAAGAGAGGCACTGCCACATGGGGTGCTGGGCCAGCAGGAAGTGCAAGGTAGAAGGGTCTGCAGAAGATGCCGTTATCCTGCAATGAGAGTCACAGGCAGCACTCCAGCTCCCTGGACATGTTGGAGATCCAGTGCCAAAGGAGGCTCCACCTCTCTAGGGAGACTGTGACCTCCATTTGCCATATGATTCACCCAGAGATTGCCTCAAACTGTGGCAGTAGCGACCCAATGCCAGTGACTCTTAAGGTGACAGTGGCTCTGAACTTTTTTGCCTTTGGTTCCTGTCAAGGGTCAGCAGGAGATCTATGTGGTGTTTCACAATTTGCTACTCATAGCTGCGTCGAGTTGGTCACTGATGCTCTGTTCAGACAAGTTATGAACATCATTCATTTCTGGACCGATGAAACCAGCCAGGCTGAGTGAGCCAGAGGCTTCACTGAAATTGCTGGCTTTCCCCGCATCCAGGGTGCCATAGGTTGCACTCATGTGGACATAAAGGTGCCAGCGGGTGAGCCGGTACCTTTGTCAACAGAAAGCTTCCATTTCATCAATGTCCAGATTGTTTGCGCCCACCAGGACACAGATTTTGCGGGTCTGCACCAGGTACTGGGCAGCTCTCATGATGCATATGTCCTGTGGCACTCCCAGGTGCCAAGGCTCTTTGTCGCTCCAGCTCGGTTGGATGGTTGGCTCCTGGGTGACAAAAACTAGCCCCTGAAAAGTTAACTCTTGACGCCACTCCATCACTCAAGGACAGAAAGTAGGTATAATAGAGGTCATGCCACTGTAAGGGCAGTAATTGATAGGACCATTGGCCTGCTCAAGATGAGGTTCTGCTGCCTGGGCTGATCAGGGAGGGCATGGCAATATCCTCCTGAGTGTGTCACACTTATTGTCATTGTGTGCTGCGCTCTGCACACTTTAGCTCTGTCAAGGGGGCCTTTTGGAGGATGAAGACAGTGAGGAAGCTCCCTAGGCCATAGAGACTCAACCCCCAGAAGGAAAAACAGTAAAAATTGGGAAATAAGAACACTGGTCTGAACTGGTCTTGTATATCTTAAAACGGGACACCAGTAAAACTGGGAAATAAGAGTACTGGCCCGAACTGTTTTCTCCTTCTGGGCTGATGAGGAGCAGGAGGAGGCTCAGGGTGAGGACGTGGCTACAAAAGTGATAAACTGTGTGGGAGGCAGAGAGACCAGGGAGACCTTGATTCTCCATTCAGTCAGCTAGGCATCCAAGGCAAGGCTTGAAAATGAGGGCAAGGATAATGCCCCATTACTGAACATCCCTGAATAGGCCATCCTGTGACCCCCTCAAGTCAACAAACTACCTCGTATCTGTCACAAGCCACTCCCATGCCCAGCACCGATGAGAAACATAAAACACATTCAGACCACAAAACAAAATAACACCTTTAAATGGAGGTCATATTTACACAATTTTTCAACTGAGGTAATATCACCCATGACAACTCTTCTGTTAAAGTGCCATAAGCTTCCGCTTTTGAGTGCTGCGTCTTGATGCACACCCCCCCTTCTCCGCCTTACTGGCAGCAGCATTAGAGGCAGCCTCCTGAATGTGATGTCCTTTCGGCCCTGATTACCTTGGTGGACATCCTCTGGCTGGCCGAGCCTGTGCAGGCACTGCCTGGGAGATAGCGCCCAACACCATGGCTGGGTACACCTCAGATGTTGCGGCCTCATCAGATGCCACGGGCACTGGCAGAGGGTGGAGGAGCTGTTGTCTTCATCTGGAGCACCCTAACAGAAGCCAGCAAATGTGATATGCAGCTGGTCCACCAGCGTGAGGTTGGTTTGAACAATCCTGTTCACCATTGATGGACATTAAAACTACAAAAGCAAATGACGATAAAGATGCAGGTACAGAATTGTCAAGTTCACATCCAGGATCATAAAGAAAGTATGTGGCAACCAGCCAAGTTTGACAAGGATTTGCCCAGAACCAAGATCCTATGAAGGCATTACACACAAAGGTGCAAGGGCGAGATGCAACCGAGGACAAATCAGTTGCATTCCAGCTCCTAAATCAATGTACATCCTATTGCATCTAAGATAAGATCCCAAATGGAACCAGGGACAACATCCGAGGGTGACAATCCCACAGATCACTGTGAGCAAGAAAAGAAACCTCCAGACAAAGTTATCATTACAAGATTTGGATGTATCAGCAGATTACCTTTATGCTTTAGAGCCTCATAGATTCATTAGTTCTATGCACTTACATAATGGTAATGAAACATGAACATGTATTGTAAATCATTATACTTATTTGGAAGGGGAAAGTTTCTTTAAAGAGAAAGGTGCATGTTTTAATATGCCTTTAAGGGATATCAGCATGACATCACTAGAAGTGAAATGTAGCATGTGATCCAGTCTTCATTTCATTTTTGCTTTGATCAGAGCACACACTCAGCTCTGATGCCTTCATGCTTAATACTTATGTATAACTGTTCTCATGTGTCTGATCTTAATAAATGAATCCAAAACATGTTTTCCCAATCCATTTTGAGAGATTGATGCCTTATGTCTTGTACAGTAAATTAGCCCAAGGTATTGTATCAGCATAATAACACAATTTTCTGGCTACAACTGGATAGATAAGAATGGAATCAGGCAAGTGCAGTCCCAGCAAGGTCTATGACGGTGGAATGGCATTGAAGGAGGATGGTTGGTGATCTGTATTAAAAACTGCAGTGAGAACGAGGAACACTTTACCATTACCACAATCGCATAGGATGTTTTTTGTGACTTTTATAAGTGTCATTTTTGTACTGCGGCAGGGGCAGAAACCTGATTGGTGGGATTCAAACATGGAGTTCCGAGTATGATGGGCACAGATTTGAGAGGCAAGGATTTTGGAAAGGAAAGGGACGTTGGAGATGGAGCAGTAATGTTGTTGTTTACAAGGACAGTGGTTGATTTTTTTGAGAGGTGGGTCATGAGAGCAGATTTTAAGGATGAAAAGGACAGTAGATGAGAAGAGAGAACCATTAACAATATCAGTTAACATGGGAGGCAGGAGGGGAAATTGGATGTTCAGCAGTTTAGTGTGAATAGATTTGTGGGAGCAGCAGGTGGATGTCATGGTCAAGATGTGCTCCAAAAGGGAATGAGGAGAGAAAGGAATGAAATTAGGGAAAGATGTGAGTTCAGGGCTAGGGTGCGGGGACTATTAGAGGATGCTTGGGCCTGCGGGCAAGGAGAAGGCAGTTGAACAGATGGCCTCAATCTCAGTGACATAGGAGTCTGTTCTGCACATCATTGTAGGTGGTGAGGATGGAGAAGTCAGGGGAGCAGGGTGTAAGAAGATCATTTGCTGCATAAAATAGAGGCTGGGTTGTCTTTATATTCTAGGTGATCCCGGAATAGTGAGCAGTGTTTGCAGACAAAGAGATGTAGAAGAGAAATAAGATGCTACTGAACCACAAATTTAGTTTGGTCCTCCTACCACTCTGTTCCAGCTTACCCTGTGTCCAGTTTGGAAGTCTAAGGGATATATTTCTTAATTTTTTATGGTCAAGTGTTTCTGCCCTTCTTAAACTCAGACGATACCCAAATGAACTAATGGCTTTTGGCAAGTAGGAAAACCCCTTGCTGCCATGGATATCTCTCCTCTTTGGAGTTGTAGGAACAGCTTCTGAAGGGTGGCACACTAAAGTGCATGTCTCTTCAAGAGTGATCATTGAGAAGCCTATCATGGCCTTAAAGAGGTAATTTGCTGTCGAGGAATGACTTTATAATATGCTCCACATCATGTATCCTGCACACTTGTAGTCTGCTCTTCTGAGCAGGACTTTTTCATTCAGTTAGACCTGGACATGTAGTTTCCTGGGAAATGGTGCAAGCTGCTTTGGAGACAGTCAAGGTGTAGTGGAAGATCATTAGGAGGATTGTCACTCAGAGGAACCCTCAGCTACAGCTGTGAGCAGCATTTAAACTCAAATTATCAATGAAGTATTCTCATCTGTTTAACATTCTTTATCATTGTCACCATTGTCAAAACTTCTATTCCCTAATCTTCAAATAAATTACCAAGCTTTCAATCCATCCTAACACAATACATCAGACTCCTTTGGTCTTAAGTGGTGGTCTTGCAAGTCACAGAGCATGTGAGCATAAACGCACACTCCTTTAATACAAGAAATGTTACAATAAGCCAACCTGATCTTCCTTCATATCATGTTTGCCCTGATTCTGTAATAGCGTCCATTTTTATCAATTTCAACTATTTGTCCCGGGTACAAAAGAAAGGCCAGTGATGTTATAGGAGCAGGCAGAACAGGTAGAACCACTCCTGTGGTACAAAAGGCTTGTGATATTGAATGATTCTCCTCTTGTGGCAGCTTTCTCCTTGAAGGATCTGCTGCTGTTTGAACCTTTGGATGGCCTGGTGTCCGCTTCTATGTGTCACCTGTATGAGGCTTTGAGGGGGAAAGAACTCATGCTTCAACTGTGGCTCAATGGCTGTGTTCTCACTTGGGAATCAGAAGGTTATGGCTTTAAGCCCCATCACAGAGGTTTGAGCACAAAATGATGGCTAATACTCTAAAGCAGTTCTGAAGAAAAGCTGCAACACTGGACTTGTCACCTTTCAGCTGAGATGTTGAATCATGTTGATCTGCCTCCTCAAGTGGAAGTAAAAGACCCTATAGCAATATTTGAAAAACAACAGGGCAGATGTCCCCAGTGTCTTAGAAAATATTTACCCTACATGGATACCCATTAATTCTGGTTATTATCACAGTCCTGTTTGTGGGCTCCTCTGTGCAAATTAGCTATTGTGCTCTCTGCTTTGGAACAGAGACAACGCTTCAAAAGTATTTAATTGCTTTAGGATGTCCTGAGTTTGTGGAAGTCATTATATAAGTGTGAGCCTTTCTTTCATGCTTGGCACACGTTCTTGTTCTGAGAGATAGGACCTCACATTTATTGCCTCCGGCCATCACCATTCCACCAGACTCTGGGTCTATGTCTCTACTGATCAGCAGGTTGGCTGATCTAACAGATGCTGAAAGGCCTGATAGATTTTCAATAAGTGGATCAGAAATGTTCTTGAAGAAAAGATTGCCAGGCAAAATTACCTGAAGCCTTCATTGACCTTGGGACACAAAAATGGCAACATTTGTCTTCATTTTCATAGATACTTCCAGAGGTGTAGATTGCTGCCATGAGAGAAGGAAGAAAGGAATGTGCTTTGAGAAGTGAGCTTAGTTAAGAGAAAATGCCGCGGCAGTTAATCTAGCACGGGGGTGGGGGGGGAGGGGTGTGGTGGTGGGGAAGGGCTGGGGGAACATCTTGACTAATTGTTGGTTTTTAGTTTTCAAAAGGAATGAATGGAAACATTACATTCTGTAGGGCTGCAGTTTGATAAGATGCACTTCCTGGGGTTACTGTTTACATAAAAAACATAGAAACATAGAGAATAGGAGAAGGAGTAGGCCATTTGGCCCTTCGAGCCTCTCCACCATTCAACACGATCATGGCTGATCATCTATCTCGATGCTATACTCCTACTCTCCCCCATACTTATTGACTTTCTTAGTGCCTAGAAATCTATCTATGTCTATCTTAAATATATTCAGTGACTTAGCCTCCACAGACTTCTGTGGTAGAGATTGCAACAGGTTCGCTACCCTCTAGGTGAAGAAATTGCTCCTCATCTCAAACTTAAATGGCCTATCCGATATCCTGAGAAAGTGAATCCCTTCCAGACCGCCCTCCCCCCACCCTCACCACCACCCCCACCCCCCCCCCACCCCCCCAAGCCCGAGGAAACATAAGGCAGACTTCATGGCCCCTCCCAACAGTATGATTTTCCAGTCCCACCGAAGTCAATGGGCTTTTGAACAGCTTGCTGCATTTTACACTCCGGCACCCGCCGCAACGGAGCAGTAAAATTCCGCCCATCATCCCAGTCTAGCCAGCCAAGTCAGAATTTTATATGTTTCAATGACAGCACCTCTCATTCTTCTAAACTCCAGTGAATACAGGCCTAGTCAACCTAATCTGTCCTAATATGACAATCCTGCCATGCCAGGAATAAGTCTGGTGAACCTTCGCTGCACTCCCTGTATGGCAAGTATATCCTTTCTTTGTTAAGGAGACAAAAACTGCACACAATACTCCAGGTGTGGTCTCACCAAGGCCCTGTACAGCTGTAGTAAGGCATCCTTGTTCCTGTAGTCAAATCCTCTTGCAATGAAGGCCAAACTAACATTTGCCTTCCTAACTGCTTGCTGCACCTGCATGCTTGCTTTCAGTGACTGGTGTTAGGAATTAGAGATAGTTTAAGTACATTGTATTTGTATTTGTGGATGTCAGGAATAAGTTTTAGCTTTGAGTTTAAGTTTGATGTATGTTTCTGTATTGGTGTGTTAAGGGGAGAACTTGAGTGTTAGTTCCACTTTAAAGATGTCTGCATTTTAATTAAATTGTACAACTCTTGAAGGGAAGTTAAAACAAACACAAGGTAGAAAAACTGTGCTCTTGCCTAGCAACAGGAGTCCAAAGAGAGGGGGCCCCACAGATGCAGAGAGAAACAGAACAGCAGTTTTTTTAGTTCATTTGGAAACAGGGGCAAGGAGAAGCTGGACAGGAGGAAGCTGCAGAAAGCAGGTTTCCCCAAAGAACAGAAGAAGGAGGGTCTTGAGGAGACCTTCAAGTCAAAGGGAAAGAATAAGAATCTGGACACAGTAGAGAAAGGCTCCAAGTTTAAAGATGGAAAGCTGCAGGACCCAAGTTTAAAGCAAAATAGGCTTGTGAGAAGCCAGAAGATCCAAGGAGACAGCCAAAGATCTGACACACTTTACTATGGGCATGTGAAGCAGTGGTGTTCTGTTCACATGGCTGGGTATCTGAGAGTGTGTGGAAGGTGAAGCTTGAATACACGTCACCATATCCAGAAGAGAGGAACTTTGGAAGGATATTTCGAAACCCTGGAAGCAGACCCTTGTGGAAGGCGTCCGAGAGATAGTGTCATTTGGGAGAAGATTCCAAAGCGAGTCCTTTGAGAGTGCAGGTTGGAAACCGTTGTGTGAAAGATAGAGTGCAGTGAGAGCAATTGGCTTACAGTGTGACAAGCGTCTGGGGGGGAGTTGATCTATGGCATCTATTTGGGGTGGCATCTGTCACTTGGTTTAAGAGTGTGGTGTGTACTTACTGTGAACATTAGAGCATAAGACAGCTTTTGTAACCTGTGTTATTTCTTGTGTCATATATACAAATCTAGATATATATCTGTAATGGTATATTTGTGGTTGAAGGAGTATTGTAACCTATTTAATTTTTCCTTGTTTTATTAAATGTTTTATTCTTTTGTTAAAAGTTCATCCGCTGACACCTGTGAGCCTGTTCAGTAGACACCCTCCATGTTTCTAAACAAAAAGTAAAAGTTAGGATCTATCAAGCCAAGTTCCACCCTGGGACCAGGCTTGTCCAGTTGTAACATCAGCTGGGATCATAACACTGGTGCACAAGGAAACCTTTGTACATCAACATTTCCCAATCTATCACCACTTAAGTAACAAGCTGCCATTCTGTTTTTCCGACCAAAGTGGATAACTTCACACTTATCCACATTATACTGCATCTGCCATGTATTTGTCCACTTACTCAACTTGTTTAAATGCCTTGAAGCCTCTTTACATCCTCCGCACCACTCACATTCCCACCTAGTTTTGGGTCATTCAGCAAACTTGGGAAAATATTACATTTGGTTCCCTCAGCCAAATTAGTGATGTACATTGTGAATAGCTGGGGCCCAAACACTGATCCCTATGGTAGCCCAGTGGTTACCACCTGCCTCTCTGATAAAAACCCATTTATTCTTACTCTCTGTTTCCTATCTGCTAACCAATTCTCAATCCATCCCAATATATTACCCCCATCCCATGTGCTTTAACTTTGCACACCAACCTTTTATGTGGGACTTTATCAAAAGCTTTCTGAAGATCTAAATACACTGCATCCACTGGTTCCCCTGTTTCTATTTTACTAGTTAGGTCCTCAAAAAAAACTTCAGTAGGGTTTGTCAACATGATTTCCTTTCAATAAATCCATGTTAACTTTTTCTAATCCCATTGATATTTTCTAAGTGCCCTGTTATCACATCCTTTATAATAGACTCTAGCACTTTCCCTGCTAGGCTAATAGGTCTGTTATTCCCTATTTTTTCCCTCCCTCATTTTTTAAATAATGGGATTATATTTGTTACACTCCAATCTCCTGGGAATATTCTGGAATCTGTAGAATTTTGGAAGCTAACAAAAAATGCATCCACTATTTCCAAGGTTACCTCCTTTAGTACCCTGAGACGTAAATTATCAGACCATAGGGATTTATTAGCTTTCAGTCCCATTAATTTTTCCAGCACTGTTATTTTACTAATGCTAATTTTCTTCAATTCTTCCTTCTCACTAGTATTTCTAGGAAGTTATTTGTGTCTTTCTCCACAAAGATAGAACTAAAGTAGTTGTTAAATTGCTCTGCCATTTCCTTGTTTTCTATTATACATTCTCCTGCTGCAGACTGTAAGGGACTTACATTTGTCTTCACTAATCTTTTTCTTTTTGCATACTGAAAGAAGCTTTTATAGTCGGCTTTTATGTTCCTTGCAAGTGCCTCTATTTTTCCCCTCTTGATCAACATCTTTGTCCTTTGCTGAATTCTAAACTATTCCCAATCCTTGGGCTTGCTATTTTTTCGAGCAACTTTATATGCTCTTTGGATCTAATACTATACTTAATTTATTTTGTTAGCCATGGTTGGGCCACTTTTCCTGTTGTGTTTTTGCACCAGAAAGGAATTTGTAACCTGCAATGCCTGCATTCATTCCTTAAATAGTAGACATAGCCTATCCACCGTCATGCCTTTTAATGGGCCAGAATTTTGACATTGGCGTGCAGGGGCAGGCCCGACACACTGACGGGTAATATGACAAGCGGTGATGTCGGGCGTGCCTTCGCGATATTTTGGTGGGCGGGCCGCTATGAGCTCCGATGCATGCCCGCCATTAATTAACAGGCCTCTTAAGACCCTTGAGGCATTAATAGACTGAGATTTTGCAGAGCCCATGCGTTCTTCAAAGCGTCGTACAGGCGCAAAGGGCAGGTGGGTAGGCAACATCCACGGGTGAGATAAGAAGGGTGAGAAGGCTTGCCAGTGCTATTTGTTAGTTATTTATTTTTTAAACTTAATGCGACTTGCTTGTGTGAACAGGAGAACTTCAAATCTCTTCAAAGCTGCTTGTATAGGAATAACAGGTTTCAGGTCAGGACTCTGGAGTAAACATCATTCTTGGGGCCTTGCAGGTTTCAGGCAGCTATCCCTGACCCTGGGAATGGGGGTTGTGCTCTCCACTGGTGGCATCTCCTCTGAGGAGGAAGAGATGGCCAGAAGGGGGAGGAGGCCAGGAATCCATATTCAGCCTCCAAGGCAGCCACCTTTGGGAGGACAGGTGAAGGCACAAGGGACGCAGGGCTAACAGGAAGTGCAAGGTGGAAGGGGCCGCAGAAGATGCCAGTTTCATCAGGGTTTTCTGGCGGCTAAGCAGCTACCTCAACAGGTCTGAGGTACAGTGACAAAGGAGGCTCCATCTCTCAAGGGAGACAGTGACCTCTGTTTGTCAGATGAAAGGCCCTGAGATCAGTTCCAACTGTGTGGGTGGATAGCCCATGCCATTGGCGTTGAAGGTCATGGCTGCCCTCAACTTCTAAGCCTCCGGCTCTTTCCAGGGGTTGGTGGATGATCTTTGTGGTGTCTCCTAGTCAGCTGTCCATAATTGTGTCAAGCCTTTGGCAGATGCCATGTTCAGGCATGCATTGACTTTCATTCACTACCGCTGGGATAAAGCCAGCTAAGCGGAGCGAGACAGAGGCTTCTCAGCAATTGCTGGGCTCCCCCGCGTCCAGAGTGCAATAGTCTACACACGTGGCCATCAAGGCACCAGCAGGTGAGCCCAGTGCCTTCGTCAATAGGAAGGGCTTCCATTCCATGAACACGCAGATAGTGTGTGATCACAGGATGCTGATTCTACAGGTTTGTGTAAGGTACCCAGGCAGCTCCCATGATGCCAACATCCTGAGATGCTCCCAGGTGCCAAGGCTCTTCAGTGCTCCAGCCTGGATTGATGGATGGCTGCTGGGTGACAAGGGCTATCCCCTCAGAAGGTGGCTCATGACGCCTCTCCACCATCCAAAAACAGAGGCCAAGCGGCAGTACAATAGGAGCCATGCCTCCATAAGGGTGGTGATAAAGGGAACCATCAGTCTTCTCAAAATGCTCTTCCGATGCCTGGATCGTTCAGGGGATGCACTGTAATAACCCCCAATTTGTCTGGCACTGATAGTGGTTGCATGCTGCACTCTCCAAAATCTGGCACTGGAAAGGGGGGGACGCAGTGGAGGAAGAAAATGTTGATGCAGACGTTGATGCAGCTGCTCTGGCAGCAGACGATGAGTCCAGTAGTGAGTCCAAGGACAAGCATTCTCAGGAGAACGCTGAAGGGATAAACGCTGACCTGGGCAACCTCCAGGGTGGCAGGGACAGCCAGGAGGCTTTGATCCAATGATCCTTCAGCTAGCCCACCACAGATGGACCTCCAACACATGCCAGTGCTGCCGACTCCATATCTGATACCAGAGAGCAACATTTGCCCAGTTAGGAACATTAACTATGTGTCTTGCCAATAAAGCTCAATGACAAACAAGACACTCATAATACCATGGGTTCCCGTCCACCTGCAGAAATAATGAAGCACCCTGAACCTTGTTAAGAACTAAAGCATTTAATGTTTTCATAAAACAAAACAGAAAGGAAAGTTTACTCAGAGGTGTTGAGCTACAGATTGGCTAATAATTAACTAATAGTGGGGCAACAGAAAACCAACCGTGATAAGCCCGTGTTGTGCCTAAGGTGCCTTACACTGACGTTTTCGGATGCTAGGTCTAGGTGCTGTCCCCTCGCTGGCACTGGCTTTGGAGACAGCCTGCTCACTCTGCTGTCCTGTTGGCCTTGATGACCTTGGTAGGCGTCCCCTCGCCCCCAAAACAGCACTGTGGGTATAAGTGCACCACATGCAGTGGATATGGAAGTTAGCTCAGCACCACCCTCTCAGGGTCAACTAGGTATGGGCAATAAATGCTGACCCACCCAGCGAAGGCCACATACTGTGAGTGATTCAATGCAATAACTACATTCAGAATTGGCGGTGGGGGGGGCCGGCGGGAGCAACCTAACTGCTGTGCTAAGTGACCCATGCCAACACGGTACTCACCCTTCCCGATTGCAAGAGGTCATTAAAGCGCTTGCAACACTGAGACCAGGTGTGTCGCACCACATTGTGTGCGCTGACCCTTTCTGCCACCTCCTCCCAGGCACCTTTTGTCATGTGGGGGGGACCTCCTCCTCTGGTCCCTTGGCACGATGATTTCGCACCAAGCTGCTGCCTCCTCGAGGAGGGCAGCGAGACACTCATCCAAGAATCTAGGGGCACTATGCCCTGTCGACCTGCCCTCCTGCGTGGCCTGATCTCCGAGAGCGGCTCTCAGCAACCCTTCTGCGAGCCATTGTGGCCAGCCTTTGGAAAGCTGCCCGTGCGGTTTTTAAACAGGCCGCCGGGTTGCCATTGGACCTGGCGGCCATTGGAGTACCACCACCACCTGCACCCTCCCACTGTTCACGGGAACTGTGATTCACATTGGGCCGGCCTTAATTGGCCCACTCTCATAAAATGGTGGCACGGAGCCAATTGTGGGTGGCAATCAGCTCCGCATCTGCCAGCAGCCGCTCCCACCCAGCCCACCCGACATGTAGAAAATTATCCCCATGACGTTCCCCAATCTATCATAGTTCATGCCTCATACCTTTGTAGTTTCCTTTGTTTAGATTTAGGACCCTAGTTCCAGATCAGACGACTTACTTTCCACCCTAATGAAGAATTCTATCATGTTATGGTCACTGTTTCCTAAAGGACCCCACACATAAGATTATTAATTAATCCCTTCTCATTGCACAACACCAAATCTAGGATAGACTGCTCCCTTATTGGTACCTCAAAATACTGGTCTAAAAAATCTCGTAAACACTCCAGGAGTTCATCCATCACAGTATTATTGCTAATTTGGTTTGCTCAATCTATGTGTAAATTAAAGTCACCCATGATCATTGTAGTACCCTTTTTACATGCATCTCTAATTTCCTATTTAATGCCATCCCCTACCTTACCGCTACTGTTTGGAGTCCTAAAGACAACTGCCACTAATATTTTCTGTCCCTTGTTGCTTCTTAGCTTTACCTAGACTGACACTACTTCTTGATTTTCTGAGCCAATATCCTTTCTCACTATTACACTCATTTCATCCTTTACTAGCAATGCCACATCACCTCCTTTTCTTTTCTGCCTGTCCTTTCTAAATATCAAATACCCTTGGATATTCAGTTCCCAGCTTTGGTCACCCTGCAGTCTCTGTAATCACAATCATATTTTACACACTTACACCTATTTGCGCAGTTAATTTATCTACCTTATTGCAAATGCGCCAAGCATTCAGATACAGAAGCATCCATTGGAAGCATCAGATAGTGGGATCAGTTGCATTTATATGCCTGATATCTGTGGCTAATGGCCGAGGATCTATGGCAGGAGTTTGACTTTCTAAAGCTACACACACAAGAATTTAGAAAAATAAAAGGTAAAGAGATGGTTACTGAACCAGAAATGGACAACAATCATGGGGGAACCCACTGACAGCATTACCCAAATTGGTTTCTCATCTCTGAAAGAAAGAGAAGTGGAACCAAACTACAGCAGGAAAGTATTCAAGCTTAATGCAACAACGTGATTAAGCCCTGTTATCAATATCATAGATCTAACGGAGTGTACAGTACCAAATGTAAGCAGCTAATGTTTGAAGGGCCAATGTAAGGTTTGAAAGGACATTCTCATCTTTAAGGTTCCAAGCTGTTTCCATAATCTGGACCTACCTCTCTGGTGGTAGGACACAGCTTCGCACTTCTAGTGGCTAATATGCTATATTGCATTCTGCGCACCAGTCTTATGCTAGGTTGCTTATGGGCTACGAAGTGAGACTTCCTAGAAGAGCAACCAACTCTTTTAGGACTGATTCATAAGGAAAGGGTTCTAGAATCATACATAGAATCACAGATTCTGTACAGTGCAGAAGGAGGCCATTCGGTCCATCGAGTCTGCACTGGCTCTCTGATGGGAACTTATTGGAAACAATTATCAAAGACAAAATAAACTTTAATTTTGAAAGGCATGGGTTAATCAATGACAGCCAGCATGGATTTTTTTAAAGGCAAATCATATCTGACTAACTTGATTGAATTATTTGATGAGGTAACAGTGAAGAGAGATCATAATAGTGTATTAGATGTTATACATCTGGACATTTGGAAGACATCTGACAAAGTGCCACACACTAATCTTGTTAAGGAGAAAATGGAGGTATGGGCATGTCATTGGTTCAGTGACTGGAACAGAAGAGTGGTAATGGATGGATGCTTTTCAATTTGGGAGGTGATTTGCAGTAGTGTGCATTATCCCTTTCAATTTTTAGCAGCATTATAAGGTTTGCAAATGATATGAAACTTGGCACTGGAATAACTAGTGGTGAGAATATTTGTAGATTTCCAGGTGACATAAACATGATGGTTGAATGGGCAGAAGCATGGCAGTTAGTTGCATAATGGTCACTACATTTTGGATTGGTTAAGGCAAACTCGTTAAGATAACAAAAGCTCAGGCATTTAATAAACACGATGTAAGATAAATCACCAGCTTGTTCTTTGATGAGAAGTTAAGGTGAACGTGTTAAGTATTCAACTCATGCCATTTGATTAACATTATTTTAAAGGCTTATTCATACAACATTCATATGTTTACACAAATAAATGTGTAAATTGAAGAGCCTTTAGAATAATAATCATAAAATCACAGAATAATATAACACAGAAGGCAGGAATTCTGCCCATCATGTCAAAGCTATCCGATTAATCCGGCTTCCCTGCTCTTTTCTCATAGCCCTGTTGTTATGTCTTCTGCTTTCTATAAGTTAGAAATAATCACACTTCAGATTCAAAATGCTGGTGCTTCATTGAGTTTATTACTTTCTGCTCTCCATCTGGCTGGTGGACTGTTAGACTGATATATTGTTACTCAGCACACAACTCCAGTGCAGCAAGAATGTGGCACTGTGGGATATATATTCACATAACAATTAGTTCCTAGCTTTTTATGAATAATATAGCAATAAAACATCCCTCTCTTTAAAAAAAAACATATAAAGTGCCTCTACATCAATGTAATTGTTCCAATAACATTTTTTTTTCTAAACTGAAGATTAAAAATTTATTTCTATAAATAAACTGAACTCTACAATAAACTTTTATAGCTTGTTTTCTTTTCTCAAAATACTATTTATGATATTGCTTAGGTAGTAGGGTGATTTGCCTCCATCTAGTAGATCTGACATTCGTCACTCAATGGTGAGGTGGCATGCTGCACAGGCGATATTCTGTGCCTTACGCTTGGTGTTGTCGGCATTGTGCTTGATGTTGCTAATGTCGTGTCACTTGCTAGTGAAATTGTTGATGTTCTACTGATTGTTGGTGATGCTGTTGATGTTGTCTCACTGGTTAATGATGTTGCTGGTGTTGCTGATGAACTTTTCTGTTTTTTCAGCTCTGGTGTAGGTTGAATATGGATTCTGTTCCTTCTCATTTGCTTACTGGGTTTTGGTCTAATGATGTATGGCCTTGAAGTCTCAGCAACACCAACAACATTGGCTTAGTTTGAGGTTTTTGTGATTGGATCCTGTATATGTACAGTTTTTCCTTTTGACAACTCAGGTCAGGGTTTAGCCAGGCTTGTTGAAGTGTTGACCCCCCCTGTACATCAGTGAATAATTGTCTTACCTCCTCCTGGTCACTCAAAGGGCATATCTTGCTTGGCAGATTTGTCTTATACTTTCTTCCATTAAATAGCTCTCAGGTGGTTTTATGTCAGCCATGAAAGATGTGGATTGAAGTGACAATAAGGTAAGGCCTGGATCATCCTATGTGTCCCAGAATTTTGTGAGAGTTCTCTTGACCATCTGGACTTGTCTTTCTATAAATTGTGTCCTTTGGGTAATGTGATGCTGAAGTGGTGATGTTGAACCATACTGTCAGTGAATTCCTTAAATTCTCTGGAGATGAATTGGGTTCCTTTAACGCATATTGTCCTTTCAGAACTTGTATGGTTGAGATGAATGTTGTACCTCTCTAATCTTTCACCTTGTGGGTAAAAGGGAGCTTTGGGTAAAAACCTGCATCTATGAGATACCATTCTTCATTGTGTGTGAAAAATTGGCTCCCACAGTATATCATGGTCTGGGTGGTGTTTCAGTAGCTCTCACCAATTTTTGCTGCTGTATATTTCTATATGTCTGGTATACATTGCATGTAGAAATCATTCTTTTGATGTCTTTTTAGATTCCTATCCAGCACATATTGACCTAGCTGTCAGCTACATTTCTCCATTCCTATGTGGCCTTCATGTATCTTCTGGAGAAGTTCTTCCTGCATTGTTTTGGATATGATTATCCTGAGTCTGGTTAACAGAGCTTCCAGTGAGCTGTCATCTCTGATAGACCAGTACTGCCGTGTTGCTGGCTGTGTTTGCTGTATCTTGTCAGATCATCGTTGAATCACTTACCGAGTCTGCATCTGTAACTCTTCATCGTTGCTGGTCTCATCTCTAATTTGACACAATTTTGGTAGTGTTACAATCACTAGATGATGGACTTTTACACCTGGATCTTTTACCTCATGTTCCTAATGTGACAGCAACTGAGATAGGATATCTGTTAACACCATTTCTCTTCCCAGCTTGTATTTCAGACGTCATCAGCCTCCCAATACATCATGGGTTAGAACGGTGTGTTTATTGGTGTCGCAGCCATCTCATGGACAGGTTTTTACATCCTGCGGGTAATATTTGGGTTGGTGGGCGCACGCTAGAGCCGGCAGCGCGCCCACCAACAATTAAGAGGCTTATTAAGGCCATTAATCCATTAATTAAAAGCTATTTTTTGCTGCCCGACCAATCTTACGGTAGACAGGCCGGCAAATCGGCCAGGCGGCCTTTTGTTTTTTTTTATGAAACCTCATCCACAGGGCAGGATGAGGTTTCCACAATTAAATGGAAAATAAATACAACATTTTGGGCAGAATTTTCACTCTGCTTATGTGATTGTGAGTAGGCCCCATGTCAGGGCATTTTTTTTTTTCAGATTTAAAAAATCTTTCTTTTTTGATTTTAAAATAGTTCAGCTCGCGGAGGCAGTTCCCTGCCTTCAGGGAGCTTTCAGTGCCGCGCACGCTCAGGCCTTAGGGCTCCCACTCCTCTCGCCCCCACCCTGGCAGCGCAGCGCTTCTCAGCACAGCTCTCATGCTGGCTGGCCCACCCACCACTCCCGCCCGCCGGCCCGAAAACCCTGCCCCATGACTCACAGCCATGTCTTCATGATCCACTCAGCTTTACTCTCTCGCTCTCTCTCTCTCTCTCTCTCTCTCTCTGAGACTAATTCGGGTTGATTTTTCAAACTAATTCAGTGTTCAGCTCATTTAAAATATTTGGGTTTTTACTCACGTGCCAGAATGTTATGTCTTCTGATTCCCATAAGTTAGAAATAATCATAGTTTAGGCTCAAAACGCTGGAGCTTCATTGCATTTTCATTGCATTTTTCTCACTTCCCTCCATCTCGTTGGTAGATTGGTAGATTGACACATTGTTACTCAGCACATAACTCCAATACAGCACTGAATGTGGCACACCATGATATATATATATAGATAGATATGAATAATATAACAATATAACAGCTGTAATTTTTTTCTATACAATTCCCTTTTGAAAGTTGCTATTAAATCTGCTTCCACTGCCCTTTCAGGCAGCACATTCTAGATCAACTACAAAATGTTTTCTCATTTCAGCTCTGGTTCTTCTTGCCAATCTGTGTCTTCTGGTTTCTGTGCCTTCTGTCACTGGAAACGGTTTTTCCTTATTTGCTCCATCAAAATCATTCATGATTGTGTGTATTTCTTTCAAATTCCCTATTCTATTGAGGACAAACCCACCTTCTCTCGTCTATATATTTAACTGACGTCTCTCATCTCTAATACCATTCTTCTAGCACATCTCATCAGAACCCTCTCCAAGGCTTTGACATCCTTCCTAAAGTCCGGTGCTTAGAATTGAACACAATACTCTAGCTGAGGCCTAGCCAGTGTGTTATAAAGGTTAAACATAACTTACTTGCTTTTGTTCCTTATTCCTCTATTTGTAAAGCCAAGGATCCTATTTGCTTTTTCAATAGCCTTCTCAATTTGCCCTGCCAACTTCAAAGATTTGTGTACATATACACCCAGATTTCTCTGTTCCTGTAACCTTTTAAAATGATAAATTTAGTTCATATTGCCTCTCTTCATTCTTCCTGCCAAAATGTATCAATTCACATTTCTCTGCATTAAATTTTATCTGCCATGTGTTTGCCAAATTTACCAGATTGTTTATATCCTCCTGAGGTCTGTTACTATCCTCCTCATTGTTCACTACATTTCCAATTTTGCATCATCTTTATGCCGTACATAACAAAACCCAGGTCATTAAAATATATCAGAAAGAACGGTGGTCCTGATACCTTGGGAACGCCACTGTATACGCCAATCCAGTTTGAAAAGAAAACCCTTTCACCACTAATTTCTGTTTCCTGTCTGTCAGTCATTTTGTATCCATGTTACCACAGCCCCTTCAATCCCATGAGCTTTAATTTTGCTAACAAGTCTATTATGGGGAGAATTTTCTCCCCATTGCGGGGGAGGGGTTTGGGCAGGAGCGGTGGCAAGTGTGCACGAAGCCGATTGCCACCCGCAATCAGGCTGAGCGCCGCCATTTTATGTAGCAGGCCAATTAAGGCCCTCCCAGTGTGACACGCACCCGGAGTGCTGAGCCAGGCGGCAGCTGAGTCTGGGCCTGCGTTCTTTCGCACATGCATGCAAAAGAGTGCAGAAATCTCCCTGAGGCACAGAGCTGCCTCAGGGCGATTAGTTTAAGTTCAGAAAAAATTAATAAAGGAGAAAAAAAATGTTAAGATATGTCCCCTCATGTGAAACTGTCACATGAGCTGGGATATGTCTATTAATTTTATGAAAAATTTTTACAAGACTTTAAAAACCTTCATGAAACCTCATCCTGCCCGTGGATGAGGTTCCATGAAAAATGTGAAGGCTGCCTGGGCTCTTTGCCTCAGTTTATTGCTTTAAATGGTGGTTATTGGGCCTTAATAGGCCTTTGACAGTTCAGCGGGTGTGCAGCCAACTCAACCATGTGCTTGACAAACTGAAAACCTGAATTATGCACGCCCAACGTCACCGTGCGTCACTTTACGTTCGGTCAGGTCGGGCGTGTGCCCATCCGACAAGCTAAACATTCAGCCTTTGGTTCCGAATTATTGGCCTTGATTTTGAAAGGGCTGCAGATGCGGAAACAGTGACAGGAAAGACTGCCAATTATGCCTTTAATGGACCAATCAAAGCCAAATTAAGCCAGTCGGGCTCCTTGTTGAAGCAGAGTTCCAGCTAGCGGCAAATGGAATGTCAGCATTCGATCCAGAGCTTTTTAACCTCCTCCCTGTGGCTGAAGTATTAAATACTTTACATCTGAGTTCGCACAGGAAGCAGCTGATATGTAGGTTCCTGTAAAAGACAAGAGGAAATGTATAGACATGACAATAAAGGATAGGAAAGACATATTAGAAAGGTTAGCATTCCTGAAAGTGGGGAAGCCATTAGCTTGGAAAAATTACATCCTAAGAATTGCTTAAAGAAGCAAGGGTAGAAATAGCAGATGAATTGATCACAATCGTTCAATCCTCATTCAAATCAGGAACAGTGATGGAGGACTGGAGAGTTATAAACACTATAATACTATTCAAGAAAAAGGAAATGGATAAACCTGGAAATACAGGCCAGCCAGCCCAACATCTGTGATGGGGAAGTAATTAGAAATCATTATCAAGGGCAAATTAACCTTACATTTGGAAAGGCATGGGTTACAAGGAGAACTAGCATGAATTTGTTAGAAGTAAATTGTGCCTGAATAATTTGATTGAATTCTTTGACGGGGTAATGGAGAAGGTCGATAACGATGGTGTTGTAGGTGTTATGTATAGACTTTCAAAAAGCATTTGACAAAATGCCGCATAGGAGGCTTATTAAGAAGATTGAAGTATTAAGGAGAAAATGATGGTATGAACACAATGGGCTGGATTTAATGCTCCCCCTGCCAGCATGTTTGAAGGCAGAGGGCTTGTTAAATCTAGCGGTCAGCTTGCCCACTGCCTACCCGCCCACTCTGCCACCATGGCAGTTGTACCAGTGGCAGGGATGATGTCAGTAGGCCCCCCCCACATCCCATTACCCCCGCCAGTGGGCCAATTGAGGCCCATAAGTGAGCAATTAATTCCCACTTAAGTGCTACACATTGCCGCGACCAGGGTTTAACTGGGAGCGGGGGACGCCCACGCCTAGTCTCCAGCCTGGCAGGTTTCCCAGCAGGGGCTGGTGGTGGGAAGGATGCCCCCTCTTTAACACTCTCACCCCTGGGCCCATCGGAGGGCAGTTCAAGGTTTTCTGCCCTCCCTCCATGGCCTCTCAAACACAAGGCCCCTCACCCACTTGCCCCCTCACAGGAGCCTGCCACCTTGGCACCCAGTGAGAATCCCAGGCACTTACTCAAATCCCAATCCAGTACTGGACAACTTTAAGTTCTGGAGAGCTGCTGGCCTCTGATTGTCCGGCAGTGCGCTGAGGCAGCATGTCCTGTCCCTGAGGGATGGAAATCCCACCTCCGGTCTATTAACGACCAATTGGCAATGGCTGCAGGGCAACCAATGCTCCCCATGGGGAGCTGCTCTGAACCTTTTAGCTGGCAAGTTTAGAGGGGTGGGGGAGGATGCAGGAATCAACTGCCTCGTACAATTCAGCTCAACATTGATTCGGTAACAGGAAGAAAAGGCTGGTGCTGGATGGATGTTTTTCAGACTGGGAGGTGATTTGCAGTGGTGTTCACCAAGTATACCACTCAGAAGGACATGTATAACAGATGCATGGGAACATCACTAGCTGCAATTTCCTCTCCAAGCCACACACTATCCTGACCTGGAACTGTATCACTGTTCCTTCACTGTCTCTGGGTGAAAATCTTAGAACTCCTTTCCCAATAGCACTTTGGGTCTACCTACACCACATGGACTGCAGTGGTTCAAGAAGGCAGCACCCCACCACCTTCTCAAGGGCACTAAGGGATGGACAATAAATATTGGCCTTGCCAGAGATACCCACATTTTCTGAAAGAATAAAAAATATATATTTGGAGTTAGGTCATAGATCAGCCTTAATTTCATTGAAAGGTGGAACAGGTTCAAGCGGCTAATGGTCTATCCTTGTTCCTATGTTCTTATTATCCCATTGTTATCAAAACCATGATTATCAACGGGCTCGTCAAAAAAAGACACCCATAACTTCTCTATCTACAAACTACTACTTCTTTCTCCAACCTCCCTTTCCTCTCCAATGTCCTTAAATATGAAAAAAAAAACAGAATAACCTGGAAAAACTCAGCAGGTCTGGCAGCATCGGCGGAGAAGAAAAGAGTTGACGTTTCGAGTCCTCATGACCCTTCGAGAGAACTTGAGTGAGTCCAAGAAAGAGTTGAAATATAAGCTGGTTTAAGGTGTGTGTGGGGTGGTTGGGGGGAGAGAGAGAGAGAGAGAGAGAGAGAAGTGGAGGAGGTTGCTGTGGTTGTAGGGACAAACAAGCAGTGATAGAAGCAGATCATCAAAAGATGTCACAAACAACAGAACAAAAGAACACATAGGTGTTAAAGTTGGTGATATTATCTAAACGAATGTGCTAATTAAGAATGGATGTTAGGGCACTCAAGGTATAGCTCTAGTTGGGGTGGGGGGAGCATAAAAGATTTTAAAATATTTTAAAATAATGGAAGTAGGTGGGAAAAGAAAAATCTATATAATTTATTGGAAAAATAAAAAAAGGACGGGGGAAACAGAAAGGGGGTGGGGATGGGGGAGGGAGCTCAAGACCTAAAGTTGTTGAATTCAATATTCAGTCAGGAAGGCTGTAAAGTGCCTAGTCGGAAGATGAGGTGTTGTTCCTCCAGTTTGCGTTGGGCTTCACTGGAACAATGCAGCAAGCCAAGGACAGACATGTGGGCAAGAGAGCAGGGTGGAGTGTTAAAATGGCAAGCGACAGGGAGGTTTGGGTCATTCTTGCGGATAGACCGCAGGTGTTGTGCAAAGCGGATGCCCAGTTTACGTTTGGTCTCTCCAATGTAGAGGAGACCACATTGGGAGCAACGAATGCAGTAGACTAAGTTGGGAGAAATGCAAGTGAAATGCTGCTTCACTTGAAAGGAGTGTTTGGGTCCTTGGACGGTGAGGAGAGAGGAAGTGAAGGGGCAGATGTTGCATCTTTTGCGTGGGCATGGGGTGGTGCCATAGGAGGGGGTTGAGGAGTAGGGGGTGATGGACGAGTGGACCAGGGTGTCCCGGAGGGAACAATCCCTACGGAATGATAATGGGGGGGGTGAAGGGAAGATGTGTTTGGTGGTGACATCATGCTGGAGTTGGCGGAAACGGCGGAGGATGATCCTTTGAATGCGGAGGCTAGTGGGGTGATAAGTGAGGACAAGGGGGACCCTATCATGTTTCTGGGAGGGAGGAGAAGGCGTGAGGGCGGATGCGCGGGAGATGGGCTGGACACGGTTGAGGGCCCTGTCAACGACCGTGGGTGGAAAACCTCGGTTAGGGAAGAAGGAGGACATGTCAGAGGAATAGTTTTTGAAGGTAGCGTCATCAGAACAGATGCGACGGAGGCGAAGGAACTGAGAGAATGGGATGGAGTCCTTACAGGAAGCGGGGTGTGAGGAGCTGTAGTCGAGGTAGATGTGGGAGTCGGTGGATTTGTAATGGATATTGGTGGACAGTCTATCACCAGCGATTGAGACAGAGAGGTCAAGGAAGGGAAGGGAATTGTCAGAGATGGACCACGTGAAAATGATGGAGGGGTGGAGATTGGAAGCAAAATTAATAAATTTTTCCAGGTCCCGACGAGAGCATGAAGTAGCACTGAAGTAATCATTGATGTACCGGAGAAAGAGTTGTGGAAGGGGGCCGGAGTAGGACTGGAACAAGGAATGTTCCACATACCCCATAAAGAGACAGGCATAGCTGGGGCCCATGCGGGTACCCATAGCCACACCTTTTATTTGGAAGAAGTGAGAGGAGTTGAAGGAGAAATTGTTCAGTGTGGGAACAAGTTCAGCCAGACGGAGGAGAGTAGTGGTGGATGGGGATTGTTCGGGCCTCTGTTCGAGGAAGAAGCTAAGGGCCCTCAGACGATCCTGGTGGGGGATGGAGGTGTAGAGGGATTGGACATCCATGGTGAAGAGGAAGCGGTTGGGGCCAGGGAACTGGAAATTGTTGATGTGACGTAAGGTGTCAGAGGAATCACGGATGTAGGTGGGAAGGGACTGGACAAGGGGAAAGAGAAGGAAGTCAAGATAATGAGAAATGAGTTCTGTGGGGCAGGAGCAAGCTGAGACGATCGGTCTATCGGCGCCGTTCTGTTTGTGGATTTTGGGTAGGAGATAGAAGCGGGCTGTCCGAGGTTGGGCGACTATCAGTTTGGAAGCTGTGGGAGGAAGATCCCCAGAGGAGATGAGGTCAGTGACAGTCCTGGAAACAATGGCTTGATGTTCAGTGGTGGGGTCATAGTCCAGGGAGAAGTAGGAGGAAGTGTCTGTGAGTTGACGCTCAGCCTCCGTGAGGTAGAGGTCAGTGCGCCAGACGACAACAGCACCACCCTTGTCAGCGGGTTTGATGACAATGTCAGGGTTGGACCTGAGAGAATGGAGTGCAGTAAGTTCAGAGAGAGAGAGATTAGAATGGGTGAGAGGAGTAGAGAAATTGAGACGACTAATGTCGCGCCGACAGTTCTCAATGAAAAGATCAAGAGAAGGTAAGAATCCAGAGGGAGGGGTCCAGGTGGAGGGAGAGTATTGGAGGTGGGTAAAAGGATCCGTTGAACGGGGAGAGGACTCCTGCCCAAAGAAGTGAGCCCGGAGACGAAGACAGCGGAAGAAGAGTTCAGCATCATGCCGAGCCCGAAATTCATTGAGGT
Organism: Carcharodon carcharias; assembly: GCF_017639515.1. Lineage (NCBI taxonomy): Eukaryota > Metazoa > Chordata > Chondrichthyes > Lamniformes > Lamnidae > Carcharodon > Carcharodon carcharias. Next base: position 139,809,186 of record NC_054477.1, read on the forward strand.
GAAAGCGTAAGGGTATGAAACTAAGTCCTTTGCTGAGCACTGAACGTTCTTAAATATGAATCTCTTCCAAACCTGTGCCCACCTTTCTTGCAACTCATATTTGAATAACTCCAGTCAGTTTTTACCTACATTACTCTACCAAAGTCACATAAAAGCCTGAGTAGGACATTTAGTCCCTCAAACCTGCTATTATTTCCAATTATGGCAGATCTGCAACCTAACTCCAGGTAACTGACCTTTCCCCCTATCTCTTCACATCTTCGGTTCCCAAAAATCTATTGATCTCAGCTAGGTTTAAAATTTACAATCGAGCTAGCATCAATTGACATTTCTAGAAGTGTTCTAAACTTCTACTACACTTTGAGTGTAGAAGGGTTTCCAATTTCATGCCATGAAAATCCTCTAATTTTTTAGACTATGGCCCCGAGTCTTGGATTCCCTGACCAGCAGAAATAGTTTCTCTGTAAATACCAAATCTATTCCCCTACTTTCATTCATTCGTTCATGTGTGGTCTGCCCACAGGCAGGTCCTCAGTTCAGTGTCTGCTGATGCTTAAACTAGAGCTGTTTTGTTGGCAGCTTTTGTCAGTGATGGTCTGCCATTGCTTTTGACTTTCAGGGACAGAGTGGGGAGGAGTTCCCAAGTCTACCTCATCTAAAACAGGAATTGAACTCATGCTGCTGGTGTTATTCTGAACCACATGTGAGCCATCACACCAACTGAGCTAACCAGACCCTTCTTTTCCCATCAATAGCTTTAAAATTTTAATGAAATCCCACCTTAACCTTTTTAAATTTCAGGAAGCATAATCCTAGTTTGTTTAACCTCTCCTCGAATTTAATCCTTCTTGTCCTGATAACATTCTGGGAAATCTATGCTGTGCTCACTCCAATGTCAATAACTTATTTCTAAAATTGGTGCCCAGAACTGCTCAGCGTATTGTATCTGTGGTCTAACCAGGAATTTGTAAAGCTGTATTATAACTTCTAACCCTTTGAATATTCCTCCAGATATAAAGACCAGCATTCTGTTAGCCTTTTTGATTGTTTTGCATACCTCTTCCTGGCATTTTAATAACCAAAGTCTCTGGGTCTCCACTGTTTCTAGCTTTTCACCATTTAAAAAGCTCTGTCCTTTTTAGGTCCAAAATGGATGACCCAACATTTACTTTTATTGGAATCCTCTGTGACTGTGACCAAGATGCAATTGTTCTCCTCAATTCCCTAGGCCCTTCTGTGACCTTTTATGCAGTCAGTCACACCATCCTCTTTGAATCACACAATTATACACCACAGCATTAAGCCATTTGGCACATCATGCCTGTGATGGTTCATTGACAAATCAATCCAATTGGCTGGCTGGCTGCCTGTTTTCAATGAGTACAGTGATCAAGGAGTTAGCTATCTGTTACATGCTTTAAACATTGGTTAACTGCTAATGACACAATTTGGCATGTATGCCTTTGAAGTCAGACCTGTGACTGGTGGATCCATAGCATGGACAAGTGCTTCTGTGCGGGTGTCAGTTATCACAAGTCTGCTTAATGCTAATTTTTAATTAATAACATTATTAAAACAAATTAAAACATCAGGCTTTTTGTATAATAAATGGATATGATTTGTGATGTTTTTGTTTTTTTCTAATGAGCTCTGCATGTTAAGAGTTACTAATTAGGACGTTTAAGGTTACAGATGCATTCATTACCACCAAAGAGAAACAAAAATCAAACCGCAAGCTTCTTATTGCTGTTGACATCAATGGATCATAAAAGAACTTTCAATAAGAAAAGAAAATGTCATTATTTCTCTACAGGTTTCTTGACCTTTACTGCAATCTGCAGTCAGCCAGTACCCTGATGATTTAACACAGGCTCCAGCTTATTCAATTATTACTGAACCATGATCTGAATATTCGTTATATATTCAATATTTAAGTGCTAATGAAAATGCATTGATTCTTCTAAAATTCATTATTACACAACATTATTCTTATAGCAGGCTTGGAGACATATGTCTCCCTATTCAGCTATTTTGGTGTATGGTGCTTTTAGTTAATTCATTTTGCTTTATTTTCTGTACTGCACTATCAGTAGGGGTCCGGGTTCAAGTGAATACTACACTCTAAGCAATATATTTATATATATATATATATATATATATATATACACATATTGCTTAGAGTGTAGTATTCACATATATATATTTTTTTTTTAATTGCACAGATTGGCATTAAAATGTTATTAACATCACAATGGACATTGGTTAATGCAACCTCCATTAGTGAAATGTAAAAAAAAATAATTTTCTTAAATTATATATAATTATATTTTTAAAAAGCTTACCTTACAATGACAATTTCAGCAGGGTCTGGTTCCTGGTAGTTTGATAGATGGCAGCTTACAGCTGTCTCACTGCTCCATGTGTTTTCCTGCATGTAACAATAACTACTTCAGTGGGAAAAGTAGCTGATTTTGCAAAGCATTGTCAGATCTAACATTGTGAAAGTTTCTTACTTGTGAGTATACATTTTATATTATCTATTATAGCTTGTAATCTGAAGTTTGAAATTCTACATAAGTCTGTTTTGGTAATTAGTGAGGAAGATTAAAATTCAGACATTACAGTTACATTCAAAAGGTCATAACATAAATACAGATGAGGAAGTCTATTCAACTTCATCTTATTTCATCCATACATAAAGAGCCTATAGTTCCTTCATGGTAGTATCAACCTGTTTCTTAAATAATCGAACCATTTTAATCTACTCTGTGCCCATTACATGTATTAATAAAACTCTGTATGAAGGATATTCCTTTTTCCTGATCTGTGTGGGTCAGGGCTGAACCTCCACTCATTGCCCTAAGCTTGTCAGGACTCCAATCCATTTTCCTGTTTCAGGGGTCATTATATGTCAGATGGGCTCCTGTTAGGATCCACGCCAGTATGGAGCAGCCTGCCACTGCCATCTGGTGGTGCTTCAAAGAGATTGTCATTGCAGCATCTGATGAAGATGAGGCGAGATGACAGGAGGCACAGAACTCTGAGGATAATGGGAAGGAGAAAAGCTCTCTACAAATCCATCTCCCCAAAAAAGTAGCATGCCGTATCAGTTTATCATGAACTGACTTATTTACAAATAATCCTTTGACACATTTAACTAATATTTGTCCTCTTGCCTGTACTAATATGATGACCCACATAATGTTAGAAATGCAGTTGCTGATTCTTTTTGAAGTATAAATCATACGCCTGGGCAAGTGCTGATGATTGACCTTTGAGTGCCTTGGTAGCAATGTAGTGCCGGTTGGCTATCCACTCACCCCCATGCATATTTTACCCATGGTGAGAGAGGTGGTGGACAGCCCACTCACTCAAGAGCTAATTGAGGCCCTTAAGTGACCAATTAATGGTCACTTAAGGATATCTTCCCACTAGGGTTGGGATTTTACCTATAGTGAGGAAGACCAGTTGCAAGTGTCCAAATCTGGCGGCAATGTGGGCTCACTGGGGGAAATGGGTGCCCTTGTTTGGGACCTTGATCCCGCTAAAGGTCTCCCTAAAGATATCCCCTCCCCTCCCACCCCCACCGTTCCAAACCCAGTGCCCCCCGCACCCCCGACTGCATCTCCCGGCCAGCCTGGCCCTGCCGTGATCTGGGATTTGTCTTCTTCCGGACTCCATGGCTCTTCTGCAGAGATTGCTGCAGTCCCAGCTCTGGCCACAGCTCTTGGTGGTGCTGCTGAGGCATGAGAGGTGCCGGCCATTTGATTGGCCAGCAGCTTTCAGAAGTGGTTACCAGAAGCTCTAATGGCGGCGAAATGGCTGCCTCAAGCCAAAAAACAATGCACGGCAGCAGTTAAATAGCTATGGGGCAAGGCAGCCAAGTGCGGGTGGGTTTATCCCCAACTTTTATAATGGGAATGAGGATCCCATCCCCAACATAAAATTTAGCCCATAAGTGACTGTTAGACTAGACAGCTAAAACCACAACACTAAAATGGGCAGAAAATCAGGATGCCAAGGCAAAATGTGCCTTAGGGATGATGGAATGTGAAAAGTGTATATACTGATAGGGAGAATAGAGCAAGACATTGACTGAGTGGGCTTGTCAGGTCAGCTGGTAAAGAAAGAGTTATAAGACAGAGTAGATTTCTACTGAATGGTGCAATGATGGAAGATAATGGAATGAGTTCATTGTCCTGAATAAGTAAATAAAAAAATTGGATGAAGCCCATTTCTTGCCTTCTTATTGAAATGAGGACAAATGTTAATGCGGGGGGACAACACTCACTATTCTGCCTAGTACTCTTTAGGGTAATATAAGATCTGTTTGGTACTGTAGATTGCAGTCTAAACATCTAATGCCTAAACACAGTAATAGCCTGGCATATCCCTCACTCTACCATTACCAACCAGCCAAGAGATCAACCCTGGCTCGATAAAGAGTGCAGGAGGGCATGCCAGGAACAGCAGAAGGCATACTTAAAAATGAGATGCCAACTGGTGAAGCTACAACACAGGACTTATTGCATGCCAAAAAGCTGAAACTGATATAAGAGATCCCACAACCAACAGATCAGATCAAAGCCCTGCGGTCCTGTCACATCCAGTCATGGATGGTGATGGATAATTAACTAGAAGGAGGAGGAGTCTTCACAAATATCCCCATCCTGGACTATGGTGGAGCATATCAATACAAAAGACAAGGCTGAAACATTTTCAACCATCTTCAGCCAGAGGGTTGTTGGAGTCTGAAACTCACTGCCTGAGGCAGAAACCTCCATCTCACTTAAACGCTGTCTGAATATGCATCTCAAGTGCGGTAACCTGCAGGGTTACAGACCAAATGGTGGAAAGCAGGATTCAACTGGGTGGCTTGTTTATCAGCCAGTGCAGGGGCCAAGTAGCCTCTTTCTGTGCCATAATCTTTCTATGATTCTAAGTGCCATGAGGATGATCCAACCTCTTCCTGAGGTCCCCAGTATCACAAGACAAATCCAATCAGTCAATTACTGCCCCATCAGTCTCCTCTCAATCAGCAACAAAGTGATGGAAGGTGTTGTTGGCAGTGCTACCAAGCTGCAATTAAACAGCAATAAGTTGCTAGTCAATGCTCAGTTTGGGGTCTGCCAGGGCCACTTGGCTTCAGACCCCATATTACAGCCTTGATTAAAACATGTACAAAAGAGCTGAACAAAAGAGGAGAAGTGAGAGTAACTGCTCTTGACATCAAGGTAGTATTTGACCAAGTGTGGCATTAAGGAACCCTAGCAAAACTAAAGTCCAAGGAGAATCAAAGAGAAAACTCCTTTGGTTGGAGTCATACCTAGCACAAAAGGTAAATAGTTCTGATTGTTGGAGGCCAATCATCTCATTCTCAGAACATCACTGCAGGAGTTCCTCATGGTAGTGTACCAGGCCCAACCATCTTCAGCTGCTTCATCAATGATTTCCATCTATGTATGTTCACTGATGTACTCAGCACCATTCGCTGCTCCTCAGGCACTGAAGCAATCTGTTTCCATATGCAGCAAGGCCTGGACAATATCCAGGCTGGGGCTGATAAGTCTGATAAGTGACAAGTAACTGTGGGACACAAACCTGCTGTCCTCTCTCAGGGTGACAGCATTCGTGTTCCCACCATTGCCATTCCACCACTGCCCTCGCTCTTGCCTTTCAGCCAACCAGCCAAGACTGCTGCTACCCATGCCCATGTGGTGCAGCCCAAAGCCAGGTGTTCAAGGACCAGAACTGCTCCGGATAATCCTGCAAGACCCAGCAGTCTCCCTCAGTGAATGCCACACTGCAGCCACTGTGTTGGCAGTGTGTGTTTTTTTTTGTTTATTCTTTCACGGAATGTAGGTGCCGCTGGCTGGGCCAGCATTTATTGCCCATCCTGAACTGCCCTTGAGAAGTGTGCAGGAGCGCAGTGACAGGCACAGGCACTCACATGACAGGCACTAAGGGAATGCACAAGGATGAATTGTTAGTATTTGTTTGTAGCATTGAATGTGTTGTTTCATAAAAATGCAATGACAAGATTTTTGTTGGTGGCTTTTATTGCCAAGAGAATGCTGTTTTGGAGCATTGCAGATGAATGGGAAGGTGGGGAATTACAGGACCATAGTGGTGAAGGAAGTCCATTCTGAGAAAAGTGGAGTCCAAGTAGAAGCTCACAGCAGAGTGAAGGCATCCTGAATGACTCCACCCTGTCTCCTCTACTTCTTCCTCCTTCCCCACACTCTGACAGAACTTCTCTCTGCAGCCTTTGCTCCATCACCCTGCTGTGTTGCAGAACCAGAGACACTGCAACGTGGCCTTTCTGTAAACAGGCCAATAATTGCTCTGCCCTCCCTGTGAGGATATAGAAACATTTCTTTCCAAATCCAGTAACTCACCACCAGACCTCCAAAAACACTCTATAGCACTTTCACATATTTTTGTGGATTAAGTCTGGAATACATGTATTAGATCTAATGGAACATGCGTCAGGTCTGATGTGGTCTTGCAATGCCATGACATACAAGGCTATGGGCCTAGTGCTGGAAAATGGGATTAGAATAGTTGGTTACTTGTTTGACCGGCACAGACCCGATGGGCCAAAGGGCCTTTTTCTGTGCTGTCGATCTCTATGACTCAATGGAACAGCTGTTTGACAGCACAATCTGCCAATTGGAGCTACCTGACGTATGCACTGTACGCCTATACAGTTGAACAACCAGCACAAGTGCGTGGGCTACATCGGAAGTGGTTGCAAGCTCACTCAGAAGGCCTTCGACTTCCAATGTATTGGCTTCAGTGGTGCTTCAGAACCAAATTTTGTAATCCTATTGTCTTAATTAAAATAACCTAGCAAGTAAGGAGAATCTACCAATTAAAAAAGGGAAAACAAATGAATCACGTAAATGCCTTTTCTTGCTCAGTAACCAAAATTTCCAAAACCCCAAAAGATTTTTCTAACAGCTTGCTGCGACATTAAATTTTAAGTAAAACTACCTTCTGGAGCTCTATAGTTCCTCTGGTGGAAGTACAAGAACTGCTGGGACTGAACAAACTCTACAAGCTGTGGAGGACACAAGAGACATGTCGTAGAATTGAATTTTCACTGCTTTTTTACAAGCAGCAATCCACTTAATCCTCTGCACTGTCCCTTTATGCCTTCAAATTTTTCTCCCTCATGTATTTATCCAATTGCCTTTTGAAAGCTAATATTGTCTCCATACCCACCATCTTAACAGGCAATTCATTCTAAATCCTAACCAAACCTGTGAGGCCTACCCTGGCCCCTGAGAACCAATGTAGACTATGTACAGTGCTACACGAATAAAATTCTCCACCAAAAAAATTCTGTGGCACTATTTTGAAGAAGAGCAGTTCAGCCCTACGTGGAATATTGTGTTGAATTCCAGGTAACATGTTTGAAGAAGGATGTCAATGCTTTGAAGATGGTACAAAAGGGATTTACTAGGCTTGTTCAATAGATGAGGGTTCGCAGTTATATGGATATACTGGAGAAGCTGGGATTGTTCTCCTGAGAACAGAGAAAGCTAGGAGGAAATTAATAGAGATGTTTAAACTGATGAAGGGTGTAGCCAGGGTAAATCAATAAAAAATGGTTCCAATGACTGAAGGGTCAGTAACCAAAGGACACAGATTAACATGATTGGCAGAGGAGACATGAAGAAACCTTTTTTAAACAACAAATATTCCAGCTAGGGCTCAACAAAATATTTTATATAGGTTTAGTATAACCACCTGGCTTCTGTATTCCATAACTCTATTTGTAAAGCCGCCACTTCATAATTAGATACCAATGGTAACTCCTCTGCTCTTTTCCAAAATTGTGCCACAGAATATTTTGGGGGAAGGAATTAATTAGTGTAGCACTGCTAAGGAGGCTAAGGTGGAATTTTCCCAGCCCGCTGGTGGCGGACGTGATGGGTGCTGTGTACGGAAAATATGGTGGGACCTGCTTCATGATGGCGTGAAGGTAGGTCGCGATCGTCCGCTCAGCCCGCTGTCGGTGGGCTGCGTCTCCTGCCATCAGTTGGCGGGGAGCTAATTGTAATACATCAGCATATAATTAAAAGGCCACCCTGCCAGGGTCTTGGAACCCCGCAGTAACATTCCATTGATGGCGGGAAAGCACGCGGACGTGTTTCACAACAGCACACAGGCGATGTGTACTTGGCGGCCTTCACTTTGGGGAACTGAGGTGAGTGAGCAGCAGCGTTCTCCACAGCTCGCCCATTGTTTACAGGCCTTAGGGCCGGTGGTTTGGGGGGAGCAGGGGCAATTGATGCGTGGCCCCAGAGGTGACTGCTGAGGTTGGGGGGTGGGTGGGGGACTGGTGTCTGGGGGCAAATGCTGGCCAGCATCAGAGACGACTGCTGAAGGGTCGGGTGTCTGGGGGTAGTTAGGGACTCCTGTATAAACTGACCATGCCTCTACAACTACAAGACAGATCAGGCACAGCCACACTGATATGATTGGGGTCAGGCTCCTAGCCTGCCAGCTCATGCAAGCAATGTGGAGGCACCAAAGGGCCATCAGGCCCATCCCCCGCCCCTCCTCCCACCCACCCCAGCACAGACTTCAAGTTTGCCACCACTTCATTGGACTGCAGAGCAATTGGACTGCACACGTTGTACAATTTCCTCGCCAATGTTGGCCATGTAGCAGTCACTGCTGGGAGTGCTCACAGCCCCTTGCAATCTCAGCATCCTGGTTTGGACCAGTGTCTCCCATGTCACGGGTTGACAGGGCAGCCATGCAGCGCACTCTTCTCTGGTCATCTGAAGGGTAACCAGCATTCTCCAGGAAGGATTAAGGGGTGGTCACACAGGGCCAGGAAAGGTGCTAAGTACAGCCATGATAACCACGTTTCTCTCTTTCATGCTGCAGGAAGCAACGTCAGGCTCATGGATCCTGGTGACCTAGCTGCATGCTTGCTGGCCTATAGAGACCATAGAAGACGGAGAGGGGAGCAACTGAGTCACCTGGCCCCGCAAAGGCAGAAGCAGCAACCTCATGAAGAAGGGGCAGCTGGGGCTCCCACACACGCTGCCCAGGAGCGTCAGTTGGCTGGTTGGCGGCTAGCGACACCCAGAGTCTATAGACACTGCCTGTCATTCCTGTAGATGACTGAGAGTCAGTGTTGCCAATGACTGCGCATGTCTAGGGACCTAGTGGGACATACCTGCTACTTGCTGCAGGACTTGGTACCAGGGACATGGAGGGCATCCACTGCCAGTGGCTGTGAAAGTGACCATGGTGCTCAATTTCTATGCCAGTGACTCCTTTCAGGACTCCACAGGTGACGTCTATGGGATTTCAGAATTCGCCACCCACAAATGAATCGATGAGGTCATGGATGCCATCTTCTCCATGGCACACTACTTTGTGCATTTCGCCCGGGACTGGGACAGCCAGGATGCAAGAGCCATTGGATTCGCCCTGATCTCGGGATTCTCACAGGTGCAGGGTGCAATTGACTACACTCATGTGGTGCTCAGGTCTCTATTACTACACTCGGTGAACTTCATCAACTGCAAGGGCTTCCACTCACTGAATGTGCAGCTGGTGTGCGACCACCAGAAATGCATCCTGCAGATGTGTGCTGTTTTCAGGGAGTGTGTACGACACCTACATCCTGAGTCATTTGCAGATCCCTGCAGTCTTCCAGGGTCCACAGAGGCTAAAGGGTTGGCCCCTTGGGGACAAGGGCTACCTGCAGAGGCCGTGGTTGATAACACCCGTGTGACGACCTCAGACTGCAGCAGAGCGACGCTATAATGAGGCTCATGCAGCAGCTCACAACTTAGTGGAGCAGACCATCAGGATGCTGAAGATCCGGTTCCAGTGCCTGGACTAGTCTGGTGAATCCCTGCAGTACAGTTGGCAGACGGCGTCACGCAACATCGCCGTCTGCTGTGCCCTTTACAACCTGGCACTGCAATGGGGAAAGGAGCTGGATAAATGAGGAGGATGTCGACATGGATGAGGGTGAGTGATGATGATGGGGATGAGGCTCGCACACTGGCCAGATGAGGCAGGCACACTCGGGAGGCCCTCATAGCTGCCAGATTTGTGCAGGATGATGACGACATGCAGTGAGGTCTCCCCGTAGATCCTCACATCACAGTTGTTAACGTTTGACTCCAGTCTTGCTTATTGCAGCACCAATACCCTCTGTGAGAATGCTCCTGTCATGGAGATGCAGGGGAGGCCCTAATATTTGCTCAATTGCAGGAGGATGATGACAACATGCAGTGAGGACACTTCATAGATCTTCACATTGCCTCTGAGAATGTCTGACTCCTGTCTGGCTGAGGGCAGCACGCTTATGCTCCATGATCAGGGCCATCTCAGAGACACAGCCATGAAGTTCTAGATGCATCTGATGCTGTGTCTGCCTTCAGCACCTCAGCCCTTCAGGAGCTGCTGCACAGCATCACTGGTCGCAGATGCTGGTGTGATGGGGGCCAGCCCCACTTTAAATGTGCTGGGAGCACACAGAGAATATGAGAGAACTCTGTGGCGCCTGCCCACTACATTCTGGCAGCAACGACCAGCACTGCCGAGATGCAGGCATCAGCAATGTGCCATGGGAGTGTGAAGCTGGACCATCACTGTGGTTTGAAAGCTGCACAGAGCACAGGGAAGAGGCTCTGGATGGAGACACCTGCCTTTGACCTTGTGCAGAAAGGTTTCACACCTGAGTGACAAGAACACTGCTCATCAGAACAAGGAGTCACAGGCAGGGTGACATTCTTGGGTATTTATTGACAATAGTAAAGAGTATGTACAAGTGATCAACTCCGGTGGCCAGGATGTGCAACTAATTTTACCTAACTTTCCTAACCCTGCCGGTACATCTTGGTGCTCCCCGGACATCCACAGCAGAGGTGGAGGCAGCCTGCTGACTATGACGCCCTGTATGTGATGACTTTGGCGGGCGTCCTCTGGAGAGCCGGGACTTGGAGGGCCCCGGTCTGCTTTTGGGGTCCTGCTGTGTGGCAGTGGCACCCTCCTCGGCCTGTGAAGCTGGACCTGCAGAGCTCACAGGGAGATAGAATTTGGATGGGCCAGTCACTCGCAGAGTCACCTGGGTGGATGGCCCCGGTGCGTGCATCTGCTGATTCTTCTCCCTGTGGGTACCCAAGGGCCCCTGGCTGATTCCATGAGCAGAAGAGGTAGTTGGAATGAGATCAAGCTGCCCCGCACCCCTCTCGCGTACACACTGTTGGAGGCCAACTTTGGCATCAGTGATGGAGTTAAGCCCGCGCAGCAGTGCAGGAGTGGCATCCTGGACCAAGATATCCATGGTGGCCACCATCCTGCCAGTGTTGACCTCGATGCGTTGCAATGATGGTGCTATCACCTCAGACTGAAGACAGACTCCTCCATCGTGCTTTGCAATCTGAGGTGTGCATCGGACATCCCTTCCCGATGTTCCCGAGCTTGCCTTTGCAGCTCCAGCAACTGTGCAATGACCGAGTCCAGAGGCTTGTCATCTGACTCGAATTCAGCAACATTCTGGCCTCCAGCAATCCTATGAGTGCCAGGGACCTGGGAAGTCCCTGCCTCCACCTGCTGTGGATCAGAAAGTGCTATGTGCTCACCAGATTGTGATCCCAAGGCTATTCTAAAGCTAGGTCCCATCGAGGTGTGTGTCTCTGTACTGTTGGAGGGTGTGGGTGAGCGCTATGATGGGACTTCAGAAAGAGTGCCTTCAGATTGCTCTTCGGAGGTTTCCTCGGAGCTTGGTTGGGTCATGGACTCTGTCAGCTGTTTGGCAGATGTTCCTGCGAAAGCAAAGGGAGATAATTAGTGCATGGCAGCGACCTATGAAAGAGGACACATCACTCACGACATGGTTGTCTGATGGATGTTGCACTGCTGGATCCTCACTTGGTAGAGCAGCGCCAACCATACTGTCAGCACAGGACCAGTCCCTGTCATCTCTGGCCAGCTGGATGGCTCTGTTTTCAAATTCTGTCAGAACTCTGATCTCTGGCATCCCTCCACCTGTCTGCAACCTTTCCCTCTTGTTGTGAGCTAGTTTGTCTTGCATGGATAAAGATGGGGAGAGTGTATCAGGACTCCTGCCAAGGCAGATTATAAGTACACCTGGCTTGTATGGGTGGTGAGTGGTCCCATGGACAGGAGAGGAAAATGACGGTATATGTGAGAGAGTGAATGGTGATGTGGCTTGCACTGGCAGCGAGTGAGGGCCCTGTGGATGTGTGATGGGTTTGTGAGTGTGTGAGTTGGGAGTGATGAAAAGAGTGACTGATCCTGGTGGAATGGAGGAGATCATTCATCCTTTTGCAGCACTGGGTGGCTGTCCTCCTCTGCAGGGCGTTCGTACTGGCCACCACTGCCATCGCCTCCCAAGCTGGGTTGGTGACATTGCTACCCAACCTGCATCCAGAGTGGGGATAGAGCAAATCCCATCAGGCCTCCACAGCATCCAGCAGCCAGTCGATGGACCCGTCATTGAAGCCGGGTGCTGCAGTATTTTTGCCTTTGCTGACCATGTCTCCTGGACAGCGGTGATAGGCTGGTGGCAGTGAGCGCTTTGCTAGCGGCTGCCTTGTAAAGATGGCGGCCGGCGTGATGCAACAGCAGGGTGATGGCGAGTGAATGAGAGCCCACCTGCCGTGGAAAAGGCATGTTTCCTGGCAATGTATAAATAATGAGGCGGGCTAGGGAAGACACGGTGTGAAAACCTGCCATTTTCGTCAGCGGGTAGGACTCCATTTTACCCGCACTTAGTGCAATTCTGGTAAAATTTCACCCTATGTCAATTCTTGGGGTCAAACACAGGCTGAGCTATGGGCTACTATCTGCATGACCTATGTAGCTTTCTTCAATGGTATCGCTGAAAAAGAGACATGTCTAATCTTTTTGTCTTGCACTCAACGGAACACTCGCAAGCATACCAATATAAAGGGAAAACAACAATTTTTCTCAAGTTCTGTACTACCAAATGACTATTCAATTATATCATTGACCATAGGAAGATAGGACTTAGGAGCAGCCCTACAATCCTGCTCTGCCATTCGATAAGATCATGGCTGATCTGATAGTGATCTCAACTCCACCTTCTTGTCTGCCCCCCATAACCTTTGCCTCTCTTGTCTATAAAAAGCTATCTAACTCAGCCTTGAATAAATTCAATGACCCAACCTCCACTGCTTTCTGTGGAAGAGAATTGCGTAGACTAACGACACTCAGAGAAAATACTTTTCCTCATCTCCATCTTAAAAGGGAGACATCTTATTTTTAAACTTTGTCACCTAGTTCCAGTCTCTCCCACGAGAGGAACCATTGCCCCAGTATCCACCCTATCAAGTGCCCTCAGGATCTCATATATTTTAATAAGACCACCTCTCAATCTTTTACATTCCAGTGGAAATAGGCCCTTGTTCAACCTTTCTTCATAAGATAAGCCTTTCAGCTGAGGAATGAATTGAATGAACCTTCTCTGAACTGCTTCCAACACAATTATATGTCTTTTTCAAATAAGGGGACCAAACCTTTTTTAAAATTCATTCATGGGGTGTGCGCTTCACTGGCTGGGCCAGCATTTATTACGCAGGTCTAGTTGCCCTTGAGAAGGTGGTAGTGAGCTGCCTTTTTGAACCTCTGCAGTCCATGTGGTGCAGGTCACCCACAGTGCTGTAAGGAAGGGAGTTCCAAGATTTTGACCCAGCGACTGTGAAGGAACGGTGATATGTTTCCAAGCCAGGATGATGAGTGACTTGAAGAGGAATTTCCAGTTGGTGATGTCCCCATCTGTCTGCTGCCCTTGTCCTTCTAGATGATAGTGGTCATGGGTTTGGAAGGCACTATCAAAGAAACCTTGGTGAATTTCTGCAGTGCATCTTGTAAATGGTACACACTGCTGCTACTATGCGTCAGTGGTGGAAGGAGTGAATGTTTGTGGCTCCATCCACACCCACATCCACCAAAACTATACACAATACTCCAGATGTGGTCTTTCCAAGGCCCTGTACAGCTGCAGTAAAACTTCCTTACTATTATATTCCATTTTCCTTGCAATAAGTGCCATTATTGCATCTGCTTTCTTAATCACCTGTTGTACCTGCATAACAACTTTTTGTGATTCATCTATCAGGACACCCAAATCCCTCTGCACCACCAAGTTTTGCAAACTCTCTCCATTTAAATAGTATACTGTTTTTCTATTCTTCCTGTCATAGTGGACAATTTCACATTTCTCCATCTTAAATACTCCACCTATTAATTTTTTGCCCACTCACTCTGCCTATCTATATCCCTTTGTGGACTCTTTATTTGTACTTGATAACTTACTGCCCTGCCTATCTTGTTATAAGTGGCAAATTTATCTACCATACATTTGATCCCTTCATCCAAGTCATTGATATAGATGGTAAATAGTTGAGGACCCAACACTGATCCTTGTGGTACTCCACTAGTTACAGCTTGCCAACCTGAAAAAGACCCACTTATCCCCAGTCTCTGCTTCCTGTTAGCTATACAATCTTTTATCCATGCTAATATGTTACTCCTTACGCCATGAGTTCTTATTGTGTGCCTTTGATGTGGCACCTTATCAATTGCCTTTTGAAAATCCAAGTACACAAGGTTTACAGTTACCCTGACCTCTGTGACAAAATCTAAGCACATGAGTCAGATAAGACTATCTGTTTTAAAGACATTTCTTTCAATTTTAGGTACAACTGTAAACATCAATCATATCAATTACTTCTTTCAAATCGAACAGAAATAATTTGAATACTGCAGCTCTTACAATAATATTGGCTAAATATTCTATCGATTAGGGTGTCAAGTTTTATAATGAAGATCACAATTCTAAACCTAAAGCAAGTCAACTAATTTGCACCTTTACACGTCGTCAACAGCACTCAGTATTGCTAAAAATAATCTGCTTTCTTATTTTTTGAATTCAAGGCTTATTCAGAACTCCTCTTGCAAACTTGTTTAATGGTACATTCCTTCCAGGATTTCTGATTTGTTTTTACTTTGACCCTATTTCTTATGGTTTTTGTGTGTGTGCGCTTAGGTGCCATAGTTGCAGATAAATAAAAAATGCATTGCCCGAACTATTCAATACACAAAACAAAATAAATATTAAACAATAGCAACATTTCGAGTGCAATGTTTCATTTTTCACACTTCAATTTATGAACAGGAGACTGTTGGTGATTGAAACCAATGCATCCATATCATACCTTCATTATATTTATAGGTTGATCATTAGATTTCAATCTAAAATCAAATTATAAACACAATGCAGATGTGATTTGGTTGGTTCTGAGGCCCCAAAGCAGTCACATCACTGACAGCAGTCCTGATATATGACCAAGTTGTAGCTATTGTGACAGCCCATTCCATAGTGAAGCAATTTGCTCAGTGGAAATGTGTTGTGCATTCAATCCTTGAGCCATGAACTCCATCAAAAGCTGAAGATGCCAGAGGCTAACTATTCATTGGAGCCACACAGACTCTCACTGAGGTGCACATAAACTGAAATGGCTCATTATCACTCTTGCTGTTCAGTAGCAGCCTTTTCGTTCAAAGCTGACAGATCGAGATCTGTTTCCACTTTGCAAGTTAGGTTGCCCAGAGCATTCTGATGAAACTCTTTGCCCCTCATCACGACTGACTCTTTCCACTATGACATCTTCTTCACCAGAGCTTGCTGACTTCCCTGCCTCGTCCCATTTTGTTAATTCATTTAACAAATGCCTAACACATGGAGAGGAATTTTAACTCCCCCAACAATAGGAAACTGGGTCAGCAGGCACTTAAACTTCAGTGGATGAACGAGTCACTTCATCCCACGCTGTTCCAATTTTAAAAGGTTTATTTTTTAAGGCTATAATACACCCACCTGACTCAGTGGAAGCCCTGTGTAAATTGTGTACGTAAACTGAATACTACTCAACATCATTGACAGCAGGAAGAGAACAAATCACCTGTGGCAGCATCAACTGCCTCCACCCCCCCCCACCCCCTCCAACCCCCAAGCAGTTCCAACCAAATCTGAAGACTGAACAGATGGGCAAATTTAAGATTTTCATTTATTGGGCCAAGAACAGCAGAATTGTTCTTCCAAGCCACCACAAAGAAATATATAGGCCTCCTCTGCCACCGCCCCCTCCCCCACCAAACCTTCATCTTTCATGATGCCTATTGTCATGACAACATGATGTGTGCATGTGGAGTATTCATCTTTAATTTAATCGACCGGTCAAATATGTATTGAACTTCTTTAAAAGGACTCTTTTAAAGCAAGGAAAGGCACTGACTTAAGATGGTTGCCACAGGTCACCTGACATGTCTGGTATTACAAGTTGGTCAGTTTCTGGAAATTTCCAATGTATTTTACAATTAGGACATACCTAGGCAAACCTCCTATGGAATTTCACATTTGCTGCTGTCAAGGCTTACTTCAAAGATTAACTGAAACTTGTAACTGGCTCTCACCATTCACATTTCCAAAAAGCCACTTTTCAGGCCGAGACAGTCTTCTTAGACATAGAATGTGTTGATATGTTCTTCTTGTCTCTACAGGGAAGAATGATTTATGCAGAAGTAATGGCTGGGATTTTAAAGAAGATTATCACCTAGACTGGAACACAATAGCCGAGATTACTCCATACATGAGCTAATCAATTACTTTCTGTGGAATAATCATCATTGAGGGAGAGGCCATGTGAGCAGAATCACCATTTTGAATTTTTTTTTATTACAACATCCTGATTGTGTTTTGTCAGAAGAAGACATCATCAAATGGAGCAGAAACTCTCTATGTTCCCACTGTTCTCAAGTTTAAGACCCTATCTCTGTTATATTTTGGATTCCAACACAGAGCTAGAGAATTTCAGTTGAAAGGAACCTCAGGTACAATAGCATCCACATTTGAAAAGATGGATTACTGTTTAAAAAAGACTGTCTCCAGAAATTGCAGTTTACATCAGACGCAACCCTACTGGAATTTCAGGACCACCGTGAAAAAATCTGCCTCAACCGTGAAGAACAGAGAAGGAATCATTAGTAGTGAGCTCTCTATATTTTTGTCTTTTATCATTGAATCTTAACTTGGCCAAAAATTAACCTCCTCTATTGTATAATTTGTAATATTGCATGCTTATGTGTGTGCATGTGTGTGTGTGTGTTTGTGAGTATGTGTTGCGAAGGTTGGGATGTGGGATTATCTTTGTAAATATTCTTATGGCCGGGATTCTCCATCCCCACTGACGTTGAGCATGTTCGGTGGCACGAGCAAACAATATGATGTGTTCGGTTTCACAATAGTGTGAAAACAGTTTGCAATTGTGCGCTCAGCCCGCCAGTGATGGGTCACATTTTCCATCATCGGATGTCGGGAACCTCATTATGATACATCAGCATATCATTATAATGCAAGCCCCCAAACTCAACACCAACCACCAAACCCCACCCCCCACCGCACCCACTGCTGGATCACTGGGCCGCCAACATGCTGCACTTCGCTCAGGATTTCAAGGCTTGTTTGCCTACCTTACTTTGGGCAGCACTCCCAGTGATCGCTGCCAAGCTTCACAGACAGCACCACATTACTTTTAGTGGGGCTCATGGGTAGGCCTCTACCTACAAGATCAGCCATATGTGGGTGGCTTTTCAATGGCTGCAGGGCAAGGTCTTGCTTGGGCAAGGGGGTAAAGTGGCCTCAGGCAAGGGAAGAGTCTGAAGGACAAGGGCTGCACTGGGGAAGGAGGGTATCCCAGGGTGTGTGTGGGGGCACATGCTGATCTAGGCAAGTGACCTCAAGATGGTGAAGGCTGATGAGACAGCCTCCAGAGGAGATGAGGCCAGATGGACATGTGAGGGTATGTGTGTGAAAATGGGTGGTGATGTCCCTTGAACGGGCAGTGAGTGAGATGCCAGTGAATGTGCGATAGGCTGGATTGTGTGAGTTTAGAGTGATGAGATGTTTGCCCTACCCTGACTGCATGGATGAGATCATTCATCCTCTATCTGCATTGGATGGCCAACCTCTCCTATACAGCATTGGCGCTGACCACTGCGGCCATCATCTACCATGCTGGATTGGTGATGCCGCTGCCCATCCTGCGGCCAGAACGGGGCCTCTACAGCGTCCAAATGACATTCCAGTAATGCGCCTTTAAACCTGGGGGCTGCCGTCTTTTTGCCTTTTGTGGACATCTCCCCTGCAGTAATAGTGGGCTGGAAGCACTGAGGTGTGTGCGCACCCAGCATGCTGAAATGCCGAGGTGATGGTGTGGTGGGTGAGTGAGAGCCCGCCTGCCATGGAAACGATGTGGTTCTTGGGAATGCACAAGTAATGTGGCAGGTTTGAGATGGTGCGGCATGAAAACTTGCAATCACGGCCGGCGGGTAAAACGTTGTTTTACCTGCCCGCTACCTCTTTTAGTGCAAATCTGGGACGATTTACTCCTATATCTTTAGCTGTGTGAGTTTTTAATACCATGAAAACTAGTCCATTTTGCATTTAAACTCAAGAAAGCATGTTGGACTGAGTTCTTTAAAATCAGCAAATAAAGGCTTAAGTGCAGACACTGAATAGATACATAATAAGGTTCAATTTTCCAGGAGGTGACAAACAAATACGATAAAGAGACTGAAGAGTTGAATAATCAGTTAAATGAAGCCAAAGAGGCTTTGGAAGCAAAAGTTGCAGAATTTTCCAAAAAGCAGACAGATAATGAAGTTCTGGGAGCTCAGTCACTGAGCTCAGACAAGTTGAGATGGCATTTCAGAGAAGCCTGTCCAATAGTGAAGTCAAAGAGAAGGCTGAGTTTAAAGTCTGTGCTAGAAAGAAGATACAGAGGTACTAATAAGGCCTTTAATAATGGCAGCATACAAGTACACTTTCATACATGGGCCTGGCAATCACATCGCAAACATTGATGCACTTTGCCTTCACAAGAAAGTGATGAGGACATCTCAGTCTCACAAGGACTTGTTTTACCATTAAACTTCCTAGATTCCTCGCCAGTATATGCTTGACAGATCAGAGACTGGACAAATCAGGACTCAGTCCTATCTCAAATACTAGAACAAGTGCTTTGTGATTGGCATCCCGTATCTGATGAAATAAAACCGTAGTTTAACAGAATACAGGAAATAACCAGCCAGGATGGCATCTTATTGTGGGGAGCAAGAGAGATAGTACCTCCAAAGGGAAGGCAGCCACTGTTAATTGAACTACACAGCACACATCCGGAAATATCCCAGATGAAAACCATATCACGCAGCTACCTATGGTAGCCTGGGACGGATGGTGGAATAGAAAGTTTAGTGAACAGTTGTGTGCAATGTCAGCAACTGCAAAAATTATCATCAACAGCTTCGTTACACCCTTGGCAGTGGCTAGGAAGGCCATGGGTGTGATTACACATCGACTATGTGAGGCCTTTCATGGGAGCAATGTTTCTGCTCACTATCTATGCCCACTCAAAATGGATGGACATATATGAGGTGAAGTCACCAAAGTCGACTGCTACAATTGAGAAACTACGTCAAAGTTTTGCCATCAACGGACTATCAAAAGTAGTCGTTTCTGATAATGGCACAGCATTTACAAGTGCTGAGTTTCAATGGTTTATCAGTCTTAATGTATCTCTCATGTAAAAACTTTGCCACGCCACCCTTCCTCAAATGGACTGGCCCTGAGGGCGGCTCAAACATTCAAGGCAGGCACAAAAAAGCTAACTGACGATTCCTTATCAACCAAGCTAGCATGCTTTCTTTTCCATTATAGATCCACCCCTCACACAACAGGTGTCACACCTGCAGAGTTATTGTTGAAATGCCATCTCAGGACAGGATTGAGCTTAATAATGCCGAATTTAGAGGGGAAGGTGGAAAGGAGTCAAGGAAGCCAGTAAACCAGACATGACTGGCATAGTCATGAGAGGGAATTTACTGTGGGAGAGATGGTATGTGTGAAGAACTTTGGAGAAGGACTGAAGTGGTTACCAGGTGAAATAAGTGCAGTGACCGGACCTCTATCTTACCACGTTGGGGTGGAAGGCTGAGTCATAAGGAAACATGTGGATCATTTAAGGAAGAGAGAGACAAATCACCAAGAATTGATTCCAGCAGTGTTCAAGACCGGGTCAGCCTTTCCTGTTGAGAGAACTCAACCCAGGACTGACATGTCTGACGACCCTGTAAGAATTGAGGATACAGAACTGCAAGTGCCTGATGTTCAGGCAACTCCAGAAAAGCAAGTTCCTGACAAAGAATCTGAAGTTGTAGAGCTGAGATATTCTACATGCATAAAGAATCCCCCAGAAAGACTGAATTTGTAAATTCCTTAACCTGTGTAAATATTTTGTTGCTTTGAGAAATTTGTACTTGTAAATATATGTATATCCAAGTAAAGTGGGAGGAATGTGGTAATTATGGTTTTAATTAGTGTGTAATATACGTTTATGAATATTTCTTGTTAAGGAGGATCTCATGATCTTTAATATCCAGTAGGAGATTAGCATGGGCTACCTCAGTAGTCAGTAGTCAGTAGTTAGTGTAGAAATAGAATTTGAATTGAAAGCATACATGCAGTTGCTGCTGAGTACCTTGTAAATAAACTTAAAGTTTTCACCCAAGAAGTGTTTGCAGATCAACTCTATCAATAGTACCAACTCTGCCACCACTCATTGCGAGTGTTGCACTGCCCTTTACCATTGGGAAGCTTGTTCCACCTTCAAGCTGCCACAAGCTTAATTCTCTTCTTTCATCTCACCATCAGGAAGCTGACATTTCATTTCCGCATAATTAAGTGCACTCATACAACCTGTTTCCCACGGCAGCACAAAATTCTGAGCATGGCATTGAATCCTTCCTGTTAAGAATTTAAACAAAAACTTTGATGTGAGTACAAAATAAGCTTCCCCATTTTGTTTACTGGATAACATTTCTCCTGACATTAATAATCAGACTGCAGTCCCTGACAGAAATATCAAGTACTGCAGAGCAAAGATCTTGAGAGATACTGATGACACGTGTAAAGGTAAACATGTCCAGAGGTGAAGTGATACATTTCCTTATCCTGCAGTCAAGTGGGTAAAGTCGGTTCCCTACTATTTTAAGCTGAAATTATTTAGTTTTCTTCCCCTAGAAACCTGGGGAGTGAAGGGAACTCCTCAAGCGAGAAACTGAACCTTACTATCTTACAGGTGAGTGAGCTGCAAGGAGTAAGATAGATGTACACTAACAGTGGGTCAAAGTAGGTTAATTGTATGAATGTTGCTTCTGTTTCAAATCCAGTTTATTTGATACTGATTCTAGCATTTAGAGTGTTGCAGCTTATTTAGATATTTGATGATAGCATATTGTGAAGATCTGACAGTTGTTCAGGCAACAATACTACAGTGTCTTATATTTTTCGATCTTGATTGGCAAATAGTTTTTCCATTATGACCAACGAATGTAAAGTGGTATCTGCTGAGGAATCACAATCTGCCATCTACTGACCATCAACTGGAACTGAACAAAAATTCAGGCTACCACATCTCACCAGTGCACGACATCAAATTTCCATTTCCAACCTTAGAGTCTGTGCACCTCAGAAACACTTTGACCCAGATTATTGCTCCTGGGTCAGGTGCATAGAGCCAGGAGAATCCCTGGCTCTGTGAACCTGACATTTAAGAATGGTTGCCTGGAGTTCTGAATTTTGTTTCGGAGGCGGGGAGGGTGTGGGGTGGGCTGGATTAGAAGTCGGGCCTGCCACCCCTGGAATAATATGGGGGCTGTTGGGTGCGGAGGTGGGCTGGGCGGAAGCCCTGCCTCTGTGCTCTGGCACTTTGTTGATTTAACTGAAAAATAGATTGAAATAAAAAATTGCCCTTGAGCCCTCAACCCTCATCTCTCTCACCACCTCATTCACTCCCCATAACCCATCCATGCCATCTCATGATCACACCCACCCAAATGGCCCCTCTGCAAACCCATGCCCCTCTACCCGCTCCTCTACCCACCTCTAAGCCAGCCCATGTCCCTCTATCCACCCCCATAGCCCCTCATACTCCCATATACCCCCAGATCCCCATATCTATTTATAGTTCCTATGCAACCTTACAGACAACTCATGCCAACCCATCTCTCTACCCACCACCTTTGCCCTTAACCCCTTCATGTCATCTCAACTAGTATTATTTGACAGTTCGTTGACAGCTTTGACAGTTCTTTGACAGCTTTACAGTTTTAATGAGTTTATGCACTTTTTAGGCACATTCATGTTTACTTTAAAGGGGTGTTTTACCTCTCCTGAATATACAAACAAATCCACCAAGTTCAGACCAGCTTTTGCATGTTCACTCCAGGTTTCACACTCCTGACCTACCAAAATCCCACTTCTGTGGAGGCAGCTGATGATTTAAACCCATAAACTATACATTTTTGAGCCCCAGCCCAACTCCAATCCTCCCCCTGTGAAAATAGGAAATGCCGTGTTCTCGGATGGGGCTTTAGATTTCCGGGCTTGCTCGTCATTTTTGCCACAATGGAGAGGCTGTACGCCATGGTGAAAATCTGGGCCTTAGAGACATTTGCTGCTCTTGTTCTGTGTGCCAGTAAGCAAATGGACTGTCTTCACCAGAAAACACACGGTAAGCCTATTTTTGGTAAACTTACTGCTGCTCTGGGTATATTTCTCTCGGTGTGCTGGAATCATCCAAGCTACTCTTTCAGGCCAGTTAAGTGCTGTTCTATACTGGAAAGAAACGCCAGATATCCCTGGCACTCCGAGATGGTCTGTTTTTCCTAAAATTTTAACTCTTTCTTGTGGTCAGACTTTGTAATTTTAAAGAATCTACACCTAGGCTTTAGGTCACTGTATATGCTTTGCAGTGAAATAAGTGATGAAAATAGTTGCACCCAGCGCACAATGAAATACCACATTAGAATCACAGTAACAATAATTGATTTATTCTCAAAAATAGTTTGGTGTGGGTAATTTTGCTGGTGGTAGGGTCCTTCAGTAGCAAACAACAAATATCAGCCATCTATTGATGTTCTCGTTATGCTTTCCAAAAGCATTTATCACATGCTCAGAAAATATTTTAACATTTCCGAATCCATGTTCACAGTAGGAGTTCAACTTTATCAAATTAACTCCTTTATTCTCTGCACCTTTATTTTACCAAACCGGATGTCATGGCTATTGCATACGTACCAGGGAGCACTGCTAAATTACAATACTCAGAAGTGAGGCCTGTTAAATACTGATAATGCAGCCATGAGGTCTGAACGATCCAGCCTGTACTGGTATTTGCCAGTTTCTCATTATTAATTACTCTGTGATATACAGTATTATGTAATAATCTAATGATGTTTGGCTATAATATCAATTGTTAATTTAAAGTAGCCTGTTATATTTGTAACTTTACAGCCATATGTTTCAACTCCCCTCTTTCTCCAGAGATTGACCATGTTTAAAGCCCTGTTGACAGTGATTCAAATTTGAGATAATATGCAGCTGCAGGAGTGTGAATAGATTTTACCCAAGCTGACAGTAACTGTCAGTAATAAGGACATAGCCTTCACTTTACCTAATTATATAAATCTAAGAGTTATATCGCTTGCCATTGTAAAATACATAGGTGCTTGTACACTGCGTCTCTTGCCAATGCAAGATAGTCGACCATAGCCATCTGCACATGTGCAGAAGTCCAATGAAGTCATTCCGCTGTGCCCAGTCTGTCAGTAACCCTGTGCGCATACATCAATAACATTGCTGGAAAGCTCACATTCCTGTTTTTGAAATGATTAGCAAGTCATTATTGGGGATTTCTTTTACAGGCCCATGATTAGTGCAAAACAGAGCCTCCAAATAAAATCCCCCTCCCCCTCCTCAGGGCCTTAATTGTTAGCGGACACGCTGCCGACTCTCATGCATGCCCGCCAACTGAAATATTATGTAAGCGCGCGATGACGCCAGAATGTCACCCGACGCCACTGCGCATCATTTTACCCTCGAGCGTGTCGGTCCTACGCTCCCACACCAAGTGAAAAATTCTGGCCATAAAGCAGGCCAACACTATGGTGGGGCTGCCCCTAAAAAGGGTAGCCTTTGACTGCATCTTCACGCCAGCAGGCAGGGAGGGCCTCTAGGCCTGCTTTGAATGCAGGCACACCAACCGGCCGTCAGGTGCCCACCTCCAGGTAGTTAACCTGCCTCCAGTCTTGTCGGGAAGCTGAAGACCAACTGGAAAATCCCTGCCATCCCTCTTAACTCCGGGTTAACAAGGCGTCAATGAGCCTAATCGCCTGCCTGTCTGCCTTGTGGCAATGGTGGCCTTGCCAAGCCCCAAACACACTTTGGCCAAAACATCAACGTCGGGAACAGAGTCAGGAAACATGACACACTGACTGACCTCGTAAATTTGTGATCCTGCCTTGCCTCCATTCCTGACCCTGGTGAGGCCTGGAAATTCAGCCCCAGGTATAGTACTTTGGGTCTCGCTGTGTTAAAATTATAGTTGAAAATTCAAAGTCCGTCCAGAATGAGCATAAATGCAGTAAATGTGCATTCTCTGCCCCATTGCCTGGGTGTAGGCCCATACTAATGAAAAGCAGAGGCTGTCACTGGATGAATTCCTGAACTAGCACAAAAGGCTGAGGGAACCTGGGCTTAGCATAAAACCTAACGTTAGGCACTTAAGCAAGAGTTTATTCAAATTGCCCACTGAAAATCAATAGTACAGCGTCCTCACAATGGCCTGAAATATTCCCGCGAATGGCGAGCCTGGTAGCAACCGGGAAACGAGCCCCTGGCCGCAATCGGCCCCTGACTGCACTTTCACTCTGGCTGGCCATTTAACAGCCAGCCAGCGTGAAACGCACGCAAAAAACTCAGCGCCGCTGGAGCGGGGGCAGGAAGAGGGTGGGCGACAATGTCACCCCGGGCACCAGTGAGCACCTTGAGAGAGCTCCCTGTTGGCAGACAGCTGCCTCAGGGAGCTGCAGACCTGCAAATAATAAAAGAAAGCTCAAAAGAGTTGCAAAAAATGTCCATGCAGCACAATCAAGCACCTGAAAGCAGACCTCACAGAAATGCCGTCCCCAGATATTTCTTTTCATTTTATTCCCTAGCGGAGATTTCATCCCACCCTCGGATAAGCTTTCATCAAAAATATTCAGGCCGCAAGGCCGATTAGCCTGTCCACCAGCTGTAATGTTGGACAGGCCATGGAAAATTGTATTCAATTGCGCCGTTATCTTTTCACCACAAGTTCCCAGGAAATTCCAGGTCAAAGGGACGGATTGGATATCCTGATAGAAATCCGAGGAATCCCGTGTCCTAACAAAAAAGGCTGCTGGTAATACAGTACCGCGGAACCATTCACCGGGGCACTCGGGAGATTTCACGTTTAGCCACACCACCCATTCATTGGGTGTAAATGTTTACTGCAAACTTTAATTTTGGCATTTTCCTGGAACATTCAGACTCTAAGTGAATATGCAACAAATCTGACGGTGCTATCAGCATGGTATGAGAAATTCATCCTTCAGTTATTCTTTTTGTGACGCTGCACTGCCTTTGGTAAATTTGCACCCTCTGTTTGAATGCCGTTTTATCCCATGATCACTGTCACATCTAGACTTGCATTTTCACCTTCAGGAAACAAAGCAAATCCTGGGAGAAATCCGGATGCTTCTTTATTTGCTCCCAGAACGTGGTGACACTGCCAGTATTTATTGTCCAGCTGGTGATCTTGAGAAGGTGGTATTGGGCTTTCTGCTTCACCTGCTGCCACCCTTGAGCTGATAGTGTTCTGCAGTCACTGCGTACTGTGGACTGGGGTCACATATAGGCCTGGTGTGAAATAAAAACAGGAAATGCTGGAAAAATTCAGCAAGCATGGCAGCATTTGCAGAGAGAGAAACACAGTTTAAGTTTCAAGACTCTTCACCAGAACGGACTAGAAACATTGGATGGAATTTTCACAGAATTGCACAGAGTGCAGTAGCGGGAGGGTAAAATGGAATCCTACCTGCCGACGAAAATGGCGGGTTTTCATGTATCATCCTGAACCCGCCTCATTATTTATTCACTCCCAAGAAACATACCGTTTCCATGGCAAGTGGGCTCTCATCCGACCGCCCGCCATCACCCTGTTGCTGTTGCATCACGCTGGCCGCCATCTTTAAAAGGCAGCCGCCAGCAAAGCGCTCATCACCACCAGCTCACTACCACTGCCTGGCAGACATGGCCAGCAAAGGCAAAAAGACTGCAACCCATGGCTTCAATGATGGGTCCTTCGAGTGACTGCTGGATGCCATGGAGGCCCACCAGGATGTGCTCTACCCCCGCTCTGGCCGCAAGATGGGTAGCAAGGTTGCCAACCTAGCTTGGGAGGCGGTGGCAGCAGTGGTCAGCGTGAACACCCTGCAGAGGAGGACAGCCACCCAGTGCCGCAAAAGGATGAATGATCTCCTCCATTCCGCCAGGTTAAGTCACTCTTTTCATCACTCCCAATTCACACACTCACAAACCCATTACAAATCCACAGGGCCCTCGCTCACTGCCAGTGCAAGGGACATCAACTTTCACTCTTTCACACACATCATCGCCCTCATTCCATCCCAATAGGACCACTCACCACCCACACAGGCCAGGTATACTTATCATCTGGCAAGGCAGGTGTCCTGATACACTCTCCCCATCTCTATTTATATAGGACAAACTGGCTCACAACAGGAGGGAAAGGTTGCCGACAGGTGGGGGATGCCGGAGTTCAGATTTCTGACAGAATTCGAAAACAGAGCCATCCAGCTGGCCGGCGATGACCGGAACCAGTCCAGTGCTGACGGTGAGGTCAGTGCTGCTCTACCAAGTAAAGCTCAACAGTGTAACATCCATCAGACAACCTTGTCATGAGTGATGTGTCCTCTTTCACAGGCTACTGCCATACATTAGTTATCTCCCTTTGCTTCCGCAGGCACAACTGCCAAACAGCCGACAGAGTCCATGACTCAGGGCCTTTAATCAAGTTCCAAAGAAACCTCTGAAGAGGAATATGAAGGCACCTCCCTGAAGACCAGTCACAGCGCACACCCATACCTTCCACCAGTGCAGAGACACACACCTCGGTGGGCCTAGCTTTAGAGTAGCCTTGGGATCACAATCTGGTGAGCACATTGCACTTTCTGATCCACAGCAGGCCGAGGCAGAGATTTCCCAGGTCCCCCGCACATGGAAGACTGCCGGAAACCAGAATGTTGCTGAGTCCAAGTCAGATGATGAGCCTCTGGGCTCGGTCATGTCACAGTTGCTGGAGCTGCAAAGGCAAGCTAGGGAACATTCAGGAAGAGATGTCCGCTGCACGCGTCAGATTGCAAGACATGATGGAGGAGACTGTCTGCCTTCAGGCTGAGTTAATAGTGCCGGCATTGCAATGCACCTAGATCAACACTGGCAGGATGGCAGCTGCCATGGAGACCTTGGTCTGGGATGTTACTCCTGCGCTGCTGAACGGGCTTAACTCCATCGCTTATGCCATAGTTGGCCTCCAACAGTGTGTATGCAAGAGGGGTGCTGGGCCGCTCGATCTCACTCCAGCTACCCCTTCCGCTCACGGGGTCAGCCAGAGGCCGCTGGCCACCCATAGGGAGGAGGATCAGCAGGTGCACACTCCGGGGCCATCCACCCAGGTGACTCTGGGAGCGAACAGCCCATTTGACTCCCTTCATCCTGTGACCTCTGCAGCTACAGCTTCACAGACCGAGGAACATGCACTGCCACACAGCAGAGCCCCAAAAGCAGGCTGGGGCCCTCCATGTCTCAGTTCTCCAGAGGCTGCCTGCCAAAGTCATCACAGTCAGCAGGCTGCCTCCACTTCCACTGTGGATGTCTGGGGAGCACCAAGACATAGCAACAGGGCTAGGTAAAAGTAGTTGCACAGCCTGCCACGGGTGTTGATCACTTGCACATACCGTTCACTTTTGTCATTGAACTCCTAAGAATATCTCCCTGCTTATGGCTCCTTGTTCTTGTCACTCAGATGTGAAACCTTTCTGCACAAGATAAAAGGCAGGCGTCTCAGTCCAAGGCCCTTTGCAGCTTTCAGAGCACAGTGATGGTCCAGCCTCACACTCCCTGGAAACATTGCTGATGCCTGCACCTTGGTGGTGCTGGTCATTGCTGCTAGAATGTAGTGGGTAGGCACCACAGAGCTCTCTCATACTCTCTGTGTGCTCCCAGCACCTTTAGGGTGGGGATGGCCCCCATCACACCAGCATCTGCGACCAGTGATGCTGTGCACCAGCTCCTGAAGGGCTGAGGTGCTGAAGGCGGACACATCATCAGGTGCGTCTAAAGTTTCATCTCTGAGATGGCCCTGACCATGGAGCACAAGGGAGCAACCCTCAGCCAGACAGGAGTCAGACATTCTCAGAGGCTATGTGAAGATTTGTGGAATGTCCTCACTGCATGTTGTCATCATCCTCCACAAATTTGGCAGCAATGAGGGCCTCCTGAGTGTGCCTGCCTCATCTAGCCAGTGCGAGAGGCTCATCCCCGTCATCGTCACCACTGAGGATCCCCTCATTCTCATCCCTGTCGGCATCCTCCTCATCGGAGGAGACATACAGCTCCTCCACCTCATCCTCAGGAAGCTCCTCATCCCGCTGCGGCACCAGGTTGTAAAGGACGCAGCAGACAGTGACGATGATGTATGACACCCTCTGCGGACTGCATTGCAGGGCTCCACTGACTGGTCCAGGTACTGGAATTGCATCCTCATCATCCTAGTCGTCTGCTCCACCAAGTTGTGAGCTGCTGCATGAGCCTCATTATAAAGTCGCTCTGCCGCAGTCTGAGGCCACTGCACGGGTGTCATCAGCCACGGCCTCTGCAGGTAATCCATATCCCCAAGGAGCCAACCCTGCAGCCTCTGTGGACCCTGGAAAGCTGCAATGATCTGCAAATGACTCAGGATGTAGGCATCGTGCACACTCACTGGAAACCGTGCACATACCTGCAGGATGTGTTTCTGGTGGTCACACACCAGCTGCATGTTCAGTGAGTTAATGAAGTCCACTGAGTGTAGCAATGGAGTCCTGAGAACCACATGAGGGCAGTCAATCACACCCTGCACCTGTGGGTATCCCAAGATCAGGGTGAATGGCCTTGCATACTGGCTGTCCCTGTTCCGGGCGAAATGCACAAAGTTGTGTGTCATGGAGAATATGGCATCCTTGACCTCATGGATGTATTTGTGGGTGGCAATTGTGAAATCCCACAGATGTCACCTGTGGAACCCTTAAAGGAGCCATTGACATAGAAATTGAGTTACTTTCACATCAACTGGCAATGGGTGCCCTCCATGTCCCCTTGGCATCAAGTCCTGCAGTAAGTGGCAGATGTGAGCACCAGGTCCCGAGACATGTACATTTGTTGGCGACACTGCTTCTCAGTCATCTGCAGGAATGGTTGATGGCATCAAAAGGCCCTGGGTGTTGTTAAGCGCCGACCAGCCACAGCTCACTGTCACTCCAGGGCAAGCATGTACGGCAGCCCCTACGGCCTCTTCTTCATAAGGTTGCTGCTCCTGCCTTTGTACGACCAGGAGCCTCAGTCGCTCTCTCCTCCGTTTTCTACGGTCTCTGTAGGCCATCAGGCATACAGCTAGGTCACCAGGATCCATGATCCTGACGTGGTCCTCCTGCAGCACGAAATAGAGAGAGAGACATGGTTATTATGGCTGTACTTAGTACCTTTCCTGGCCATGTGACTGCCCCTTGATGCTTCCTGGAGAGTGCTGACCACCCCTCGGATGGCCAGAGATGAGTGCGCTGTATGGCTGCCCTGTCAACCTGCGACGTCCAAACCAGGATGTTGAGATTGCAAGGGGCTGTGAGCGCCTCCAGCAGTGACTGCTACATGGCCAGTGTTAGCAAGCAGATTGTATAATGTGTGCAGCCCAATTGCTCCGCGTTGCTTGCGTAGGCCGGCAGGCTGGGAGTCTGACCCCAATCATATCATTGTGGCTGTGCCTGATCTGTCTCAGTTGCAGAGGCAGGTGTCCCTAATGCATGACTACTTCCCTTGCTTAACCTGCCCCCACCTCAATTGCCTGTGCATGGGATGCAGCGCCAGGGCAGCACTTGACCACACCCCCACCAACAATGGTTACCTCCGAGGCTGGCTAGCAGTTGTCCCTGGACACCACACCCCCCCTCACCAGTTATCAGTGGGGCCAGGCATCAGTTTCCCCCAACACTCCCCGGCACCCCTGAGTCCTGTAAACAACGGGCAAGCTGTAGAGAACGCTGCTGCTCACTCACCTCATTTCCCCCAAAGTGAAGGCCGCCAGGTGCATGTTGCCTGCGTGATGTTGTGAACGGATGATACGGTGGGGTTCTAAGAGCCTGGCGGGGTGGCCTTTTAATGATTTGCTAATATATTACAATTAGCTTCCCGCTGACCGATGGCAGGAAACGCAGCCCACCATTGGCGGGCTGAGCGGACGATCGTGACCTGCCTTCACGCCCTCGTGAAGCAGGTCACGCCATATTTTCCGTGCACGCCACCTATCACGCCCACCATCGGCGGGCTTGGAAAATTCCGCCCATTAACTCTGTTTTTCTCTCCACAGATGCTGCTAGGCCTGCTGACTTTTTCCAGCATTTTCTGCTTTTATTTCAGGTTTCCAACATCCGCAGGATTTTGCTTTCATCATCGGCCTGAGGTGTGAGCTCCCTCCAGGGCATTACTGAGCCAATTGGAATTGTTCGTCAATTCAACAGCTTTCAGGGTAGGTTTTTCTCAGCGTAGCTCAAAAATGGTTACATTTATTGGATTCAGTTTAGCAGGTTGCCACAGAGGGACATAGCTGCTCTCATACCGCAACCACTGAAAAACCAAATGCTAAGCTTTCAAGTAAGGAATCCAGGTGAGAAATTTTGAAAAAGGTATCTAGTTTGGGACAACTTATTTGGCTTGTTTCTGCTCCACCCGAAAATCCAGTGGTGTGGAAGATTGTGCTCCTCTGACCATTTGACGGAGATTTTGGAGGTCTGTCAAAGGGGTGACTCTGGGCTAATTGGGGAACACTGGCCATTATACCGCCAGATAGGCCCAATGGGACCAACGTCATTTAAGTGCTCCAAGGACAGCACCTTTCCTTTCACGTCCATTTGCTTCCTTTGGAGCATCCTCCTTCACTGTTTTTTTTTGGAAGTTTTGCTCAGCTATATTATTGTTGTTATTTTTGTTGGTAATGGCGCTCCATAAAGGTAAGTTGTCTTTTTTTTTAAATCTTTGACCCATCCCAAACTTACTGTCAACTGCTAGCTGGCACAGCAATTCAGTAGCATGCCAAAGCAGAAAGCAGGGGCCCCCACAACGAATGGTTCAGAGTTGGGAGATCCTAATAATATTGGGATTGGGCAGTGTGTCAAATTCAAGGCTCCAATCCTGGTGCCAGCAATAATCCCTAGGGTGGGGAATGGGGAGGGCAGCAATGCCTCTGCCACCCCAATTGAAGCCAATTAAATCGGTTAAAAATCTCATTCAGAGCTTGTCTAGGTGTAATCTTTACACTTGTAAGGTGTTGACAGGTTACCCATGCCTTTAGAAACTGACTAGCTGAAGGAGGAGGATAAAGACTGGGGAGCCAGTCATGACTGCATCAGAGCATTGTCCAGAACCATAATAGGGTCAGCAGGACAAAAGGGGACTGGGCATTTGGTAAAGAGTTGGCCTTGGCGCTGTCCTGGTGGCAGGCGGAGTGGCGACTCAGCACCCCTGTTTTGAATGGAGCCAGCAGCCTCTGGTATCATGCGGAAAAAGAGCAAGAGGCAAGGGGTGCCAAGGCCAACTGGCAGCCACCTTTCCAGAAAGAAGATTCCAGTTGGCAATGGGATCAAGACAGTCAGATTTTGGACCCAGTGGCAATGAGGGGGAAACACCCTCTGCAGGTAGGGTAGAACCCTGGGCATCAGGAAGACAGAGGAGAAGAGCAGGAAGGCAATGGAGGCCATGCCTTCAACACAGGATCAATTGTCAAAGACAGAGCTAACTGGAGGTGACTGAGAACCAGTGCCGCAGGAGACTGAGACGCCACAGGCAGATGGTCACAAATATTTGTACCTGGTCCTCGAAGACCACGTACCTCGCAGCACTGGTTGCCTTGCCCTGCCAGTGGCCATCAAATACATTGTGGCCTTGGACTTCTTTGCTTCTTCCTCCCTCCAAGGATCAACTATGGACTTTGGTGATACCTCACATATGCCCACACACCACTGCATCTCACTGGTAACTAATGCCTTCTTTGCCAGAACTGGATGGTTGATTCATTTCACAATAACCGCAGCCTCATAGGGATACAGGACATTGGTTTTTGCCTCCATCGCTGGATTATCCCAGTGCAGGATGTGATCGATTACACTCATGTAGCCATCAAGGTATCAAGTCACTGGTTAGTGAGATCCGTCAACAGGAAGGGCTTTCAGTCCTTCAATGTTCAACTGGTCTGACACCACAACAAGGGCTTCCTCCATGTGTGTGCCTGCTTCCCAGGCAGTTGCCATTTCTCCTTCCTGATCCAACAGTCCAGGTTACCTCAGATCTTTACTCTAACCCCCAAAGTGCATGGATGCATCCTGGGGAAGAAGGGAAATCCCTTGAAGAGATGGTTGCAAGCCTTTCTACAGGATCCTGAGGCAGACACACGGAGGCGATACGACTAACACCACTTGTTCAATAGGACAACCAATGAGATGCTTTTGGGCTTCTGAGGTTGCAATTAAAGTGCCAGTCATTTGGGTGACTGGGGGTGAGAGGGGGATTTTTGTGATTCCTGTCCCATCGCACCAACCTCACCCTTGTGATTATTTTTAGTGCTGGAGTCAGTACCTTGAAATTGAGACTCTGTCCAGCAGTGGGATTCTCAGACCCATCTCCTCTGCTGACTCCATTCCTGCCTCCGGGGTCTCTGTAATTTCAGCCCATCATCTCAGCTCAGCTCAGGGCCAAAGAAAATGCCAAGGTTGCATTTATGAAGATACACAGGATTTCAAAAAGGTGATGACTTTGAGAAGGGAGATTTTGTCTTATCTTTTTGTTTGAATGACCTTTTGGATTTGACACGACGGCTGAAATTAAAACTTACGCTTCTCCATTTTGATGAAACTTCATGGTTGCATTAATGCTGCTCGGATGTTTGGAGCATTTTAAATGTTAATCTGTTTAATCAAATTCCTTCATCATGCTGGTCTCAACAGCATTGGGCCCACTCGCCAGAACATTCAACTCAGATGGGCAGGCTATGTCTCCTGTTTGGATGACTACAAAACCCCGGAGAATATCTTCTGTGGGGAATGGTCTCAGGGCAAATGACATAAAGGTGGCCAGTAGAAATGATACAAGGACTCCTGAAAAAAAGTCTTACAAATTTCTGCATTTCAGACCACCTCTCTTAGGAAAACACTGCTGCTGACCGGCCCATTTGGAGATGAGCGCTAGAGCTTGGTCCAGCTTCACGGACTATCTGCACCAAACTTAGAACTTCCAGTGTGCCCAGAGGAAGGTCAGGGATGGGTGAGCTGCACTTCCCCATAGCACCAACATAAACCAATGGTTCTGTGGACATCCATGCCCATCCTTCATCAGGCTTCTGAGTTAGGAGATGGGCCACAGAAGACGATGAAATCACATACAGCTTGGATATACTTGAGCAACGATAATTCTACCACTACTGCCCTGTTTATTAATCTCGAGCAGATGGAAACTCTATACGTTCATTCACAAATGGATTCCTAATTAACATGGAATGATAGAACTCTCTATCAGAATGTCTTTTTATTTGTATTTGGATTCGCAAAGCTCATGGAAACATAGGGCAAAGTTTTGCCCTCGTCAGGCGGGCTCCGCGAGGGCGAGCAGGTGTAGTCGGGAAGCCGACCGCCTCCCGCAATCTGGCCACGACTGCAATCTCATGCTGGTGGGCCAATTAAAGCCTGCCCAGTATGAAACACACGCTGCAGCGCTGCCTGTGTGGGGGCGGGAGGAGGGCGAGTGCGCAAGTTCGTGCACGTGCACATATCTGTGCAGGAAAAGCTCCCTGAGGCACAGAGTTACCTTAAGGAGATGAAGATTTATGAAAATAAAAAAGAAAGGTTTTTAAAATGTTAGCAACACGTCCACCCATGTGACTCTGTCAGGTTAGAAATTGGTTTGAAAATTTTTAAATTTTTATTCACCATGGATCAAAACATCATCCCACCCATGGATGAGGTTACGCAAAAAATCCAAAGGCCGCTTGGCCTTTTCACCGTAAGCTTGGACGGGCAACGAGAAATTTAATTCAATTAGATCTTTAACTGCCTTGCTAGGCTTGTCAATTGTCGGCTTGCACGCATGCCGACTGAAATATCGCGCAAGTGCACGATGACATCGGAACGCCTGCCCGACGTCGTCACGCATCATTTTCCACTCGTTCGGGTCGGGTGTGCGCCTGCCCAACAAGCACAATGTTCAGGCCATGGAATACATATTCTTAAGAGACCTGCTTGGCTGTGCTTTCATGGGATTTAAGGAAGGTTTCTAAGGCTGTGAATCTGATCATGTTGAAGGTGCTTGACATCATACCAGGACCTAGGCCAATGTGGTTCATGTGAAAAGGAAAACAAAAACAAGGATTAGGGAAAAAGTCTTTCATCAAGGTTTGATAAACATTTGGTTGAGTGATCTGGCTGGATGGATAGGAATTGTTGGGACCAGTAAAGGCAAAAACATTATGGGCATTCAAAACACATCTGGATATTACAAAGGCCAGAATTTTATTGGCAAGACTGAAGCCTTGCCATTGGGACACTATATGTGACCCGAGTACTTGCCAATGGGCAGCAGGATCACGACAGCTATTTTGCCAGCAGCAGCCAATTAAAAGCCACCCATTTGGGTTTGCCATCCAATTACGGACAGCGGGCTGGCTGTATGTGCTGTCCGCCCAAACAGAGGGCTGGCAGTTCTGCAGTCTCAGCAACGCCATCAAGACAGGTAGCCTCTTCTTGAGCAGCAAGGGGAAGGAGCGGCTGCCTCCAAATTCAGGCACTCTCAAAGGGCAGGTAGGAAAACACTTGTTCTGCTGGGGCCAGGCAGTCAGGCTCCCAGCAATCAAAGGAGTGAATTCTCCATCCCTAACTTTGGGCCCTGGACTCAGTCCTTGCTGCTGGGGGAACATGGGAACCTAGGAAATTGGAGCAGTAGGCCATTCGACCCTGCAAGCCTGCTCTGCCATTCAACTAGGTCATAGCAGATCTTATACTTCAACCTAATTTCCCATACTATCCCCATATTCCTATTTATCTTTAATATCTAATAATTTATTGATCTCTGTCTTGAATATACTCAATGCCTGAACCTCCACAGCCCTCTGGGGCAGAGAATTCAAAACGTTCACCACCCTCTGAGTGCAGAAATTCATCCTCAGACCAGTCCTTAACTGGCCTAACTCGTATTCTGTGACACTGTCCCCTGGTTCTAGACTGCCCCAGCCAGGGATTATATCCTCCCTGCATTTATGTTGTCAAGCCCTGTAAGAATTTGGTATGCTTCATGCCTCTGCACCCCCACCCCCTCCCCCACCCTCCTGGAAGCCACTGGGAGTCCACTTCGATGCAGATGGCGGACTCTCCTAGCAGCAGGGGAGCCGTTCTGACACCAACAAATTGTCACATGGGCTGGTAAAATGGCCGTTGATAGGGCAATTAATTGGTTTAACTGGCTTTCTCTCGGCAAAGCCGAAGGGGCATTAGGGTAACAACGTCTGGAAACAGGAATGGACTGGGGCCAGAAGAGGCCATTTCAGTCCATCACACCAACCATACAGTTCAAAAACAGAGCAAAACAAGGACACTACCTGGACTCCTCAATGACATTCTCACCATATGTCTGTCCAAAGCGAACAATGGTCAGCCTGATGACCTGTAGCCTGCCTTAACTTGCCATAAATAATGGTCACAACAGAAGTTGAGCAATACCTAAAGATGCCAGCTGATGGAGACAGAGTCAAACTTATTTGTCCTGCATTATCAAGTTTTAAGCTGAGAGTTATTTAATAATAGGTCCATATGTCATGTTTATTACCAGGTAATTAAAGTCTGTTGACCATGTAGGTACCAAAATAACCTAGCGTTACAAAAATTCAAGGTGCCTTGAGCTCACTTTTGCCAAGTATTTTGAAATTAAATATTACAACATAAGAGTTTAGAAATTACTTCCAACAATATCAACAAGTTCTACACACATTTATACCTTTGTTAACAGTTTAGTTGTTAACATGTTATCCCATTTGTTTAATGTATTTACTTTAATAAAATAGCTGAGAGATATGCCATACAAGTACATTAAGCCTAATATTGCTAACAGTGATTTTATGCTTTTTACACATCAGTTTCTTGAATCTAATAGTTGTGCAAGTTTATTCAGTGTATACAAATGGCAGATAAAGGTCTCTGGCTTGGTGAATTTGTTGAGCTCAGCTGGAATGGTTATAGAGACTCTTTACTTGGCTCAATACCCATGGAGGAGAATTTTCTCCATGTCGGGTGGGTCTGGTCAGAAGCGGATGCGGGTGGACTCATGGCCAATTGCCGCCCATGTTCGGCTCCGTGCTGCCATTTTACTTGGGTGGGCCAATTAAGGCCCACGCAGAGTGACGCATGGCGGGTGGCGAGCGCTACCTGTGTGGGCAGAGGGAAGAGGGATGAGTCGGGACCTGTGCTCTTTCGCTCATGCGCGCGGAAGAGTGCAGAAATCTCCCTGAGGCACGCAGCTGCCTCAGGGAGATTAAGTACATATTGAAATTTTTGAACAAAGAAAGTCAAAAATTATTTACACGTGTCCCCTCATGTGACAATGTCACATGAGCTGGGACATTTTTTGTCAATTTAGCAAAATTAATTTATTGATTTTATTCGACCTTCAGGAAACCTCATCCTGCCTGTGGATGAGGTTTCCTGAAAAACACGAAGGCCGCCTGTGCTCTTCGCCTGCCCCCCACCAACCTTAACGTTGGATGGGCAGCCCTGCTAATTATCTGAATAAGTTTCCTAATGGCCTTTGACAATTCGGTGGGCACACAGCTACCTCCGGTGCATGCCCATCGAACGAAAGGTCTAAATGACACGCGATGATGTCGGGAAGCGCGCCCGGTGTCATCGCGCATCATTTGTGCATTGTCCTGTCGGGCCCGCCCCCGCACGCCAACGTCAAAACTCTGGCCTGGATTAAAGGATAAAATTTGGATTCAGATACGACTCAACCATGGGCTTAATTTTTGCTTTTGGTATTGGAAACAGGAGCCCAGTCTGTTTCCGGGTCCTGATCCTGCCTTGGGGGTGGGGGGTGGGGGGGCGGGGGCGGTGGTGTGTGGCGCGGGAGGAGTGGGGTGGGAGGGGACCAGTCACATATTAGGATTTTGACTAGGGCACCCCGTTAATTGGTATGGGAACAAATAAGTGTGGTGGCTGAGTCCTCCAAGCTAACCAGAAGCCTCCAGCTCAGAGACACACTTGGCTGAAGCTGTTAAGAACTGAAAGGGATCAGCAGCAAGAAGATGCCACTTCTTTGAAAATTCAAATATAAAAATAGACAGAGCAGCCAGGCCACTGCTGAAGGCCTGTAAGCCTTCACATCCTGGCCTGCTGGTGCTTGCTTGCCTCCTGATCCTCGATCTGCCCCTTTTCACATCAGGAAACTGGAGGCTGACTGAAGAGAGCAAATTGTCTGATACTGCAGGTGTTTCCAGTAGTATTTTGGAAGCAGGAAGAGGCATAAATTTTTTAAATCATCTTGACTGTCACTAACATGGCCTTTGCTATGCTAAAGCATAGTCTTCTTGTCTTCTTGCAACAAATAGCATAGCTCAATAACAACAACAAAAGCAACTTGCACTTATTGCTCTTCTCATGTTTAAACAAGCCAAGGTGTTTCATAGGACCATTATCAAAGATAATTTGGCACTGATCCACATAAGGAGGTGTTAACCAAATTATTGGTCAATGGCAGAGTTTAAGGGACATCATAAAGGAGAAAAGAAAGGTAAACAGGCAGAGAGGTTTAGGGAGGTAACTCTAGAGATTAGTGTCTCGGGAGCTGAAGGCACCAATGGTAGTGTGAATAAAATCAGAGATGCTCAAGGGGTCAGAATTTGAGAAATTGGATATCTCAGAGGGGTGTAGGCTGTACATAGTTAGTTAGGGGCAAGGCACTGTCAGGATTTGAAAACAAGGTTTTGAGAATTTAAAACTGAGGTGCTATTTGACTGGGAGTCAGTGTGGGACAGATAGCATGTGGGTGATGGATGAGCAGGTTTTAGGTGAAAAGAGGTCGTCTTAGCGATAGCCTGAAAATGTTGTTGAAATCTCAACTCGGGGACAAATACCAAGATTGAGAGCCTCAGACAGTTGCTGGGGGTGGGGGGAGGCATTGGCTCTGGCTAGAAAACTGAGTTTGTGGTGGGGACCAAAGACATTGGCTTTTGTCTTCCAATGTTTAGTTGGAGCAAATTTCTTCTCACCCAATGCTGAATGTTGGACAAACAGTGGGGGAACTTAGAGACAATAGACTGGTTAAAAGAGGTGGTGATAACGTTAAAATGGGTGTTGCCAGTGCACATGTGAAACCTGATGTGTTTTCTGATGATGTCACTGAGAGGGAGAAATAGGAGAGGGGCCGAGGCTAGATCCCTGGGAAATACCAAAGGTAACAGTGCTGAAGTGGGAAGCGAAGTCAATGCAGGTGACTGCTTCCCTGTGAAATTCTTCCTGAAGGAGTTTGGCCATGTTTTCAGGCATGGGGTTACAACTTGTGAGCTGCCCATTCAAGGTGAGTCATACAGCACACAAACTTCTGCTGCCTCCCCATTTTTATAATTTCAGTACGCATCTCAGCATGAGCCATGCTGCTGGGTGGCTGCACAGTCAACAGGTTAGCAAATGTTCCAGTGAGCCTTCAGCTTTTACAAGGTCTGTCCCTCTTAAAGGAAAGCTGCATGGAATGAAAGGAGTGTCAGCAATGGAAATGGAGAGGAGGGAAATGGAGCCCCATGGCAAGAGAGAGGACTCTTGATTTACTGATGCGGTGCTGGAGGCCTTAGTCTTGGAGGTCGTCAGGAGGAGGTCTGCTATGCTTCTGCAGGGAGTCAGAAGAGCCTTAAGGGATGCTCTACTCAGGCATTGGGAGAAGGTGACCAAGGGGATGAATTCCCAGAGCCTGGCTCTGAGAATCTGCCAACAGTGCCGGAAGGAGATGACCTCATGCAGATGCCATGGTCAATTAACGCATCTTCAAAGGGTTTATCAATATAGACTGCGCCATCAACTTTCAATTCTACTCAATGCACCACATCTCCATTACATACCCAGCAGCAGTCCCTAGCACTCAGCACTCATGACTAACATTCTGATACTTCACCTCACTCGCACACAATTTCCAATGCTGTGGATCGTTGACCTGTGCATCAGTGAGCAGGTCATTGCTAAGCAAGTACCCCTTGATAGCACAATTGATGACCCCTCCCATCACTTTACTGATGATCATGAGTAGACTGATGGGGTAGTAATTGGCCGGGTTGGATTTGTCCTCTTTTTTGTGTACAGGACATACCTGGACAATTTTTTACATATTCGGGTAGATATCAATGTTGTAATTGTACTGGAACAGCTTGGCTCAGGACATGGCATGTTCTGAAACACAAGCCTTCAGTACTATTGTCGGAATATCGTCAGTGACCATAGGCTTTTTTGTATACAGTGCCTTCAGCCATTTCTTGACAAGTGAATCAAATTGGCTGAAGACTGGCATCTATGATGCTGGGTACCTCCGGAGGAGGCTGAGTTGAATTATCCACTCAGCACTTCTGGCTGAAGATTGTAGCAAATGCTTATCTTTCATACTGGGCTGGGCTGGGCTCGCCCATCATTGTGGATGCAGATATTTGTGGAGCCTCCACCTCCATCGAGTTGTCTAATTATCCACCACCACTCACAACTGGATGTGGCAGGACTGCAGAGCTTAGATCTGATCTGTTGGTTGTGCAAATGCTTAGCATTGTCTATCACATGCTGCTTATGCTGTCTGACATGCAATTAATCCTGTGTTGTAGCTTCACTGGGTTGACATCTCATTTTTAAGTATGCCTAGCACTGCTCCTGGCATGATCTCCTGCACTCTTCATTGAACCAGGGTTGATCCCCTAGCTTGATGGTAATGGTGGGGTGGGGACATTTTTTGTTAATTCGTCCATGGGATCTGGGCATCGCTGGCTAGGCCAGCATTTATTGCCCATCCCTAACTGCCCTTGTTCAGAGGGCATTTAAGAATCAACCACATTGGAGGTCTAAAGGGCATTAGTGAGCCAGATGGATTTTTATAACAATCAGCAATGGTTTCATGGTCATTATCAGACTTTTAATTCCAGATTTTTATTGATTACAAATTCCACCATCTGCCACGGCAGGATTCAAACCCAGGTCCCCAGAGCATTATTCTGGGTATCTAGAATACTAGTTAGTGATAATACCACTATGCCACTGCCAGAGGGGACAGGGAGAGGTCCAAAGGGGGAGAGGGGACAAGGAGATGTCCCAAGGAAAGTGACCCAGGGAGGGGACAAGGACAGGAAAAGGTCCCAAACACGAGGAGGGGGTGTGGAGGAGACTTTAAGTGAAAAAGTCAGCCGAGCTGCAGGCCGTTTGGGCAGAGGCACCCATTTGGAGCAGTAATGTTCTGCCCAATGTGGCCAAAGATGGGAAATTGTTCTCGAGAGTTGGTGTTTTGAGTGCAGCTTCGGAAATCCAGGTGAATGGAATGTCAGGAGTTGACACTCACAGTGTTACTGATATTTGGGTGGAATGTTGAGAAATCCGTGTGGTACAAATGTTACAAAACTCACATATTCAATGGGGAATTTAAAACGTTAAAGTAATAATTGCAAATGAGCATTAATGGTAACTTGACATAAAAATTGTTAGAAATATGGCTGCTAGATTGAATAATTGCCAATATGTATAGTGTAAACAAGACGCCCTTCAAACTTTGTAAATTGGGAAGCAGCCAAATTGGTCATGTTTTCTAGGCTTTTAAGATGCTCCAAGATCATTCTCAGATTTGATAACACATGTATTTTTCTAAAGTACAAGGCACAATGACAGCCATTTTTTTTAAATCTCAGCTAAACTGACTTTAAAATGCACAATGTTAGCTGACAGGTCAGTTAGCCATCTTTGCACAAAGGTTGAGTCCCGGCTTAGCTCGGGCTCCCCATCTTCTTGAGGCAAAGACACTTTCAATTAAACAAACATATTGGATTTTGAGTATAATCTTCTTAATCGATGCTTGCTTGACTCTCCAATAACATTGCTGATCATGGTGGATTCAAAAATTACATGTATTTTTAAACATTATTGGCATGTCATGATTAGTTTTAATTGCCATCTATAATCCTTTTGTATAAGCTGGAATCCATAATTGTTTTTTATTAAAAAAAACATGTATTAATGAAGCCTACAAGGGGCTGTAGTCTCAAATCTATATTATCTCGAGGACCCAAATAATCATATTACTCTAGAAATCTGAGTTAGACTCCTAAGGGCTGATTTTGGGGAATTCCACAGTAATTCATTTTGCTGTAACATATCCCCACGTTTGTTCTGTCCTAAGTTAATTTGGTTAAATTAATAGGAGAGAGGACTTTTTATTTGAGGACACAGTCTAAGATTGTGATCCTTTAATACTTGGATTTTTTTTTTTGGTTGAGATTAGGGAGCAGGTTTTTGCAGGGGCAAAGTTAGTGTAACCATTAACAGGTGGAATTTGTTTTGGTTGCATTTGGCATTTATTGTGCAGTGTGATGTGTTCGACCACGGTCTGCCTGTTAGTTCATATGTACCTCATAGTAACCCTGAATCACAGAATCACAGAATTGTTACAATGCAGAAGGAGGTCTTTCGGCCCATCATGTCTGCACCAGCTCGCCAAATGAGCATTATGACTCAGTGCCATTCTTCTGCCTTTTTCCCGTAACCCTGCACATTGTTTCTGTTTAAATAATCATCTAATGTCCTCTTGAATGCTTCGGTTGAACCTGCCTCTG
Organism: Carcharodon carcharias; assembly: GCF_017639515.1. Taxonomy (NCBI): domain Eukaryota; kingdom Metazoa; phylum Chordata; class Chondrichthyes; order Lamniformes; family Lamnidae; genus Carcharodon; species Carcharodon carcharias. Next base: position 139,851,341 of record NC_054477.1, read on the forward strand.
CCACACCTCCATGTAGTGCATTCCAGACTTAAACCACTCGGTGTGTGAAAAGATTTTTTTCATATTGCATTTGCTTCTTTTGCAAATCACTTTAAATCTGTGCTGTCGCATTCTAGATCCTTTAATAATGGGAACTGTTTCTCCCTATCCACTCTATCCAGCCCCTCATGATTTTGAACTCCTCTATCAAAATCTCCTCTTAGTCTTCTCCTCTCCAAGGAGAACAGTCCCAACCTCTCCAATGTTATAGTATGAAATAGATATTGTAAATTGTTTTGTCTTTCTGACCTTGTATAGTAAATTTTTTTTTGTTCAAAATACGTGGGACCTTGTGGCTTTCTTCACTAAGCAAATGTCTTAAATCTCAAACTTTGCCTATTTTAAACAAAATTGTATTGGTCCCTAACCAGACCTAGTCTGGTATAGGATCATAACAGCATTAACATGTAAAAAACAATATTCAACATTGATGGAGTAGACTTTCTCTTAGCTGTGTACTTGATCCCAAAATTCTGCAGGTTGGTTCTGTCCCAGTGCCTCAGTGGGCGACCCCAGCATGTGATATGCAACTGGCAGAAAAAATTGCTAGAAAATGATAGCTGATCAAAAGAAATTATGGCTTTTATTTCTGTACATGCCTGTTTATAGAGTTCTGAATATTAATTATTTGTAATAGATATTCATTTACATTAACTATCTGCCAAGCAATGATTTGAATGCCAGTGCTATTTAAAGAGACAAAGAGGGAATTGAAAACATCACTTTTATATATATAGACTGTCTTTTCTCTCTGCAGTGTACTGACACTTCAATTTGAAAAGGATCATTTTGCAGTTAATCTTTGCTAGACTCTCTGGTGAGAATGTTTCTGCACTGCACTATGAAATATTAGTTTTTGTTTCAAACGTCCCTCTTTTAGATAGATGGATCTATTTCAATAGCTTATTTGTAATAATTATTGACTATTATGCACCCAACATATTGACAACTATCCAAGGAAGTAGTTTACTGAACAGAATGTTTTTTATTTGCACTATTTCCTTGCTATGATAGTTTGGAGAATGAGAAATTAATAACTAACATCAACATTAGCTTTTAAAAATCAATATTATGAATAAAGAATAGCAAATATAGTTCTAACATAAGCACAGAAAACAAGAACATCAGCATCAAAGCTACTTTGAACATTGCCTTTCTGCTAGAGGGCCTTAGCAAAACAAAACACCACTACATATTTCATGGAAAAGAAATGCAAAATCAATGTTGTTTACCATCCTAATGGACTAGTCTCAAAAAACAAGCCAACTTACTGAAGCTACTTAAATATCTACTGATGCAGTAAGTGTGAATTAAGTTCTGTTGCCAATCCATCTCAAAAGTACACAAGGGCTAATTTACCAATGGTGCCCTCTGAGAAGATAATTTTGACTTTGTGCAATGGAGTAAAATGGATGGTAGTGAATTGACAGCCTTTTTTACATTTCTCTCAATCTTTATTTTCATTGGAGTCCTAATTAAAGACAATCTTTTGTAGATTAGGACCACTGATAATTTTAAAAGCCTTCTCCAACATGGGCAATGCTGGAATTCATTGCTCCATTGTTTGAGAATTTCCTCCTTACATACCTGCTTGAACTGTTTTTTTGTTAGATCTAAAGTTTTGTCTTTCCTTTAAAAAACTGTATCTCTATTGTCCATGATAAATAAATAGCCAGTGCTGTTTTGTGTAGTTTATTTTCCATTACAAGACTTAGTGGCTTGGGAATGTGAATACCTTTGGTCATTCCTACAGCCCTGGATTTGAAGGAAAAAGAACATTTCATTTGGAGGGAAGGTCTTAGCTAACTCAGTCTTACTCTAGATACACTTGCCCTTGTAGGTTTCTAGAGTCTTGCTTTTGTTATCTGCAACTCAGAACGTAGGCTGTCACTGTTATTTATAATCCTTTCAAACACAACATCCAGACAAGTTTTATCCCAAGGAGAACTCTGCTCATATTTGAGAAGTGGTTGCAGAGTTAAATTTAACTGGCAACATAACTATGCCATCTTCTTCTTCATCTGTTCTCTGACTCAAAGTGCCACGATCTCCACCATGGACAGGGCAAGAAGACAGGTCCTAAGTCAACCCCAGTTGGAACAGGGATCGAAGCCTCTGCTGTTGATCCACACTGGCCATCCAGCAAACTGAGCCAACCGGCTCCACATGGAGTCTGAGTTGCTATGGCACCATGCACATTTACATGCGTGCTGTAGTCTGGCGATGGTAGCGGCTCCAATTTTCTTTCCATCATATGGCTGACCAGGAATCTCTCCCATTCTTACTGTCTGCTATTGGCATATGTTGGAAGGATTTGCAGATTGATACTCAGCCTACTTGGCCTTGTTATGACTGCACTTTCCCTGGCCATCAAGCCCTGGATTGGGACTTAACCCTAAGCTTCTGACTCAGAGGTAAGGACGCTACCACTGTGCCACAAGACCTCCTATAACTATGCCCTCACATGGAAAGTTGGCAGCAGCCTGAATGGGCTTGTCCCACTGCTAGATGTCTTCATTTTGCAGTAAATAATACCACTATTATTTGAAGGAGTAGGCAGACAGGACAACTGCCACTAGGGACCAACAAAACCCATTTCAACCGCAGCTACAAACTTCTTCGAGAAAGTTACAATCTGAAGGCAACTACCTCCACCTGATATTCTAGTTAAACATGTTAGTCCCATGCTGAAGGAGTTCCATTTTTTGGATAATATCGTCCTATCTCCAAAGGCATATTGTATTGCATATTGCACAATTTCACATCAACAGAGGAATAAAGGATCAGGAAGACCAGGATGCACAGTCCCAACCCTTGATAAAGAAAGAAAAATGAGGAGGAGGAGGAGGAGGAGGAGGGGGAAAATGTGACATACAATCAGAAATATTTGTGTGTCAAACACCAATTTACATTTTTCTGCAACCATGCTGTATTTTGTTTGGAACACACTGATCATGACATGTAGGGTAAAATCCTCTGGTCCCGTTGGCAGTGGGCATCATGGTGGAAGGGGGTGAGAATTCAGCGTGAGGGGTAGAAATTGGTTTCATGCTGATGTCAAATCACAGCAGGATCATCCGATGGTGTCTGCCATGGCGAACATGAATCCCAATGGAGGCCGGCTTGAACCCGAATTGTTTCCCGATATTAAGATGCAATGAAAGGCCCAACCAGAATCATCGCCCCCATGCCCGATTTCCCCTTACGTCAGTGGGGAAAGCACTCTGGCCCAGAATATGTCTGGACAAGTGTGACGCATAGAAGTCAGGACTTGCCGTTAGGGCCTTGCTCAGATCACACACATCGGAGGAGAAGAAGATGCTGGAGACCTACAGTTACTGGACACTGGAGGAACATGTGCATCACATGCTGGGTGGATCCTCATGCACACGGCTCCATCGCGAAGAAGCTCTCCAAAGGTGGTAGGTCTCTGTTGATGCTTCAGACCAGCTTTCGAACATCACAGTCTTGGCCATGGGCTGCTATGGGTGACCAGTAAAGGGTGGGGGAGAGGAAGGTCTAGGTGTGAGTGGGAGAGGAACATGTAACAGGGAGGGGGTAAATGAAAGTGCCAGGATAGGTGAGGTTGGGAGGGTGGGGATGAAGGTGTCAGGGGGTGAGTTTGGGAGGGGTGGTGCAAAGGTGTCATGGGGATCAGGTTGGGGGCGGTTGAAGGTGTTGAGTGGGGTGAGGTTAGGAGGGGGGAAACAAAAGTGTCACGGGGGTGAGTTTAGGAAGGGAAAAGAGGGGGTCTGTGAGGAGGAGGAGGGAGTACGGGGGAGAAAGGTGTAACAAGGAGAATGCTGTAATTGGAGAGGTAGGTGTAAGGTCGGGGGGGTGGTGGAAGGTGTAAGGGAGGGAGTTCAGAGAGGGGAAGGTGTCCAGGAGAAGGAGGACGTTCGGAAAGGGAAAGGTATCCAGGGGAGGATGGAGTTTGGAGAGGGGAAGGTATCCAGGAGGAAGAGGGAATTCTGAGGGGGAAGATATCCGGGAGAGGAGGGAGTAAGGGTGGGGGACAGAGGAAAGGGGGAGGTGTCCAGGCGAATGTGCAAGGGTGGGGTCTGTGGAGTCAATGACTGCCTCCTGGGGAGCAAATTGAGGGTGGTGTGGGAGGAAGGAATGGTGAGCGTGAAAGGGGGCAGGGGGAGCCAGTAGGGTGGCATAGTGAGGGTGCATTGGTAATAGTAGAAGGGGCAGCGAAGGTGGTTGGTGGGGACTCAGAGACAAACACGGACCCTGGGGGTGGGAAGGAGGCAGTCAAGGAGGTCAATGTCCATGGGGGTGGGGTTCTCAGGAAGGTAGAAAAAGTGCGTGTTCACCTGGACATGCTGGAAAGGAAAGGGTTCGGGTTGATAGGTCACAGTGGGGAGGTGGAAGGCAGTACAGGAGTGCCCCAGTATTGGGGGAAAGGACATGGATGACTGGAGTGGGGAAAGAACAGGGGAGTTTATGAGAAACTTGACAACTACCTTTTCACAGAAATCAAAAGTGAGCAGAGCCTCATGTTGGATGGACAAAGGTGTTACATGGGAGTGTGATCAGTGGGTGGGTGGAGATGCAGGTCAGCTCAGATGGACAACTGAAAGAGAGCCCCAGCAGGCAGCATTGGAAATGTCAGGACAGTAAGATGAGTGTGATCAATGAAGGCTCTGCGTGCATGGGAGAGGGCTTGAAATAGGCTCTGAAAGGCCCTGCCACACACACACTTCTTGCCTCAGAATCACTTGTGGTCTGGCTGTGTGCAGCTGAACAGCTAGTTGGGGGGTGGTGATACACAAGGAGGACTCTTGAAGCCTGTCAATGAAGCTGAAAGACAACATTACACATTATTCAGTGAAACTGAATACATTTTCAGATTGTAAAGCAACAAAATGTCACCCATGCAACCACATGTGATCAGAATTTTATAACTTTTCTAGGCCTACCAATTCTTCTAGGTGCTGCCCTGACATCACAGCAGGGGTGGAGACAGCCTATGCAATGGCTGGCCCTGTTGCCTCTGATTACTTTGGCATGCATCCTTTGGACTCCCAGGACCTTGAAGCCCCACCTTGCTTTAACCATCTTCCTGTGGGCCAGCTGCACCCTCTGTAATGACAGGGGATGTGGTTGAGGGGGTCACAGGCAAAGGGAACTCAGCAGGAGTGGATATCCTGAGTGGATGACCCAGGGGTGTCCAGCTGCCACTCCTCTTCCCTTCGGATGCCCAAAGGCCCCGGCCTGACTTCTTGAGGGGAAGGAGCACCTGGAGGGATGTTGCCGTGCCCCATTTCCCTCGTGTATTGCCACCGCAGGAATTCACCCGTGACTACTGTGATGGGGTGCAGGTCTGTGCGCATCTCCAGGTTCTGCTCCACCAAGGTCTCCATGGTGTCTGTCATCTTTCCCATGGAGACCTCCATACGCGCACATTTCAGTACCACTTCATCAAAGAGCAGGCGGACGCATTCCACCGACTCGCATGCCTCTCTGTTGAGGGCTTCCAGCAGCTCTGCATGATGTTCTCACGCTTTCAGCTGATGCTCCACGATGAGATCGAAGGCTAAATCCAGAAGCTTGTCATGTGACTCTGACCTCACAGATTCTTCTTCCCCAACAGACCTTCAAATACCGGGGAGTTCGACTGAACCTGCCTCTTCCTGTGTCATGTGTCCGTGTAGTGACCACCAGATTGTGAACCCAAGCTTGCTCTAGATCTAGGTCCCACCGAGGTGTGTGTCTCCGCACAGGTAGAGGGCGGGTAACTGCTGTGATGGGTCTTCCAGGCTGCTTATTTTCTGCTCTTCAGATTTGTTTAAAAAAGATTGTAAGGATAAGCTCAGAAATTACAGACCAGACAGTTTAACTTCAGTGGTGGGCAAGATTCTAGAAACAATTATTCGGGATAGAATTAGTAGTCACATGGAAAAGTATGGGTTGATAAAGAAGAGCAGGCATGGATTTCTAGAGGGGAAATCAAGTTTAACTAACTTGTGGAGTTTTTTGAATAAATAACAGAAAAGATCGATGAGAGTAATGCTGTTGATGTGGTGTACATGGGCTTTGAAAAGGTATTTGATACAGTGCCACACAACAAACTTGTGAGAAAAGTTATTGCTCATGGAACAAAAGGGACAGTCGCAACATGGATGTAAAATTGGCTGAAAAATAAGAAACAGAGAGTGATGGTCAATGGATTTTTTCCTGCTGGAGGAAGGTTTGTAGTGGAGTTCCCCAGGGGTCGGGATTGGGACCCTTGCTTTTCCTGATATATATCAATGATCTAGATCTTGGTGTGCAGGGGACAATTTCAAAGTTTGCGGATGATGCGAAGCTTGGAGGTGTTGTGAACTTCAAGACGACATAGACAATTTGGCAGACTAGGCAGATAGGTGGTAGATGAAGTTCAATGCAGGAAAGTGTGAGGTGACACATTTTGGTAGGAAGAACATGGACAGACAATATAAAATAAGGGGTGAAATTTTGAAGTGGGTGCAGGAGCAGAAAGACTTGGGTATGTACGTGCACAGATCATTGAAGGTGGCAGGACAGTTGGAGAAAGCAATTAATAAAGCATATCATATCCTGGGCTTAATTAATAGGGGCAAAGAGCACAAGAGGAAGGAGGTTATGCTGAAATTATATAAGACATTCGTTAGACCTCAGCTGGAATATTGTGTACAGTTCTGGGCACCACGCTATAGGAAGGATGTGAACACATTGGAAAGAATGCAGAAGAGGTTTACAAGTATGGTTGCAGGGATGAGAGACTTCAGCCCAGAGGATAGGTTGGAAGGGTTGGGACTGTTCTCCTTGAAGAGGAGAAGGCTGAGAGGAGATTTGATAGAGATGTTCAAAATCATGAGGAGACTGGACAGAGTAGATAGAGATAAACTGCTCTTGCTCATAAAAGGATCAAGAAAGAGGGGGCACAGACTTGAAATGATTTTCAGGAGAAGCAACTGTGACATGAAAAAAAACTTTTTCACGCTTTGAGTGGCTCGGAATGCACTCCATGGAAATGTGGTGGAGGTAGGTTCAATCGAGGCATTCAGGAGGACATTAGATGATTATTTGAATAGAAACAACGTGTAATAGTATGGGGAAAAGGCAGGGCAATGGCAAAAGATCATAAAGCCCATTTGGAGAACCAATGCCGACATGATGGGCCGAATGGCTTCCTTTTGTGCCGTTAAGATTCTGTGATTCTGTGAATGGAGGAGGTGTCCCATTGGCTGGAGGTGAGGACATGGATGGAGCTGAGGGACTGGCTGGCTGAGAGCATTGGTCACTTGGCAGAGCTCCTTCTGAACCAAAGTATAGACAACTAGTGCATAGCAGTAGAGTCTAAAGCAAGAGAGAGAGCACTCACAATTACAGTGAGAGAGGGATGATGTGGTGCAGGATCCTCATGTGGGTGTTTGCCGCCGACCTCACTGTCGCCACAAGCATGGCCCACGCCCTTACCAGTCAGCCCGATGGCACACTCCTCAAAGTGAGTGAGGGGCCTAAAGTGGGCCACGCCACTCTCAGTCTAGGACTTCTCCCAACTGTTTTGAGCCAGCTTGTCATGCATGAAAAGATAGAGAGAGTAGGAGCAGGACCCATGGCACTGCATGGAATATTTGTGTGGTGAGTGGAGCCATGGATGGATGAGAACACCAGTTCCAGAGGATATGAGCCTTATGGAGATATGAGGGTGTGTGGGAGAGTTAGTGGTTTTGTCCCTTGAGGTGTGAGATCCCTGTGGATGTGTGAAGGGTTTGTGAGTGTGAGAGTTCAGAGTGATGAGGTGGTTCACATACCCTGGTGGAAAGGATGAGCACATTCATCCTCTTCCTGCACTGGATAGCTGACCTCCTCTGTGCTCCGGTGATGCTGACCACCGCTGCCACCACTTCCCAGGCCAGATTGATGACTCTGGTGGACCTCCCATAGCCAGAGCGGGGCTAGAGAGCATTGCCGCAACCTTCCACTGCGTCCAGCCGGCACCCCAGAGAGGCATCACTAAATTTGGGGTCAGCTGTCACCTTTGTTTTCGGAGCCGCCTGTCACCTGGAGCAGTTATGGTCTGTAGGCATGAAGTAGACTGCGCTCTGATGCACTTGAAATATGGTGCCTAGAGCGAGGAAGCACTGAGGTCATGGCATGGTGGGCAAATCTGAGCCCGCCCACCAGCGATCCAGGGTGTTTCCCTTGAATGCATTATTATTGAGGCAGGATGCACTAGGAAGGGGACAATACGGCTGGTGGGTAAAAAGTATTTTTTCATGCCCACTATCACACTTAGTGCAAATCTGGGGCAATTCCACCTGTAATCTACAGCCAGAGATTTTTATTTGATCTAGAAAACTCTAGTCAAATTTAACTTGGCACTTTCTCTGACTAAGGAACTTTTCCTGCATTCATTTTTGTCCTTTGGACATGATTATTGCAAATTGTGATGCAAGGGAGGATCCCCCCTTAGCCTCAGACATGACTAACCTCCTCTGCTCCATCTCTTCCAACAGAATATTGAAGCTTTCTTCATCAAAAGAGGGGAGAGGTAGCAAATCAGTGCATATTCTCTTGCCCACTTTCCCTTGCTGAGCAGACAGAAATCTGCAACCAATATAAAACGGAGTGCAGCTGACAAACCGAGTGAAGGCTTGAAGTTCGGTGAGAGGGGAGTTCGGTGAAGGGGGATGGTAGGAGGTGTTCATACCCTCTTTCTCACCCCATAGAAATGGGTTCTTGCTCTACTACAGGGAAAGGAGCTAACTGTTTGGTGAGTATCTGGTAAGTGGGTAAGTTCTATTCTATCCCTAAAGTTTAAGATAGTGCACAATTTGGTGATAAAGTTAAATATATAAGAAAGCAATATTAAATAAGTGATTAACACTTACGTAATTATTTAAAACACATTAAGCATGGCAGGACAGGGCTGCAGCAAGTTGGAGCCCTTGGATAACATTGTGATCCAGGGAAAACATATCTGCAGTAAATATTTGTGGCTTGGGGAACTTCAGCTCAGAGCCATTGAGCTGGAGGCTAAGCTGCAAACTCTGTGACACTTCAGGCAGGGGGATAAGTCACCTGGATGCTTTATGCCAGGAGGTAGTCACACAAATTAGGATAGGTCTTCTGATTTGGTCAGTGGTCAGGGACATGAGGGTGTGGCTGCGAGTGAGGCAGGTAAGGGGACCCAGAGGACAGGAGTGTGAACCTCTGCAATTGTCCAACAGGTTTGAGATTCTCTCAGCTTGTTTGGATGAGAGTGGGGTCTGCAAGGAGGATGAGCAAACTGACCATGGCACTGGAGTACCTCCAAGTGGAGGGAGCAAGAAGGAATGTAGTGGTAGTAGGGGACAGTAGAGCAAGGGGAATTAACACTGTTCTCTGTAGCAAAGATCGGGAGTACAGAGGGCTTTGTTCCTTGCCCTGTGTCAGGATTTAGGACATCTGCTCAGGTCTGGAGAGGAACTTGCAGTGGGAGGGGGAGGATCCAGTGGTTGTGGTCCATATAGGTACCAGTGACAGGCAGGATGAGGAAGGAGGCTCTGCATAGTCAATATGATGAGATGGGCATCAAATTAAGAAGCAGAATCTCAAAGGTAATAATTTCTGGATTATTACCTGAGCCACATGCAAATTGGCATAGGGCAAATAAGGTTAGATGAATTAATACGTGACTCAAAGACTAGTGTGGGAGAAGCGGGTTCCATTTTGTGCGGCACAGATACCATTATTGGGAAAAGTAGGATCTGTACCATTCGGACAGTCTACAACTGAACTTTGCTGGGGCTGGTGTCCTCATGAGCTGCCTAACTAGGAAAGTAGAGGGTTTTAAACTGAATAGTGGGGGGCAAGGGATCAAATGTGGGGAGATGTGTTAAACCAAAGTGTAGAGACAAGGCAAGAGAAATAGGTATTAATATGGGAAATGATAAACAGACTGGGATCGGAAGGGCAGACACTACAATTCTAAGAGTAAATCAGCAGATGAGGCTAGACGCTACAAAAATAATAAAAGGACAAAACTAACTGCTCTGTATCTAAATGCATGTGGCATTCAAAGCAAAGCAGATGACTGATAGCACAAATAGAAATAAATATAAGTACGATCTGATAGCCATTACAGGGACTTGGCTACAGAATGACATTGATTGGGAACTGAATATTGAAGGATACGTGACATTTAGGAAGGACAGGAAGTTAGGAAAAGCTGGAAGGGTAGCTCTGTTAATTAATGACGGTATTTGCACATTAGAGAGGGATGACCCAAGTTCAGGAAACTCGGATGTAGAAGTGGTTTGGGTTGAAGGCAAGAAACCACTTGTGGGAGTGGTGTGCAGGCCTCCTGATTGTAAGCACACAGTAGGACAGGCTATAACAGAAAGGATAATGGAAGCTTGCCAGAAAGGTACAGCAATAATCATGGTGGATTTAATCTGCATACAGACTGGAAAAACCAGATGGGCAAAGGTCACGTAGATGAGTTCAATGAATGTTTTCAGGATAGTTTCTTAGAACAACACGTTCTGGAGCCAAGCAGAGAGCAGACTATACCAGATCTGGTATTGAGCAACGAGATAGGATTAATTGATAACCTCCTAGTGAAGGCACCTCTAGGTAATAGCGATCATAACATGTGAGAATTTTACATTCATTTTGAGGGAGAAATGAGTGCATCCAAGACTAGTATTTTAAACGTTAATAAGGGCAATTATGAGAGCATGAAGGCAGAGCAAGCTAAAGTGAACTGGCAAATGAGATGCAGGGGTACGTCAATAAAAGTTCAGTGCCAGGCATTTAAAGGGATATCTCAGAATGCACAGAATATATACATTACAATGAGAAAGAAAAAACCCAAGGGAGGACCCACCATCCGTGGTTAACTAAAAATGTTAAAGACAGTATCAAACTTTAAAGAAAAAGCATATAATTATGCAAAGACCGGTGGCAGGTCAGAAGATTGGAAAGAATATAAAGGACAGCAAATAATGACAAAAGGATTAATAAGAAGGGAAAAATTAGAGCAGGGAGAAAGCTAGCTAGTAACATAAAGATGGATAGTAAGAGTTTCTATAGATATTTAAATAAGAATAGTTAACAAAGTGAGCATTGATCCTATAGAGAGTGCATCTATAATGGAATGTAGGGAGAAATTAAAGAGGTATTTTGCTTCGATCTTCACTATAGAGGACACAACTAACATCCTGAAAATAGCTGTAAATCACTGAATCACAGTGCAGAAGGGGCCCTTCGGCCCATCAAGTCTGCAGCGACATGTGAGAAACACCTGACCTACCTACCTAATCCCATTTACCAGCACATGGCCCATAGCCTTGAATGTTATGACGTGCCAAGTGCTCATCCAGGTACTTTTTAAAGGATGTGAGGCAACCTGCCTCCACCACCCTCCCAGGCAGTGCATTCCAGACCGGCACCACCCTCTGGGTAAAAAAAGTTTTTTCTCACATACCCCCTAAACCTCCTGCCCCTCACCTTGAACTTATGTCCCCTCGTGACTGACCCTTTAACTAAGGGAAACAGCTGCTCTCTTTCCATCCTGTCCATGCCCCTCATAATCTTCTACACCTCGATCAGGTCGCCCCTCGGTCTTCTCTGCTCCAACAAAAACAACCCAAGTCTATCCAACCTCTCTTCATAACTTAAGTGTTTCATCCCAGGCAACATCCTGGTGAATCTCCTCTGCACCCCCTCCAGTGCAATTACATCCTTCCTATAATGTAGCAATCAGAACTGCACACAGTACTCCAGTTGTGGCCTCACCAAGGCTCTACACAAATCCGAAATGCCCTCCCTACTTTTGTAATCTATGCCTCGATTGATAAGGGCAAGTGTCCCATATGCCTTTTTCACCACCCCACTAGCATGCCCCTCCGTCTTCAGAGATCTATGGACACACACGCCAAGGTCCCTTTGTTCCTCAGAACCACCTAGTGTCATGCCATTCATTGAATACTTCCTTGTCAAATTACTCCTTCCAAAGCATATTACCTCACACTTTTCAGGGTTAAATTCCATCTGTCACTTATCTGCCCATTTGACCATCCCGTCTATATCTTCCTGTAGCCCAAGTCACTCAACCTCACTGTTAATCACCCAGCCAATCTTTGTGTCATCCGCAAACTTACCAATCCTACCCCCGACATAGTCATCTATGTTGTTTATATAAATGACAAATAATAGGGGACCCAGGCTTTGCTAAAATCCATATAAACTACATCAACTGCACTACCCTCATCTACACACCTGGTCACCTCCTCAAAAAATTCAATCAACTTTGTTGGGCATGACCTCCCTCTGACAAAGCCATGCTGACTATTCCTGATCAAACCTTGTCTCTCCAAGTGGAGATAGATTCTCTCCTTCAGAATTTTCTCCAATAGTTTCCCTACCACTGACGTAAGAATCATTGGCCTGTCGTTCCTTGGTCTATGTCTACAACCCTTCTTAAACAGCAGAGCCATATTAGCTTTCTCCAGTCCTCTGGCACCTCCCCTGTGGCTAGAGAGGTATTAAAAATTTGGGTCAGAGCCCCTGCAATCTCCTCCCAGTCAGGGGCACAAATCATCCAGACCTGGAGATTTGTCCACTTTTAAGCCTGCCAACACCTCCAATACCTTGTCACTCCCTTTATCAATTTGCTTAAGAACCTTCTTGGAGTTTGATACCTTCATCCTCATTCTCTTGGGTGAAGACGGATGTGAAGTATTCATTCAACATTCTGGCGATGTCATCTGGCTCCACCCATGGATTGCCCCCTTGGTCCCTACTCTTTCCCTGGTTATCCTCTTCCAATTGATATACATGTAGAATATCTTGGTATTTTCCCTACTTTTACTAGCCAGAGCTTTCTCATATCCCCTTTTTGCTCTCCTAATTGCTTTCTTAAGCTCCACTCTGAACTTTCTGTACTCCACTAATGCCTTTGCTGATTTGCTTCCCTTGTACCTGCTAACAGCCTCTGTTTTCCTTCTTATCATAAACTGGAAATGGAAGGCAGTAACTCAGGAAAATTACAATCACCAGGGAAGTCGTATTGTGTGAATTGTTAGGGCTGTGGGCGGACAAATCCGCAGGTCCTGATGGACTTCATCCTAAGGTCTTGAAAGAAACGGCTAGTGAGATGGCTGATGCACTGGTTTTAAATTTCCAAAATTCCCTAGATTCGGGGAAGTTTCCATTAGATTGGAAGATAGAAAATATAACTCCTTTATTCAAAAAGGGAGGGAGACAGAAAGCAGGAACTTATAGGCTGGTTAGCCTAACATCTGTTTTAGGGAAAATGTTAGAAACTATCATTAAAGATGTTATGTCAGGGTACTTAGAAAAATTAAAGGCAATCAGGCAGAGACAACATGGCTTTGTGAAAGGGAAATCATGTTTAACCAATTTATTGGAGTTCTTTGATGGAGTCACCGCTGGATGCACTGTACTTAGATTTCCAGAGGGCATTTGATTAAGTGCTACATCAAAGGTTATTGCGTAAAGTAAAAGCTCATGGATTAGGGGGTAACATATTGGCATGGATAGATGATTGGTTAGCTAACAGGAGCCAGAGGGTTGGCATAAATGGATCTTTTTTCTGGTTGGCAGGGTGTGACGAGTGGTGTGCCACAGGGATCAGTGCTGGTGCCTCAACATTTCACATTTTATATAAATGACTTGGATGAAGGGACCGAAGGAATGATTGCTAAATTTTCTGATGACACAAAGATAGGTAGGAAAGTAACTTGTGGAGAGGACATAAGGAGGCTATAAAATGACATTGATAAGTTAAGTGAGTGGGCAAACACCTGGCAAATGGAGCATAATGTGAGCAAATAGAACCATAGAACCATAGAAAAGTTACAGCACAGAAGGAGGCCATTCGGTCCATCTTGTCCATGCCAGCCCAAGGACACCCAGGTGCCCTTTCTAATCCCACCTTCCTGCAGCTGGCCCATAGCCCTGCAGCTTATAGCACTTTAGGTGCAGATCCAGGTACTTTCTAAAAGAGATTAAAGTTTCTGCCTCTGCCACCAACTTGGGCTGTGAATTCCAGACACCCACTACCCTCTGCATAAAAAAGTTCTTCCTCATGTCCCCCTACACCTTCTGCCACTTATCTTGAATCTATGCCCCCTGGTTCTAGAATTCTCCCTCGAGGGAAACAATTTTATCCTGTCCACTCTATCTATTCCCCTCATAATTTTGTACACCTCAATCAAGTCACCTCTCAGCCTTCCTTGTTCCAAGGAAAATAACCCCAACCTAGCCAATCTCTCCTCGTAGCTACTCTTTTCTAACCCTGGCCACATTCTTGTAAACATCCTCTGCACTCTCTCCAGAGCTATTATGTCCTTCCTGTAATGTGGTGACCAGAACTGCACACAATACTCCAGTTATGGCCTCACCAGTGTTTTATACAATTCCAACATTATGTCCTTACTTTTATATTCTCTACCTCTGCCAATGAAGGAGATCCTTCCATAAGCCTTCTTTACAACCTTGTCTACTCGAACTGCTGCCTTCAGGGATCTGTGTACTTGTACGCCAAGATCTCTCACTTCAAAATCATTCATTTTGACAGGAAGAATAAAAAAGAAGCTTATTATCTAAATGGTGAGCGATCGCAGAGTTCTGGGATTCAGAGGGACCAGCTTCTCCTAATGCATGAATTGCAAAAGGTTAGCATGCAAACATCAGCAGGTAATTGGGAAAGTTAATAGAATGTTATCATTTATTGTGAGAGCAATTGATTACAAAAGTAGGGAGCTTACGCTTGAGTTGCAGAGGGCATTGGTGAGACCACATTTGGAGCATTGTGTACAATACTGGTCCCCTTAGTTAAAGAAAGGTGTAAATGTGTTAGATGCAGTTCAGAGAAGGTTTACTACACTAATGCTAGGAACTGGCTGGTTGTTTATGAGGAAAGGCTGGACAGGTTAGGCTTGTATCCACTGGAATTTAGAAGATTAAGAGACGACTTAATTGAAACCTTTAAGACCCTGAGGAGTCTTGACAGGGTGTATGTGGATAGGATGTTTCCTCTTATAGAAGAGCCTAGAACTAGCAATCACTGTTTAAAAATAAGGGGTCGCTCATTTAAGACAGAGGTGAGGAGAATTTTTTCTTCTTCTCTCCGAGAGTTGTGTGCCTTTGGAACTTTCTTCCTCAAAAGGCGGTGGAAGCAGAGTCTTTTAATATTTTCAAGGCAGAGCTAAATAGATTATTGATTAACAAAGGGGTGAAAGGTTATTGGGGATAGGCTTGAGGTTACATTCAGATCAGCCATGATCTTATTGAATGGTACAGCAGGCCTAGGGGCTGAGTGGCCTACTCCTGTTCCTAATTCATATATTTGTATCTTTGTATGTATAAAATAGCAGCTTTGCAGTGGGAATATGGCAGCATTTTGTCGCTGCAGGCCTCTGGATATGATGACGGACAGCCATAGAGCTCCCTGCACATTTGAAAATGTATGGGAAGCAGATTCAAGTTAAAATCATTAGCTGACCTGACTGAATCTGCAAGCATGGAACCTCAGAGGTAGACTACTGTTTTGGTGCCATTTCAATGAGGAAGGCTAAATCATCCCTAGCAGATGGACATATTTGGAAAAAAAAACTGTCCAAAATCCAAACAAGCTAGTTGTCACTGGAATGTTTTCATTAATTCAAGAAATTGTTCAATGGTGCTCTTATGCCATTAATTTTGTATTGGTATAAAACAATTTTAGATGCACATTAAATGCAAAACCAATAGCACGTTCAGGAATCATGTCAGTGATCTGACTCAAAACTGCACTAAATGCAAAAGAAGTTACCTCCAGGAAGCAGTCTCATCCTTTTTGGGTTTCACACCAGCTACTGTATATTGACAGCCTGATTTTAATCGAGGATTTTTGCTTGTCAACTTATTCTTTCTTGCTCTTTTTAAGGATTTGAATTTTTGCTAGTTGCACAGCTACTGGTCACTCTCCAGTGGCACCTTGAATTATCCATGATTGACATGGAAGTCCTGACAGTGATTGATGGCAGGCTTGTCAATAATGGGAAAGCATTGCAACTGAGCCAACTGCTCTTCTTCTAACTCCATATAATTTCCTGTACAGGTCATTGTAGAAAAATGAAGAGCAATTCTCCTTAATGGGGTCAACTGTAGCTTCCATATTACTGCCCTAGCTGAGGTCATGTAACTGAGTACAGACCAAGGATCAAACCAGTGGGTTTCCTGGTCTACCTGGCTGAATTACTTCCTAGGCAATCTCATTAAACCAGCAGGTAGCATTGCCAAGCCGAGTACAAAAGATTTCAAGTGGCACAATGAAGTAGGAGCTTTCCGAACACAAATGTCAATGTGTTGAAGGTGAGTGAGCAGTTCATACTCCTGTCAGCACTGTCAGCTCATGATTAAAAAGTAAGCTGCTAAAAGCATGACTCAGGTGCTGGCTGCATATGGCACTCTCTTGGCACATCCCCAGTTCCAGTAGAAATCACAGCATAATCAAAGGTTTTATTTCTGTTGTTCATTTTTTGCTTCAAGTTCCATTTCATAAGTCCATAGAACCTGTTAAGTGCAATACAATTCCTGAGGTCAAAGGCTATTTAATTCTGTTACTCAAGATTATTTTTTTGAAAATTTAACAATTTACAAAAGCAAAAAGGAAAAAAAGAAGTGACCTTGCTGTACAGTGTCATGCTCAACTTCAGAGAGAGATAAGGTTGATATAGTCGCCACAGGAAATAAGATCTTACTCAAATATAGGAACAGCCCAGCCAGAACTCAAAACCATCACAGAAGAAAAAATAATGAGAATTTGTCACCTGAAAGAATGATCCCTTTTCAATTAAATAGTTTTGTTATTAGGAACAGAGTATTAAATATTTAAAAGCAAAATACTGCAGATGCTGGAAACCTGAAACAGAAACAAAAATAGCTGAGCACCCCTTTGTCCTTTTGTCTGTGACCTCTTTGGCAATCTCTTCTTTGCCTCCACCTATCACTGGCCCCCTATCCAGCTCTACCTGTCCCACCCAACTCTACCAGCTTATATTTCACCACATTTCTATATTTCTTTAGTTCAGGTGAAGAGTCATCCGGACTTGAAACGTTAACTGTGTTCCTCTCCGCAGATGCTGTCAGCCCTGCTGAGTTTATCCAGGTATTTTTGTTTTTGTTTTGGATTTCCAGCATCTGTGGTTTTTTGCTTTTATCTTAGAAGAATTAAAGCCACTTCTAGCTCTTGGGTAATTATAGAGGAAAATTTTCCCAATGTCGGGTGAGTCGGTTGGGAGTGGGCATGGGTGGGCAGGGACCCAATCGCTGCCCGCCACCATTTTATGTGGGCGGTAGCACTCAGCGCTACCTGTGCAGGCGGGGAGCAAGGTGGAGACTCAGAGCCTGCGCTCTATCGCGCACACGTGTGAAAGAGAGGAGAAATCTCCCTGAGGCATGGAGTTGCCTCCAGGAGATTGAATGGATTAGAAAACTTTTAATAAATAAAGTAAAAATTTATTTAAACATGTCCCTTCATGTGGCAGTGTCACATGAGCTGGGACATGTTTATGAATTGAGCAAAATGTATTAATTTATTTAATAAAACTTTCAGGAAACCTCATCCCATCCATAGGTGATGTTCCCTGAAAAATGAGAAGGCCTCTTGGGTTCTTCGCCTGCCCGCCGACATTATGGTTGGACGGGTAGCGTTGATTATTACTTTAGTTGGTTTGTTAATGGCCTTAACAGGCCTTTGACAGCTCAGTGGGTGCACAGCCACCTCTGGTGCGCACCTGCTGGATGAAAGATCCGAATGATGTGTGGTGACAGTGGGACACACGCCCGATGATAGCTCACATTATTTTACCCACCGCGGGCCTACCCCCGCACAACAATGTGAAAACGCTGGCCATAGAATTGACCCCACCTGAGCCCCATGGAACACCCCTCCACCCCCCAGACACCCCCTGATTACCCCATCGACCACCCCTTACCACTACCTCTGACCACCCAACTCCCCCAACTATCCGTCCTCCTCCCAACCACTCAACCCCCCAAATGAACCTCTTAGCCCACCAACCATCCTACCCTCTGCCCCAACCTCCCCCCAGTCCCCCAACCAGCCGTCTTACCTAATGCACTTAACACATTTAGCTTCTCCCTGGTTTAAAGTGGCCGGACCTTTAAACTTACCTGCTTTACTGCAGCTAGTGCGTTAAAAAAGGGGTCATGGCTTCCTTTCGTCCTACTCTCCTGCATTCGACTAAGAGGTTTTCCAGACAACTGCACTGTAATTTTCTCACCGGGCCTGGATTGGAAGGTGGGTCGAGAAAGATGCAGCTGCATGAAGTGTAATAGGAGTGGAGTGGCAGTTATCGACCAATGTCACCATTAGCCATATGGTAATAAAGCAGAGTGTACCAACTAAGGCATGAAATCATGAAATATCATGCATCTATGTACCATAATGCATCTTTTGAATTTAATAATTTAACCTAGGGGACTGGTGCAAATTATAAGTAAATTCTTTTTGCTCACAGTCATCATTATTTATAATGCTTAATTTAACTCTTTAACTTATTGATTCTTGATATATCTGTTAGTTGAAAGTACATAGCTCCATAAAGATTGGGACCTGACTTGTACTGTGGCTGCCCAGCATAAGCAGGATGGAAATGCCATTGGGTCACTTATTATCCAATTTACACTCGTGCTCCAGCCATCATCTTGGTAGGGGCCTTGAGATAGACAGCTGGAGCGCCATCCTGTTTCCTTGATCCCAGGAAAAGCCCGTCACTGGCCACTTAAGTGCTTGACTGGCAGGTGAGACGCCTTTCCCCTGGATTAATTTCTGCCCTGTATGTGCAGTTACAGATCAGCAGTGCTTGTTGGGCCTTTCAGATGGAAAGCTGTGTGAGCAAGATGAGGCTAGATAAAGATGTAGGAGCAAAATTAATTTTAAATAATGTGGAAAGAAAAGTATATAAATTATTGGTATAAGTAGACAGTGTTAGCCAATTTGTGCAGTGGACAAGCAGCTTCTTGTACTTTTATGAATGGGCCTGTGAAGAAGTGACACAGTTATGTACGTGACAAATTTGTAGGAATGATTAGTAAGGGAAATTGTAAGCTTAAAGTAAACCAAATTGTCAGACAATTATAAGTTGTTACCTTTTGCTGCCCATATCATTTATATATATGTGAGTCTGTGTTTTCTTACCCTTGGAGTGAGTCAACCTTAAATGACACAGCAGCAAGTCTTTTATACTTTAAAAAAAGGGAAAATGGTTAGTTTATTACTTCATACCCTATGCCTCACTCACTCACTCACACTCTCTCACACACACAACTAAGTACAGGTGAAGATAAAAATATTACTTATAAAATACAGAATGGATCTCAGTCTCTGTTTTGATACAGGCCTGTCATTTCATAATGATGTTGTTATGTTGTCTGAAGAGAAGGCTTTGAAATTGCAGAGATGTCTCAGCAGTGATGATGGCTCCCATGGTCTATCTGCAGGTGGTTGTTTTTCTCAGGTAAGCTTGAAGGTTGGACAAGGTTTGCGGGGGGCTGGAGGAGAGACAGTAGGCTCTTTATTTCTCTTGCAAGGAACTGTCGTGTGGCCCTTCTTTAGCCTGGTTGATTACAGCAGTTTGATAGTTGTGCTTGTTGGTCCCTCTCTGATGGAGTTCTGTCTTGGAGTTCAATCTGTGTAGTAAGTCTGCCTGCTTGTAAAAGTTTGTTGTATTTTAACAGGGAGTAAAGATGGTCACGTATCATGTGACCCTGTAACAAATTGCAAGTCACCTTCCAAACAATAGAATAATTTTAACTTCAGTCTGAATTTCTATCCCACCTGCTGTGGTGGCTTTTCACACTTCAAAGTTTCTTATCAGTGAACGTCTTCTGTGTTTGGAGGAAGACCATCAAAGTCTATGGCTTCTATTTACGTCTGTGAAACAACCATTGAATTATGAAGTGTCTTTCATGTCTGGGAATCTCCTTTGACTCCTCAGGAGGTAAAGGGTGGTGGTCAACTTCACAAGGGACGATGACCTCATCATGTCCATTTTGAGTCAGTCCATTTTTTAAAAAGGCAACCTTTTACATGATTTATAACAGTCATGACAAACTGTACTGACAAAATTTCATCAGTGTAGGATAAGTTACATGCAATTAAGGTTAATTTGTCCAAATAGGAAGAGTGTAAATATCTGCAGAGTGGGAGAAAACATTGTTTTAGAAAGCACATCTCTCTCCCATTATATTGAATTTTAAGTGAGTGACTGGTGTTCCTCTGTACAGGCTCCATTTCCAATAATGTATATAGAGTGAACACAAATATTGGTGTGATGTCATCGAAGAACTGCACTTCAGCCTATGCACGCTATTGTCTCATAAAGACAGATCAATTAAAACTAAAGCTGGACTGATATAATGCTACCAACTGGTTAAGTGTAGAAAAAGTAGCTAGGTTTCCTGGTCTTGATTGATATCCAGTGAACTATTAGACTTCATCTCATTGACACATTTGTGTAATTAATAAGGCTTAAGTGATCAAATTATACCATACATCAGATTAATAATGAAAAGTTTTAATTTGCATGTAATATTGGAATGTTAAGAAGTCTTTATGTTGACATTTCTTTAAATGCCAAAATACTGTAATGTAGCTTTAAGGAGGAAAAAAACACAAGATTGAACTGAGGTTGCAGTTGGGATATATTTTGCATTTGGGTTCCAGTAAGCTTGGCATTAGGAGTAAACAGAAGCCAAAACTGGGATATAGCTTGGCTAGCAGAATGGTCTGAGGACAAGAACTGCAAATAAAGGGTACAAATTAAGGTTGAATTGTTGTAGGGAAGCCATTACCTCCATTCCCATTAGTCAGGAGTTACAAATATTTGGCAAAAGTTATTTGTTGTATTTGCACAGGTGCTCAGACTTGGGCTGAATGTTGCATGGGCTACCTGCAAAAAGAATGTAAGAATTGGACATTTGCCAGCTGTTTTTGCACTAGTCTGGGGCAGCACTTCTCAAGAGGATACTGATAAAAGGGGGCTGTTGCTGGGACAGAAAGTTAGGAGTTAGTGTTCGGTACTTGCCAGGGTAATTGTTATATTTGAAAGATTTGCTGTAAGGAATCCAGATATAGGTTATGGGATTTGCTTTAAGAAATCCAGGCATAGGTGTTAGATCAGCATTAGAATTTAGTATTAGAGATAAAGGAAACTGCCTTAAGAGAAAGTGAAAGTAAAAAGTCTTTGTGAGGAAGCTGTTATTAGCAGAGAGCACTCAACAGCAGCTGTACAGAGAGGCACTTTCAGCAGAAAGCACTCAACTAGTTAAGGTGGACTGGGAAATTAGAACTGAAGTCTTAAAGCTGCAAAGGGGTTTTGCATGTATATTAGAATGAAGCTGACTAATTTAAAACCTCAAAGTGTGGCATGGGTCAAAAGGCCATTCTCAAATATGTTGTGAGTCATGAGATCAGGATCAATGAACCAAAAAGACTCCAAAAGTCCCAGGATCTAAGGAAAGACAGACCAATATGCTTAAACTTGTGTATCATGTCACGCCTCAACTAGTGAAATGTTAAGTATTAATCATTGGTATTCAATAAACCTTGTTAGTTTGCACTCTAAATTAGTAATTGTCCCTTTTGCCAATAAGGTTATTCCCCGGCAAGAATAGTTATACTCTGGGGTTTAGTATAGAGTCCAAATCCCAAAAGCACCTTTGCTGAAAAGTGAACAATGTAGATGTTGGAAGGGAACGGATCAGATTGACTGTGATGCCTCCTGAAACTGCACAGACACACGCATATGAAGAACGGTCATGTGACATGATATGCCAAAAGGCACTTAAGGAACATCACCCTGGTGATGAATCAAAGATAACAGTGCGGGAGAAAATGATTTCATTAGTGAGCAGCTCCTTTGTAATCCCACAGGTCAGCATCAAGGCAGGGAAATTCAACATCAATCCAGGTATAGCGTCTAATTCTGAACTTTCCAGGATGAATCCAAATGTCAATCTATAGGATTACTTGCAAAGCCACTTGTTGACTTATTTCTGCAAGAGAGGGGAGACCCAAAGGAATGGTGCAGTGAGAACTAAAGATTAATATAATGATTATCTTATTCCAGATATCTGATTGCTTTCCTCTTCATATTTTTGCAATATCTAGGTAATGGAGTACTTTAATATTGAAAGTATTCCCTGTAGGCTTACCTTCTACTTTAAAAGATCAGAAGGGCTTCTCTATGTTCTATATCTGCTCTTAACAGCTGTCAAGAACACCCCATGAGCATCAGACTGTTCCACACATCAGAATTACATTAAGAGCAAAACCTGTGAAAGTGACAAGTTTATTCATCCCGTTTCCAAACATATTAAACCAGTGTCACAACAGTACAATCTGGAAAAAATAGCTAACTCTGTGCTTTTAGCCTTTGAGTTAGTTTACTTTATATCACTCTGCATGTCATTTAAACAGCCTATAATTAAATCACACCAATACATCTGTCTGGATCAAAAACTAAAATAAATATGATGAGGCAGACTTTCTGCTACTTTGTGCCAATAATGTCAGCATAATCCAGGAGACATTGGCCAAACCAGTGCAAAAGATGAAGGAATTGAAAATATAATGAAAGCTATTTATATTCAAGTTTCTGAGATCTTTTATGTTGGTTTAAGATCAGTTCAGCCAAATCTCCCCTCACCACAATGGCCATGCCTCCAAGTCGACAGTGCAAATTGATCGGATTAGGCTCTTCAAAGTGTATTAATTTTCTTGGATACAGAGACACTAACAAATGCCTTTTTCAAATTCTTGCATCTCAAAAGATATTTAATTTTACTGAAAAACCAATGAGTGTCCACCAATGAAAGTAGTCAGTGGTCCCACATAGTTTGATTAAAGCCCTTTACACTGATGTCCGATCAGGCTGGAAGACTGGATAATCTTCCAAAAAAAGTATTTGTGTATGTGATAAAATTCACTTTCAGCTGTATTAATGAAACTGCACCAGTTATTTAAAGCCTTCAATATCTTAAAGTATGTATACTTCTTGATGCAAAATCCAATGCCTTCATCTACTACACTGTCCAATTAGGCTGTTCATGCATAATCAATTTGTGATTATGTAAATTAATTTAATTTGAATAATGAACTGTAACCTAACCAACACAAACCATACCGCAACATTTACCGTTATAATTTATGTTGCACAACTGGAATACATCAGTAGCTGCGGTTTAGAAAGGATTAAGTTCTATTCCAACAGCTAATGTAATTTATAAATGCTGGCATCACTTGGTGTATTATTCAAACAATGGGTTCCAGCATATATTTTCCATCTAGAGCTGTTTTTATGCTAGACATTGGCATCATTGCTGCCTCTCTGTCTCTTGGGCACTGGCTTAACTCCAAAAACTGAAAGATAAAATGGGCAAACATACGTTGGTAGGACCCATCTGGAATAAATGGTTTGCACCAGTAAAAATATGCATATTCTAAGCAACGGCTACAAAAACAAAGCCAGAAGTAAAACATTTAAAATAAATGCTTATGTTCTGTTTGCAGCACAATTATTGGTTTCGGGCTTGAAAGAACCGATTATTTTATCATTAATTTTCAGTCCCACAGGGTGACTGTTGAACTAGACTCTGTAGATATATTTCCTCCATTCCAACTTCACAAGGAGTTGGAACGCACCGTGAGAGCATTAGGCAAACTGTTCTAAAAACATAGTCAATGCTATGAACCCCACTCGTGTCCCACGGAACTCCTAGTTACCAAAGAAATTCAAATATTGCAAATCCCTCTTTAAATTTTGTGGTCAGGAGGGGGCGGTGTTGAATTACAGTTGAAAATCGTGTTTCTAGGTCGCTCTCACTTAATCCATTGGTTGTTAACCAGACTTCTTGTAATTAACGTGAATATTCCAAAGCAATCAGACCACGATCAAGTGGCGAAATCCATAACTTCACTAAAGTCCGCCCACAAGATTCCACTACATATGGATCAAACAGTGAGACATGAACACTAACCTGCTGCTTATTTAAAATGCTGAATTGGGCTGCCGAATATTTGCCCATCGATATTAGCATGGTATTTATTTGGCAAAGCAAATAAAAGCAATATGTTACCAGAGAGACCTTGCTGCATTCATCAGGAAAAGTATATTGAGTGGGTGCGTGGTATCTTCGTTTGAAAATCAGGCATTCAGCCTAATCATTGTACTTTTAGAGAGTTGAGTTTCCTCCTGCATTGAGAATCACTTTAACAGGAGCATTGGTGGCTATCTGATTCACCTTTAGAACGGGATGCATGGTTGGCCCGTACTGCAACTGCAAAGGCGATCTTTTGCTACTTTCCAGTCTCTTTCGCTTTGGAGAGGTGTCACAAATACAAGTTAGCAACAATGAATGTTTTCGGTTTCTATCATCTATGTCCTACACTGAATAAAGAATATGCTGTTGCGGTATTTTATTTGTAAAACATGTTAACATATAATACAAGACAGTGAGATTAAAGGAAGAATCAACGAGAACGAAGCATAGGGCGTTTGAAACCAAATTACTTGGAATGTACGCTGAGCAAAAGCCTAAATGCATGTTCTTCTTGCACGACCCATAAATTTTGTTCAAAAACAGAATTACCTGGAAAAACTCAGCAGGTCTGGCAGCATCGGCGGAGAAGAAAAGAGTTGACGTTTCGAGTCCTCATGACCCTTCGACAGAACTCATGAGGGTCATGAGGACTCGAAACGTCAACTCTTTTCTTCTCCGCCGATGCTGCCAGACCTGCTGAGTTTTTCCATAAATTTTGTTCCTGTTCTGTTAGTTGCAAGATCAGGGGCTCCTGCTGTTTTTACTTTATTCAAGATTAGATCACCGTTTGTTCTGCCAAATCCAAGGAAATGCAAGTAATGCAGTCGCTTGCCTACGTGCTGAGAGTGTAATAATGCATAGAGTCGCAGGGCAAAATACGTTATTCGCATACCCCATCATTTTTTAAAAAACTTTTACCATATTCATTACAAAGGCTTGAATGAATTTGACAGTTTCATTCAGGCGCTGTTTCTCGGCATAGACACAATTCTATTCAT
This sequence comes from Carcharodon carcharias, assembly GCF_017639515.1. NCBI lineage: Eukaryota > Metazoa > Chordata > Chondrichthyes > Lamniformes > Lamnidae > Carcharodon > Carcharodon carcharias. The sequence continues at coordinate 139,876,471 of NC_054477.1, forward strand.
CTCCCCCCAACCCCCACCCCCCGCTCCCCATCACTCTTCCCTCTGCTAGCCGTTTATTGTCACCGGTATTAAATCGGGAAAATGTCCCCTGATACACAGCCAATAAGCGATGGAGGACGTTGTTACTTCCCGATCTGAGCGAGTTCGCTGCATCACTTCGCCGGGAAATCAAGCCTCGTTGCAAAGTGAAAAATGGAGCTGCTGCAGTCAAAAATTAAGCATGTTTTAAGTATCCCACCAGGAGCAGATGAGCGCTGCTCTATGAAGCCCCGGACGATCTAGGTGGTACTTTGTGACGCTGGGGGTACGGGGCGAGGTATTATGCAAATAGCCAGGGTGGAGCTCGGAAGCTTTCTGACGAAGGGCAGATTAAAGCGATCTAAAGGGGGGGGGGCAGGGCTTCCCGAGCTGATTCAGAAGTCAAGTCGTCTCCAAATAAGAACCCTCTGGCAATCTGATCACTGAGAGGACACCAGGAAAGGCTAGTTTGAGGAATTGGACTGTTTTCTCTCTCTCTCTCTCTGCTGTTGGCCTTTATTTTTACGAGAAAAAAAAAGCCTTCATTTAAAAAAAACACAGCAGCATCTGAGGAACAAGTTGAGTCTTTTCGCCGGGAGAGTGAACACAGCTTTTGACCATCAAAGAGGAATCCTCCTATCCAGCTTGATTGGTACTTCCGATCGTTTTAAAACAAGCAGCTGCAAGTTTGTCCAACTCCCACACGACGTCAGTACAATTCCGGACCTGTTGGAAAACTGACAGACGAGGTCAAAATGAGACGATTTTGCTCTCTAAGGAAAAAAGCGAAGTGAAAGAAACTTCACTGAAAATTACCTGTTTCCTCTTCTGCACAATCGATAAACTGGGCAGCTCGGATCCTGGCCAAACTGCAGTTGTGGGTAAGTGAATCTTAACATCCTCCATCCTTACATCCTCCACTGGGAAATGCAGTTCGATTCACCACTTGCAGTTTTAAGAATTGTGTGATTCTGCCTCGCCTCGCTCTGCAAATGCCTGGATCTAACCCGCCGGGATCTGTTCCTGGGACTGTCCAGCTGCCCTGCAGGTAAGTGACCCACCATCACAGCTGCTCCTTACCGACGCGGCTTCTTTCCAGCAGCGCTCAGCAAACGTCGATTTATGGAAGAAAGAGCAAAACGTTTTTCTGCTTTATTTTTAAGCTTTTCTGGCTTTTTGAAAAAAAAAATGTCCGATGATGACAAATGCCAGAGGTCGCCGAATTGGTTAAACTGCTTGCTTGATGATAAGATGGTGTTTTTTTTTAAAAAGTTTAAGGGGCTTTTTCAGTTTATAATGACGCGTTTTGGGGATTTTCCTTAGATTTTGCCACTTGGGAATCCGAGCACTTTCGGGATAGTCATGCACAGCTTGTCACTAAAAAGGTCTATTTCTGTAACTTTAAACAAGAATAACTATAATGCCTCTTTGAAAATGTTGAACAGTGACAATGAAATTGTGGCAGCATTCAGATTCCAAAGAGCCGTGTATTCAAACTTTGTTTCACTGTGCAATTATCTATTTGATACATCTACCGTTATTGTGCTGTAGTGGAGTGTCACCTTTATAAAATTTTGAGTACAGTGCAGGTGATGAGGGGCATCACTCATTCCGCCACACTGCACTCCAGTAGAGGGGAAATTCCTCCCTGTGGATATTTGCTTCAGAAACCGTTCGAGATACTTTGGTCCCGTCGCAATTTAAAGTGCGCGGGTGCTTCATACGGAGTGGCGAATTGTTTCAGTTTTCTGCGCTTTTCTCTACGACTCAGAAAGTAAAACAAAACACGCTGGTTATTTACCTCAGAAATAAGTCCGAGCTTGTGATATCAGCTCGAAGGTGTTTGCCATCAATTGGCTGAGCCGTGTTCCCGTGGACCAAGTGAATGTTGTCGCAATCCACTTCCGTGGGAATGAAACCTCAGCAAATTCTTGCTGCGCGTGTGGCTGTGTTCCCCAATCAGTGGCCGGTGCAGGTTCATAGGGGCGCCCGGTGTCGATCACTTTGTATCACGCTGACCTACATTTACAGTCAAATCCTAATCTATGCAATAGGTCAGAACAAGCAATCAAGTTGCAGTTAACCAGACTATTGTATAACAGCTTGCGACAACCATGCAGTATAACGCTAGGAGCACAGGTCACTGTTGGTAACAGCTTGCATCTATTAGGGCTGTTGTGCTAGGGGCTTGCGACGCCTATTGAGAGTCCCTTCAGCATTGACGCGACCAAGCAAATATTTCTTTTGTACCCAAAGCACCATGTAATCCTAGATTTCAAACAATGAAAAGACTCTTTCTCCAATTGCTTTAATCTTCAAAATAGGAAGAGAAATAATAGAGATGTAGTTTCATTTAGAAACGGAATTGGGAAGGTGGGTCAAGCAGACACTTAATAACTTTTTTTTTAAATTGTCAACGACAGAGATGACCAAACGTAGGAACACAAGTAAAATGTCTTTTGTTTTATTTTTGATCAGGACTTTGATTTATGATTATATTGTCCCACTCATGTTATTGTCAAAACAAATGGTGGCTGCTCACTACCACAAAGCTCCGGACCAACAGTATCAAAGTGCTTTACAGTCAATGAACTACGTTTCAAAGTGGAGTTACTTTTGTAATGTAGGAAAAGCGGCAGAAAATTTGCACACATTATAACCCTACAAACAGCAATGTGACAATGACAGGATAATCTGTTTAAGTGATGTCGATTGAAGGATAAATATCGGCCAGGGAATAACAGCTTTGATGTTTTTTGAAATAGTGCCCTGGGATCTTTTACATCCACTTGAGAGGGCAGACAGGGCACCTCCTGCTAAAGGCAGCCCCTGCCCAACAGCACAGCACCCCCTCAGTATTGCACCAGTGTCAGCCTTAATTTTTATGCTCAAAACCTGAAGTGGGATTTGAACCCGCAGCCTTCTGAGCTAAAGATGAAAGTGCAACCTAGGCACAGTAACACATGAAAACAGAAAATGTTGGAAAAACTCAGCAGGTCTGGCAGCATCAGTGGAGGGAGAAACAGAGTTGGTTTTGAGTCCATACAACTCTTCTTCAGAGCATGGTAACAGCTTGTGATGTTGTGAGCCAGTCCCCCGTCTGACCCTCAGGACACTAAAACAGGTATGAAACTTTCTCCAGAGGCTATGCCACACAAGCTTCAGGTGTTATATAACTCCAGGCTGCTTTAGGCAGTCTATAGGATCACTTGGGCACTTTGCAAGCTCATTCATTAAATTTCATAACATTGTCCTGTGTGATATATAATTTCTGTGAGATTTCTTTGCTACTATAACAAAGACATTCATTTAAATTAATTATTTCATAGTGCCTTAATTATAATAATTGACAACATAAATATATATCAACACATTATCACATGTATATGCTAATATCAGATTGTTCAGTTTCACGCCAAACCTTTTAAATACTAAAGTGAACACTCGTGCCCACTCCTAATGTTCTTTACATGTACAGAGCTCCATTGTTACTGCCCTCAGTGTGTTACACAATTGGCAGAAATTCTTGATCTAGCTCTGCATTATGCTCCACTGATACTGGTATGAGACTGGTATCTGCAGTTTAACTGCAAGCTTGTTTTCATGTTTCAGCATGGATGTATCTGTGTATAAATCTTGCATCAAACTCACAGCCATCACATTTCAGAAATATACAAATGCAGACTTGATGGTCTATTTTTATGATTAGCCAAGAGTAAGAAAATGCATACTGTGGAAACGTTTTTCTGAATATGATTGTCACTAAGTGGCCAATTGGCCAAGCAATATTTTTTTTGGAGAATTTCCCTTATGTTGACTATGTGGCATGCTTCAGAATTTTTACAATCCCTAATGTTAGTGAGCTGATCCAATCTGCATCATTAATCTGCAATTTCTCTTTGTGTTGTGTTGCACACCTACACATTTATATGAATCACCGCAAAGTTGTTAAAACACTAATTTCAGAGGCAGGCATGGAAAAGACATAGTGCATGCCAAACTGTGTCGTTAACAGATGTAATGACAGCTTTTAGAACTCAGCACCATTAGAAATTAGCTTGTGTCATGACTCCTCTACTAACAAGCAGCAGAGTGCTAGTCCTGTTATTATTCTCAGACATGGCACAAGTATTTGTGAGGAAAAATAGCATATAATTGTGACAGGAAGATCTTCTAGCCCATTTGTCCTAATTTTGTTATCAGTAAGCTGAATCCTAGCCATATATATGATAATGCTTCTGGTGTGTAGTAGTCTCTATGCATGTCATGCTTTGTTTGCTGTATGGCTTCCATGTACATATAGAAATCCTGCATCCATCATTATTTACAATATTGCATTCTCCATACATGGCCAAATTCACTCCTGAGTATAGTGGCTTTGTCCAGCTACATTTATGCATGCTGTATTTACTTCAAAACATCTCTATTTATATATTATCCATGCCACCTGCTTACTTTTGACAAAAATCAAAAAAATTCATGTAATCTCCCACTACTCATTGCTTTGCGAAAATGTGCAACATCCACAAACTGTGCTAATAATGAAAAAAGGGAGAGTATGGGAGGGGAGAAATCACAGATAGTAAAAAGAGCAGTACCATTTGAGAAACATGCAGATAGAAAGAAAAATCGAAACACTAAAAAATATTCATTGGGATTGACACAGAACTGTATGTTTAATTTAGAACTGGAACATAAAGTAGACAACAAAGCTTAGAAAAGTAGAATAGGGAACTGGATGCAAAGTTGTCTTAAAGTTCAGCAATGTAAAGTAGGATTGGGTTGAAGTGTTGGATGAAGTCCCATGGAGGTCACGTTCAGACATGTGCCACATCATATTAATAAAACTGACTTAGATATTCATGCCAAGTGCAACATTCCGAATTTATGGCTGAGAGCAATAGGAACTCAAAATAAGCAAAATAAGTTCAACAGTTTGGAAGTCGGTGGCTGAAATATAATACTGCAAAAAGTAATTTTTATTTTTTCATGGGATATGGGCAGCTCTGGCAAGCTGGCATTTATTGCCCATCCCTAATTGCCCTTGAGAAGGTGCTGGTGGGCTACCTTCTTGAATCGCTGCAGCCCATGTGGTGTAGGAACACTCACAGTGCTGTTAGGAAGGAGTTCCAGGATTTTGACACAACAGTGAGGGAGCGGTAATATCGTCCCAAATCAGGATGTGGATGACTTGGAGGGAAGTTAGCAGATGAAAGTGTTCCCATACATCTGCTGCCCTTGTCCTTCCAGGTAGTAGCACACTCGGGTTTGGAACTTGGCAGTCAAAGGAAATATTGCGCATTGTAACACAATGACGTGATACATGAATGGAATAGAATTAGCCTAGGAAGACTGAGAAAGGGAACGTGGGGATATTAATCTGCCATCATAGGCAATGTCTGGGAAGGCAATTTTTAAAAGATCACTAAAGTGCTGGGATGTATATTACCTCATCAGAATACAATTCTATAAAGATTATTTTGTGTCTATACAATGCACTGATCAGAAGACATGTGTATTTTCAGAGACTAAGTTTCCATTATAATCATAATTATGCTCAATGGATGTGAAAGCCTTTGTAAAATCAATAGAAATCAAAAATCAGTTGCTTTCAATTAAGTTGAATGATCTGCATCACCAGTTTAAAATCTGGGCAGCAAGTTGCAAATCTACCCCATTGAATCGGATTTGGATTTAGCACACCTAACTCATGATAGTCTCAGTTACCTGTCTGTTAAAATGAATGACCTGTACATCTAATTCTCCAACTCATGCTCCAGTCGAGTGTGATCACACTCCCAGGCACTATTCTTTCTCTGTTGTGTGCAATCTTAACTGTACAAAGGTCTGCACAAGCCCTGAAAAAGGTGCAAAGAAAAGCTACAGAGATCATTCTGGGTGTGTAAGGATGAGTTATGAGAAAGGCTTGATAAAGCTCAATCTCTGCAGGTTAAAGAGATGACAATTAAATACATCAGATATTTTATGGCTTAGTTAAATTGGGTACAAATTATTACTTCAAAGTAAACTCCCTCCATTTGTGTGCCATCCCTCATTGCGTGAGGGTTGTTAATCATGGTTCCATGATGCCATGATAGCACAATGGGGCAATGAGAAGAGGCAGACCCCAAGAACTACCTCAGCTGGTACAGAGGCTGAACCCAACCACGGTATTATTAAGCACATGCTGTAACCAGCTGACTTAACGAACCCGCTATAAGTAAACTGATAGGATCAAAAGCTGAAATAATATAATTTCTTCATACAAAGGATAATTGTATGGAATAATTTGTCAGACTTGTATTAGGAAAAAAAAACCTGAGTGTGCATGGTTATAAGATTTGAGAACTAATTTCAGAATATTCTACTGTTGGAACTGCACCTTGCTAATGACAGATGCAGCTCAAAAAATCTGGCTATGGTGTTATTGCTTGCACATGTTCGTGAATTACCCCTTTAGGGGTGAGTGTTAAATATTAGTGTCTTGTAAATTATATTGTTAAGGCTTGTTAATATCATGTCAATTACATTGTTACGGTTAAGAGAAACAGGTGATGGGCATTGTCTTTGAGCACATACAAATAGGGGATAGCTGGGACACAGGGTTGGTCGGGAGGAGAGCCACGAGGCTGAACAAGTCAATAAACTAATTTTATTGATTTCGGCTTCACCAGTCAGCCTGGGTCATATTAACAATGAACGTTGGTAGCTGAAGAATCGTTTTATGGCCTTAAATGTTTATATTCTACAGAAAAGTAGATAACTACTAACTTATTGGTAACCTCCAAAATGCAAAGGTGCAGCCAAAGTTTAATAAGCTAAGATCTAAAGATGGGTAAATAAAATATTTGATCCTTTGAATGTATACATTTTTAATGAAAATAAATAAGCCCTAATTCTTTTTTAAGTGAATATGAAAACCTCCTTTTATTGTGGTATATACACGAGGCAGATTCTACAAAGGGCAGTCGATTTGCTCCATCAGATGCGGTGAAACTGAAAATGTACTTGATCTATATCCTTAAAGTTTCGAGCATACTATTTGTTTAGCCATTAAGATGATACATATCGCATGATTCCTTCAATGTTCAAAGGGGAATAGAATCCCGACATAGAGGCAGATTCAGTGGGCATATTAGAGAACTTTATGACACTGTGATAACCATTGCAGCACTGAGTTTGTTTCCAAAGAGACGCAAAGAATAACGTTTATGACTTATGAAAATAAATGCCCCAGTATTTAGATGCTGAGAAAAACACAAATATAATACAAGGATTCAGAAGGTTCCATTGCTAGAAAATCAAAGCTCAAGGAATCTGTAAACATCTGGTGCCCAAGTTTGCGTTATAGAGACCAACCGTTATAGGTGTTGGTTCTTTCCATCACTAGTTAATATACTTTATTTTTCCTGAGACTCCAAAGGCAAATTGCACCAGTGAGATGCAGACTCAGAAAGTTTCTTCCCTAGATTTATTTCTGTTGGTTTAACATTTTATATTTAAGACATGTGTATGCATCAAGTTTCAATATGACTGGAGTGTTGATTGGAAGTATGTTTGCAGCCGTTTCCTCAACACTGTAGAGATCCTGCAAAAAATTGGTAGCTTGGGTGATTTCCTGTGATTGCCAGAACAGGCTCAAGGAGCTTTGTTCCTAATATATGTCCCTGGCAGATGAAGCACCATGTCAGGACTGCCCATGCCTAAAACCAGCCCTCTCATCTCAGCTGTGTTGCAGTGGTTAGCTACTTAATGACAGGAAGTTACCTTCTCACAAAAAGAAAAAAATTATGAAGAATCAGCTACGGGACACTTGTTCACCCTCCTTCATGGTTGATGTCTGAGATAATTTGGCAGATGCCACAAAGCCCTTTTCCTTCCCACTCTCTTCACCATTGATGGCAAGAGACCTGATTAAGAAAAGAGAAATGAGTGGAAAAGGAAGGAACATTTCTTTTAACAAGCTGTCACATTATCACAATAAAATATACAATGTTCTTACAAATCCCATCTCATGGCATTTGCTCCTTCAACAGTGCCATCCAAACCTGTGACCTCTACCACCTAGAAGGACAAGGGCAGCAGAAGAATGGGAACACCAGAACTTGCAAGTTCCCCTCCATGCCACACACCATCCTGACTTGGAACTATATTGCTGATCATTCACTGTCACTGGGTCAAAATCTTGGAACTCCCTTCCTAACAGCACTGTGGGTGTGACTAAACCACAAGGACTGCAGCAGTTCAAGAAGGCGGCCCATCACCAAGGGCAATTAGGGATGGGCGATAAATGCTGGGCTAGTCAGCAACGCCCACACCCCATGAAAGAATGAAAAGAAATCTAATCACATTCGAAGAGCTGTGTTTTATGTAAAAGCATTTGTTGTATCTTCCATTTTGTTTTAGGCTCCCTGTTCATGTATATATAGATTAGGTATACTAATTTATGTTTTTAAAAACTCAAGGAAAGTGCAGGCTTTTCTGCTTAATTGTCACCATTTGATGACAGAGGGATTAACAGTTAATAACATAGGACTAGTCACTGACTTGGGGCTGTTGGTTTGCAGAGATACAATAAAAAAATTGAATGCTTAATTTTCAACTCCCAGAGTAGAGTGCCACTTTCACACCACCAATTAGCAGTACATTTTGCTTGTCAGGTTCCAGCATGACATGCAAATGCCTTAAACCAAGTGATATGTGTCTTTTCGAAAAGGAAGGCTCACATAACTCAGCTGGTGGAAACTAAAGTTTTAAAGATGCTTAGTCAGTTCATTGGACCTTATGTGAACTTTCAGAACAGCTCTAGTAGCATCAAACATTATCATTGCAACTGCACGTGGGCGCTTTTCAGAATCAGCATGTGTTTTAACAAAGATTTGCCAACTTTGCACAACAGCTGGCAGATACTGCTTTCAAGCTGCTGGCTACAATGGATGGAAGCATAGCTGAGTCTAATTCTGTCCTCACTCTGAATCCAGCTGTGTACATTATGCAGCCAGGGCCCGTTGGATAATGATCAAGAGCAGAAACTATCACCAACTCCTTAGTTTGGGAAAAGGTTAAGGCCAAGGTAAGTACAACCCCAATTAAGATTAGTTAACTTATCACAGTTGAGTAGTGGGACCCATAACCTCTTGTTTTATATGGTGCCATATCTCACTGTGCAAAAGTGTTTGGCCACTGAGCTCACATGAAAGTGCCCCCTTAGAATCTAAGTGCTGTCTGGTGGATAAATATGTGGACAACCTATTCTTGCTTACATAGCAGTTTCAAAATGTGAAATGTTTTTGTGGGATTCTGACTATTCAGGTGCTATATAATGCCATTATAATGAAGGTGGTCTGGTCTGCTCTGATCAGTGTCAATCATTGGCCTGCATTTTGGGGTCATGGCCGAAGGAAATTCATTGGATAAACTGACGTCTAAAATGTTTTCAAGAGTTTAATACTTTGAAATGATTTTTTTTCAAATTTTAACATGTGAATACTTAATCTGTTTGTTTTCAACAGACTAATGCCCCTGTTAAAATCATGACTAAAGGCACTGCATGCTAAAGCATTCATCGTGTAATAATTTAACCAGCTAAAGGGTTTTTGCAAATTGGAACATGTTACCGCATTTAATGGATATAATTTTCATGTGGAAATGTGTTAAATCTGTGGACTATTGGTTTAATAGTTCAGTGATGGCCATTTGCTGCATTGAGATAAAGAGATATGACTCATTTCAATAAATACCAGTGCACACTCTTGAATAAAGTTTTAAAGGTTATAGCTGAATTGAAGGATTAAGATAGTAATATAAGACAGAAGAACAGAATTCAAGTGGTTAATAAATATAATTTGGAGTGTAGTATTGCATTACAGGCTTTTCTCCAATCAAATCTCCTCTTCCATTTCATACTTTTTATGAATATACTCGTGTATATATATTTTTAATCATTCTAAATGTCATATAATATTGATTGTCTGGGGAAAAAGTGTATCGTGCTGCTGGATGCTGAGGGTAGTATAACATTTTTAATATAAAGGTTACACTAACATGACAGGTATATGTGGAATTATTTACTAAGGAATATGCTAATCCATATGATATTAGAGGGGTAAATTCATGTTAATTAAGTGGGTAAACAGTGAATTTTCATACCCTCCAAAGGATATTGTTTTCTTTCAAAACTTGGAAGGGTTGTTAGTTCCCTTCAGTTTCCTTCACCAAATATAGTTATTTTGTTTTATAAATCTTACAAATTTACTTCTAATTGACACAAAATGCCATTTGAAGCCTTTTTGTACTCAAATTAAGTTATGCAAGAAAGTTACCTTTCTTTGTTAATGCGATATGTTTTATGTAATCACTGCAGAACAAATATGCTACAGATTAGTATAAATTCCAGATGGTCTTTGATGGATGAGAAAGACATAAATCTAGAATGATGCAACATCTGTACTTTGGATATCAGTGAAAGAATGTTTGGGATCTCTGTGAAGTGAACAACTAAAGATCACCTGAATCTGATGTGGCTTTTTAAATACATAATGTTATGCTGATTGTTAACTGATGTAATACTCTTCCTGCCTTTATTGGTGTAAGTAGCCACTCCAAAACAGAAAAATAGTTTATGCTGATAGAATTAAATATGTAGTGGCATCACACTAATTTGGAGGAGGTTTGACTTGAACTGTTGGGTATTAAGACACTTCATACATTTGCGCAGGTGGTTAGCGTGTTTAATTACCACATAGTCACACAGTCAAGAACACTTCTATTTGCGCTAACTTAACCTATGGCCGACAGTAAGTTAAGACATCCAATGAGATATTATCTGAAATGATTCAAGTTTACTTTATCAACTGGTATTGAGGGAATACTTGATGTGTGCTAATAAATGTAATGCACACTAATAGCAATAAATCTTTGATGAAAAGTGCAAAATCAATGACCAAATAAAGCAAGATTTTCTGCAACTGAACAGTTTGTTTTGATAAAAACCATTTCTTCAAAGTGAAGCTGTTTTTTAGTATATATTTTTTTCCCAAATATAGAAGGGCTCAAAAAAGCTTGGACAAGTTTATAAATGAAGTCAACAAAAGCTTCTAAAATTTCACAAAGTGCAAAGGTTTGCATATTATTCATGTAAAATGGGTAGATAAAAAATGAAATTCCAATAAACAAGAACTTATAAATGGCCTAGAAAGATTGTGAGTATCATTTCTTTCTTGTTTCCACAGACCATCTGCCTTCACCCAGGTCTGCCAAATCCAAACCTAATATAGCTTTCTTGGACATCATAATAAAGCACTAGAGATATCAAATAATCAGCCATAGGGAACCCAAGGTTTATATTGTGCAGTGGGATGGGAGAGTGAGACTCTTCATATTTCACTGAATTACCCACAGGACTTTACCTGGAGTGTAACATAGAAGTTAAAGGGTCTCCTCCTTTAGTGGAGGCAATGGCATAGTGGTATTGTTGCTGGACTAGTATTCCGGAGGCCTAGGGTAATGCTCTGGTGACCTTGGTTTGAATCCTGCCATGGCTTGGGGGAACTTGAATCCAATAAAAATCTGGAATTAAAAGTCTAATGATGAACATGTGCTTCATGAATGCCCTTTAGGGAAGGACATCTGCCATCCTTACCTGGTCTAGTTGACCCTTAACTGTCCTCTGCAACGGCCAAGCAAACAACAGCTCAAAAAAAAAGGAATGTAACTGGACGGATCACCTGGCATCGACTAAGGGCATCTACAATGGCAAATTCAGCCCTGTTGACCCTGCTTAGTAAGTCCTCCTTGACCTTACTAACATCTGGGGGCTAGTGCCAAAATTGGAGAGCTGTCTCAAAGATTAGTCAAGCAATAGCCTGACATTGTCATCCTCATGGAACCATATCCTACAGATAATGTCCCAAACAGCACCATTACCATTCCTGATGGCGGCACAGTGGTATACAGTTGACTCCGGAAGTCTAATCACATCAGGTCAAACATGGGGGCAAAGAAACCTCCTGCTGAATACCATGCCGCCCTCCTTTAGCTGATGAATCAGTGCTCCTCCATGTTGAACACCATGTGGAAGAAGCACTGAGGGTGGCAGGGATGCAGATTGTACTCTAGGTGGGAGACTTCAATGTCCATCACCAACAGTGGCTTGGCAGTACCACTACTGACCAAGCTGGCCGAGTCCTAAAGGACATAGCTGCTAGACTGAGTCTGCAGCAGGTGGTGAGGGAACCAACAAGAGGGAAAAACATACCTGAACTCATCCTCGCCAACCAGCCTGCCGCAGATGCATCTGTCCATGACAGTACCTGTAGGAGTAACCACGGCACAGTCCTTCACATTGAGGATACCCTCCCTCATGTTGTGTGGCACTACCACTGTGCTAAATGGGACAGATATCAAACAGATTTAGCAACTCAAGATAGAGCATCCATGAGACGCTGTAGGCCATCAGCAGCAGCAGAATGTAGTCAAAAGCAATCTAACCTCATGGCCCGGCATATCCCCCACTCTACCATTACCATCAAGCCAGGGGATCAACCCTGGTTAAATGAAGAGTGCAGGAGGGCATGCCAGGAACAGCACCAGGCATACCTAAAAATGAGGTGTCAACCTGGTGAAGCTATAACACAGGACTACTTGTGTGCGAAACAGCATAAGCAGCAAGTGATAGACAAGACTAAGCGATCCCACAACCAATGGATCAGATCTAAGCTCTGCAGTCCTGCCACATGCAGTCATGAATGGTAGTGGAGAATTAAACAACTCACTGGAGGAGGAAGCTCCACAAATATCCCCATCCTCAATGATGGGGGTCCAGAACATCAGTGCAGAAGATAAGGCTGAAGCATTTGCTACAATCTGCAGCCAGAAGTGCCAAGCAGATGATTCATCTCTGCTTCCTCTGGAGGCCCCAGCATGACAGTTGCCAGTCTTCAGCCAATTCAATTCACTAGACATGATTTCAAGAAACACTTGAAGGCACTGGATTACTGCAAAGGCTATGGGACCTGACAATACTCTGTCTATAGTACTGAAACCTTGTGCTCCAGAACTTGCAGTACCCCTGGTCAAGCTGTTCCAGTACAGTTACAACACTGGCATCTACCCGGCTATGTGGAAATTGCCCAGGTATGCCCTGTTCACAAAAAGCCGGACAAATCCACCTGGCCAATTATCGCCCTATTAGTCTACTCTTGATTACCAGTAAAGTAATAGAAGGCAGCATCAACAGTTCTATCAAGCAGCACTGGTTTAGCAATAATCTGCTCATTTATGCCCAGTTTGGTTTCCATCAGGACAACTCAGCTTCTGACCCCATTGGTTCAAACATGAAAAAAAGAGCTGAACTCCAGAGGTGAGATGAGAGTGACTGCCCTTGAAATCAAGGTCGCACTTGACCAAATGTGACATCAAGGAACACTAGCAAGATTGGAGTCAATGGGAATCAGGAGGAAAACTCTCCACTGGTTGAAGTCATACCTAGCACTAAGGAAGATGGCTGTCGTTGTTGGAGGTCAGTCACCTCAGTTCCAGGACATCACTACAGGAGTTCCTCAGGGTAGTGTCCTCAGCCCAACCATCTTCTGCTGCTTCATCAATGACATTTCTTCCATCATAAGGTCAGGAGAGGGGATGTTTGCTGATTATTGCACAATGTTCAGCACCATTCACTACTCCTCAGATACTGAAGCAGTCCATGTCCAAATGCAACAAGACTAGGACAACATCCAGGTTTGGGCTGACAAGTGGCAAATAACATTTGCACCACTCAAGTGCCAGGCAATGACAACCTCCAACGAGAGAAATCAACCATCATCCCTTGATGTTCAATGGCATTACCATAACTGAATCCCCCACTATCAACATCCTGGGGGTTACCATTGACCAGACACTGAACTGGGCTAGCCATAAAAACACTGTGGCTACAAGAGTGGGTCAGAGGCTAGGAATCCTGCAACAAGTAACTCACCTCCTGACTCCCCAAAGCCTGTCCACCATCTACAAGGCACAAGTTAGGAGTGTGATGGAATATTCCCCACTTGCCTGGGTGAATGTAGCTCCCACAACAGTCCAAAAGCTTGACACCATCCAGGACAAAGCGGCCTGCATGTATAGCACCACATCATTCAAGCATTCACCCCTTCCACCACCGACGCACAGTAGCAGCAGTGTGTACCATCTACAAGATGCACTGCAGGAACTCATCAAGGCTCCTTCAATAGCACCTTCCAAACCCATGACCGTTACCATCTAGAAGGACAAGGGCAGCAGATAAACGGGAACACCACCACCTGGAAGTTCCCCTCCAAATCACTTACCATCCCGACTTGGAAATATATTGCCTTCCTTTGCTGTCACTGGGCCAAAATCCTGGAACTCCCTTCCTAACAGCAGTGTGGGTGTACCTACACTACATGTACTGGAGCTATTCAAGAATGCAGCTCACCACCACCTTCTCAAGGGCAACTAGGGATTGGGCATATATGTAGGAGATATGATCAAGAAGTTCACGGATGAACAAAAATTGGTAGGGTGGTAAATAGTGAGGAGGATAGCCGTAAACTGCAGGAGGATACCAATGGACAGGTCAGGCGGGCAGAGCAGTGGCAAATGGAATTCAACCCAGAATAGTGTGAGGTAATGCAGTTGGGAAGGGCTAACAATGCAAAGGATTACACTATGAATGCTAGGACCCTGGAAAGTACTGAAGATCAAAGGGACCTTGGTGTGCATTTTCCACAGGTCCTTGAAGGTAGCAGGGCAGGTATATAAGATGGTTAAGAAGGCACTTGGGATACTTGCCTTTATTAGTTAAGGCATTGAATACAAGAGCATGGAGGTTATGCTGAAATTGTATAAAATGCAGGTTAGGCCACAGCTGGTGTACTGTGTGCAGTTCTGGTCATCACGTTATAGGAAGAATGTGATTGCACTGCAAAGGGTGCACAGGAGATTTACCAGGATGCAGCCTGGGCTGGAGGGTCTGAGCTCTGAGGGAAGATAGGATAGGCTGGAGTTGTTTTCCTTGGAGCAGTGAAGGTTGAGAGGAGACCTGTTAGTGATGTATAAGAGTATGAGGGGCATAGATAGGCTGGATAGGAAGGTACTTTTACCATTAGTAGAGGAGTCAATAACCAGGGGGCATAGATTTAAGGTAAGAGGTAGAAGACTAAGAGGGGAGTTAAGGAGATTTTTTTTTCACTCAGAGGTTGGTGGGAGTCTGGAACTCTCTGCCTGAAAGGGGGTTGAGTCAGAAATTCTCATAACATTTAAGATGTATTCAGATGTTCACTTGCTGTGCCATAGCCTCCAGGGCTATGGGCTAAGCGCTGAAAAATGGGATTAGTGTCATCAGGTTTTGGTGACTGGCACGGACACGATGGACCGAATGGTCTCCTTCTGTACTGTAAATGCCTATGAGTCTAGGTTTGGGCAATATATGCTTGCCCAGCCAGTGACGCCTTCTTCCCATAAATGAATTAAAAAAAAAAGAATATATGATGGATCATGCCAGCCAGACAAAGCAGATGCTGGCTACCTTGACCATAACTTCAGAACCAGCATCAGGCCACTAACAGTGTTCATGCCAATTTGCAGATGCACAGTAATAGTCACCCTGCGCAATATGACGCAGTTTGATTCAATACTTTTTCATTCAATTTCACAGCAAAATTGGAGATTCTCGCATAGGGGTAGCATTCCGACCTGATCCCGGCTCCGAGCGACCTTGTGAGAGGTGGGTCTGATTGGTACCAGCTACATACCTGACAGCAGCAGTTAACTTATTAAGCCAATTAGGTCCCCATTTGGGGTCATATTAGTGATGCCACCAAGATCTTCCCAACGGAGGATGAGCCCTTTGCTGAAGCGCAGCCGTTGCCTGGAGGTAGCCTCCCTCTAGCTGGTCAGTAGGGGGTGCATCAGGCGTTGGCATGGCTGAAAGCTGCAATCATGCCAGCATCCAATCCTGTTAAGCAATTACCCCTGTATGCAATGTCCCTACTGCCTTCAATATCTACAGTGTCTCCTTTTAAATTAGTTTTTCAAATCCATATTTCATATGTTGATTCAAAATCTCCAAAATATTTTATGTCAGTTTGGAACATTTCCCACCACTGGAAGTCAGGAACCTCATTGTAATACATCTGCATATCATTATAAGACCAGCCTGCTGGTCTCACCCTCCCGCCCCTGCTGAATCGTTCGCTCACATTGGCGGGAAAACACACCGATGTGTTTCACAACAGCACATAAGTGACGTGCACCTTGTGGGCTGCACTTCACTGTTAACTTGAAGGTTTGTTTGCCTACCCTGCTTTGGTCAGCACTCGCAGTCACCAGCGACAGTTTTCACAGCACCATTTCACTTTTAGCCACATTTGGATGACTTTTCAACAGCTGCAGGACAAGGTCTTGTTTGGGGAAGGGCAAGAAGTGGCCTCAGGCAGGGGAAGAGGCTGCAGGATGAGAGCTGTACTGGGGAAGGAGGGTATCCCAGGGTGTGCGTGGGAGCACATGTGATCTGTGCAAGTGGTCTCAAGGTGGTGAGGGCTGAGGAGGCAGTCTCCAGAGGAGACGAGGTCAGATGGACATGTGAGGGTGTGTATGAGAGAGTGAGTGGTGATGTCCCTTGAGCTGGCAGTGACTGAGATGCCAGTGAATGTGTGATGGGCTTGAGTGTGTGAGTTTAGAGTGATGAGATGGTTGCCATACCCTAGCTGCATTCATCCTATGTTCATCCTATATCAGCATTGGGTGGCCAATCACATCTGTGCAGCATTGACACTGACCACCGCTGACACCACCTGCCATGCTGGATTCGTGATGCCACTGCCTGTTCTGTGGCCAGAGCAGGGGTAGAGGACATTGCGGGGGGCCTCCATGGCATCCAAATGGCATTCCAGTGACGTGCCATTAAACCTGGGACTGCAGTCTTTTTGCCTTTCGTGGACCTTTTCCTGGCTGTAGTCATGGGCTGGAAGCACTGAGATGTGTACATGTGGCTGGACATTAAATATGGTGCCCAGTGTGATGAAGCGGGAACGTGATGGTGTGATGGGCAAATGGGAGCCCGCCCACCATGGAAATGGCATGTTTCCTGGGAATGCATAAATAATGCGGCGGGTTTAGGATGATAAGGTGTGGCAAGCCGCCATCGCGGCCAGTGGGTTTAACATCATTTTACTAGCCCGCTACCGCACAGTGCAAATCTGGGACAATTCTGTCCCATGTGTTTAAGCCCCATTCCAAATCTTGTGAACATGATCTAGGTTGGCACTCTAGTGCAGTTCAGAAAGAACACCTTTACTGTCAGAACAACAATCCTTTTCAATACCCTTTTGGGTGGGATGTTGAACCAAATCCCTTCCTGCTCTCTCAGGTGGGCGTAGACGTTCTCATGACACTGTTCAAGGAAGAACTTCGAATTTTCCCAGGTATTCTAGCCACTATTTATCCTTCAACTGACTTCACAAAAATAAACCTCTTGATTTGATTCTTGTTGAATAGACCTTCCTGTGTGTAAATTGGCCAAGGCCATTTTCTTACATTTCATGAAAAGTACTTAATTTGCTGTGAAGTGTTTTGAGATGTCTAGAGGTTGTGGAGGGTACTATATATAAATAAATAAAAAAATACGGATACATACAAGTTCTTTCTTTTACTCAATATTGCCCTTATAGTTCCTGTCCACAGTTAATTTTGGCTTGTGGTTGCAGCTAAACTTCACAAACTGAAATAAAAGCTATCTTGACTTATTGCAGTTACAAAAGATAATTTATTTATTCCATTAAAATATTGAATCTACGTATATGCTAGATGTCTTATTTAGAATATTATCGTGCACTTGTATACATGGGATGGAGGGCTTGCCTCATGTATTGGAAGCATGTGCCAATAAGCAGGTGTGGACATGTTATACTGTGGGTGTATCTACACTACATGGACTGCAGCAGTTTAATCATAGACATCTGCAGCACAGAAGGAGGCCATTTGACCTATCATGTCCACACCAGTCAACAAAGATCTGACTATACTAATCCCATTTTCCAGCACTTGGCCCTTAGCCCAGGAACCTATGGCAAAGCAAGTGAATATCTAAATACTTCTTAAATGTTACGAGAGTTTCTGACTCAACCATCCTTTCAGGCAGTGAGTTCCAGACTCCCATCACCTTCTCAAGGGTAATTAGGGATGGGCAATAAATGCTGGCCCAGCCAGCGATGCCCACATCCCATGATGAATTTAAAATAAATCAGATGTAAGCAGACAGTTGCAACATAAAGTGATGGATTTTATGAGGCACTTTGGACCCTGCTGCCCTGGCTAAGAGCTGCTCACGATTGCAAGGTTGCCCTTGTAGCAATGTAATGCTGGGAGCAATGTTAATTGCTTTAAGGTTAGATGTCTACCCCTTTCTCAGGAGGAAGTCCCACCTCAGAGAGCTGCCAGCCACGGCTATGTACTCCAAGTAGTGCTACCGAGAGCCACAGATGGGA
The DNA here is from genome assembly GCF_017639515.1 of Carcharodon carcharias. NCBI lineage: Eukaryota > Metazoa > Chordata > Chondrichthyes > Lamniformes > Lamnidae > Carcharodon > Carcharodon carcharias. The sequence continues at coordinate 139,894,992 of NC_054477.1, forward strand.
ATACAAGCAATCATCAATGATGAGGAACCTGGAGCAACAGGTAAGTCCAGGGATAGAGGTCATCATGAGGGAGTTGAGTTGGGACAAGGGGATTGGGTTCAAGATGTCGAGGGGGGTAGATTAAAGGTGGGATTGCTCTTGGTGTTGAGGGGATGGTGCGGTGATGCCTCCAGTGGGCCTAAGAGGTCCTTGCCCGAGAGCAGCCCGTGCAAATAAAGCTATTGGGCTTCCCACATGACGTGGGCCAACTAATGCCCTAGGTAAAGTACTGACAGGGTCAGGATGAGGCCCTTAAGTGAGCATTAATTGGCCACTTAAGGGCCTCAATAGGCTTAAGGGAAGGCAGGTCATTTGATGCCTCTCCCATGTCCTCCCGTAAAATATCCAGACAGGTCAGGAGCAAGCAGGTAGATGGTGGGAAGGCCACCCCCTGGACTTTCATGCCCCTCCCAAGCACCCTCCCCTACCCCTGCCCTGATCTTCAGAACCACCGGCGGGGGAGAGGAAAATCCAGCTCAAGATTTTTTAGAAACAGGAAAAGAATATCATAACCAACAAGTCTTTGATGCTTATTCAGCGAACAGCCTCACATGCTCAGCTTTTCACCAAATCCTCAATTCTTCCTTCCATATAAGTGCTATGCACCTTCTTTGTTACTTTGTTCCGTAAGTTAATGAAACATTTTCACCCGAGCCCCTAATTCGTAGCTTGTGTTTCTTACTAATTTGGCCATTTGCCATTAGCTAAGGTCAAGTGAATTTTTGTACTTGAGAAAAACCATTATTCTTTTTTCCTTTTTTCAGATATTTGTTCAAAGTCTCTCTATTAGCTTGAGTATATTTTTAAAGTCATTTGTTTTCATTAAAAAAAAAATTTAAAACCTCTTTCTGTAACTCTACATTTTTATGAATATTAATCAGACAATGAAAGGGGATTTTGCGGTGATACATCGCTGAGGTATTTTTGGATCATGTCTTCCACATCTTGTCAAAATATTCCTTTATCACTTTTGTTTTATTACGACAAGTGTTCATTTATGCCTCTGTTCACGTTTCTATTCTGTTAAAGCTGGCAAACACCTGAAACAGTGCTAGGAGAAATAAAAACTCGCTGAAGTACATCTGTGGAACTTCAAATTTTCTAATTTGGAGTAAAATAGTAGAGTCCTTCACAAAGTCACGCCACTAGGGTGTGACATAAAATACTTCATATTTATAAGTGATCCTTACAGACAGAGAGAGCACCACAACAACTGGAATTCGGTGAGAAGAGACTTGACTGTGACAGGTCTCTGGGGTATTTTTGGATCATTTCTTACATGCCTTGTCAAACGATTCCTGCTTTCTTTCACGTGGGATCATCATTTTGCATTGAACACGATAACTGTCACAGTACAAGAAAGATAGTTTTTGTTACAATGGCATTGTCATGAAGTTGTCACTAACTGTGGTAAATAAAAAAGTGCTTCAATAAAGAAATGAAAACAGAAAGTACTGGAAATACTCAGGAGGTCTGGCAGCTTCTGTGGAGAGAGAAACAAGATTAAGGTTTCAAGTCGAATATGACTCTTCTTCATAGATGCTGCCATACCAGCTGATATTTCCAGCAATTTCTGTTTTTATTTCAGATTTCCAGCATCCACAGTATTTTGTTTTATATTAACCTCAATAAAGGATCTGGTTAACCTTTAGTTGATACCACTGTGCCATAGCCTGTTATATAGAGACGATCTCATATACTGTTGCTTCAGACACTTCCATCTAACAAGGGCATTGGAGTGAGGGTGATGATGAAAGAGAGCTGTGATCAATAGCAGTCCTCACATATGTCTTCATAATGATGACATGTAACACCCGACAGAGCGACCAGTACAGTATATTCTCTATATCAATACACTGCAGAAGACATCTGTTCACATTTCTATTCTGTTAAAGCTGACAAACACCTGAAACTGCTAGGAAAAATAAAAAACTTGCTGAAGTGGAGTCTGCTAAAGAACATAAGTATACGGTGAAACTTTCTAATTTAGAGTAAAATAAAGAAGAACAAAGAACAAAGAAAAGTACAGCACAGGACCAGGCCCTTCGGCCCTCCAAGCCTGCGCCGATCATATTGCCTGTCAAACTAAAACATTTTGCACTTCCGGGGTTCGTATCCCTCTATTCCCATCCTATTCATGTATTTGTCAAGCTGCCTCTTAAACACCACTATCGTACCTGCTTCCACCACCTCCTCTGACAGCAAATTCCAGACACTCACTACCCTCTACGTAAAAAACTTGCCCTGCACATCTCCTCTAGAGTTTTGTCCTCTCACCTTAAATCTATGTCCCCTAGTAATTGACTCTTCCACCCTGGGAAAAAGCTTCTGACTATCTACTCTGTCCATGCCACTCATAATTTTGTAAGCTTCTATCAAGTCGCCCCTCAATCTCCGTTGCTCTAGTGAGAACAATCTGAGTTTCTCTAATCTCTCCTCATAGTTAATAACCTCCAGACCAGCAGCATCCTAGTAAACTTCTTGTGCACCCTCTCCAATGCCTCCATATCCTTCTGGTAATGTGGCGACCAGAATTGCATGCAATATTCTAAGTGTGGCCTAACCAAGGTTCTATACAGCTGCAGCATGACTTCCCAGCTTTTATACTCAATACCCCTGCCAATGAAGGCAAGCATGCCATATGCCTTCCTGACTACCTTATCCACCTGCGTTGCCACTTTCAGTGACCTATGGACCTGTACAACCAGATCCCTCTGCCCGTCGATGCACTTTTACTGTATAATTCCAACCTGTATTGGACCTTCCAAAATGCATTACCTTTTATTTGTCAGGATTAAACTCCATCTGAATTTCTCCGCCCAAGTCTCCAACCGATCTATATCCTGTTGTATCCTTTGACTATCCTCTGCAATAATCTAACCTTAGTGTCATCTGCAAACTTACTAATTAGCCCAGTGATATTTTCTTCCAAATCATTTACGTATACTACAAACAGCAAAGGTCCCAGCACTGATCCCTACGGAACACCACCAGTCACTGCTCTCCATTCAGAAAAGTACCCTTCCACTGCTACCCTCTGTCTTCTATGACCAAGCTAATTCTGTGTGCATCTTGTCAGCTCACCTCTGATCCCATGTGACTTTACCTTCTGTAGCAGTCTGCCATGAGGGACCTTGTCAAAGGCCTTTCTGAAATCCATGTAGATAACATCCACCGCCCTTCCATCATCGATCATCTTTGTCACTTCCTCGAAAAGCTCGATCAAGTTAGTGAGGCACGACCTCCCCTTCACAAAACCAAGCTGCCTCTCACAAATACACCCATTTGCTTCCAAATGGTAGTAACTCCTGTCACAAAGAATCTTCTCCAATAATTTCCCTACCACTGACATAAGGCTCACTGGCCTGTAATTTCCTGGATTATCCCTGCTACCCTTCTTAAACAATAGAACAACATTGGCCATACTCCAGTCCTCTGAAATCTCACCCGTAGCCAGTGTGGATATAAAGATTTCTGTCAAGGCCCCAGCAATCTTCTCCCTTGCCCCCATCAGTATGCTGGGGTAAACCCCATCTGGCCCTAGGGACTTATCCACCTTAATATTCTTCAGGACGCCTAACATCTCTTTTTTGATCTCAACATGATCCAGGCTATCTACACACTCTTCCCTAGACAAATCGACCGCTAAGTCCTTCTCTTTGGTGAATACTGATGAGAAGTACTCATTTAGTATCTTTCCTATTTCTTCTGACTCCACACACAGATTCCCACCCCTGTCCCTGAATGGGCCTACCCTTTCTATAAGATCATAAGACATAGGAGCAGAAATTAAGTCATTTGGCCCATCGAGTCTGCTCCGCCATTCAATCATGGCTGATAAGTTTCTCAACCCCATTCTCCCACCTTCTCCCCGTAACCTTTGATTCCCTTACCAATCAAGAACCTATCTATCTTGGTCTTAAATACACTCAATGACCTGGCCTCCACAGCCTTCTGTGGCAATGGATTCCATAGATTCACCACTCTCTGGCTAAAGATGTTTCTCCTCATCTCTGTTCTAAAAGGTCTTCCCTTTACTCTGAGGCTGTGCCCTCTGGTCCTAGTCTCTCCTACGAATGGAAACATCTCCCCCACGTCCACTCCAGCCAGGCCTTACAGTATTCTGTAAGTTTCAATCAGGTCCCCCTTCATCCTTCTAAACTCCATTGAGTATAGACCCAGAGTCCTCAAACGTTCCTCATATGTTAAGCCTTTCATTCCTGGGATTATTCTTGTGAACCTCCTCTGGACCCTCTCCAGGGCCAGCACATCCTTCCTGAGATACGGGGCTCAAAATTGCTCACAATATTCTAAATGTGGTCTGACCAGAGCCTTATAAAGCCTCAGCAGACATCCCTGCTTTTATATTCTAGTCCTCTCAAAATAAATGCCAACATTGCATTTGCCTTTCTAACTACCGACTCAACCTGCAAGTTAACCTTAAGAGAATCCTGAACTAGGACTGCCAAGTCCCTTTGCACTCCAGCTTTCTAAATTCACTCCCCATTTAGAAAATAGTCTATGCCTGTATTCTTCCTACCAAAGTGCATGACCTCACACATCCCCACATTGTATTCCATCAGCTACCTCTTTGCCCATTCTCCTAACCTGTCCAAATCCTTCTGCAGCCTCCCCGCCTCCTCAATACTACCTGCCCCTCCACCTATCTTTGTATCATCTGCAAACTTAGCCAGGATGCCCTCAGTTCCTTCATCTAGATCATTAATGTATAAAGTGAAAAGTTGTGGTCCCAACACTGATCCCTGCGGAACTCCGCTAATCACCGGCCACCATCCTGAGAAGGACCCCCTTATCCCCACTCTCTGCCTCCTGCCAGAGAGCCAATCTTCTATCCATTCTAGTACCTTGCCTCTAACACCATGGGCTCTTATCTTACTGAGCAGCCTCCTGTGCAGCACTTTGTCAAAGGCCTTCTGGAAATCCAAGTAGATAACATCCATTGGCTCTCCTTTCTCTAACCTACTCGTTACCTCCTCAAAAAATTCAAACAGATTTGTCAGGCATGACCTCCCCTTGATGAAACCATGCTGACTTTGCCTGATTTTACCATGCACTTCCAAGTATTCAGAAATCTCATTCTTAATAATGGATTCTAAAATCTTACCAATGACCGAGGTCAGGCTAATTGGCCTGTAATTTCCCCTCTTTTGCCTCGCTCCCTTCTTAAACAGGGGGGTTACATTATCGATTTTCTAGTCCTCTAGGACCCTCCCTGACTGCAGTGATTCCTGAAAGATCACCACTAACGCCTCCACTATCTCTTCAGCTATTTCCTTCAGAGCTCTGGGGTGTAATCCATCTGGTCCAGGTGATTTATCCACCTTCAGACCTTTCAATTTTCCTAGCACCTTCTCCTTGTTAATGGCCACCATACTCACCTCTGTCCCCCGACTCTATTGAACTTTGGGGATGTCACTCATGTCTTCTACTGTGAAGACTGATGCAAAGTACCTATTCAGTTCCTCCGCCATTTCTTTGTTCCGTACTACTACTTCTCCAGCGTCATTTTCCAGCGGCCCAATGTCCACTTTTGCCTCTGTCTTACCCTTTATATATCTAAACAAAACTCTTGCAATCTTCTTTTATATTACTGGCTAGTTTACCCTCATATTTAATCTTCTCCCTCCTTATTTCTTTTTTAGTTGTCCTCTGTTGGCCCTTGTAGGCTTGCCAATCCCCTGGTTTCCGATTGCTCTTCGCCACATTGTATGCTTTCTCTTTAGTTTTTATGCTGTCCCTGACTTCCCTTGTCAGCCATGATTGCCTCGTCCTCCCTTTAGTATGCTTCTTCCTAGGGATGAGTTTTTGTTGTGTCTCCCAAATTACTCCCAGAAACTCCTGCCATTGCTGTTCCACTGTCTTTCCTGATAGGCTCATCTCCCAGTCAATTCTGGCCAGCTCCTCCCTCATGCCTCTGTAGTTGTCTTTATTCAACTGTAATGCAGTTACATCTGATTCCAGCTTTTTCCTCTCAAATTGCAGGCTAAATTCTACATTATTATGGTCATTTCCTCCTAAGGGTTCCTTCACCTTAAGCTCCTTTATCAATTCTGCCTCATTACACATCACTAAATCTAGAATTGCCTGTTCCCTAGTGGGCTCCACCACAAGCTGCTCCAAAAAGCCATCTCGTAGATATTCCACAAATTCCTTTTCTAGGGATCCACTACCAACCTGATTTTCCCAGTCTACCTGCATACTGAAATCCCCCATGATCACTGTAACCTTGCCTTTCTTACACACCTTTTCTATCTCCTGGTGTATCTCGTGCCCCACATCCTGACTACTGTTCGGAGGCCTGTACATAACTCTCATTATGTTTTTTTTTTACCTTTTCCTAAACTCTACCTACACAGATTGTACATCATCTGACCCTACATCATTTCTCGTTATCGATTTAATTTCATTTCTTACTAACAAAGCAACCCCACCCCCTCTGCCAACCTGCCTATCTTTTCGATAGGATGTATATCCTTGGATATTTAGCTCCCAGTCCTGATCCCCTTGCAGCAATGTCTCCGTAATGCCCACCACATCATACCTGCCAATTTCAATCTGTGCCACAAGCTCATTTACCTTATTTTTTATACTGTGTGCATTCAGATACAACACCTTCAGTCCTGTATTTCCTGTCCCCTTTCTCATTGTCGTCCCTTTATCTGATGTGCCTGAAGGTGGATTCCTAGCCCTTTCCAAACACTCTATCCTATTTTGTGTTCTGGAGACTTTAATAGCCTCTCCTGGGCTCTCCTTTCTTTTCAGTTTTCTTCATAATTTTCCATGAAGTTGATTCCACCCCTTTCCCTGGCTACCCTCTTGCTTTTTACATATATGTAAAAGGCCTTGGGATTTTCCTTAATCCTGGTTTGCAATGACTTTTCATGACCCCTTTTATCCCTCCTGACTCCTTGCTTAAGTTTCTTCCTACTTTCTTTGTATTTTTCACGAGCTTCATTTGTTCCCTGCCTTCTAGCCCTTATGAATGCTTCCCTTTTCTTTTTGACTAATCTCACAATATCCTTCGTTATCCAAGGTTCCTGAAACTTCCTATACTTATCCTTCATCCTAGCAGGAACATGCCAGTCCTGAATTCTTATCAACTGACGTTTGAAAGTACCCCACATGTCAGTTGTTGATTTGCCCTCAAACAACCGCCTCCAGTCTAGATCCCTCAGTTCCCGCTTAATATTGTTATAATTAGCCTTCCCCCAATTAAGCACCTTAACCCAAGGACTCCTGTTATCCTTATCCACCAGTACCTTGAAACTTACTGAATTATGGTTACTTTTCCTGAAATGCTCCCCTCCTGAAACTTCAACCACCTGGCTGGGTTCATTCCCTAATACCAGATCCAGTATTGCCCCTTCCCTCATTGGGCTATCTACATATTGTCTCAGGAAGCCCTCCTGGATGCACCTTTCAAATTCTGCACCATCAAAACCCCTAGCACTAAATGATTCCCAGTCAATATAGGGAAAGTTAAAATCACCCACCACATCAACCCTTTGGCTTTTACATCTTTCCAAAATATGAGTCCCTCATAAATTAATGTTTGGGTGTGGTGTGAAACATTTCACATTACTATAGTGATCCTCACTAACCTAATCACCTTTTAGATGAAGTAACAGAGAAGGTTGTTGAAGGGAATACAGTGAATGTTCTCTATATGGATGTGAAGATAGTGTTTGACAAGGTACCACATAAAAGGCTGCTTCATAAAATTGAGGCTCATGGAGTAGGATGGTCAGGGTCACCTTGGGTATAAACTTGGTTTAAAGGCAAAAAACAAGAAGACATGGTAAGATAGTAGATAGTGGTATTCCGCAAGGGTCAGCGCTAAGGTCATTGAATTTTTGATATATATATAAATATATATATATATATTGCTTGGATGTTTGAATACAGAGTAAAAATTCACAACTTGCAAATGATACCAAACTTGGAGGTATAACAGACAGAAACAATGATACTGATCGACTGCAACATAACATAGATAGGCTAGCAGATGGAATTTAATACAGAAAAGTGTGAGGTGATTTTTGACAGAAAGGATAGGGAGAGGCAATAAAGGCTTAATGACCCAATTCTAAAGAGTATCCAGAGATAGAGGGACCTGTGGCTTCATGTGCACAGATCTTTGAAGGTGGCAGCACATATTGCAAGAGTAATTAGCAAAGCATATGGGATCTTGGACTTTATAAATAGAAGTATTGAATACAAAAGCTGAGAAGTTATGCTGAGCCTTGAAAAAGTTCTAGTTAGGCCCCAGTAGAATATCACATTCAGTTCTGGTCACCACACTTTAGGAACAATATGTCGGTCCTTGAGAGAGTACCGAGAAGATTTACCAGAATAACTCCAGGAATGAGGGAATTTAACTACAAAGTTAGGTTGGAGAAGCTAGGGTTTTTCTTCTTGGAGCAAACAAATGGAAAAGTAATGGAAGGGGTCATTAACAGTGCTATCAAGCGGCACTCACTTGGCAATAATCTGCTCACTGACACCCAGTTTGGGTTCCACCAGGGCCACTCAGCCCCCGACCTCATTACAGCCTTGGTTCAAACCTGGACAAAAGAGCTGATCTCCTGAAGTGAGGTAAGAGTTACTGCCTTGACATCAAAGCTGCATTTGACCAAATGTGGTATCAAGGAGCCCAGAAAAGCTGGAGTCAATGAGAACCAGGGGGAAAAATCTCTGCTGGTTGGAGTCATACCTAGAACAAAGGAAGATGGTTGTGATTGTTGGAGATCTGTCTTCTCAGCTTCAGGACATCGCTTGCACAAGTTCCTCAGGGTAGTGTCCTTCAGCTGCTTCATCAATGACCTTCCTTCCATCATAAGGTCAGAAGTGGGGATGTTCACTGGTGATTGCACAATGTTCAGCACCATACAACTCCTCAGTTACTGAAGCAGCCCCTGTCCAAATGCTGAAACACCTGGACAATAGTCAAGCATGGGCTGACAAGTGGCAAATAACATTCGTGCCACACAAATGTCAGGCAATGACCATCTCCAAGAAAGGAGAATCCTACCATCGCCCCTCGATGGTCAATGGCATAACTAAATCTACTGTCAACATCCTGGGGGGTTACCATTGACCAGAAACTCAACTGGACTAGCCATATAAATACTGTGGCTACAAGAGCAGGTCAGAGGCTAGGAATCGTGTGATGAGTAACTTACTTCCTAACTCCTCAAAGTTTGCCCAACATCGACAAGGCACAAGTCAGGAGTGTGATGGAATACTCCCCACTTGCCTGGATGAGTGCAGCTCCCACAACACTTAAGAAGCTTGACCATCCAGGACAAAGCAACCTGCTTGATTGGCAGCATATCCACAAACATTCTTCCCCTCCACCAGTGAAGCACAGTAGCAGCACTGTGTACCATCTACAAGATGCACTACCAAGGCTCCTTAGGCAGCACCTTTCAAACCTACAACTATTACCATCTGAAAGGACAAGGGCAGCAGATAGATGGTAACAGCACCACCTGGAAGTTCCTTTCCAAGTCACTCGCCATCCTGAGTTGGAAATATATCGCCGTTCCTTCACTGTACTGGGTCAATATCCTGGAACTCCCTTCCTAACAGCACTGTGGGTTTACCTACACCACATGGACTGCAGCAGGTCAAGAAGGTAGCTCACCACCACCTTCTCAAGGGCAACTGGGGCTGGGCAATAAATGCTGGCCCAGCCAGCAAAGCCCTAATCCCATGAATGAATTAAAAAAAGGTGAGATTTGATAGAGGTGTACAAGATTATGACAGGCTTAGATAAGATAGACAAAGCAAAGCTGTTCCTATTAGCTTATTGAATAAGGACAAAGGGGCACAGGTTTAAGGCCTTGGGCAAGTTATAAAAGGGGATGTGAGGAAGAACTTTATTGCACAGCGAGTGGAATGACCTGACCTGCTGTTGATGAGGCTGGTGGAAGAGGAGATGATAACTGATTTCTAAAGGAAGTTGGATAGACATGAGGGAAATAAACTTGTTGGTCTATGGGGTTAGAGTGAGGGTTGGGACTGACTGGATTTCTCTACAAAGAATCAGCATGAATTCAGTTGGTCAAATAGCCCCCTTCTGTGGTTTAAAGACTCCATGACTCACAGGAAGAACACAACAACAGGAGTAAAATGATCTATGGTGGAAAGAGTGGCCAATATGCTGAGATAAATTAACAAATCATTCGAAGATCATCAAGTTTTTCTCCATGACATATAAACATTTGATACTGGCAGATATTTTCTGGAAGAAAACAAATTTGGCACTTGTATTGAAAAATGCAAAGTACTGGCATATTAAAAATAAGTAAGTGTACTTTCAGCAAGACACTCACACAGGCACACACACATGGTTGCTATAAAACGATCTCTTCTTTGGATCAGCTGTGAAATTTCAGTGTTCCATTTCCATTCACTTTCATAATGTTAACACCCCCAACAAGAATAATCTTAATCCAAGCAGGACGTGTTCTGACAACCTAATTATGCACATTTAAGAATTCAAACTAAAATAAAACAAGAACTAGATAGGCTAGGAACTGACGCACTCAAAATGTATGTTAATTATCAATAAAACCCACAGCCTTTTCAGTCCAAAAATCCTCTCTTGCTCACACCAACGCACAAGTTTTGCTTTCAGATAGCCCACACAGAGATAACAATGAAACTCAGTTGTATCTTTTTTTCTGACACTTTTTTTTTCCTTTTGCAAGTTACTTTTGCATCGAATTGTGTATTACATTGGAATATAAATGTTAGTGATTTGTGTTGAACAAGTGAGGTGTAAATTTCACATGGAGCACGTTGACCTCAATCCCCACCACCCCCACCACCACCATTAAAGCATTCATTGATGCATTCCAGTGCTGCTATTAAGATTTTCTGGCAATGCAAAACCTGGCATAAACACAAGCTGCACTTGAAATAGGATTGACAAATCAGTGTTCAGGCAAATAGCATTTGCGGTATTATACCAAAGAGAAAATCTACCCAATGCCTTCTTCATTTCTTTCAATAAATAAAATTGCTTGATCAGATTTTTTATCTGCATTGAGGGGGAACAAGGACTTTTGTTGCCAAACTTCCACAAAAATGTTGGGACCTATGGAACACACAGCTTGTCATTATTCAAATACTATGGGCCAAATATTAATGGGAAGACTGAGGATGAGCAAAGTTGAGGACGTGGAGGCCCTACCAAATTTAATGGCAGGGCTTCATTTACATCTTGTAGAGCTGCCTCCCTCCTTTCAAATGGACAGCCTGTTTTTTGGGCTGTGCAAACACCAGTGGCAGGAAGCTTCAGCCAGGAACCTCTGGGGATGGTTCCAAATGAGCATCAACTCCAGGCTGTGACAGGGGGATGCTGAGAAAGGGTCAGTGATCTGGAGGGCTGGCGGGAGGTTTGAGATCAGGAGGGCTGAGGAGAGGGGGAACTGAGGATCGTGAGTTAGGGAAGCCAAAGGTGCTGAAGGGAGCACTAATGCCCCTCCTGGCCCACAAGGAGTGCTTAAAAAAGTCACTTGCCTTGGGGAGCCAGAAACTCTTGCCTCAGATCAACTGTCAGGCATCCCAGAGCTCAGGCCTTTCCCTCACTCACTGTTAAATTCATTTCATGTAACTGATGATAACATCAAGCCCTGACTTTGGGATATTAGTTTGGCCTCCCTTTTGTGGGAGTCTTGCCCAGGACTTTATTTCTGCACTTTAAAATTTAAGGGAGCAGGTGTGGGATAGGGATGGAGTTGGGTTGCCTGATCCTGATATTTTAACTACGTCAACCACAACCAGATGTGTGGAAAGAGTTAAATTTGAGACTCATATACATACATAAGATGTATCCAACTGCATAAACATTCAGCACCTTTTCTAACTGGAGATAAACTACCATTGAGAAACCTCACACGTATAAAAGATGAAACAGTCCAAATGCAAAATGAACCAAAGTGTCCTAATTTGGTTGAATTTGAATAAATTCAAATTTTATAATCAGTTTAGAGCTGAACATTAGTTTTTCATTTTGCATCAGCTGCAGTGTGGTGTAGAATTCATTGTACAGGGCAATCGTTATGGAACATGGTGAAAATCTTTCACTATGCTCAAGACCACCAGTCCCACAATGCTTCCTAATTCATTAATAAATGATGAAAGGTGTTCGACCTGAAATGTTAACTGTTTCTCTCCAAAGATGCTGCCCGACCTACTGAGTATTTCCCGCATTTTTTGTTTTTATTTCAAATTACCAGCATTTGCAGCATTTTGCATTTATTGCGGCTTCCCAATTCATAGCCATTTACAATATGGCAAAAATCCCCAAAACATACAGCTTCCTAGCTTTACATTTGTTTGTATTGCCTAATTTTGATACAGAAGCGTATTTATGTTATGCGCAACCCTAAATGCATTACAAAGGGTTCAGTTCTTGACTGCATGCTAATTTACACCAAGAATCTTAAAATGCCATGTATAAATAATACATGCACCACTTACAGAGACTAAATTTGATTAATTTTAAAATGTTTGCCGCAATCTAGTCTGAAGCTTTAAAACAATTCAAGTAACAATTGACAAGGGAAACATAATAGAAGCTGAGGTCCAATTCCACGCTCCAAGTGGGGAGCTGTGCTTGCAGTGAGCACACCATGGGAAATGTAGCTCGCAAGCTGTGATTTTTCCATTTAGTAATTTTACTGGATGAACTATCCTATGCTGCCCAGAATGTGATCCTGCAAGCACATCTCCCTGCTGGGAACAAAAGTGTAGCCTTTGGTTTACTGAACAAAATAAGCTATTGTGATGTTGGACATCTAACTTGAGCCCATCAGGTCAACTGGTCACACATCGATATCTGTGAAGTGTGACATGCAGATGACAAACTGGATTTTGCTGTTTGTATGCCTGGGCCCAATAGGGGCGCAGCACATAGTGGAACATTGGATAGGGATGATCATACTGCTGTGAAAGATCATAATCCTATCTATTTAAAGAGTAGGAAATTGGACAGACATCCTATGGGCCTGTGATCCTGTCTGCCTGCATTTCTTTCCTATTCAGGCAATATTGGTGTTTATCTGTTTACTAAATGATGGAAGGAGATTGCTTGTGTCTACTCCCCACCTCCCACCCACCATTATGTACTGCTAAGCCTGATGGCCTGCAAACATCTAAAAGACAAAGCACAGCAAATACATTACTTTTTTCACATCTACGTAATTGGTGAAAACTGTGACTAAAAAGGTGACATCATAATAAGCAGCTTGAAGATAAGCAGTAAAGGATAAATTTTTACCTTTAGTGCTTCCCAGAGCAAAGCTTTATGTTTCCATAGAGCTCACCAAGGGAATTATGAATGCACAACAAGCAGTTTTCTATCCATTAAGCCTAAACTACTTGCTTGGCCATGATTTTCAGCCGATTAAAAGTAAATGGTTTAGAAAGTCCTAAGATCACACTTGAATGCCCAATCTTTGCTCCCAGTGTGCAAAGACCTGAACTGGGAAAGTCAATGATGAAAATTCACCCTTAAATAATTGAAATGAAGGATATTGGAGCTTATAGGTTTGTCAGAGTGCCTGTTCTGATACTAAGGGCATATTCAGACTGCTGCTTGATGCCGAAGTGCTCTGTTCATACTGGCTTGCTGAAACTTCAGTTAAGCTGTTAAGGAGAGATTCCTGTTGCCTATTTGCTTGTAAGCATGTAACCCCCCTCCAGGAAGTGACATTTTAAATGTTTAGACAGTGAGCTTGCAGCATCCACATTGTCCAAACTTTAAAATTAACAGCTTAATCGGTCCAGAAGATTCAAGCAATACCATTGCACATTTTACACCCAACTTGGCAGTAAACATAGAAATATAGGAATATAGAAACAGGAGTGGACCATTTTGCCCCTCAACCTCCTTCTGCCATTCAATGAGATGATAACTGATCTATGACTTAACCCCTTTACCCCACGTCCAATAATACTTCAGGTTATAAAAACTATGGCCGGAATTTTCCAGCCCCACCATGGAGAGTTCCCTGGCAGCGGGGCCAGCGAGCCATTGAAATCTCCATTCACATCGGCAGGAGTGGAAGATCCCAGCATCGTAAGGGACTGGAAAATCCCAGCCTCTCAGTCTGAGATTTAAAATGAAGAATTATTTTAACTTTAACTGTAATTTGTGAAAGAGAGTTTTAAGCTCCCACCACCTTTTGGGCTGGGATTGTATGTTCACGTCAAGACCCCCCCCCACCCCCACTGCTCCACACGCCAGCGTAAAAGTCAGGGACAAACCTAAGCTCACTGGGTTGGTTTGTCTTGCAGCCACTTAACAGCTGTCGGACCATTAGTTGGCTTGATGCAGGCCTTTCACCCTCATCTGAAGAGGAAGCCCTGCTTCCGAGAGCCGTCGGCCAATCAAATGTTCAGCTGCTGTCCGGACCCAGCAGCATCGCTGGGACCAGTGGCCACTGCTAGCACTGCACCCAGTGCTCAATGGCGATCAGCAATGGAGCCAGACATCACAGTAATTGCTGGTGGTTTTTGGTGGGGCCTGACATTTTGGTCCCATCGATGTGGGTGTGGGGTGGGTTAAGGTAGATGATGTGGTCTGGGGTGGACAGGGCAGAGGTGAAGAGGAAACACAAGGCTTGAAAGACCTGGGGTTGGCAGGGGAGGTGGGGGGGTGCTCCACTGGGTACACCCCCCCTCTGCCAGGCCACTGTCCCGAGCAGTGAAAGTGCCGCCTTGATTCATGGTGAGGCCTCTCCCATCGTAGGTTAAATCCCTACAGCAGTAGGAGGAAGCTCTTAAGAGACCAATGGGTGGGCAGGTCTTCTGACTCCTCGCCCACGACTGGAAAATTTGCAGCATGGGGCAGCCAGGAAGGTGCCAGAAATGGCGCAAATGGCATGGCATCCAAACTTCATGCCCCGCCCCCACTGCCTCCCATCTGCCAATCCGGCCTTTGTGTGTGATAGTGTTTCCTAAATTTACCACTGAATGGTCTGGCTTTAATTTGTAGACTACGTCTCATAGCCTTTGAGTCCCAGAAGTAAAAATAGTTTCTCTCTATATATCCTATCTGTTCCCCATAACATCCTGATAACTTTGATCACATTATCCCTGATCCTTCAAAATTCCAGGCAATACCAACCTTAATTTGTGTAATCTCCCCCTTGGAGTCCAAATATCATTCTGGCAAATGTATGCTTTTTTAAAAAAATAATGCAGGTTTCCAGAGCGTATTGGTTGTCACATTTGGGCGGAAACAATTTTTTGGCCAGGATGTAGAAAGCCTGACAAGTGAGGGGACAGTTCTGGATCTAATATTCAGAAATGAGCCTGGGCAGGTGGAAGGCGTATCAGTAGGCTAATTTTACGAAGATGAGATACGATTTGGCCCAAGTGGACTAGAAGCAGCTACTTGCAGATAAAACTGTGTCAGAGCATTCAAGGAGGAAATAGTGAGAGTACAGGGCAAATATGTTCCCATAAAGACAAAGTGATGGACCAAGTCCAGAGAACCCTGGATATCAAGGGGGTGTTATGGTGGAACTGTATGAAATGCTGGTTAGGCCACAACTGGAGTGCTGCATGCAGTTCTGGTCATCACATTATAGGAAGGATGTGGTTGCACTGGAGAGATGCAGAGAAGATTTATCAGGATGTTGCTTGGGCTGGAGGGCCTAAGCTATGAGGAAAGATTGGATAGGCTGGGGTTGTTTTCCTTGGAGCAGCAAATGTTGAGAGGAGACTTGATAGAGGTGTATAACGTTGTGAGGAGCATAGATAGGGTGGATAGAAGGCAATTTTTCCATTAGTAGATGGGTCAATAACCAGGGGGCATAGATTTAAGGTAAGAGGTAGAAGACTAAGAGGGGAGTTGAGGAGAAATTTTTCACCCAGAGGGCGGTGGGAGCCTGGAACTCACTGCCCAAAAGGGTAGTTGAGTCAGAGACTCTCATAACATTTAAGAAGCATTTAGATATTCACTTGTGTTGTCATAGCCTCCAAGGCAATGGGCCAAGCGCTGGAGAATGGGATTAGTGTAGTCAGATGTTTGTTGACTGGCGTACACACGATGGGCTAAATGGCCTCCTACTGTGCTGTAAACATCCAGGAATCCATGGCCAGGATTTTTCCCTCATCGGTGGGGGGGGGCTTGACGGGGATGGCCGGGAGTGGTCGGGAAGCTGACCACCACCCGCGATTGGGCTGTACGTGATTTCACGCCGGCAGGCCAATTAAGGCCCGCCCAGCATGAAACGCACCTGTCAGCGCTGCCTGTGTAGAGGGGGGAGGAGGGCGAGTGCGCAACTTCACACATGCACACGGGAGCTCACTGGGAAAGCTCCCTGAGGCACAAAGCTGCCCCAGGGAGATGAAGAGGTTAAGAATTAAAAATAAAGAATTTTAAACTTGTTAAAAAAAAATGTCCCCTCATGTGACATGAGCAGGGACATGTTGTTAATGAAATGTTAAAATTTATATTTTATTTTTAATTGCTGTTGGGAACCTCATCCTGCCCTTGGATGAGGTTTCCTAAAAGGTGCAGGGCCGCTTGGCCTTTTTACCTGCCCGCCAGCTGTAGTATGGTTGGACAAGCAGCAAAAAAAATACATTTAATTTGGAGTTTAATGGCCTTAATAGGCTTTTTAATTGTCGGCAGGTGTGCTGCCGATTCCCGGCCCGCCCGCCGACCGAAATATCGCGCGAGTGCGCAATGACATCGGGACGCTTGCCCAATATCATCACGCGTAATGTTACGCTTGAGCGGGTTGGGCGCACGCCCACCCACTCAGCAAAAAATTCTCCCCTATAAGCCCACCCAAGGCATCTATATTCTTCTTGGCATTGAATGCCCAGAACTGGGTATTGCCCTAGTTGTGTCTAAAATTGTTTAGTTCTAACATAACTTCTATCCCTTTGTATAGTAATGCTCCACATATAAAGTTTAGCATTCCATTTTTGATTAATCTCTGTACCCGCCCATGACATTTTATGATCTAATGATCTATGTGCATGGACCCCCAAGTCTCTTCTCATTTTGCATCATTCAGAAGTACTCTGATTTGTCTTTTTTTTGTTCTTCCTATGAGAAAATTCATTGCTTTAGGTAGCAATGCACTGGAGTTATGTTCCATATGATGATAACATAAGTGGTGTGAGTCCACAACTCCAGTGTTTCTCTGTGTTGAGTCAGTTGACCACTTACTCCAGGATTGCACTTCATATGAGTGTCTGTATAAAAGCAGAAACTGCTTGGCACAACCTCTTAATTTGCAATTCAAACACCGTCAGAAACATGATCCTGTTTATCATAACTTAAGTCTCTACTAAAAATTTTATTTTTGGGAAGAAATCTGAAACATATTTTATGTTCCTTTAAATATACAGTAGTTGCAATATGTCAAAAATTGTGTTTTTTTTTCACAGATGCTACCGTGAAAATTTGATGGGCTTCAATTCTGAGAAAATGTTGACCTGGATCCTTCTTCTAAGTGCAGTCTTAGTTCTAATCAATTCCCAGAAGGCAGATCCTTCAGATAAGGAAGTGTGTGAAAGTCTTTGCTTCTGTGAGGAAAGAGATGGTTTGCTGCACATAAACTGTCAAAACAGGGACATTACCGAAATAGCTCAAATAAAACCGCCTCAAACGTGTACCTACAATCTTAACCTACAAGAAAACTTTGTGACTGTATTGCATCGCAATGGCTTTATCAACTTCAAGAATGCTCTGTCCCTACACCTGGGCAAAAATAATTTGCAAGACTTGGAAGCTGGAATTTTCACTGGCCTTAGTTCTCTGAAACGCTTGCATATAAATGGCAACTACTTGGAAGTGCTGCGAGAGGGCACGTTTCGAGGACTGGACAATTTGGAATTCCTTCAAGCAGACAATAATCTAATCCACGTTATTGAGCCTGGCGCATTCAGCAAGCTTCACCGGTTAAAAGTGCTGATCCTGAATGACAATGCAATCCCTTTTCTCCCCACCAACATCTTCCGGTTTGTGCCCCTGACACATCTGGATCTTCGAGGAAATCATTTAGATTCACTTCCTTATGTCGGTCTGCTGGAGCATATTGGTAGAATAATGGAACTTCAACTGGAGGATAACTTATGGAGATGCGATTGTGATTTATTACCACTCAGATCCTGGCTGGAAAACATGCCTCCCCAATCCAATATTGGCGATGTTGTCTGTGTACACCCATTTAGACTGAAAGGTAAAGTTTTAACCAAAACACCCATTGCTGAGATTTGCCCAACTGGATCTGGTACTGACTTTGAAGAACCCGTAAATTCAATTCATTTGGCGGCCACTCCAGTTGCTGATAATACTCATATCAACATTCATAGTGCAAATAAATCAGTTATTAAAGAACCTAAAAGGGATCCATATATTCCACAACCTGATGGACAGGATGATGGTAAAATTCCTATAACAGAGCCTAGAAAATATCCAGAATCACCCTGCACAACAACTTGTCATTGCAGCACACAACCAAATGTAGGACAAATAATGAAATGTCAAGAAAGAAACATTAAGAGTTTATCAGACCTTGTGCCCAGCCCACCAAATCCAATAAAGCTTTATTTGACTGACAACATTATCCAAGCTGTGACAAAATATGACCTGCTAGATTATGGCACCCTGGATTTGCTCCATTTAGGAAACAACAGAATAACAGTAATTGAGGATGGTGCTTTTGCAAACCTCACTAATCTCCACAAGATGTATTTGAATGGGAACAGTATTGTAAGATTAACAAAAGAAATGTTCATTGGGCTCCATTGCCTCCAATACTTGTATCTAGAACACAATATAATCAAAGAGATATTACCAGGGACATTCAGTGTCCTACCACAGCTTAAGGTCTTATATTTGAACAATAACCTCCTTCATAGTTTGCCTCCACATATATTTTCTGGCATTCCACTCTTACGGTTAAATCTTAAACATAACCATTTTATGCATCTCCCTGTAAGCAATGTAATAGATCAACTTGAATTCCTAGTTCAAATTGATCTAGAAGACAACCCATGGGATTGCACTTGTGACTTGGTCAGCTTGAAGCAATGGATGGAAAAGCTCAACAAAAATGTAACTGTGAGTGAGATTATGTGCGAGTCCCCTGAGAAGTTTGCCAAGAAAGATTTGCAAATGCTAAACAATGAATTGATATGTCCTGGATTAATAAACATCCCAACACAGCCCAATGATATCAGCCCGGCCACAGCAGCCAGTAGTACAGCTTCCAGCCTCCTAAATTCTATCATGGACACAGTGCCACTTTCTGTTTTGATTCTTAGCATGTTGGTGGTATTCATATTGGTTGTATTCAGTGCAGCTGGAATAGTAGTCCTTGTTCTCCATCGTCGGAGGAGATCAAAGAAAAAACAAAAAACTACTCCAGTACAGGATTGCAGTCCATTGCACGTTCAATATAGCGTATATGGACATAAGAGGACCCACCATACTGAAGAAAGACCAGATGGAAATATATATGAGCAGCACACAATTAATGCAATAGGTCCAGTGTGCAGAAGCCGTCCTTATAACATAAGAGATGTAGAGCTGGACAATGAAAGCAAAGATGGAAATGAACCAAAAATGATTTACAGGGGTCACATGATGAGAGAAAAGGATTCTTTGATCACAGGCTCCAAATTCAGTGTAATAGAGCAGGCCCCAGAGTTTATGCCCCTCCGGGATCCTGGTTCAATGTACAGGAATATCCTTGAGAAAGAAAGGGAGCTACAGCAAATTGGGATCACTGAATACCTGAAGAAAAATATCCCACCGCTGCAATCAGAACTCGATGTTCGCTACCCATCTCGGCATGAAGAGCTGAAACTGATGGAAGCGATCATGTATTCAAGACCTAAAAAGGTTGTAGTGGAAGAGACAAAAAATGAGTATTTTGAGCTGAAAGCAAAGCTACAAACTGAGCCTGACTACCTAGAGGTACTGGAACAACAGACAACATTAAACCAACCATGACTTCTGGAAGGACATTAACATTTTTATCTTGGCTGTGACATTGTGATAAATGAGCTCATTTGCTATACTAAGACATTAGTGCCTTTTCAGATGATCCTCTTTTTCTACATACACTACAGCAGTAATCCTTATTAAACTCAGGGATCGATAGACAAACCATTGGGAACAGCCATTGAGAATGCAGATACAGGTACGGTAACTGCCAACAGCATTTCTTTCACAGTATAGACTGTGCAGTAGTCAAGCACAAAGCTTTATAAAGCGTCAGGACGATCATTTTGTAGTCGTAAAGACAATCCTATTAATATAACTTAAAAATGTTGTCATGTGAGCCAATGGTGGTTAAAAGAGGGTACCTGAAGGTATGATTACTGCTTGTATGCACATTTACTGGGAGCCTTATTTTCAAGGGTACTGGTTTGCAGTTTTCATGGAAAAATGGATGAAATCGTGGAACGTGATCCCCAAAACAACAGTAATAATTGCATGTAACAAAACAAATCTGATTTATTTGGTCAATGTAAACGAGTGACCTTGCTTATTTTTACTTTAGTTAACGTGTATACTCTTACAGTCTTCTGTTAAGATTTCGTTGTCTGATATGGGGGTGTGTTACATGACTTCTGACAATCCAATCTTCTGATGCTGCTGGATTTTGTTTTACATTGTAGACTATAGTTCGTACTTGCAAATCTGCCAAGTCTGAAATAACTACTGTAAGAAGCAGACACAGAGGTGGCTGCGCACTGTATTTAGACTGTGTCATGTTCTCTTTGTGACGTTTCTCTTTTTGTGTCAGTTATGTCATTAGGCATTCCCAGTTCCTCTAATCCTGGGACTCCATTCACTGCTTTTTATTTTAAAGAGAAATTAAAACAAAAAAAAAGTGCTTTTT
This sequence comes from Carcharodon carcharias, assembly GCF_017639515.1. NCBI lineage: Eukaryota > Metazoa > Chordata > Chondrichthyes > Lamniformes > Lamnidae > Carcharodon > Carcharodon carcharias. The sequence continues at coordinate 139,915,943 of NC_054477.1, forward strand.
ATTTGTAAATTTTTAAATCACTCTAAATTTTAATGCTGACACACGTAGGATAAAAAAGCACACAAAGACCAAAATGCTGAAGGATACGATCTGTTTCAAATACAATATAGGACTCTGCAAGCTATTTTTTCAGTTACAAAAATGTAAGATTCCTGTAAACTATTTATTCTGTACAGTTTTGCAAATAAATCAGGGGTGCCTTTCTTGTAAAAGAATAATAAAGTATGCGCACTGAAATTTTAGTTGAAATAAAGTCAGGATAAAATAAGCTCTCCTTTCACCGTGTCTTTCCCTTCTGCCTTGCTCCTGGTATGGATCCAGTCTTATTCCTGCTATTCATGTCTGTATAGACAAACCAGGAATTCCTTCAGCACTGCACCTGCTCAATAGATGCAACGTTGGTGAGGCAGGAACCATATTTACCTGAGCAAACAGGATTTCCAGTGCAATTCGTGCTCAGTTACACCAGCCAGAGCGTGAGGAGCTTGAAAGCGATGTCCAACATGTCTTTGTTCTACAGTCCTCACCATCTGCACTAACCAAACTTATCATAGATAAACCACCCATATCAGGGCATTAATTTCAATGCTTGCTCCACTGATTTCAGGCAAAGTTAGGTATTCAAGCAGCTTCAATCAGATTTTTGCATTATAATCAATTACGGGAGTAGACAGATTCCATCAGCATAGTTATTAGCAGCGTCAACAGCCAGAAGATGTTGGTGGGGAGAAAAGGGATTGAAGCTGAGTAGGAGTCAACTTTAACCATCCACCGTATATAATGGCCAAATCACATTATACAAACACATCTGCTATATGAGGTGCGAGCTGTATTGCAAAATGTATTACAAGACAAAGGTGTTACAGAAAAGGAAGAATTCTGATAAAAGAATTTCAAGATTACCATCAGCTATCACTGGGCTAACAAACCTTAGGTATCCAGTCATCATATTTGTGTGATCCTGTTCTCTGTGTGAATAGAAAATTACATGATGGGATATGTTGTGTAATATTCCATGGTCTATTGAGTTTCAAATGAAAAGACTTGAAGGAGTCACTCACTGATGCTATGTAGATCTTGTTGAGAAAGAAAGTATAAACATTCAAACATACAAATTTTCTAGTTTTATCATTGCAAAACTGTTTCACATTACTAGAACAGAATGCCTCCTGATGGTAGACAAATGAAAGGATTAATTAAACATGTTAGGGCTAATCATAGATAAAGGTAGAGAATAGGCCAGCGTCCACTGTTCGCAACTATTCTTGCTGCAGAGATGACCGAGCTATTTAGAGGCCTAGGCCTTGTTTACATGCTGCCAGTCAAATGCAGGCATCAACTAATGGCCCAGCAGTAGATCTAAGTGAAACAGGCAGGCAATCCAGCCACCCAGCTTAGAACTGTACTGCGAGGGACCAAGACTTCACACTGTAAATTTTATAAAATATATATAGATATCCTCATGGCCATTTCTAAAATTAAAAAAAGACTGAACAAAGCACCTTAAAATGGCTGAATCTAACTCTGTGACCCCCGAACAAAAGGAGTTGCTTGGCCCTATCAGAAAACTCACACACCGTTATCTCTGGGGAGCCACTAATGACCTCCTGTGAACTGCACAGGCCAAATTCAAAGAGATCTATAAAAATATCCATCTACATTCCATAACCCAGGCTGGCCTAAAGGAGTCTTACTCATCTGCTAAGATAAAGAGCCCCACAACCTTCCTTTCAATTCTTAATGGTTAAAACATTTAACAATCTTGGGGACCTAGACAAGGGATACCCAACCTTTGTCAAAGACAGTGCGGAGAGGTGGAAGTAATGTGACATGGGCCTCTGGCTTGTGGAACCAGTAATATTGCCTTGCTGAACTGCAAAACTCAGTTTACCATCTAACTGGCAGCCTCACAGAAATGGAGCTCTGCCCAGGTTGAACACCTGGCCCAATCTACACTGCTTCGGCTGGAAATTCTGTACCATCACTCACAAGACTGATCCATCTCTGCGTGTCTATCTCATCATGTGAAGTCAACACCAATGGAAAAATGAATCATACAGCATCGGTTTTCAGACCACCAATCTCCGTGAAGGAATACCTCACTGGACTTTGATTCTAGACTCTGGAACACACATGAACCAATATTTATTTTCTCTGTGGTTTCTGTACTGTAAATCCTTCTTTTCTCTATCCTCCCTTTACTGTATGAGTGTGGAGGCGCTGTGCGACCCTCCTGTGTTTTGTGTGTGCAAATAAACTAACCCTTTGAGTTCATCCTATCTCAAGCTTGCTCTGGGGTTATTACTAGAAAATTAAATTGCACCAAAGCCAAGGGGTTGGGAAATACACCACCACTTATAAAGAGTGGAAAAAAATCAAAAACACCTCTCTGGTTACAGACAGGTTGTAAGAAGAGAAATTAATGCTGTTTAAATTAGCCCCCTCTTCTCCATAACAGTACCTAGGATGGTGGCAACTGCAGCATCATTGGGCCAGTAAATGACCAAAAGGCATTTTTGAGCTGCAACCATCTCATTTACACCAGATAGGGGAGTTAAAGTTATTCTTCTTGTGACCTGCCACCAGTCTTCAAAACTAGGACTTGTGAAACAGTTAAAGGCAAAATTTAATATATTGTATATAATCTTAATATATAAACTTATGAGGGAGATTTTATACTTTGGTGCCCCTGCATTATACCAGAAGCATATGAGAAATGATTTACTGTTCAGCAAGGTGTGTATGCTGGGAATGAAAAGCCCCCTTTTAATTGTTTGATGCCCATTATTCAGGTCTGATTGCTAAGGGCATTATCACTGTCTCAAATAAAATATACAAGGTGTTGAAATGAAATGAAAAATAATGAGTTATACCAGAATAAAAGGGATCTAGCCCAGAAGAACTGAACAACGAAATTGGTACATAAAATAGCAAGTCAAATGTGGCATGCATTTAAGTTTAATTGGATAGGACATGGACTGAAGACATTGTAACCAAGAATGAAAAAAGTTCCATCAAAGGTCATAGTTCCATGGATGATTAAGGAGATTAGGTCAACTACAAAGTCCAAGAAAAAGAAAGTTGCATTTGTAACATATTTCATCTTTTCAGGTTGTTTAAAAGTACCTTATAACAAATGAATTAATGTTGAAGGACTGTAACTATTGTGATATAAGCAAACACGACAGACAATTTGTGATAGGAATGTTCACAAACTTCGAATGAATGGCCATATAATAAGCAGAAGCATAAAAAATGAAGATTCGCCCTTCTACATTCTCCATCGAACCTTGGTCTCCTAGTTTGATGGAGATCAGTAAGGGATACATTGGGTTATAAGGTTACAAATTGAAGAGATGTACAATTATGATACTGATAGCCCACAGTATTTCCTGAATGCCAACTGATTGTTACTAGATCTATTCATTTAACAACAGACAATACCTAATGCACAACAGAGAATGTACTAGTACTATCAGTGACAGGCATGCCTACAACAGATAGATTGGTGAGAATGAGATTCCTTCATGTTGGTTCCATTATCACTTGGTGCAGATCGAGTTTAGTACTTATATGCCTCAGCTTGGTCAATAGTGATATTACTAAGCTACTCTTGGTGGTGGATGTGGAAACCTCCCACTCAGAGCTCTTGTTGTGTTTATGCTTCCCTCAATGCTTTCTCTCAAGGGTGTTCCAAATGGAAGGGTACTGATTCATCAAGTGCAAAGCAAGTGGTGGCCAGCAGGAGGTTTCCCTAACCTTGTTTGATCTGAAGCCATGAAACACCATAAGGTCCAGAGTTAACATTGAGGATTCCAGATCACTTGCTTGTACCCAAGTATGTTTCCATTCTAGCAGGTCTAAGCTGCTAGTGGAACAAGGCATATGGAGGAGTTTAAATGTTGATTACTATATTAGGTTTAGACCTGGAGAAAGGGAAGGGGAATAAAGAAGTCAGGAGAGTGATTTTATATATCACAAATGGAATTCAACCTCCAAAACCATGGAGCTCCACCATCTAGAAGCAGAGGGCAACAGGTGCATGGGAACACCATCACTTCCAAATTTTTCTCCAAATTACTCACCATCCTGACTTGATGTAAACCTCCATTCACTTGTAGGTAGGCTAAAATCCTGGAATTTCCTACCTAACAGAGGAGTAGGGGTATTTTCACCATATGAACTGCAATACTTCAAGAAAATCTCCCATCACCACATTCTCAAGAGTAAATAAGGGTAGTCAATTAATGCTGGCTTTGTCAGCAACGTCCATGTCCTGTCAACAAGTAAAATTGTCATTGGAAAAGGAGAAATACCTAGAGGCACAGAATCTTTCAGTTGAATTCAGGTTTACAAAAATCTGGAAATAAAGAAATTTTCATGAAGCTTTTGGATTGTCATATATCTAAAAAAAAAATCCATCTAGTCCACCAATGTCCTTTAGGGAAGGATCCCGGCTATTCTGATCTATAGTAAACCCAAGTGCCAAACCTATGTGATTGATAGCCACTCTCTGAAGTGATCTAGCAACACATTCAATGGTATTTAAGAAAACAAGGCCCACCACACATTGGCAAAAAAGCTAGGAATAGGGAATAAATGAAGTGACGCCCATATCCTGGGAATAAATATAAAACAACAGCTCTTTAAAAGTAGCATTGTAAGTGGATGAAGTTTTAAAATAAGCAAATGATATTTTGGGTTTTATATTTAGGAATATTGGATATGAAAATGAGGAGATGATATTTATATCATGGAGAGAGTGTAATATTGATTTGCTAAGATAACACAAGGAATGAAAGGGCATAGTTATAATGAAGGAATTTTTAAAAAGCAAGAATTATATTCAGATTATACTGTTACAGACAGGGAAGGAAAAATAAACTGAAACCCCAAATTCCCTTCCCTTACTGTACACAATCAGTGTGGTTGTTTTGGAGAGGCAGATTTGTGTGTTTCTAAGCCCCCTTTAGTATGTGTTCACTTTTAAGGAACCAGCAACAGACTTTTGTGGGGTTAAATAGAGAAGATTATTTATTCACACACTCACCCCAAAAATCTAAAGGTCATGCTCCACAAGCTTAATAAAGATACAATTAAAGAAGATAATGCATATCTACAAGTGTTAAATCAAAAGAATAATTAACAGTTCATGTGCTTGACTTGTAGGAGGTGAGTCATTACGGACCCAGTGGAGAAAGGTGTCTTTTTCCACTCATGAATTGTAGTTCAGATGGGATAAATAACTGAAGTCAGATATCAGGATTGTTGCAGGATTTCCTCAAGGAGATGAACATTCAGCAGGTTGCAAAGCTAGACACTTGTAATTTTCACATCAAAAGGCCAAATTTCTTTACAGGTGGTCTCGGAGTTTTGGAATCAGGTTGGAGGTTTTTAAGGACTTTACAGCCTCTTTGTTCTTATAAAGGCAAAGATGACACTGCCTTTTCTGCAGATGCTAGCTTATGGTGTCCTTCTGCAGGTCTCTCCCTGGGTCTTAGATAAACACTTTTTTGCAATCTGGTTTCGATCACATGACCAATACTGGTATCATCGAACCAGAATGCTTTGGAAGTCCAAAGCCGTCACAACACGATGGGCGATAGATGGTGGTCTTTCACACTTAACTTATGGATAGCTGGTCTCATCAGGTCTCTTTCGTTTAAATGCAAACTTGGAGACATAGGCCCGGTTTTTTGTTCCTGGGTTGGGGTCGCATAGATGAGACAGTTCCCAGCTTGGCAAAACTGGCCTGGTTAATAAAGGCTCGAAAGATAGGGTTTTCATTCCAGGGATACAGGCTGAATTAGAAGTCAGGCCCGTCACCCATGGAACAAGTCGGGAGGCTGCTGGGTGTGGAGATGGACTAGGTGGAAGGCCTGCTTCTGTGCACTGGCACTTTGTTGAAGGTTTTTAAATTGTGAGTAAAATAAAAAAAGTCTTCCAGCCCTCATCCCTCACACTCCCTCACTCCTACGCACTCCCCCATCTCCCATCCATGCCAACCTTTGCCATCTCATGCCCTTCACCCATTCATCATGTCTCCTCAAACCCTCCATGCCACCCTACACCACTTCATCCAACCCCATGGCCCCTCATACCCCTTTTGCCATTGTATGTCTTTCTACCCACCCCTACATACTCCCATGCCAATGCATGCCCCCCACTCAACCCTGTGGCCTTGACAGTTCTTGGCAGCTTTGACAGGTTTATTTGGCATCTTGACAGTTCCAATGAGCTTATGCACTTTTTACACACAATCATGTCTACTTTTAACATTTCCCAAAAGGCACCCAACCTAACCAAAGGGTGCCTCACCTCTTCCAAAGGATTGACCTACCTCTCCCAAAGGTGTCCCAGGGCCATATCAAAGGGTTTCCTTACCCCTCTGAAAGGATATCCTGTCTATCCAAACTAATCTACAAGGTTCAGACCTGTGCCTACCAGGTCTAATCTGCACAGTTCAGGTTTAGACACCTATTTCACCAAAATCACACGAGTGGAGTCAGCTTCTAACTAATATGGGCAGCTGTCTCCATGAAAGATGGATGTATGATTTATGACCCGTCATTTATTCGACCCCTGCAAAAATGGCAGAGGCCAGGTTTGGGGGTGAGACTTATGGATTTGGGCATCTGCCAACATTTTTGCATGGACGGAGAGCCTCTTTGTCTGCACGAAAATTCAGGACTTAGAGTCCAGAGCTCCATTGGTTCTGTGTTTGGAGTAAACTTTGAACAATGGTTTTGAAAAAGGGGTCCTGTAGGGGAAGTGGACCAGGGGCGCATCTTTGAATGAAGATTTGGAATGGGAATCATTACAGCAAAGGAGGGAAAAAATAGAGTGATCTTGTTCTATAAAATATGGAATGGGCTGGTGGGAATTGACAGAAGCAAGTACCTGGTGCCTTTCAGCAAGAACAAAACATGAGGTAGCCATCCACACAAACTACAAAGACCATTTGTTTCCAAGACAGTGTATCAACAATCTTTCTTCCCAATTTCACAAAGGAACAAGCTAACAAAGAGAATAGTCACAGCCCCGTCACTTGAAATCTGCAAGAACCATCTTTAGATTAAATTTTGTTTATAAGTTTTCATTGTCAGGACTACCATCTCAGCAGATCATGATGCTATGGCTCGTGCTACTAATATTATTGTTGGCAGAATTCAGACATTAGTCTCCGATGCCGACGCAACTAAAGCAGAAGCAGAAACTATTTGATAAGCAAAAATATATATACAAATAGCAAGAAATACAATTAGATTAGATATCTCTGATCAGCAACTAGCATCAACCCTAGCACAATCAGCCAGGTGTATAGTTTTCATGCTGAAAGTTCCATCACTCTTTAATATCTGCATAACTGTGAGTGATTTGAATGTCCTTTGTTCCCACTTTTCACCCATGGCTTTTTTTGAAAAAGTCAATGCCAAAAATATTTGTGGGTAGTTCTTACCTAATTATTTTGCTGTGGGCCCGCCTTCCCAAAAAGTTAAATGGGCTGTCATTTTACACGTTGGCGTGTGGGCCCCGCCCCCTGCTTGCTGATGGCAAAATTCTGCCCCATGAGTTTCTTCTTTTATCGAACATAATTAATTTGGGGGAAAAATCCTTGAAAAATCAGAAACTGAGTTGTCAAAAGGGAAAATATATCTTCTTGTAATCTCTTGCCTAATGGCATAGGAACTAATGACATCATTTGTTCCCTAGCAAAAAATACCATAGTAATATGCAAATCCAGGCCATACTTAACAAATTGAAATGCTCTATCAAGAAATATTGACAATTTCCTGCATTCAGTGATCCAAGAGAGATTACGTTCAACTGGAAAAACAAAACAAAACTGAATTAGGAAGGCTGCCAAACGCCAAAGGCATAAATAGCTTCTCCTGTAAGAACTGGTTCTCAGTCTAACAAAATATTAGAGCCAGGATCTTCAAAGGACTTCAAGGACCCGGTGTGCACAGGCTTTGAAAATTGTGGTCCCAGAAGTCACCTTAGAATCCTGATGCCTCTGGGACAGTTTCGAATTTTGTAAGGCTGGGTGGGCTGGAAGGAGTGGAGAACACGGTCACTGACATTTAATGGTCCCTTAAGCTGCTTTAGGAATTTTTTTTAAGGGGCCTAATTTTCCCGGATGCAATTTTCATTTTTTTTTTGCCAGGGCAAAGGTGCCATATTTTCTGCTGGACCCAAATAAATTCCTTCACAGTTATATTTGAAGCAAACTCGTGGGGCTGACCCTTTCCTTGTGAAGGCTGCTGTTCACCTCGTTTCACTGCCATGGCTTGCAGCAGCTGCCTGGTCCATTCAGCAAGGCAGCCTCCAAATTGGTTGCCACCTGTGCTTTGAGGAGCTGGTATCAGGCAGGCATTGCCCGCCTCCACAAGGCATTTGGAAGATCTAGTTGGGTGCCAAGCTTACCTCCTGGCCATTTATATTTAAAAATCGCATGAGCAACACAGCTTGATTGCAGGGCAGGGACTCAGCATTCTCCCGGGTGTTGGGTTCTCAACTACGATCTGAAAATCTGCCCCTAGTTGTTTGCACCCTATTAAGTAATTTTGGAAATGTGTGCAGCATGGGCCTTACAAATATTTCACTAAACTTCCATTGCAAAGTATAAAAAGAATCAGGGAAAAAGTGGATAAAACCTGTCTGACATTTTGCATCATTTAAAACCCATACAGACCTGATCACTAACACAGTGCTTCCAAACGTTTTTGAGTTAAAAGGCCCATTTTCAAATGGTTTAGTAATTAGGCTCATCTAAATTATAATAGTTTAACACCTAAAATACAAAAGTGCTGCACGTAAAAAATATTTTGATAATAGTTTTAAGAAAATAGGCTTTACTTGGCAGAGCAATTTAAGGACAATTTTACTGATATCTTCACTGTTGAGACAGTCCATGTTAAAGGTAAAGGATAAGTGTGATTCCACAACATTCTAATTCATGCCAACTGAACTGCTTTTACTGTGGTAAGATTGTCTGTTACTGGTTGGTTCACTCACCCAATCAATTCACGGATAACAGCCAAAACAATTGGCCAAATCAGTATTAATAGCTGTCTCAGCCCATTTAGATGATTATTCGGCTCAAATAAAGATATTATTTCAATTAATAGAATAACTTCCCATAAATATTAAATGAAAAGCAAAATACTACTGATGTTGAAACCTGAGGTAAAAACAGAAAGTGCTAGAAACACTCAGCAGGCCTGGCAGCATCTGTGGGGAGAGAAATAGAGGAGGTGATTGGCAAGACCCAACTTGACAGCTTTTGAGATGCAAAGATGCAAAGTCAGCAGTGTGGTTGCAGTGCGTGTTGAGCATTACGCCAGCCTGTGGCGAGCTCATGCTTGTAATACTCATTAGCATGAACCAATTTTTAATACCTACCAAAGAGACAAAGTCAGCAGTGCAAGAGAATCTCATGGCACTTGGTTTACAATCGGTGGCATGCAACACACCTGACTTTGTGTAGCTCTGCCTGAGGTCAGCAGTTTTCCTTGTTGAACTCTATGGCACAAGGGAAGGGAGCAGGAGAGTGGCAACTTGTATGGAAGCTTGGGACCCATTAGGGTAGGTCAGTGGGTAACGGGGGGTGTGGAGTGGGGTCAGGGCATGGAGGAGTGAAGTGGGAAGGGCCTGACATCCTGGGTGTGGTGGGGGTGGTGTGAACAGTTAGTCAAGGTAAAAAAATGAGGGGTCTAAAGTGCAGTGTCAGTACTGTCCACATGTGGGTCCATCTCAGGATGTTGGCTGGCAGACTCCTTACCACTTCAGCAAGGGGTTGTCTTATGAAGGAGGTAGACCAGTTTGGGCCTATACTCATTGCAATTTGGAAGAGTAAAATGTGATCTTATTGAAACACATTAGATTCTGAGGGGAGTTGACAGGGTAGACCCCAAGAGAATATTTTCCCTTATGAGGGAACCTTGACATAGGGGGAATCTAGAACTAGATGACACAGTGCAGAAAATGGGGTCTCCCATTTAAGACAGGGGTGAGGAGAAATTTGTTCCCTCAAAGGATTTTTCTGGAATTTTCATTGAGTATTCATAGTTTATTGAATATATTCAAGGCTAAGTTAGACAGATTTTTGATCTGCAAGGGTGTCAAGTGATATGGGGCGGGCAGGGAGGGAAGGGTGGTGGGCGCAGTGGAGGGGTGGTGCAGGCAGGAAAGTGCAATTAAGGCCACAATCAGATTAGCAATGATCTTATTGAATGGTGGAACAGGCTCAATGGGACTCGTGCTCCCCATTTCTAATATTTTTATGTTCTTCTGTCACTGAGACACTTCCCCAGCGGCAGGACCAGATGTGGGGTGGCATAATTAACGACCCTATTAAGGGCTATTTTACAGGACTGCTGGCATCTTGCTGATTGCAGATCAATCGTTCCACAGCACAGGGAGGCTACCAGATAAATGAAATTGGTCTCTCTTAGTGCAGGGGCCATCAGAGCCAGAAGTTGGCTAGCTCAAAGAGGGGGAACCAAGTAGGGGAGGCAGCCCCCATAGTTCCAACCATTGACCCTTAGCTCCCTGAGTCTTTTTATTTATTTTTAAACTTAAATGGCTAGCTCCTAAGACCATCTGCAAATTCTGGTGGCACAATTGAGACTTCAGGTCTGTCAGCATTCTGATTAGACTAGCAACATTAGGAGACCACCTGCCTTGCTTAATTGGGTAATTATCCCACAGGCAGCCAATTAGGAGGCTATCTGCAGTGAAATCGCTGAGCCAATTCCATTGCCACACACACTGCAGGCTTGGGTCTTGGGACCCAGTTTTCACTGCAATATTGGGGTTTTGATGTCTGCTCTAAAATTCAGGCTATAAGAACAAACCAGTTGTAGCACACTAATAAGAGTGAGAACCTGGTTAGGATGGTCCATGTTTCCCACACTTTTCTCATTCATTGGTATTTTTAATACAGTTTAATTATATGTCCTCAAGCAAGAGTTCCAGATTTTCCACCAGGAAGTTCCTATTCCTCTGCCTCAAGTTTATCTGATAGGTGGGTTTCGTTTCATGCTTTAGACTGGAATGGGTAAAAGGTATTTATAGCTGGGATTCATTGGGGCAACTTTCAATTACTGGCTGCCAGTTTTTCACTTCAGCCAGCATTGTATTGCCAGGGCTGCTTGAATCTTTTGCTGGTTTATGTATTATTGACTTCTACCAGCTGAGACCGTAACTCAACACTAGAAATTTCATGAAGGCCTGTCTTGCTATATTCTTTCATGGAATGTGGTATTCACTGACAAGGACATCATTTGTTGCCCATCCCTAATTGCCCTGAAACTGAGTGGCAGTTAAGAATCGACCACATTGCGGTGGATCTGGAGTCACATGTAGGCTAGAACAGGTAAGAATGACAGCCTTCTTGCAGAGCATTAGTGTACCATACTGGTTTTTACAACAATTGATGATAGTTTCTTGGTCACCAGTAGTGAATTCAGCTTTCACTTCCAGATTTTATTAACTAAATTTAAATTGCACAATGGCATTTGAACATATGTCCCCCAGAGCATGAGCCTGGATACCGGCACAGTGACATTACCATTAAACCATGGCCTGTCGATGTCATGTCCAATAGTTTGCCAGGTACCTGTTTTATCATACCATCTTTTGGAATGTTTCTTTATGTATGCTTTCGAGTGTCATCTGTAATGAAGTGATAGTTGGCATGAGATATTCCTAATAGCTGAAATGGTTCTGATTTAGTTTTAATATAGTTACAAACTTCTCTTTACTGGAAACAATAAATTCTATGTGACTTGATTTTGTATGAATACAACTGAGAATATTTTTCAAATGTTGAGCTTTCTTTTCATTTATGTCTATCTCTGCCAAGAGTATTCAATGTTGATTGGCCTTCGTTTTAGTTCCAGCCTGAGACCCTGCTGAATATATTTTCAGACTTAGTTAGTGTTCTCCTGTTGCAAAGCCTTTTGTTAAAATGGTCCCATTATTTTGTGGAGTCTGTTTTTAAGACGTGACAGGACTTAGAGATGGTTAATAGCAGTTTTTGTATCCAAGAGGTGTGTTTCAATGAAATCCCCCTAAAGTTGTTTTTAATTATGAATCTCAGTAAAAGCCCCTTTCCATTGGTACTGCTGTTTTCACTGTTCATGTTGCTGCCCTAATGTATTCCTTTCATTTATCTGGGATTTTGCAAGTCACAGGAAAAAAAATGGATTTCAACTAAACACAATTTTAATGCAGTGTAGTCAGCCCATTTGTAATCGAAGGGGTTCCTGTGGGTTCCAGGAGGTTATAGACAAGTAGAAAGCTTTTGTGATGAAAATAAAGCATTTTTGGCTATGAATTTCTTCCTGCAAACAGGGCTAAAATTTGTCACTGCCACTGTTTAGTCTTCTGGTTCCCTAATTTAGAAATAATCACACTTCCGACTCAAATCACTGGAGATTCATCAAGTGCATTTCTTTCAGCTCTCCATGTTTTTCGTAGAATGATACATTGTTACTCAGCACAGTGCAGCAGGAAAAGTGACACCCTGGGATATTATATATTTACATAACAAGCAGTTCCCAGCTCTTTGAATAATATAACAGCCATATCATTCTGCAGGTTGCAGCAAATACATATTGCAGACTTGCAGGTGTGTTTGGATGGAATGCTGCCATTTGCATTGGATAAGAATCTGTCTATTGGTAATGCAGTGTTTGAAAATTGATCAATGGGCTAAGCTATTCCATTCATATATAAGCATCCTGTGGGGAAATTTAGAGTTCAGATAAGATTGACCACTGTATTTGTGTCGGAAAACCCTGTTTTGAACGCTATAAGTGGTTTGACTATCTAATGTAGATTTTTAAAAATACTTTTATTCTGTACTATCTTCAAAGAATTTTTGATCTATCTCAAGGCTGTATTGCAACCAAACAGCAGTTTTGAAACCATTAGATGTAATGGTTGGTCAACAATTCTGCAGTCATGTATCTCTACAAGTAATTGTGCTTTAAGACTCAGTTTAATATTGAAGGTCAGTCCAGGAACAGTACCTTTTGCTGCCTTTAACATTTTGAAGCACTGAGTAGAGCCAATGATTATTGTAACCAAAGTGGAAGATGTATGGCTGAGATTAAACATCATCTGGGAGAACCAGCGAGAGGAAAATTGGATATAAAGGTTTGCACATCTGTTAGAGAACCTGCCTGATTTTCATCCCAAACATTTAACTTAAGAGAAAATCAGGCAAGTTCTATAATGAACATCTGATTCTCTCCACCCAATCTTAGAGCCAGACAGTAAAGAAAACAATCTACACCAACCTGTTTGCAATAGGTATTTTTCATGTTAAATGAACCGCTTAATGGTAAATAAATTATCAAAATGCTTTATAACCTGATCTATAAACTGATATTCTTTCACCTTCTGAAGACAAGGGGATCATGTGATGGCATGTGATATTTTCCAGCAAGCCATCAAGGGTTGTTTGTTTAATTCATGTGTATCACTGCAAGTAACTAGATACTGGTCAAGGCACACACTGTGTTTCTAAGGAATGTGAGGTCTGCTTACCAGAGTAGCCAGTGATGTTGCACCGAAGGTAATAAATACCTGTGGTAAAAACCCCAGTACAGAAAGGCTTTTCTGTAAGTCCAGCTGGTATCGTCAAATCTTTCCCAGTGCCCTCAGATCTGAGCATATGTTAGATCAAGTAAACCACTGCAATTGGGATACCACTTCAGAAAGTGGACTTCGGGGGAGGGAGGATTCGGAATGCTATAGCCCATACCATTCCAGAAACCTAGCGATTTGTTATCTGCACTACTCAGGAAACTCTTGCCCTGAAATGTCCTTTAAATTATTGTCCCTTAAGTGGAGGATTTTTCTGAACAGGTCTTGCTGCAGCAAGGGCCCTTATGGACATGATCTGCAATAACGTGCTGTTAAAAGTTTAACGCAATTTGTGCACCAAGCTGCAATAAAGACTGATTGGAGACTGGTAATAGTGAAACTGCAGTCAAGAAAAGGAAGTACTGTGATAGCATGCATTTTGCTTTTAGTGGTGTATGACCAGCCCACGCATAGCAAAATTCTTAGACATTCGCGATGTAAATCTGTAAATGTTCAAATTAACTCAAAAATATCTGAAAATACTTACAGTATCTTGGAGTAAGTAACATCTCAATGAAACCGGAAGTTTATTCAGGCCATCATTTTGTTGTTTGATGGATTTCTGACTAAGTGGTACCAGATATTTGCCAAAGAAAATAAACCAGTAAACCAAACTATTTCTGAGATTCATTGATGTTAATGAATGTAAATGAGAACTGTTTGTAGTTGAATTGTATTATCAAATTAAAATGCTATGTGGTTGATTTGTAGGCCAATTCTTCTAACCAAATAGTTCCAGATTTTCATCAGAGCTAGTGCTAGGGAGGGTTTAAAAGGCCAATATAAATCTTTTAGTTGTCTGTAAGACTCAACGTCAAACCTAGATTTCACATCCAAACACTACTGAACTCAATTTACAGTCGTGTGTGTAATGGATTATTACCAATAGCTTGCAGATACATTTATTAACTTAGAAAGGTACTGGGGGAAAAAAAAAACACAAATCACAAGAGCATCTGTTGCAATTTCAGTTAAATACATTTTCTGTTGCAAAGCCTGAAATTATTATCTTTCTTTTCTGTTTTGTTGCCTGCCAAGAAAGTGTCACTGAGCTGTCCAGCTGAATCACATTGAGAAGTTCATGTCCATTACTTCAAATACATAAGATTTGAACTTTGTAGCTGCATAGAACTGTGTGTATTGGATGAACAGCTGTACTGTATGCTATGTCTATTTGCTAATGTGTTTCAATAATTTTGTGAATAGATTACCATTATTACACAAGGTATATTACTGTGGCTCGGTGATAGCTCTGAGCAGAAGGTTCTGGGTTTAAGTCCCATTCCACAGACTTGAACACATAATCTAGCCTGACAAAAAATTGCAGTATTGAGGGAGTGCTGCACCTCCGTATTTTGAATGAAGTGTTAAGCTGAGGCCTTGTCTGCCCTCTCATGCAGGTGGGCATACAGGTTCCATGGAATTATTTCAAAAATGAGCAGGAGAGTTCTCACCAGATACCCAACCAATATTTATTCCTTAATCATTGTCACTTAAAACAAAATATCCGTCAGTTACCTTATTGCTGTTTGTGGCAAATTGGCTGCAGGTTTTGCTTGCAGTACCGCAGTGATATACTTTGAATATAATTCATTGGCTCTACAGGACTTTGCGGTGTCCTGAGGTTATTGAAGGCACTATAAAATATGAGTCCTTTCTTTATTCAACTAACTGTAATGCAAACTTTTATAACAAAGCTGAATCCAACTTCACCAGTGGCCTCAAAGTTGTGTTTCGAGTGCAGAGGCCTGTCCAATGTCCAATGCAGTTTGTGCTGGTTAATATGCCCATTATGTAATTGTCACTTTGAGTCTTTGCAGTAAATGTGTACAATGTTTATTTTGCCTGTGGTTTCCATGTAAATTAAGCTGAAGTCCCATAATGAAGCTGGAGCCTTTCAGCAGCAACCTGCATGCCAAGTATAGGTTTTGTGCTTTAGGGGAGGTTTGCCTTGAAACTAAAAAAAGCTTATTACTTGTTGTCTTTTTTTTTAACATTCAATTTGAATTTTGAAAGGGAACTTAGTTCACCACCTGTACCACTAAAAAGCTGATAACACTAAAACAACAGCAAGCAGTTGCTCAAGAATACTCTGTTGCTCAATAATCCTGTTCCCCACCTCTCTGGTGTTCCCCAGTAGGTCA
Source organism: Carcharodon carcharias (assembly GCF_017639515.1). Lineage (NCBI taxonomy): Eukaryota > Metazoa > Chordata > Chondrichthyes > Lamniformes > Lamnidae > Carcharodon > Carcharodon carcharias. The sequence goes on from NC_054477.1 coordinate 139,931,746, forward strand.
TGCATTACACACGTATATATTATATATATATATAGTCACACACATCTGTAGCCAGTTGATTTGGGAATAGTTTTATTTGTAGAACTTGCCTTTGGAGCCCTGGGTCTGTCATTAAAAGCTAAGCATGGAAAGAACTTCACAAAATTTATATGAGCTATGGGAAGCTGTGAAAATACATCTGTTTCCTTCAGGTGGGATGTAGCGGGAACTCTATTTATTGGGGATACATAGTCAGACTCCGCTTCATCAAGGCTCTAAATTCCAAGTGGAGCAATGCAATTGACACTAGTCAAAGTGGATTTTCTTAAAACAGCTAAAATAGGCATTTAATTCCTTAAAAAAATTTATCCATGCACCAACAGGAATTACTTTCACAGAATCACTGCAAGTTTGAATGTTGGGGACGGATTTCTTTCAGCACATCCAGTTCAGAGGCTCCTTCACAACTATTTCTGTACATTGAACAGATTTGCTGCCAGAAAGAGTCTCTGCTTTTCTGCAATTGTAAGAGAGGGTGCAGCAGTGCCTTCTCTTACCTGCTGATTTGACCCAATCAAGCAATTTCTTCATCCTGAAGCTTGGACTTGGGTGCACCTGGAAGTTTCATTTTGTTTCAGCTGAAGGTTGACATTGAGCTTGCCTGAAACCACCAACACATTCACGAGGCTGTGCCACTTTATTTTTGAAAATATTATTTTCAACTTTCAACTGACTGAAAATTTTGCAGTTTGAACTGAGATAGAGCAAACTGCTTAAAAATGCAAGGCCACATTCCAAACTGAAGGTGAGAAACAAACAAATCACCCTCAAGGGAGTGTGAAGAGTGAGTCATTTCCTCTAATCCAGACATCCATCGAAACTCAGGAAGAGACATAAAAAATTCAAAGTACTGGATATTGAAACAATGGTTGCCACAGACAACACACCCAAAACCTCTTGGAAATACACAATGGATGAAGTATTTCCAAGGCAAGGCTGCCCAGCCGCTTGAGAGCATTTGCAAGGGACACAGGCAGTGTCAAGAAGTCTTCAGCAGAGGATGCAGGCTGAAGACTGCTCTCAGAGAGAATATTATTCTCTTTTGGAATAGAAGTGTTGCCCAGTTCGAGAAGCCAAGTCTACCAGCGAACTGAGATCTTGTAACAATTGCAACATCTTCTACACCTAACCACATTCAAGAAACCAGCTAACCTAAGTTGGCTGCAGCGCTTAAAATCTGTGCTTCAAGGACAATCAAAGGACGCTTAACCATATATTCTTTAACTTTTTATATTGGACTGTAACTCCTTTCATCTCTCATATGTGTGTGTGTGTGAATGGCTGCATGAGGGCCAAATGCTTGACATTGTGTTTTTATTGTTTTTTTCAGGTTTAGTGGTTAATAAATGTTTTTCTTTGACTCAAGAAAACCTAGTGTGAATGGCTCCTTATTGCTCACAGCTTTTACTAGTTAAATACATTCTGATTTGGAAGGAGCATATCCTTCTGAAAAAGAAACCCAAACCTTTGTTGTGGCCAACTGAGGAGGCTGAATAGAGGGGAGCCAGTTCACCCCTTCTCATCTGGTCTTAATAATACATGTTATCCTATATTCAGCATCACCATTATTAAACTACTGGACAACCTGTCTAAAGTAAAGATTAAATATAACAAAGTTTATTCACCAATTAAGGCTATCAGGCAGTGAAAATGCCCATCAATTTTCAATTGAACTGGTAGATGCGTGCTTCCACTCTGTGGTCACCAGGATACATACTAAAGATCTAAACATGGGCAAACAGTAATTAGGTTTGAAGGTGAGCTGGGAAGCCCATAGAACCGTTGGATAAGACTTCCTCCCCAGTGGGCCAGGTGGGCATGCATTGCCAGTGGCCATCAAGGTGCCAACTCCCAGCCACACCTCACTCTCTACTCTGTTTCACTGCCTCTTGCTGAGGTTGTGTATTCTCTTCTCCTGCAAGGAGAGAAAGCAGAAAGCTGTGAGTGTTAGTAATACCTTCTGTGGGTAATAGGCAAGGACAATATTTGTAGAGGGTGGAAGTGAGGGATGGCTGTGGGAGATCAAATGAGTATTGCCTGCTCAGATTGGGATGTGAGGTGCCTGGAGAGAGAGGAATCAGTGCAGCTGTAAGGCATGTTGTTCTAAGGAGTGCTATGCAGAAGAATTCTAGGAAAGGTAGAGTGTGGGGCTTAGAACCTGTATTATGCCACTCACCTTAATTGCCCTCCTGAGATTCTGGATCCTCTTAGTACACTGTCTCTAGCCAGGAGGGACCACACTTCTGCTGCTGTATTCCTTGGCTTGTTCCATTCGTGACTGGTTCGTTGGATAAGCTGCCCTCTCCCTCCTGTCCTTTGGAACGTTCACTTCACTGCAACTCACAGGACCCTCATATAAGACTGAGGGACTTCTCAGGTCTCCTCTTCATTCCAAAAACAGAATTACCTGGAAAAACTCAGCAGGTCTGGCAGCATCGGCGGAGAAGAAAAGAGTTGACGTTTCGAGTCCTCATGACCCTTCGACAGAACCTCGAACCAGTCAGCATTTTTCAACTCCTTGCTCCCATATGTTGAGAGAGTGATATTGTAGATAGTGTCTTGAAGTAAGTACCATTTCCCCTCTGCACTCTGTGTGGGAATGCTGGATAGCGCCTGTTCGATTGAGTCATAGGAGGTTTTTATGTGGATGGGGAGTATGGCTGACATTGATACGAGGGTAACATTTAAGCTTTAAAGGAAAAAGCTTCAAGAGTTGCAGCCTCACCTTAGTGTGCACCAGGGAGTGATCTATATCACAGTCAGTGCCGTTGTAGCTGTGAATCCTGTTCAGAGAGTCACATCTGGTACTAATGTCCTAATCTTGGATGATTCCAGGACATTTTGCAGCATGGTTTGTTCTGAAAGAAGGTGTTAGCTATACAAAGCCAGGGTAGCAGCCAAGCTAAAGTAGCCTCCATCCATTCTCATTTATCTTTACCAGGCCATGATATCCACTCTTACGTTGAAATCTCCCAGTAGGTAAATTTGGAATGAACACACGTAGAGCTTCCGGACCAGTGTTCATCTATAGATGCAGACTAACCATCTACAACACCTCATCTTCCGACTAGGGACTTTACAGCCTTCCGGACTGAATATTGAATTCAACAACTTTAGGTCGTAAGCTCCCTCCCCCATCCCCACCCCCTTTCTGTTTCCCCCTTCCCTTTTTTTTTCCCAATAAATTATAAAGATTTTCCTTTTCCCACCTATTTCCATTATATAAATAAAAAAAAACCCACTAGAGCTATACCTTGAGAGCCCTACCATCCATTCTTAATTAGCACATTCGTTTAGATAATATCACCAACTTTAATTTTAACACCTATGTGTTCTATTGTACTATTGTCGTTGACATCTTTTGATGAGCTGCTTCTATCACTGCTTGTTTGTCCCTACAACCACACCCCCGCCCCCCCCGCTCCACCTCTTTGTCTCTCTATCTCTCCGCCCCCCCACACACACACCTTAAACCAGCTTATATTTCAACTCTTTCTTGGACTCGAATGCAAGTTCTGTCGAAGGGTCATGAGGACTCGAAACGTCAACTCTTTTCTTCTCCGCCGATGCTGCCAGACCTGCTGAGTTTTTCCAGGTAATTCTGTTTTTGTTTTGGATTTTCAGCATCCGCAGTTTTTTTGTTTTTTACATCTTCTTTGTTTTCTTGTTCAAAGGCAGGTCTGACCCACAACACTGCAATCTTCTCCATGTGTAATCCAAGGAGGCAGGACCTGAATTCACACCAGCCGAAACGAGGATCGAACCTTGTTGGTACCAATCTGATCTACACAAGCTGTACAGCGTATGGAGCCAACAGCCCCCCACCCCCCCACCCACCCCTCCAAGGAGAGTGGCTACAACCCACAACAAATAGAATTGTTCTATTAATAGCTTATTGTGAAAAAAGCACACATTTATTTTCTGTCTGCATGTATAGATAGAAATGCATTAGCAAGATAAGATTACTTCCTCTGATTTGAAAATATTGAGTGACCTTAAAATAAATCCCTAAGCAGACAGCATACTTTTACAACTCTGACAACTAATTGGAACCCTAGGGCAATATGAAGGATTGTAATTGAGTATTTTATTTAAAACTGCTGTCATGGAATAGAGGAGGTGAAAGAACAAGTGATTTTGCTTTTAGCCGGAGGAACTTTTTTTGATAAGTGAGAACAAACTGTACAGTATCAACTTGCAAGCTCCAATCTCATGACAGCAGTAATAATATGCCAAAACATGATTTACCATTTTCTAATTGAGTATAATTATATATAACAAAAAAAAATGACATGGGCAACATCTTTCAGATTCTGTATGAAAAGCCGATCATGCAGATTTTTGACAAGTTTTCACAGGAAAATTAACTGCTCCCATTTTGCACTGCATTTTCAACCATGGTGAAACATTCAGAGACAGAACTACATTCAACCAGAAATCACCTGTGCTGACTGGATTTAACTTTATTAACTATTTGACATAAAGGAAGAACTGTAATTTATATGGCACTTTTCACAACCTCAGGACATTTGAATGCACTTTGCAGCCAATTAAGGTGCTTGGAAGTATAGTCATTGTTGAAATGTGACAAACAACAAAACAGCATGAAATAAATGACCAGATCATCTCTTTCTAGGTAATGTTTAAAGAATAGATACTGGTCAGAACATCAGGCAGGATTTTTTGTAGAGGGAGAGACCCCCTCCCTTCCCAGGAGAGTTAATTGGCTGGAGACAAGACTCTTGCTTCAGAGGTCTTCCAGCCAATCTGATTGGCTAACAGCTCTGTAGTCCTAGCAGTGCCAGCAGCAGCAGTGGCCAGGATTGGGACTACAAGCATCCTAAATCTCAGAGTCCTAGATCAGATAAGTGCAGGGGTTCTCATGGCGGGGAGGGGTGCAGGTGAGGCCAGGTGGGGGAGTGGGGGAATGGACTGTAAGGAAAAGAGAGGGAGGGGTGGAGCTCTTGATAGAGAGGGGAGGGAGGGAGAGCTCATGGGGTGAGGGGGGCAGCCCTTGAGGGGGGTGCCCAAAGTGGAAAGGGAACCCTTGAGCAGGAAACACATCCCTTCACACCTGGGCTCAAGCAGGGTGACCGGCCAGGTTTCCACCCTGACCCTAAACTTCTTCCACCAACCTTAAAATGGGAGCAGGGCGGAAAGCGGTCATTAAGTGGCCAATAATTGACCATTTAAGGGCCTCAACTGTGGTAACAGAGGGTGGGCCTCTAGGCCTTGCCTGCCCCATGTAAAATTATGCACAGGTTGAGGGCGGGCGGGGGGTGGGGGGGCCTGGGGGCGTGGGGGGGTGGGGGGGGCAGTGGGAAGGCAACCTGGGATATTTTCTGCCCCCATTTGCCCGCAACCGGCTGTAAACCCACTTCTGGGGGATCGTAAAACTTTGCCCCAGGAGAAATTCTCTGCTCCTCTGCAAAGGGTGCCACTGAATCTTTAATACTCAGTAAAGTGACTGGAATGTTGTGCACGTCCTGGAGATTGACTATGTGTTTCACACCTCCCTGGCGAATCAAGAACTTCTACAGTCATTGTTTTTCAAATGAGTCTAGGTAAGTTGCCTTTGATAACAAATGTGTTTGGATAGTAATGGCAGGTAGGTGCAGTCCATCTGTGACATATGAAATTGATTTGCATCGCTGTGTTCTTCCTCCTCTTCTTTAAGTAATATAAATAGCCATTGTCACTAATACCACGTGAATAACCCTTTGTCTATAGCTGCATCCTTACTTGACAGGTGAAATAAGCCACATAGTTTAATTGTCCAAGCAAATGTCACAAACCTGTCAATGATCAACGCTGTTGTATTCCCCTCAAAAGCCTATTCTGTGACGTTAGGTGTCAAGCTACAGTCCAACTTAGTCTACTGTATTCATTGCTCCCAATGTGGTCTCCTCTACATTGGAGAGACCAAACGTAAACTGGGCGACCGCTTTGCAGAACACCTGTGGTCTGTCCGCAAGAATGACCCAAACCTCCCTGTCGCTTGCCATTTTAACACTCCACCCTGCTCTCTTGCCCACATGTCTGTCCTTGGCTCGCTGCATTGTTCCAGTGAAGCCCAACGCAAACTGGAGGAACAACACCCCATCTTCCGACTAGGCACTTTACAGCCTTCCGGACTGAATATTGAATTCAATAACTTTAGGTGTTGAACTCCCTCCTCCATCCCCACCCCCTTTCTGTTTCTTCCCCCTTCCTTTTGTTTTTTCCAATAAATTATATAGATTTTTCTTTTCCCACCTATTTCCATTATTTTTAAATATTTTTAAATCTTTTATACTCCCCCCACCCCCACTAGAGCTATACCTTGAGTGCCCTACCATCCATTCTTAATTAGCACATTCGTTTAGATAATATCACCAACTTCAACACCTATGTGTTCTTTTGTTCTGTTGTCTGTGACATCTTTTGATGATCTGCTCCTATCACTGCTTGCTTGTCCCTACAACCACATTACCCCCATCCACTTCTCACCCACCCCCAACCACCCACCACCTCCCCACCCCACACACACACACCTTAAACCAGCTTATATTTCACCCCTTCCTTGGATTCACCTAGTTCTGCTGAAGGGTCATGAGGACTAGAAATGTCAACTCTTTTCTTCTCCGCCAATGCTGCCAGACCTGCTGAGTTTTTCTAGGTAATTCTGTTTTTGTTCTAAGTCCTAATCTGCCTTAGCCTTTTAATTTAAGTGCCTTAAAGAGAAACAGTCACTTTCTTTAAAATATGTAACAGGTCTACACCTTGGAGTTATGTTCTGTAATTAGTTTTGTAGCTGTGTAGTTCTTGTGACTTTTATTCCTTATGAACATCTACCAGTTGAATCTAAAAATACCTGGTAAAACTCAGCAGGTCTGACAGCATCTGAGGAGAGGAACACAGTTAACATTTCGAGTCCATATGACTCTTCAACAGAACTAAGGAAAAATAGAAGAGAGGTGAAATATAAGCTGGTTTAAGGGGGAAGTGGGGTGGGGTGGGTGGTGGGAGAAGTAGAACTGGACAGAGGGCCAGTGATAGGTGGAGATTGCCAAAAGATGTCATACACAAAAGGACAAAGAGGTGTTGAAGGTGGTGATATTAGCTAAGAAATGTGCTAATAGATGACATTAAGGGTAGGCAGCAGGACGAGCAAGGTGCAGATAGCCCTAGTGGGGGTGGGAGGCGGGGGGTGTGGGGGAGGGATCAAAATAGGCTAAAAGGCAGAGATAAAACAGAATGGAAATACATTTAAAAATAATGGAAATAGGTGGGAAAAGAAAAAGCTATATAAATTATTGGAAAAAAGGGGTATCAGAAAGGGGATGGAGGTGAGAGTTCATGATCTAAAATTGTTGAACTCAATAATCAGTCCGGGAGGTTGTAAAGTGCCTAGTCAGAAGATGAGGTGCTGTTCCTCCAGTCTGCGTTGAGCTTCACTGGAATATTGTAGCAGGCCAAGGACATGTGGGTATGAGAGCAGGGTGGAGTGTTGAAATGGCAAGCGACAGCAACAGACTTCCCTGTCGCTTGCCATTTCAATACTCCATCCTGTTCTCATGCCCACATGTCCGTCTTTGGCCTGCTGCAATGTTCCAGTAAAGCTCAACGCAAACTGGAAGAATAGCACCTCACCTTCTGACTAGGTACTTTAAAGCCTTCAGGACTGAATATTGAATTCAACAATTTTAGATCATGAACAAATTTAGATCATCCCCACCCCCTTTCTGATCCACCTTTTTTCTAATAATTTATATAGATTTTTCTTTTCCCACCTATTTCCATTATTTTTTAAATGTATTTCCATCCATTGTTTTATCTCTATCTTTTAGCCTATTTTGATCCCTTCCCCCCCACCCCAGCCCCACTAGGGCTATCTGTACCTTACTTGTCCTGCTGTCTACCCTTAATGTCACTTACTAGCACACTCTTTGCTAATATCACCATCGTCAACACCTCTTTGTCCTTATGTCTATGACATCTTTTGGCAATCTCCACCTATCACTGGCCCTCAATCCAGCTCTACTTGTCCCACCCCCCTAAAAGCAGCTCATATTTCACCTCTCTTCTATTTTTACTTAGTTCTGTTGAAGAGTCATACGGGCTCGAAACGTTAACTGTATTCCTCTCCACAGATGCTGTCAGCCCCTGCTGAGTTTTTCCAGGTATTTTTATTTTTGTTTTTGTTTTGGATTTCCTGCATCTGCATTTTTTTGCTTTTATTTTATTATACCAGTTGAACCTGTTATGCTGTACCTTATATGTGTATCTTGTTACCTCAGCTTACCACACTGGTTGTCTGTATGCACTGATTTTTATACACACTTTGCATAGTTTTTATGTTGGAGCAACTTTGTCATTGAGGCTGCCTGCCACTTGTACTCTTTGTTATTTTTAATTAACTTGCTCCAGGAACAAGCAGTCACAATGAAGTCACAAATAAACAAATTGTTTCTTTAACTAAAATATATCGGTAGGTGCTTGAACTCTCCAAAACACCTAGATACATGAATTAAACATTTGGAATGATGAGGCTACGTATTATTCATTAGGATGTGACACCACATATCCTCTTATCTCAAATCAACAGATGCACAAATTACCCTGAGGCGCCTGATTATTTTAATCGAAAGCTATAAACTTAATAAAATAACAGGGAAAAGCTGTAATGAAAAATATGCTCCCACAAGTGACTGATATTTTAGGGAATCAGTCAGGAGATAACAGGAAGGGATGTCAGTAAGGTGACTATCAACCTTAAGAGACCAATCAGGCACTAATCATGCTCCAACTAAACCAATCAAGGACTGATCATGTGTTGCCTGAACCAATCAGAGTTCAGGAACACCACTGATCATGCACAGGGGCTGTATCTAGAAAGAGTTAATAAGCACCAGCTTTCAGCAATATGGCATGCAACATGAAGAAAAAAGAAGATAGATTACGGCAATAGAACAAGATAGAATGCCACAGTCAGCCGGAAGTCGCGAGCTCCCAGAGTGAACTGAATGCTTCCATCGCCTTTGGATATTGCATTTTTATACTCATTGTGATTAACTTAATAAATTCTGTGAAATTTTTGACAGTACACTCGTACCCAGCATGGTCTTGTAGCTGTTCAGAACTGAAAATCCCTTTTAGCTCAGCTCTTACAATTGTAACTGACTTAAATCTTGCAATTAAGTTAAAACGAACCCCAGATCTTACAGTTCAGTCTGTGGTTAGATCTTTACTGAACAGAAAGTTAGTAGATTATCTTAGCTAGATTATCTTTCTAAGCAGTGGACAATGCACTATATTTCTGTCTGAGAGTTGACCAGTCAAGCTGACACCAACTTTGGAGAGGTTTGTTGGGAATCTGACTGCTTTATTTTGCTGCAGCATGTCTGTTCATTGTTACTGGAGAAATACCAGGCATTGTGCAACTGCGTGTGAATGAGGTTATGCTGAAAGTTAATCGTTTCAAATAGTTACTTGGAATTTGCAAGTTCAGAGATGTATGCTGTTGATGGCATAGACAATAGCACTTACCCTCATGACTTCTAGATCACAGTGAAGTATTGAAAATAGACTCTATGGTATTGTCCTATAGGTTTAGTTAGTTTGCAGAATTTAAATAAAAATATGCTCCGATTAACAATTACTTCAAGATCATCAAAATTGCCAAACAATTCAAAGTCCATATTTTCATGAATCACTGTTGCCAACTTTCTATACACAGAGAAAACGAAACCAATTTTTTTTTCAGTATGAATTTGTACAAACAATTGCAAATGCAAATCGTTTATATTGCATCTTCAGTGTCACTGCCATAGTAAGAAAGTTCCTTCTTAGGAATCTTTGGCCTATTTATGAGCATAAATGTTTTCGGGTTCACAGTGGATTCAGTTTTCTTCGTCCATTGTTTATTATCTATCAGTTCCATCCATTGCCAGAGGTCATTTTCATTTTTGAGGCACTGTGGAATCATATGGGGCAAGGAATCCATCGGCAAGGGGAAATTGTCCTGTGCAGCCATCCAGGGGGAGAAGGATCCGCATTCTCTGGTAAGTTTGCTCTAGTACATTGCTTGTATAACATGCACCACTGAAGGAGAATACAAAGCACGATAGCAACTATTCAGCTGCTTTCTGACTGCACAGGCACACCTATTTTGCTGCTATGTAAACATGTCAATGTTTTTTTTTCCCCCTGTACCCTAACTACAGCCAACAAAAGGTATTTGTAAGCTGCATGGCCACTGGCTCACTTGACATAATTGAAGTCCGACCTCTTTTGCACTGACTGAAACAAGGGTTCTTCTTCTTCAGCTGCTCCTTGGCAATGGCTCTCTCCAGAGTAGATCCATCAGGGTGCAATCATCTCAGATACCTAGGCTGGTCTGTACTGAATGTCTGCCTTGATACTGAATGGAGACCAGTGGTACACCAGCTGGTTTTACTCAGACAAACCTCAATTACAGACCCTTCAACTAAAACCCACAGTATAGCACATGAAAAGGTATGAATAAATAGAGTATAGAAATATGAAGGTGATGTGAAATAAACAATATGTGGTTACCAGATGGAGCTTGCAACAAGATTTATCTTTAAAGATAGGAATCAACTTGATTAAATGGGACAAACATTCATTTTATACGGATGCTAAGCTTTGGAGGTGTTTTTCATTTGCTGAGAAGATATTCTGATGCCATCACTTACAAAATCATTATTTTGAGTGCTTGATATACAGGCATTTCACCACTGAGTAATCCTGCACTACCTGCACCGTGAGCTCAGAGTGTCTAACCATATGAGTGTTAGTGAGCAGGCTATTGCTATGCAAGTGCTGCTTGAGAGCACTGTTAATGACCTCTTCCATCGCTTTACTGATGATTGAGAGTAGACTGATGGGGCAGTAATTGCCTGGGTTGTATTTGTCCTGACTTTTGTGTACAGAACAACCTAGGCAATTTTTCAAATAGCCGGGTAGATGTCACTGTTGCAGCTGCACTGGAACAGCTTGGCCAGAGGCACGACAAGTTCTGGAGCACAAGTCTTTAGTACTATTGTCGAAATATTGTCAGGGCCTATAGCCTTTGCAGTATCCAGTGCCTTTAGCCATTTCTTAATATTATGTAGAGTGAATAGAATTAGCTGAAGACTGGCATCTGTGATGCTGGGGACCTCCAGAAGAGGCTGAGAGGGATCATCCACTTGGCACTTCTGGCTGAAGATTGTTGCAAATGCTTCAGTCTTATCTTTTGCATGGATGTGCTGGGCTCCTCCATCATTGAGGATGGGGATATTTGTGGAGCTTCCTCCTCCAGTGAGTTGTTTATTTGCCCACCACTAATCACGACTGGATGTGGCAGGACTTGATCCAGTGGTTGCGAGATTTTTTTAAATTCATCCACAGGATGTGGGCTTCGCTGGCTGGGCCAGCATTTATTACCCATTCCTAGTTGCCATGGAGAAGGTGGTGGTGAGCTGCCTTCTTGAACAGCTGCAGTCCATGTGGTTTAGGTATGCCCACAGTGCTATTAGGAAGGGAGTTCCACGATTTTCACCCAGCAACAGTGAAGGAACAGCGATATATTCCCACATCAGAATGGTGAGTGGCTTGGAGGGGAACTTCCAGATGGTGGTGTTCCCATATATCTGCTGCCCTTTTCTTTCTAGATGGTAGTGGTCGTGGATTTGGAAGGTACTGTCGAAGGAGCATTGGTGAATTCCTGCAATGCATCTTGTAGGTGGTACACACTTGCTATTGTGTGTTGGTGGTGGAGGGATGAATATTGATGGATGTGGTGCCAATCAAACGGGCTGCTTTGTCCTGGATGGTGTCAAGCTTCATGAGTGTTGTGGGTGCTGCACTCATCCAGGCAAGTGGGGAATATTCCATCACACTCCTGACTTCTGCCTTGTAGATGGTGGACAGGCTTTGGGGAGTCAGGAGGTGAGTTACTCGTCACATGATTCCCTGCCTCTGCCCTACTCTTGTAGCCACAGTATTTATATGGCTTGTCCAGTTCAGTGCCTGATCAATGGTAATGCCCAGGGTATTGATAGTGGGGGATTCAGTGATGGTAATGCCATTGAACATCAAGGGGCGATGGTTAGATTCTCTCTTGTTGGAGATGGTCATTGCCTGGCACTTGTGTGGTGTGAACGTATTTGCCACTTTTCAGCTCAAGCCTGGATGTTGGACATGGACTGCTTCAGTTTCTGAGGAGTCACAAATGGTGCTGAACATTGTGCAATCATCAGCGAACATCCCCACTTCTGACCTTATGATGGAAGGAAGGTCGTTGATGAAGCAGCTGAAGATGGTTGGGCTGAGGACATTACTCTGAGGAACTCCTGCAGTGATGTCCTGGAGCCGAGATGACTGACCTCCAACAACAACAGCCATTTTCCTTTTTGCTAGGTATGACTCGAGACTGTGGAGAGTTTTCCCCCTAATTTGCATTGACTCCAGTTTTGCTAGAGCTCCTTTATACCCTGCTTGATGTTAAGGGCAGTCACTCTCACCTCATCGCGGAAGTTCAGCTCTTTTGTCCATGTTGAACCAAGGCTGTAATGAGGTCAGGAGCTGAGTCCCCCTGGTGGAGCCCAAACTGGGTGTCAGTGAGCAGGTTATCGCTAAGCAAGTGCCACTTGATAGCACTGTTGATGACCCCTTCCATTACTTTACTGATGTTTGAGAGTAGACTGATGAGGTGCTAATTGGATGGGTTGGATTTGACCCACCTTTTGCGTACAGGACATACCTGGGCAATTTTCCACATAGCTGGGTAGTTGCCAGTGTTTTAGCTGTACTGAAACAGCTTGGCTAGGGGTACGGCAAGTTCTGGAGCACAAGTCTTGAATACTATTGTCGGAATGTTGTCAGGGTCCATAGTCTTTGCAGTATCCAGTGACTTCAGCTGTTTCATGATATCATGTGAAGTAAATTGAATTGGCTGAAGACTGGCATCTGTGATGCTGGGGACCTCTGGAGGAGGCCACGATGGATCGTCCACTTGGCACTTCTGGCTGAAGGTTGTAGCAAATGCTTCAGCTTTATCTTTTGCACTGCTGTGCTGGGCTCATCCATCATTTAGGATGGGGATACTTGTGGAACCTCCTCCTCCAGTGAGTTGTTTAATTGTCCACCATCATTCACGACTGGGTGTGGCAGATTGCAGAGCTTAGATCTGATCATCTGATCCGTTGGGCATGGAATCGTTTAGCCCTGTCTATCTCTTGCTGCTTATGCTGTTTGGCACTCAAGTAGTCCTGTGTTTATAGCTTCACCAGGTTGACACCTCATTTTTAGATATGCTTGGTGTTGCCATTGGCGTGCCCTCCTGAACTCTTCTTTGAACCAGGATTGATCCATTGGCTTGATGGTAATGGTAGAGTGGGGGATATGCCGGGCCATGAGGTTGCGAATTGTGTTTGAATACAATTCTGCTGCTGCTGATGGCCTGCAGTGCCTCATGGATGCTCAGTCTTGAGTTGCTTGATCTATTAAAAATCTATCCCATTTAGCATGGTGGTAGTGACACACAACACGATGTTGAGTACCCTCAGTGTGAAGTCTGGTCTTTGTCTCCACAACGACTAAGCGGTGGTCACTCCTACCAATACTGTCATCTGCAGCAAGCAGGTTGGTGAAGATGAGGTCAAGTATGTTTTTCCCTCTTGTTTGTTCCCTCACCACCTGCCGCAGACCCAGTCTAGCAGCTATGTCATTTAGAGATTGTCTTGCTCTGTATATCACTTGCTGCTTATGCTGCTTGGCACACAAGTAGTCTTGTATTATAGCTTCACCAGGTTGGCACCTCATTTTTAGGTATGCCAGGTGCTGCTCCTGGCATGCCCTCCAGTACTCTTCTCTGAACCAGAGTTGATCCTCTGGCCAGGTGTTAATGGTAGAGTGAGGGATTTTTTTAATATCCGTTCCTGGCATCTGGCCATCCCCAACTGCCTTTGGTCAGAGGGCAGTTTAAGAATCAACCACATTGCTGTGTGTCCGGAGTGATATGTGGGCCAGGCAAGGTAAGGATGGCAGATTTCCTTCCCTAGAGGACATTTGTGAATCAGATGAGTTTTTACAACAATCATAATGCTTTCATTGTCAATATCAGTCTTTAATTCCAGTTTTTAATTGAATTCAAATTTCACTACCTGCCGTGGTGGAATTCAAACCTGGGTCCCCAGAGCAATTGGCTGGTTCTCTGGAATACTAGTCCAATGAATATACCATGGTGCCACCATCTCCCCTTTGCCAGGCCATGAGGTTACATATTGTGGCCGAGTGCAATTCTGCTGCTGCTGATGGCCCGTAGAGTCTCATGGTCGCCTGGCCTTGAGTTACTAGACCTGTAATAAGCCTATCCCATTTAGCACGGTGGTTTTTCCACACAACACAATGGAGGGTATTCTCAATGTGAAGACGTGGCTTTGTGTCCATAAGGACTCTGTGGTGGTCACCACTACCGATACTATCATGGGCAGATGCATCTGCATCAGGCAAGTTGGTGAGGATAAGGTCAAGCATGTTTTTCCCTCTTGTTGGTTCCCTCACCATCTGCCGCGGACCCTTTTAGGAATTGGCAAGCTCGTAGTGGTGCTACTGAACCACTCTTGGAGATGTACATTGAAGTCCCCCACCCAAAGTACATTCTGCACCCACCCACTGGATTTCCCACCCACTGTGGTTGACAGATCCCTCAACCGTGTCCGACCCGTATCCCGTGCATATGCCCTCACACCTTCCTCTCCCTCTCAGAACCATGATAGGGTCCACCTTGTCCTCACTTTTAATCCTACCAGCCTCCGTATTCAAAGCATCATCCTCCAGCATTTCCGTCAACTCCAGCATGATGCCACCAACAAACACATCTTCCCTTCATCCGCTCCTTGTCGGCATTCTGTAGGGACCATTCCCTCTGGGAAACCCTGGTCCACTCCTCCGTAAACCCCAACTCCTCACCCCCCTCCAACGGCACTTCCCATGCAATTGCAGAAGGTGCAACACCTGCCCCTTTACCTCCTCACCATTCAAGAGCCCAAAAACTCCTTTCAAAGCAGCGCTTCACTTGCATCTCCTTCAAAGTGATCTACTACATTTGCTGCTCCCAATGCGGTCTCCTCTACACTGGAGAGACCAAGTGCAGGCTGGGTGACTGCTTTGTGGAACACATTCGGTCTGTCCACAAGCATGACCCAGAGCTCCCTGTCGCTTGCCATCTGAACAGACCATCCTGCTCTCATGCCCGCATGTCCGTCCTTGGCCTGCTGCAATGTTCCAGTGAAGCTCAAAGCAAATTGGAGGAACAGCACCTCATCTTCCAATTAGGCACTTTACAGCCTTCTGGGCTTAACATTGAGTTCAACAGCTTCAGACCATGAACTCTCTCCTCCATCCTCACCCCTTTTTTATCATTTTTTTTCAATATTTATTTTCATTTTTTATTTTTAATTTTTTATCCACTTATTTTTATTTTTATTTATTTTCATTTTTATTCATTGTTTTATCCCCATATTTTATCCTATTTTCAAAATTTTTCCCACCACCGTTCCCTCCCCCCACCCCACCCCCATAAGGGCTATCTATCACTTGTTCATGTTGTTCTTTCCAGAGTGCTGACCCTTGTCCTGCTATTATCACATTCTGCTTTCTACCCTTAATGCCACCATCAGCACCTCCTTTAGCCAGTACTACTACTATTAATACCCCTTTGTCCTTTTGTTCATGACATCTTTGTCAATCTCTCCTTTGCCTCCACCTATAGCTGGCTTTCTGTCTAGTTTCACCTGCTCCACTCCCCTTCAATAGTATAAATTTCATCACATTTTTACTTCTCTTTAGCTTTGAAGAAGAGTCATATGGACCCAAAACGTTAGCTCTGTCTCCCTCTCCACAGATGCTGTTAGACCTGCTGAGTTTTTCCAGCTTTTTCTGTTTTTGTCCTCAGAGCGTTACCCTGGGTCTAGTATAGTAATGGTACCACTACGCCACCACCACTGCCCCACCTCCCCCCCCTCCCTCCCCGATGAGTATTGCATTATTTGGCTCCATTCTCACCAGGATGAAATGAAGTGCTACATTCCCAATTTATTTTCGGAAGGTTGAAAAGAAATAAGCCTGAAGAAAATCAGTAATATGGAAATGGTTAATGCAAGTCATGCCCTTCTTTCAGCTTTATCACTTATTTGAACACTGTTACTCAGACATGTTTGGATATGAAAATGCTGCACACTTGGCTTCACTCACGCACGGGGTAAAATAAGCACATGGCATATATAACCTGACTATAAAGGTATTTGTGATGATTCATATTTTTAAACCTCAACTTACATTTCCATTTGTAACACAAATATATAACATGCAAACAATGCGCCGCACTTTTCCTACTTCCTTGCCTTGCAATGTTAAGTTAGATCTCTTGCAATAGTGGAACGTTGTTATTGTTATTATTATTATCATTTTCAATGCAGAGTGGGTGGACATAGACAGCAATGTAATAATATAAATTTTAAATAAATTTGTGATATCTGTGTGCCTGCAGGCCTAATTTAGTGGTGATTTAATCATAAAAATATATTTTTTAATAATCAACACAGAAATGCGATAATGACCAGATAATCTGCTTTTAGATGTTGGTTGAGGGCTAATCATTCGCCAGGGTACAGGGAGAACTCTATTGCTCTCCTTTTGACTAGTCCTGTGGTTCAACCTGAGAGGTCTGATGGTGCCTCAGTTTATCATCTGAAGGACAAAACCTCCGATAGTGCGGCACTCCCTCAATACTGCACTGAAGTGTCAGCCTAGATTTTGTGCTCAGGTTTCTGGGGTGGTTCTTGAACTCAGAACAATACAACCATTCTTGAAATATTGATGGCTAGATCCTAAATATATCTCCATAATGAGAGTTTACTGTTTTGCTATTCCACCTCAGCATTTAATAAAATTAGATTATTAAACAGCAGGCAGCACAGAGGTGGTAAGCAAAGCAGAAACATTTGGCTGAGAAGTTTGGTTATGATGTTGATATGCAGGACAACACTTGAATATTCAGAAGCTGCTCTGTTAAAGAGTGTTCCTCCATTACTTACTATTAGTCACAAAAAAATATTTAATCACACAGCAAGCACAATATTAAGCAAATTAAAAACCCAGAGGTACTGTGCAGTTGTTCGGTAGGCAATTCGTTTTTAATACTTTAAAAAGAAAAATGCATGGCTGGTACACAGACACTTCTCCACCCAGGAATCCTGCACTTTTATTCGTTGAATGCTCTAATTCAGGATTCTTATGTTACTTTTAAGGTTAAAGTAGAAATTCTGGATAAAGACAGCACATTCATCGGCATCTGAAAAGAGATGATAGAATAATGCGCCACATGGAAATCATTCATTCCTTTTCCAAAACTGATGACCCAGCTTTGTACTTTCCTTTTCCTTTTGTCTCTGCAATATTTTCCAAGTTTTTTCCTTCAAATTCAACTGCATATCAATAAACAATGATGTGATAATACAGACAATGAAATTGCAAATGCTGGCAATCTGAAATGAAAACAGAAAATGCTTCAACTACAAAGCAGGTCAGGCTGCATCTGTAGAGAAAGAAATGTGGGATTACTGTTTCAGACCGATCATAGATTCGAACTATTAACCCTATTTTCTTACTCCACAGATACTGCCAAGCCTACTGAGTATTGGCAGTTTTTTTTGTGTTATTTTACAATGAAACACATTACATAGCTGAATAGCAAATGCCTGAATCGGTAAATTAACTAGTTATTAATCTTAGTTTTTTTTTCCCAGTTGCATATCAGTTGTCATAAAATAAAATGGCAGAAAAAGCCATTCAAGTGTTTTTGAAAATACAAGAAAAAAACAAGAAAAGTGAAGAATGACAAAGGACCATTCAAAGTACCAAAAACCTTCTCTGTGGAGCAGCTTCAATTGAGGAAAAACACTGTTAAGGAGGGAGTTCCAAGATTTTGACCCAGTGAAGCAACAGTGATATATTTCCCAGTCAGGATGGTGTGTGGCTTGGAGGGGATCTGGTGGGGGTGGGCCATGCGTGAACAGAGTCCATGTGCAATTTGCACTAATCAATGCTCGTCTCTCATTTTCAGAAGAAGAATGTTCATAACGAGGCCGAGCTTGCGAGGACTGGCGGTGGCCAGGCGCAGATCGCCATTCTAAGCCATTTTGAGCAGGAAGCCCTCGATCTGGAGAGGCGCCATGCTCACTGGTGTTGGTAAGGCTGGGACGCCACGGCCAGGTATTTATGCCCAACAGTGAGGTCAGCATTGTTCTCCAAACAGCCAGAGCACTGCTGAATGTTAAATGACGAGAGTGGCGACTCTCGTGGAGAGGTTCCTCCAGGAGACCCATCAGGGTTTCCTGAGGATGCACTCTGACCAGCAAGCCCTCACATCAGCATTGACATCAGCTGGTCACCACCAGTGTGGGAGATGTTGTGGGCATCAAGTTTCTCAGCTCGGTGCCCATCCATCCACGGTGAGCAGGGAGGTCCGAAGTTGGTGCAGAAGCTGCCTGTCATCTCTGCAGGCACCTCTCAGGGCGCTCCGGATGAGGGAGGCAGCTCCTCCACCCCTCTCCCAGGGACCGTTTAATCCGGTGAGGATGCGACAACTGGGGAGATGCCAGCTGTGGAACTGGAAGATTCCTCCCAGGCGGGACCGGCACAGGGTCCACGGGCCAGAGGAAGATTGTCAAGGTCATCGGGGTCAACAGGATAACAAAGTGAGCAGGCTGTCTCAGATGCCACTCTGAGCGATGGGGCAGCACAAAGACGTAGCACCCGGAAACGAAAACGTAAGGCACCTTAGGCACACCATGGGTTTATCACTGATGCTTTTGTGTTGGCCCAAGATGAGGCCCTTATGATTTTATTTGATTTGTAACACTATTGTCTTTTTTTTTGTAATAAGTTGCTTTGCTTGACATGATAAAATCAGATATGTCACCATGGCTGAGGGTCCCTCTTTTCTTCTGCATGTGTATGCTTTCCAAAACTGTAACGAGTGATTTGTTGGACATTCAGCTTTATTAACAAGGCCCTTGCTGATTGTCCCTAACCTGGCAGATTTGGCACTTAGGTATCGAGTATGGAGCCGACAGCCCAGGCTTGTCCTGGTGGTCCATCTGTGGTGAGCTAGCTGCAGGTTCATTGGATTAAAGCCTCCCAGGTACCCCTGCCTCCCTGGAGTATGCCCGGGTCAGCATCGACCCCCTCAGCATTTCCCTGTATGTGCTCATCCTGGTACTCACTGCTGGACTCATCGTCTGTAGCTGCAGCCACTGCGTCGATGTCTTCATCATCCACTGCAACTCCCCTTTCCAGCGCAAGATCATGCAGAGCGCAACATGCAACCACTATCACTGACAC
Source organism: Carcharodon carcharias (assembly GCF_017639515.1). Taxonomy (NCBI): domain Eukaryota; kingdom Metazoa; phylum Chordata; class Chondrichthyes; order Lamniformes; family Lamnidae; genus Carcharodon; species Carcharodon carcharias. The sequence continues at coordinate 139,951,177 of NC_054477.1, forward strand.
GGGATCTGGGGGTACTGGAGTCGGTCCCTAAGTGGTCCAGGCATTGGAAGCGCATCTTGAGAAGACCGATGGTTCTCTCTACCACAGCTATTGTGGAGGTGTGGCTCCTATTGTAGCACTGATCAACTTCTGGTATTGGATGGCAGACAGGCGTCATGAGCCACCTTCTGAGGGGATAGTCCTTGTCACCCAGCAGCCATCCATCAAGCTGAGCCAAAGCACTGAAGAGCCCCGGCACCTGGGAGTGTCTGAGGATGTAGACATCTTGGGAGCTGCCTGGGTACCTTGCACAGACTTGTAAAATCAGCATCCTGTGATCACACTATCTGCACGTTCATGGTGTGGAAGGCCTTCCTTTTGACAAAGGCTCCAGACTCACCTGCTGGCGCTTTGATAGCCACATGTGTGCAGTCTATTGCACCCTGGATGCAGGGAAAGCCAGCAATGGCCGCGAAGCCTCTGGCTCACTGTGTCTGGCTTGCCTGGTCTCAACGGAAGTGGATGAAGGTCAAAGCATGCCTAAACAGTGAGTCTGTAACTTGCTTGACACAAGTGTGGACAGCTGGTTGGGAGACACCGCAAAGATCACCCACCGAGCCCTGGAAGGAGCTGGAGGCATAGAAGTTGAGGGCAACTGTGACCTTCAGAGCCACTGGCATGGGGTGTCCACCCACACAGTTAGCGGAGATCTCAGGCCCAATCATCTGACAGACATAGTTGACTAGTTGACTGTCTCCCTTGAGACTCAGAGCCTCCTTTGGCACTGCACCTCAGCCATATTAAGCTAGCTGCTTTGCCACCTGTATACCCTGGCAGCAGGATAGTGGCGCCTTCTGCAGCCCCTTCCACCTTGGACTTCCTGTTGGCCCTGCGCCCTTGTGCCTGCACCTGTCCTCCCAAAGATGGCTCCCCTGGAGGCTGAATGTGCACTTCTGGCCTCCTCCCCCTTCTAGCCCCCCCTTACTCCTCAGAGGAGGTGACTCCAGTGGAGATTTCAGCTCCCATTCCCAGGCTAAGCGAAGGCTTCCTGAAACATGCAGGCCCAGGAAAGATTCCTCACTGCAGAGTGCTGACCTGAAGGTTAAGAGTCCAGAAAGAGCAGCTGTAATGTGTTTTGAAGTACTGCAGATCACACAGGCAAGTTTGAAAATCTTCCAAAAATAAGTACTTGACTGCACATTCACGGCCCCAGTGAGCCCTCTTATCCCGCCCGTGGTTAATACAAGTGTGTCTTACCCACCTGCCCATAATGAGCGCAACGCCCACGTGTCAACGTGTTGATTGCACTGGCGCCGAAAAATCGGCGTTGATTGAACACTCAAGGACCTTAAGTGGCCTGTTAATTAATGGCAGATGCGCTTCAGACATCATCGCGCGCTTGCCCAGCTAAATATTGCGATGGCGCATGGTGATGTCGGGACACTCGTCCTACGTCACTTTGCGTCATTTTATGCATGGATGTGTAGGGTCCACCCCTGCACGACACTGGGAAAAATCTACCCCCTCTGATTAAGGTTTAGGTGCCTGATTTTAAAGATGTGAAATAATTGCTCAGTGTTGACATGGATTATCTTCCAGTCCAAGAAGGCTAAAATAAATGAAAAGTCTCAATTGTTAAGTTGGCATACATTAAATGTTAGCTTACAATACCTAGTCAATATGATGATCAATGCATACATAAATAAATGAGAGGATGCTTTGGGCTGATACATCTATAAATGGACTGAAGAAACACTTACAAGAGAAGGCTGAGAATGTAGAGAACTTCTCCAGTTTAACATGTGCGTTTAGGGTAAAACTTGAAAATATTTCAAGACAGTATGAGTAGGAGCAATTATGCATGTGATGCATACTTCATACATTGAAGCACTAGATGGTCATGTCGGGTCTTCCTACCTTAGCTGACCTACTAAAGTCTTTGAAATGTTCCCACCATGTTTCCATGTGTATGGGGTGGACAAGCAGATAATTAACACTCTAATTTCCCTGCCACGTCCTTTGTCGATCTATGCTGCACTGTGTTAAAGAAGGATAGCCCCACCTGGGTTGCTTCCTCCTGAAGAATGTTACTGGCCACACTAAAGAACTGAGCTGAGTTCTGGTTGGCTCCGTCGCTTCCGTATACAATTTCTTCCAGAATTTTAAATCCTGCCGCAGCGTGTGATTTCTGGCCCAACAATTGGTGAGCTTCCAAACACTGATATTCTCCATACCTGAAGATCAGCCCAGAAGTTTCTACAATTAACATACAACAGACCGGACTGGCACAATTTGCTCAGAGGGTTTATACCTTGGCTGAAAATCTAGACTTTTATGTCCAGCGTATTATCCTTGTGTTGAATTGTATTCACTTTAATCCAGAGAACCATCTTGAGTCCAAAGACATATTAAGAATTGTATATTTATTCTAACTGTATCTCTTATGATTTGTACATCTAGCTGCACAGGGAAAAGTCTTGGTACAGTACATGCCCCCAGTATTGGGCCTCGTATGTTTAAGTAAATGTTACACTTCATGATGGACACGGTGAATGTAGAATAAAAAAGAGAAAATGGCTCAAATATCTATCATAATTCAGTAAACATAATGATGGGCTCAGTAATTTCTTTGACTAAATGTGAAGTAAGAAATAACTCAGGCAGTTAAGAAAAGTTACAATCAGCAGCACAATTAAGTCAACAAAATATTTTAGTTTTAGAATATGACAATTCAGTAGCTAAGCATTACCACAAATCAGTTTACTCGAATGGAGTTTGCGCTTATTATTTGACAGTGAATATGAACTTTTGGTTCAGGCTTGCTCCATCCCTGGAGCTACGAGCTTTCACCTCCATCTTTGATCCTGATGTTCCTTGGGCTTCATATATTTGGATCTCAGTATGCTTCAATGCTTCTTTTGGTGCCTGGAAAGGCATGAGCTATTTGTGTAACTCATTATCACTTTGTATCTACATGGCATCACCGCTACATCATCCAGCTCTTTCCGGGTATGACCCAAGTTCAATTCCTCATCAATAATGTCATAGGAGTTCCACTCTCAAAATATAATTGTCAGCCTTGGGTCAGTGGGTACGCTTTCACCACAGGTTTGGATCATGGGTTCCAGCCCCACTGCAGGACCTAAGCAATCAATTCTATGCTAAAGATAGGCTAATAGGAGTGCTATATCATATGCTGTGCCATATTTCAGATGAGATATTAAACCAAGATTCTGGTTGCTTGCTGAGGTGGATGTAAAAGATCCCAGGAGACAAATTAAAAAAGTGCAGGAGAGTTCTTCCTACTGTTCTGGCCAACAGTTATCCCTCAACCAAAATCAGATTAACTGGTGAATCATCTCATTGTGTGTAAATTAGCTGGTGTGTCTAGAAAAACAATAGTGACCACACTTTGAAAATAATTAATTGAATCTATAGTACTCTGGATGTGCAAGGCTCCATAAAAATTCAAGTCCTTTTTGCACAAAAAATGTTTAGTTAACATAACAACTAGGCACTATAATTATAAGGTGCGAGTGAAAAACCTTGAACTGAGGTTAACAGCAATTGATTTTGGGTTACTTAATTTATAGACAAGACATTGCACTCTTCCAAATCTCTAAATTAAAAGGTGCACGAATAAACATGTTAAAAAATAGAATATCTGAAAAATAGTTGCACCAAATAATATTCCACTAATGAGTTGATACAAGTAAAGAGAATTTTGTATGTTACCTGAAGCTTAATCTTCATTTAATGTATGTTAACCATTACTGTTAAAAGCAATCCAATTGATACAAAATGCATTGATTTCCAATAAGCATTTGATTAAATTTCCCTTAGAAGATTTGTAAAGAAAAATAAAAGAAAGACTTACATTTCTGTAGTGGCTTCCATAACCTCAGGATGTCCCAAAGCACTTTATAATCAATGAAGTACTTTTTTTAAGTACAATAACTTGTAGTGCAAGGAATGCAATAGCCAATTTGAGTACAGCAAGTTCCCACAAACAGCAATGTAATAATGATCAGATATCTGCTTTTGTGATGTTGATTGAGGATCTGGTTGTCGACATTCCACCAATGGGAACAGTGTCTCCCTATCCACTCTATCCATCCAACCTAATTTTGAACACCTCCATGAGATCTCCTCTCAACCTTGTCTTCTCTAAGGAAAACAACTCCAGCTTTTCCAATCTATCGATGTAACTGAAGTCCTGCATATCTGGAACCATTCTCGTAAATCTTTTCTGTACCCTTTCTAAAGCCTCCACATCCTTCCAAAGGTATGGTGTCTGGAAATGCACACCATTTGAAGCTTTTCCAAAGGTTCATTATAACTGCCTTGGTTTTATACTCTATGCATCTGCTATGGACTTGCTTTTCCAGTCAGGTTTCTCATAAGAAACAGTAAACTTCACTTACAGGGCTTCAGCAGCAGTTACATGCTTCCATCAAGATCCACAACTAGACACAAACTCCCACCCCTAGGATTCCCCGTGCGCAGGGCTGATTTGTTCACACTGTCACCTGTTACTACACTGTACAATAAGTCTTAAAGCTGCAGTCACTACATTCCTTAAAGCAACAGTTGCTACAGCATCTATTTATAAAGCCCACGATACACTTTAGCTTTTTAATCACTTTCTCAACTTGACACCCACCTTTAATGAGTTGCACACATATGCCCCAAGGTCTCTTTGCTCCTGACTCCCCTTTAGAACTGGACCATTTATTTTCTCTTGCCTCTCCTCATTCTTCCAGCAAAAATGGATCACTTTGTACCTCCTTGCTTAAAGTTCACCTGCCACATGTCCATTTCATCAACCTGGCTAAGTACTCTTGAAGTCTATCATTACCCTCCTCAAAGTTCATAATGCTTCCAAGTTTTGTGCCATCTGCAAAGTTTGAAAGTGTGCCCTGTACACTTAACATTAACATACGCCAAGAAAAGCAGTGGTCCTAACACCAAGACCCGGGGAACCCCATGGAATACATTCTGCCAGTCTGAAAAACAACCATTCATCACTACTCTCTGTTTCCTGTCACTCAGCCAACTGTATCCATGCTGCTGCTGTCCCTCTTTTCTCATGGGTTTCAACTTTTCTGGCAAACCTGTTAGGTGGCACCTTTTCAAGTACCTTTTGGAAGTCCTAGTACATTACATGAACTGCATGACCCTCATCAACCCTCTCTGTTATCTCATCAAAAACTTCAATGAAATTAACCACAATCAGCCTTTAACAAACCCATGCTAGTGCTCCTCAATTGATCCACATTTGTTCAAATTTTGTCCCAGATTAGCGTTTCGAAAAGCTATCCACCGCAAAGGTTGAACTAACTGGTCTGTTGTTGCCAGTTTTATTTGTATGCTTCTTTTCTCTTGAACAAAGGTGTAACATTTTCAGTTCTCCAGTCCTCAGGCACCAGCCCCTGTAATTAAGGAGGATTTGAGAATTATGGCCAGTGTCTCCATCATTTCCAGTCTTACTTCCCTCAGCATCCTCAGATTAATTTACTATGTTCCTTTTATTGGTCAACCCTGGAATGTAAAGGAAAAATAAGATTTGCAGTAGAAAAATGTTCAAGCAGGGCCTTGATTTATATGTTGGTCATCGGCATAAAGTGAATTGTTCTGAAAGTTTGCTTCTTATATTCACCTCCTCCATTTTGTGGCCTATTTTCTTGAAAAATCTGGCTGGGTATTGTTCCACACTGACTGGCAGCTCTCAGGTGCCTTATCCAGGTCACTATTCTACAATCTTGTGATTTTGGACAATGAATGGAAACAGGCTTTTTAAGAATGGATGACATCACTGCTGAACCTTATACTGCCCCCATATATCCGTTCAAGAAAACAATCAAAAGCTTTAGTTGCCCCTCCATAGGATGGGGATACTGAGTCCAATTATGGTGCACAGCTTTGAAAAATCATCTAGAAACCATACTGGGAGAAATTGTGGAATCAGAGAAAGGTTAAATGAGGCATGAAATTGAAAGAAAAGGCACAAAATGACAATTCAAAGTGAAAGGGAAAATGTATATATTCTACATTTTTAAAAATATCTTATGTCAGTGTGAACTCCCTGCCTATGAACTCTTATATCTTGTTAGCACTGTCTTGTCATCTTTCCACTTATAAATTTATACATCCACATTTATTAGAAGATGATTGAATTCAATATTAAGTTTGAAAAGGAGAAAGTGAACACAGTTACAAAGGGGGAATTTTAATGGGAGTGAGCAAATGGGTTTGGGTGCGAGAGAGGAGGGTGGAACCTTGGAAAAATATGAACATATCATGAAGCTCGCTCCAGCTTCTGCATTTAACTGCAGTCCCTTAGGTTGTAAGAGAGCAACCTCCTTGGGAATGGTGAGCTGTCAATTTCACTATGTTAACTGATCAGTTACAACAGTATTAAGGGATGGGAGATAGGGTTGGGGGATGGAGGGGTGTGTTTGAAGTTTAGCTTTGGTTCCACAGGTTTCTCAGGCTTCCTGGAACTTGAAAGCAAGGCGAAGAGAAAGCACCAGTTGAGGGGGCTGAAGCCAAGTTCAGCCTGCTCCTTAGCCTCCACTGGCAAGAGAGGCAGTTCCTACCCCACTGACAGGCACAGCAAAAACTATCTAAAAGTTAAATGTAGCTTGATTAGGTCATTGTATTGGTCTCCTTAAAATCTGATGGAATGTCTTTAACAGCATAAAACTTTCTTTGGAGCAGGCTTAATAAATTACTGTATAATAGAAGCTTAAAACATTTGAATTACTGTTCATCTTTTCACATTTTAAATGCAAGACGATGTGTGGTTATTAAAATATTAAATTTAGAGCCATATTTAATCAATTTGTTCGAATTAACAATTTTGCATCACTTGTAACAGCTTTCAGAGCCCGATTTAATAATGTTTCTTCATAAAGTCAGTGCTTTGCTCCTGGCATCCTTTCAGTTCCATTCACACTTCCATTTGTGCTGTCAGAATAAAGCTTCATCAGTAGTACTTTGAATTAACACTGATACCACACTAGATCTCTTTATATGGAATGTGAAATAAGCAACGAGCCACTGGTTATTTAGGGTGAAGCAGTGACCGGAGTGGTGAAGAAAGGGAAGCAGTCTGGGTATAATTGAGCTTATGCCCCATCGTACCAAAATAGTCAAGAGAGGATCAATGCAATGGGTTAGAAAAAAGTCTTTCAGCCCAGAGCCTAGTTTCAAATCAAGTCCAGAGTGATTGGAAGAAAGTCTTCTCTGTTTGCAAGCTTTAAATGTCCTACATGAAATGAGTTTTGGCAGCCTCAGCCCAATTGCTAGATTGTATAATTGTTTGATGCAAAACTATTCAATTTGGCATTAACTGTAAAACATAGAAAGGCTGGTCATATGTAGTGAGCTGTGCTGGATTTGCACCAAAGAGTCAGGATTAGTTCCTGCTAACCCTCTGTTATGCTGAGTCTGTTATAATTTTCTGGGTCCACTCATTGTCATTGCAGGATCTCTAGTACAATTTCTATGTAAAAATGTGAGTACTGTGCTGCAGATTCTTAAAAATTAGTGTGCAATTTTTGAAAGGCCAAACCCAGCTAAAGATAGTAGCAGCAAGCTGGAGTAACAGCAAGTAAGCATGGAAATGATCACTTATTTCATTGTCAGATCGCTGAACAAGGTCAGTGATCTGACCAGGGCTGACAAGGTAACACACTGGTCAGTTTCTCATTTCTTTCTTAGACACCCTAGGCACCAACACACTCTTCACCTTCTAACGTTAAGAGTTTGACAACAAAACTTTCAATCTGCACCCTGGTTAAAGGAAGCAGAAACTAACAATATCACAGCAAGTGTAGCCATCTCCCCACAACAGCAATGGGTTGCACACACAACCTTAAAACCCTTCATCTACTTTATTGCAGTAATATCATATATGGATCAATGCTCGAAGGTCACTTATTAGACAGTTCTTATTTGCCTTTCATTTTCTTTATTCAATTTCTATTGCAGGAGAAATTTGTATACAATGGCTGCAAGAGGTAGGATACTTAGACACCCAAACATCAAAAAACAGGCATGGAGCTGATTGTAACTTCAACTATATTTTAACTTCAAGTTTCCTCCTGTATGGAAACTACCTAAGAACCACCTTGACATGCATCTCTCTCCTTGGCCATCTGTTGCCTTCCATTCCTCCTTCTCACCCAATCTCCTCTCTTCCACTATTGAAGTTTCCCTGGTTATAATGGTGGGAGCTCTTGTGGCACAACAATAGTATCCCTAGATCTGGGTTCAAGTCCCACTTCAGGACTAGGTGGCCATGGAGGGTGCATTCATAATGTGGCCAAACAAGCTGATTATCAGGTGTAAATCTTTCCAGTGTATCTGATGGCAGGTGCTAAGATGGGAGAACTTCCTGGTCATCCATAGTGCAGGGGGCAATGGCAAATCTCTTCAGTTGACTTGTTACTGCCCCTATATACACAGCAGCCCCAACTGCCCCATCCTACTCTTTTGCCAACCTTCCAGTCCAGCTTGTCCATTGGGAGCTAATTCTTCCTACTTCCTTTCTTTCTCAATGCTGACTTTGTGAAGTCCACCACTGGATCAGTTATCATTGCCCCATGTGCAGCTCTCTCTAGAATGCTCATTAATTTGGGAACAACGCTTAATATTTCCATTACCTTATTGTGGATGATTGCATTGACATTGTGACCTAAATGGAAATCTGACTGAGGGATGTTGATACATTCTCTCTAAATGAAATCTCCCCACCTGGTTATATCTTTTCACCACTTGACCCATCCAAACAATCTCAATGGAAAATTGGTTCTAATCATCTTGATCTATCCTCTCTACTCTGGCATCTTCTCTTCCGTCTTGTTCCACAATTCTCTTCTCTCATGTGAAATTCTCTTTCACTACCGCCCACCTGTACCATGACAATTTTCTCACTGAAACATCTTCGCTGCTTTCCTCCCCCACCAAATATTAGCTAATATTGTTAACAGGTCTCTCAGGTACTTCAAACCTGCCATTATCACCACTCTTCTCTAAAATAAATTCTTGCAAACCATTTGTCTTTGCAAACCACAACCCAATCTTCAACCTTTCCTCTCCAAATCCATTCCCTTCTTCCCTAGATCTTCATGTTCAAACCCCTACAAGCACGTTTTCACCCTGTCACAGTACCTAAATGACTCTTACCAAAGTCACAAATTACATCTTAGGTCATTGTGACCACGATAAACTATCCCTATTTATTCTTTTTGAGTTGTCTGCAACCTAACCACTTGCAAACTTGGCCCCGTATTTGACACAGGGATGAATTTCCAATAACGTATCTACACTATTACTAAGAGTGCCTATTTCCACTTCTGTAAGATCATTCAGTCTCTCACCTGCAGATGCCTGGAAGCATCAGAGGGCCAGAGATGAAGAAATTAAGTGCCAACTCAGGCCTTTTGCAGGTCCCCAATTTTAATCGCCCAACCAATGGTAGCTGTGCCTTCAGCTACCAAGGTTCTCTTCTCAAACATATCCACCTCTTTAGCTCTCTTTACTCTTTTAAGACATTCCTTAAAACCTACCTCTTTGATCATGATCTTTAATATCTCCTAAGTGGCTCAATGTCAAATTTTTAATGCTCCTGTGAAGTGCATTGGGACGTTTTATTATGTTAAAGGTGCTATGTAGTATTTAAAGTATAGTATTTAAAGGCACAAAACGAATAATTTGACATTGGATCTGCTCCTATCCTCATTCATTTAGCTCTATCAACAGGTCCTTTTATTCTTTTATTCTTCATATGCTTATGCTTTCCCTTAAATGCAAAAATGCTAGCCACCACAACTACACCATTTGGTAGCAGGTTCCACGTTCTAACCACTCTCTTGCTAACAACATTTTCTGCTGATTTTCCTATTAGATGTACTAGTGGCTAACTTATACTTATAGCTCCTGGTTCTGGTCTTGACCACAAGTCTTTTTTATGTCAACCCTTTCAAATGGTTGCATAATCATGAGTCTTCTATCAGGTCACCCTTTTCTAGAGAAAAGAGCCCTAACGAATACAATTTTTCCTGATAGGTATAACCTCACAGATCTGATATTATACTGGTAACTTTTTTTGTACCAGTTCCTCGATACTCTCAAGATCCCTTTTATAATATTTAGATCACAACTGTTCACTTTATTTCAAGTGTGGCCTAAGTAAGGATCTATACAGGTTAGCATAAGGTCGCTGATTTCAATTCTATTCTAATGGTAATAAACCCCAGCGATTTTTTTGTATTAACCTGCGTCATCACTTTCAGTGATTTGTGTAGCTGTATTCAAAGACCCCCCTGCTCCACCACCCCATTTAGGCACTATTTTCAAGGAGTATGTGACCTCTTCATTCTTCCTATCACAGTGTACTATGATACACATATATATTGAAGTTTATTTGCCAATTACATGCCTATTCTGCAAGTTCATTAAGTCTTCCTGTATTTTGTTGCAGTCCTGCTCTATATTGACTATATCCCCCAATTTGAACATTTTGAAATTGTGTTTTTGATTCCCAAATCTAAACCATTTATGTACACGGTGAATAACACTGGTCCCAACTCCGATCCTTGTGGAACACACCTTCCCACCTTTCTACCAGTAATTGCCTTTAACCACTACTCTTTGCTTTGTAGCCAGCTGGCTATTCATTCTCTACTTGTCCTCTGACTCCACATATGGTCACAAGTCTACTGCGCAGTAGGTTTATCAAAGGTCTTTTGAAAATCTAAATATATTCCATTAATTGCATTATTCTTGATACCCTTTCAGTTCCTACATCAATTAATTCAATAAAGTTGGACAAACATGACCTTCCCTTTTGAAACCTGTGCTATATTTGTTACATTTTCTGCTCCTAAATGCTTTCTCTAGTACATCTTTGAATAAGGATTCCATTATCTTTTCTACCACCAGCATTAAGCCAATTGGTTAATGTTTCCCTGGAATTATTCTATTTCCTATTTTAAATATGGGAATCACATTAGATGTCTGCCAGGCACTATTGTGTTTTCTAATTAAATTTTACAAATGTGTAATAGTGCTTCTGCTATCTCTTCCCTAACTTCTTCTAATACGCTTGAAAGAAATCCATCCGGACCAGGGATTCATCCTCTCCAAATTTGATTAGTTTGTTAATTATCTCTCTCTTTTCTATCTGAGTGTCTTTATATCTTTCTTGACCTCTTCCTCGAATGTCATGTCCACCATGTTAGATTCTCTGGTAAATACTGAGATTATGAATTATTTAATATTTCTGTCACTGTCTCTGAGTTTATCAGGTCTATGCTTTAGTGCCACTAATGTATCCTGATCTTTATTTCTTTTTTGTGTTAGTAGAATTCTTTAATATTTCTGTTAATGTTCCTTGATAAATTAATTTTGTAATTTATCTTTGCCTTCCTAATTGCATTTTGACTTTCATCTTAAACTTTACGTATTTCCTTGGGCGGAATTTTCCAAGCCCACTGGTGGTGGGTGTGGTAGGTGGCATGTGAGGAAAATATGGTGGGACCCACTTCACGACAGCGTGAAGGCAGGTTGTGATCTTCTGCTCAGCCTGCTAACGGCACACACGTTTCCCACCATTGGTCAGCAGGGAACTAATTGTAATACATTAGCATATAATTAAAAGGCCATCCTGCCAGGCTCTTGGAACCCCGCCGTGTCATCCGTCCACGTTGGTGGGAAAGCACACCGACATGCTTCACAACAGCACGCAGGCGAGGTGCACTTGGCAGCCTTCACTTTGGGGGAACTGAGGTGAGTCAGTAGCAGCATTCTCCACAGCTCACCCATTGTTTACCGGCCTCGGGTGCGCCGGTGGGGGGGGTGGGGAAACTGATGCCTGGTCCCGCAGGTGACTGTTGAGGATTGGGGGGTGTCTGGGGGCAAGTGCTGGCCAGTCTCAGAAGCGACTGCTGGGGTTTGGGGGGAGGGGGGATTGTCTGGGATCAAGTGCTGCCCTGGCACTGCATACCATGCACAGGCAATAAAGCTAAGGCAGATCAGGCGCAGCCATAGTGATATGATTGGGGTCAGGCTCCTAGCCTGCCGGCCCATGCAAGCATCGCAGAGGCACCAAAGGGCCACCAAGCACTCCTTACATCACCCCACACCATAGCCCCAGCACAGACTTTGAGTCCACCACCGCTTTATTGGACCGCGGAGCAGTTGGACTGTACATGTCATACAATCTTGCCAATGCTGGCCATGTAGTAGATGGATGCTCTCACAGGCCCTTGCAATCTCAGCAACCTAATTTGGACCAGTGTCCCCCAAGTTGCAGGTTGACAGGGCAGCCATGAAGGACACTCATCTCTGGCCATCCGAGTGGTGACCAGCACTTTCCAGGAAGCATTAAGGGGCAGTTACACAGGAAAGGTGCTAAGTATAACCATGATAATCACCTCTCTCTCTCTTTCATGCTGCAGGAGGACCACGTCAAAATCATGCATCCTGGTGACTTAGCTGCATGCCTGATGGCCTACAGAGACCGTAGAAGACGGAGGAGAGAACGACTGAGGGACCTGACCATGCAAAGGCCGGAGCAGTAACCTCATGAAGAAGTGGCAGCAGGGGCTCCCACACATGCTGCCCAGTAGCGACAGTGAGCCATGGCTGATCGGTGCCTAGTGATGCCCAGGGTCTATACATGCCACATGCCATTCCTGTAGATGACTGAGAACCAGTGTCACTGATGACTGCGCATGTCTAAGGACCTGGTGCTCACATCTGCCCCTTACTGCAGGACTTGGCGCCAAGGGGACATGGAGGGCATCCAGTGTCAGTTGCTGTGAAATTGACTGTGGCACTCAATTTCTATGCCAGTGGTTCCTTTCAGGGCTCCACAGGTGACAGTCTGCCACCCACAAATGAATCGATGAGGTCATGGATGCCATCTTCTCCATGGCACACAACTTTGTGCATTTCACCTGGGCCCGGGACAGCCAGGATGCAAGGACCATTGGATTTGCCCTGATCTCGGGATTCCCAAAGGTGCAGGGTGCGATTAACTGTACTCATGTGGCGCTCAGGTCTCCTGAGCTACACTCAGTGGACTTCATCAACCGAAGGGCTTCCACTCAGTGAATGTGCAGCTGGTGTGTGGCCACCAGAAACGCATCCTGCAGGTATGTGCATGGATTCCAGGGAGTGTGCACGACGCCTACATCCTCAGTCACTCGCAGATTCCTTCAGTCTTCCAGGATTCTCAGAAGCTGCAGGGTTTGCTCCTTGATAACAAGGGCTACCTGCAGAGGCCGTGGCTGATGACACTTGTGCAGTGGCCTCAGACTGCAGCAGAGCGGCGCGATAATGAGGCTCTTGTAGCAGCTCGCAACCTGGTGGAGCAGACCATCGGGATGCTGTTCCGGTGCCTGAACTGGTCTGGTGGAGCCCTGCAATACAATCCACAGAGGGTGTCACGCATCATCGTTGTCTGCTGCGCCCTTTACAACCTGGCACTGCAAAGGGGTGAGGAGCTGACTGAGGAAGGTATGGAGGAGCTGCACGTCCCCTCCATTGAGGAGGACACCAACAGGGATGAGGGTGAGGGGTCCTCGGTGGTGATGATGAAGGGGGATGAGGCTCTCGCACTGGCTAGACAAGGCAGGCCCACTTGGGAGGCCCTCATAGCTGCCAGATTTGTGGAGGATGATGACGACATGCAGTGAGGTGTCCCCATAGATCCTCACATCGCAGTTGTAAATGTTTGACTATGAGAATGCTCCTGTCATGGAGATGCAGTGGATGCCGTAATAGTTGCTCAATCACAGAAGGATGATGACAACATGTAGTGAGGACACACCATAGATCTTCACATAGCCTCTGAGAATGTTTGACTCCTGCCTGGCCGAGGGCAGCTCGCTTGCGCTCCATGATCAGGGTCATCTCAGAGACGCAGCCATGAAACTTTAGACACATCTAATGCTGTGTCAATCTTCAGCACCTCAGCCCGTTAGGACTTGGTGCACAGCATCACTGGTCGCAGATGCTGGTGTGATGGGGGCCAACCCCACTTTGAAGGTGCTGAGAGCACACAGAGAGTATGAGAGAACTCTGTGGTGCCTGTCCACTACTTTCTGGCAACAATGACCAGCACCGCCGAGGTGCAGGCATCACTAATGTTTCCAGGGAGTGTGAGGCTGGACCATCGCTGTCGTCTGAAGGCTGCACAGAGCACAGTAAAGAGGCCCTGGACTGAGACACCTGCTTTAATCTTGTGCAGAAAGCTTTCATATCTGAGTGACAAGTGACATCTCATCAGAACAAGCAGCCACAGACAGGGAGATATTCTTAGGAGTTTATTGACGATAATGAGCAGTATGAACAAGTGATCAACACCCATGCCAGGCTGTGCAACTAACTTTACCTAACTTTCCTAACACTGCTCCCCAGACATCCACAGCGGAGGTGGAGGCAACCTGCTGACAGTGGCTCCCTGTCTGTGATGACTTTGGCCGACTTCCCCTGGAAAGGCAAGTCTTGGAGGGCCTGGGCCTACTTTCGGGGTCCTGCTGTATGGCAGTGGCACCCTCCTCGGCCTGTGAAGCTGGAGCTGCGGAGATTACAGGAAGAGGGGAGTCAGATGGGCCGGTCACTCCCAGGGTCACCCAACGGCTCTTGGATGACTCTGTGAGCGGAAGGGGTAGCTGGAGGGAGATCGAGCTGTCCAGCACCCCTCCTGTGTATACACTGTTGGAGGCCAACTATGGCATCAGCGATGGAGTTGCCCTTGCAGCAGTGCAGGAGTGATGTCCTGGATCAAGGTCTCAATGGTGGCTGCCATTCTGCCGGTGTTGACCTCAGTGCATTGTAATGCCGGCACTTTTAACTCAGCATGAAGATGGACGGACTCTTCTATTGTGCCTAGCAATCTGAAGAGTGCAGCGGACGTTCCTTCCTAATGTTCCCTAGCATGCCTTTGCAGCTCCAGCAACTGTGGCATGACCAAGTCCAGCAATACTTTGGCCTCCAGCAATCCTCCAAGTGCTGAGGACCTGGAAAGTCCCCACCTCCATGTGCTGCGGATCACAATGTGCGACATGCTCACCAGATAGTGCTCCGAGGCTCCTCTATAGCTAGGTCCCACCGAGGTGTGTGTCTCTGTGCTGGTGCAAGGTTTGAGTGAATGTTATGATGGGATTTCAGGGAGGGTGCCTTCAGATTCCTCTTCAGAGGTTTCCTCAGAGCTTGATTGGAGGCCCTAGGTCATGGACTCTGTTAGCGTCATGACAGATGTGCCTGCAAAAGAAAGGGGAGATAATTAGTGCATGGCAGTAGCTTGTGAAACAGGACACATCACTCACGGCATGGCTGTCTGATGGATGTTGCAGTGCTGTATCCTCACCTGGTAGAGCAGCTCTGACCTCGCCCTCAGCACAGGGCCGGTCCCAATCATTGCCAGCCAGCTGGATGGCTTTGTTTTTCTGTCAGAACTTTGATCTCTGGCATCCTTCCACCTGTCTGTAACCTTCCCCTCCTGTCGTGAGCCAGTTTTTCCTGCATGGATAGAGATGGGCTGAGTGTATCAGGATGCCTGCCAGGCTGGTTGATAAGTATGCCTGGCCTGTGTGGGTGGTGAGTGGTCTCATAGATGGGATGGGGACGATGACGGTGCATGTGAAGGAGAGAATGGTGATGTCCCTTGCACTGGCATTGAGTAAGGGCACTGTGGATGTTTGATGGTTTGTGAGTGTGCGAGTTGGGAGTGATGAAAAGAGTGAGTTACCCTGGTGCGACGCTGGGTGGCTGTCCTCCTCTGCAGGGCATTCGTGCTGTCCACCACTGCCACTGCCTCCCAAGCTGGGTTGGTGACATTGCGACTCATCCTGCAGCCAGAGTGGTGGTAAAGCACATACCGGCAGAACTCCACGACATCCAGCAGTCGCTCGAGGGACCTGTCATTGAAGCGGGGGGCTGCAGTCTTTTTGCCTTTGCTGGCCACGTCTCCCAGGCTGTGGTGATGAGTTGCTGGCAATGAGACCTTTGCATTGGCTGCCTTTTAAAGATGGTGTCTGGCGTGATGCAAAAGTGGGGTGAGGCAAGTGGGCAAATGAGAGCCCACCCGCCATGGAAACTGTGTGTTTCGCGAGAGTGAATATATAATGAGGTGGGCTCGGGAAGATATGGCGTAAAAACCTGCCATTTTCATCAGCGGGTAGGACTCCATTTTACTTAGTGCAATTCTGGGAATATTCCACCCCTTTTGTCATTCTGTTTTTTGTTGTCTTTGTAATTAATGTGTGTCTTTTTCTTTAGTTTCAATTTGTATCTTATTTCTTTATTTGTCAATGATGTATCATTGCTTCATTGTTTATTCTTGCTTTTTAGTAGGATATATTTCCTCTATGCATTTATTCCCCACTGCTATTTTATTGTCAGTTAAATGTTCCAGTTAATGTTCCCTAGATCCATTCTGATCCCCTTAAAATCAACTTTTTTCTTTCCAATGTAATATCTATGTTTGGACTTACTTATGTCTCTTTTAATCTTTATCTCAAACATTATTATTTTGTGATTACTCTTGCCTAGATGTTCTCCCATATTTACTTCTTTTAACTGTCCTGGTGAATTTCCCATTACTATATCCAGTATTGCACTTTCTCTTGTTGGACTTTTCACCTATTGAATTGTTGACACATAATTTCCTGTATCACTTCACTACCTTTTCTTGCCATTTATTTGGGGTAATTGAAAACTAACATGATTATTTTTCTTTGCCTTTACTTATTCCATGTGTTTTTGCTTACATATTTCATCCTCCATTTTGTTTTCACTATTAGGTACACCCCTACTCTGATAGTTTAACCCCTCTTTGTCTAATTTTGCAATCCATATGGATTCTATTTCTATCCTATTTCTAGTTTTGTTACTTTATTCTACTGCCATCATGTTATGTGTAATTAGTACAGCTGTTTCACACCTTCTTTCCCCATCCTTTCTTCGCATGTTATCACAGAATCATAGAAACTTTCACAGGATGTGGCTGTTGATGCGAGAGGCCAGCATTTATTGCCCATCCCTAATTTCCCTCGAGAAGGTGGTGGTGACCTGCAGTCCACATGGTGTAGGTACACCCACTGTGCTGTTAGGAAGGCAGTTCCAGAAATTTGACCCAGCAACATTAAAGGAATGGTGATATTTTTGCAAGTCAGAATGGTGTGTGACTTGGAGGGGAGCTTGCAGGTGGTGATGCTCCCATGCATCTGCTGCCTTTTTCTTTCTAGGTGGTAGAAGTCATGAAGTTGGAAGGTGCTGTCCAAAGTGGCTTGGTGCCTCTTGTAGATGGTACATACTGCTGCTAGTGTACGTCAGTGGTGGAGGGAGTAAATGTTTGTGGATGGGGTGCCAATCAAGTAGGCTGCTTTCTCATGTAGGCTGGATCAACTCCTATGCTGAAGCATTTGTAACCATCTTCAGGCAAAAATGCCGAGTGGATGATCCATCTCAGCCCTCTCCTGAGGGCCCCAGCATCACAGATGCCGGTCTTTAGCCAATTTGATTCACTCCACATGATATTTACAAATGGCTGAATGCACTGGTTACAGCAAAGGATAAGGATCCTGACAACCTCTTGGCAATAGTACTGAAGGCTTATGCTCCAGAACTAGCTGTGCCCCTCACCAAGGTGATCCAGTACAGCTACAACACTGGCAACTACACAGCAATGTGAAAATTGTACAGGTACGCCCTGTCCACAAAAACAAGACAAATCCAATCTAATTGATTAATCTCCCATCAGTTGGCAAAGTGTTGGAAGGTGCACTCACAATAACCTGCTTACCAGTGCTCAGTTTGGGATCTGCCAGGGCCCCTTAGCTTCACTTCTCATTGCAGCCTTGGTTCACGCATTGACAAAAGAGCTGAGTTCAAGAAGTGGAAGTGAGAGTGACTGCTCTTTACATCATAGTAGCATTTGACTGAATGTGGCATCAAGGAACCCTAGAAAAATTGAAATCAATGGGAGTCAGGGAGAAAACTGTCCATTGGTCGGAGTTATACCTAGCACAAAGCAAGATGGTTGAGGTTGTTGGAGGCCAATCAGCTTGGCCCCCAGGACGTTGATGCAAGATGTAGTGTCCTAGTCCCAACTATCTTCAACTGCATCATCAATGAACTTCACTCCATAATAAGGTCAGATGTGGGGATGCTCGCTAATGATTACAGTGTTCAATACCATTTGCAACTGCTCAGATACCGAACCAGTCCTTTCTGCATGCGGCAAGACCTGGACAACATTTGTGTCACACAATGCTAGGCAATGACCACCTCCAATAAGAGAGGATCTAACTACTTTTTCATAATATTGAATGGTAGTACTATCACTGATTCCCTTGTCATCACCACCCTGGGGGTTCCATCTCTTGGAACTATATCGCTGTTCCTTCACAGTCACTAGCCTGGATTTTCAATGAACAGGGTTGACTGGAGAGCCCTTTAAAAATGGTGGCCGGGTTCCTATCCCAGGACTCCTAACCCCAGTCCCAGGCTGTGTGATTTTTGGGAGTGCCTTTAAAGGATACAGGCTGGTTCCTGTCAGAAGCCAGCACCCAGCACTCCTGACCTGGCCAACTCCATTGTGGGGATCGGCACGTCCTACTCCTCTTCAATTTTCATGGAGTCAGGCCAGGTTTTTAAAGAATTATTGTCCATGGTCCCTGAGAGGAGTTATGAATTCTTGTGTGCATGAGAGGACATTTTAAAAGGTAAAAGGTCTTCCTCGTGCCACCTATGCCAAGCTCTGCCCTTCTACTCACCACCTCAGTATACTCATGCCCCCTATTCCATGCTACACCCATCTCCTACCCCCTATTTCCCCTCATGTCAAGCTCTGCCCTTCCTCTCAACCCCTTGG
The DNA here is from genome assembly GCF_017639515.1 of Carcharodon carcharias. Classification (NCBI taxonomy): domain Eukaryota; kingdom Metazoa; phylum Chordata; class Chondrichthyes; order Lamniformes; family Lamnidae; genus Carcharodon; species Carcharodon carcharias. The sequence goes on from NC_054477.1 coordinate 139,970,048, forward strand.
GCTCCTCATGCCTCCTGTGCCAAGCTCTGTCCTTCCACCCACATCCTCCAGAACCCTCATGTCCCTATGCCATTTTACAACCCCTATTTCCTCTCATACCCCTATGCCAATCTCTGGCACTTCCATACCCATTGACCTCCTATACACTCGCTCGAGCCAATGAACTCCAAAATGTTAAGTGGCATTTGTAAAAAAAATGCTTTGAAAAATATAATCCTTTGATCAGTTTTCTCTATGCTTGAAAAAAATGTCTGGACAAGCTAATAAAAGTGTCAATCATCCATGCCCTTTGAACTTTAAAAAAGACAAACATTCCAAACCACTTGAGTTATGTCAACAAACACACTGTAATTGACTGCAGAGATCAGACAGCCTGAGCTGTCAATCAAACAATATTTCCTCTGGGGTGCAGGTGTTCTTTTATTATAATTTTGATAGATGTCTGGGCTCTCAGCCAAGTCTCATTATATATGTTTGGTTGAGAGCCCAGACGTCTGTTAGAATAACAGAATACCTGCTCCCCAGAGGAAACATTGTTTGATTGACAGTTCAACATCTCTGATCTCTGCAGTGAATTTCACTATGTTTGCTGACATATGTAAGTTGTTTCATGTGTTTCTGGATGTGGTTTTTGTAACTTCAAAATGCGTGGATGATTGACACTTTGATTAGCATGTCCAGACTTTTCATTAAGCACTGGGGGAAGTTATCAAAAGATTACATTTTTCAAGGTGTTTTTTACACATCCTACTTTACTCTGTGGTGTTCATTGGTTTAAGAGAACAGACAGTGGGTGAATGGGCATGGAAGGTAAATGACCTGGTATAAGGGCATGAAGAGGTAGGTGGAAGGGCAGAGCTTGGCATACAGAACATGAGGGGCATGAGGTGGCATGGACGTGGAAAGGGGAATGTTTTGATCATGAGGTGGGCATGAGGAGTCAGGGATGAAGGGCCTTTATGTTTAGTTCTCACTTGGGCAAAGTCCATGTTACCATAGGCTTTATTTAAAACAGCCTCCCTCCACACCCGACAGTCCCTGTGGCTATTTATGCACATCTCCCTGGGTCAGCTGGCCTGACTCCAGCAAGCACCCGGCCCCCAGCAATAAAGATTCCACCTTGGTAGGCACTTTCTCCCGAAGTGGGCTGGCCCAGCCTGGAATTTTCCTGACTCCCTCTACCTGCCTCACGAATTAAGCTCCAGGCCACTGAGTCAAAATGCTGGAACGCACTTCCTAATTGGGCTGTGGCCTAGCAGCAGGGGTTCAAAAAGGCAACATACCACCACCTTCCCAAGGGCAATAAGGATGGACAACAAATGCTAGCGATGCTCACATCCCATGAATTAATAAAAAATACATAAATAAATTTATCACCTCTCCTACAAAATGTGTTTGTCACTTGATGAATGCAGGAATGCTCTACTCTGGCTAATATTACTGAGATGCCCTGTGGCTACCTGATATAATCATTTGTTGATCCTCCCCTTACTCCTTGATAATGGCAGAAGTTCATATACTTGTAGGGAATTCAATACCTGCTCCTGCGGTTAGGGACAGCGTCAAAATTTCTAGGTGGCCTCAAACACCCACAGGCAATAAACAGCAAGTCCTGCTGCCCTTGAAATCATGATAACATTTGACTGAGTATGACATCAAGAAGCTCTAGCAAAATTGAAGGCTGAATGCAAAGACAGCTTCAAAAATTTGTTCCCTGCTGCAGTAATTATTACTTGGAGTTTCACCAACATTCAGGCACAAATCCTCCTTACTACTGCCTGTCACAGCTGATCCTCACAGCAGTTGCACATATATGGAATTACTGTGGATAGGTGTCGCTCAGACAGAAGATCAGCTAACATCTTTTTGCACATCTGAGTAAACTTAAAGGGTCAAAGGACTTACTCCTTCTCCTATTTCTTATGTCTTTATTTTTCTCACTCAAACTTAACCCTAATGCATTATGAGTGTAAAACCAGAAGCTGCAGGGTTGTCACACTGCTGGGACACATTATCATACATCATAACTAGATAGATGCAGGCTCAAACAGACAAACGAGTGGGTGCTCAGGAAAGCTGATGCTAAGAGGAACTTCTCTAAGGCAGTGATATCAAGGAAGTTCACATATGTTGGACATGTGATGTAAACAGGAGGGGAGTGTTTGGAAAAAGAAGTAATGCAAGGTAAAACACATTGGAAGACCCAAAAAGGCATGGATGGATAATATCAGAACATGGACTGGCCTCTCTATGGGACAGGCAGTGAGGGCAGCAGAGAATAGAAATCAATGGAGAAAGATTGTTCATAGTGCAGGTGTGCCATCAATCTATAGACCCTGTTCGATTTCTCATTCCCTTGAAGTCTGTGGGAAGGATGATTAGGCGTGATGTATAATGAGCAGTTGATCAGCTACTTGCCAGCATTCAACCCATGTCCTAATTGAAATAAGCAGCATGAATAGGTTACTCATTTATGTTGCCGAATCAGCTGGTGCTCAAAACCTGTTGCTAGGAAACACAGAAAAGCAGAGCAAAAGACTTGCCTTCAGCTTTCTAATCTTTCATTTGAGGAAGCACCAGTCTGTTGCTCAGCAGGCACTTCACCTCAACAGCTGGACTGGGAATACCAACTCGTCAGGACTGGTAGTGAAGCACTTGTATGTTAATACTCTATTACATATTGGCTGGGATATTGAGGTCAGCAAGCGGAGGGTGGGGCCTGCTGGCTGACACGTAAAATAATGCGGGATGACGTCGGGCAGAGCTCCCGACATCACCCCGGATCATTTCAATTTTCAGGTCGACGGGGGCTCAGCCGAATCAGCTATACACCCGCTGACCTGTCAAAAGCCAATTGAGGCCATTTATAAAGTAATTAGAATAGTTAATGGGCTTGCCCGCCCAACATTAAGGGTTCTGGCGGGCTTCAGAAAAAGCATGAAACCTCATCCATGGGAGGGATGAGGTCTCATGTAGGCATTTAAAAATGTAATAAAAGGTTACTTAAAAGTGATGGATATATCCCAACTCATGTGACATGAGGGTCCATGTCAGGGAAAGTTCATTTGTCTACATGTACCATTTTTGAATTTGGCGCCGATCTCCCTGAGGCAGCACTTAGCCTCAGGGAGATGAGTGCGCTTTTTCATGCGCATGCGCAAAAGAGCGCACTCCCAGCTGAGGGAATCCCCCTGCCCACACAGGGAGTGTATAGCTCTTCCTGGCGGACATCACGCGGGGTGGGCCTTATTTGGCCCGCCCATGTAAAATGGCGGCGTGCCCCCGATCAGGGGCGCCGATCAGAGGCTCGGCCGCACAGTTCCGCTCCTGAACATCCCCCCCAACTGGGGGAAAATTTTTCCTATTGTGTTTGCATAGCACAGTATTGTGCACTGGGAAAGGAAATTTTCTTGCCTTAGTATCACTGCAGCAATCAAACAACATTCTGGAAATGATTCTACATGTTTACCAATAATCCAAAAACTAATTTCTTTACAAAACATTGAAAAAAATGCTAGGTAAATTGGATACTAACACACTAAATTACATCAGCATTAAATGTAGCGTATAAATTTGTTAGCCTAAATTTGTTATCATACAAACACAGAAGTGAAATGGCTGGCACGCACTGTGCCTATGTAAGTAGAAAAATGCAAAAGAATTTGCAGGGAGGAGCACCAGGCATAACCAAAAGTCAGGTGTCAACTTGGTGAAGCTATAACACAGATTCAAAAGCATGCTAAAAAGTGGAAGCAACCTACATATAGAGCTCAGTGACCTCACAACCAGCTGTTGAAAATTACATAACTTTTGTTTTGTTGCATGATCGCCCCAGTCCTATATGCTTCAAATATTGTGGTATTGGGCATTTGTAATAAATAGTACTTTCAAATTAAACTAATTACAGCATACCAAGTGGGCTATTCCACTATCCCAGTGGACAGGCATGCAGGCAGAGACTGCAGAGTGAAGAGTTGGAGCTACAATGTTGTAGGCCTAGTCCCGATTCATGCTCCCTTAGAACACAAGATCGCAAAGTCGAAACAAATATGTATGCAAATCTGACATGTGACTCGAATATTGGAATATACTGTTTAATCTTCCATTTCCCTTTTCTTATTTCATCTAAGTATTTATGTATGTTTCATAGTCTTGGTTAATATTATATAAGACTACCGCTAAGTTGTTCTTACAATCTTTGATCTATTTAACAATGTACTGATATTGCATCATAATGTGGTTTAATATTATCCTGAAATCATGCATATTTAATTATAATAAAGCAAATTATTTTAACAAAACAAAATTTCATAATGGAAAATTTTGGAAGTGTTTTCTTTTATCTTTGTTCATAGAATTTAACCACATGCAGATTCAGCAATAGTTAAAATGTGATATTTATGCTTTCATAAATTTAAATAGTTGTCTTAATCGCGGGTACAAATGCATCACCACACTAACAGCTATTTCAAATCAACTTCATATTTCACAGAAGTTTATTTTGTTGCTTCCAGATGTTTTAGCAAATCCAATAAATATTAGTGGTTTTGCCACTTTTGATTTGAGTTATACCAAACTCAATTAAGTTCATTCTATTGAAAAATATCCTGCATAACTTACTTTATTGCAACTATATTGGAATTGGCTCACTTGAGCTCCTGAAGCTATAAAGCCATTTTAGTGTATACCCTGCAATTGTACTGTAATGCTGGAATTAGGGAAGTAACTCCATAAGAACAAGACAGTCAATATATGGGGATCTGTATGTAAGACAATTAAGCCTTAATTTGAAAGAAAGGGTCATAAATACCAGAGTAAAAAGAAAATAGCATTTTTTTTTATCCTTTTAGCTATTTGAAAGCTGTTTTTGTTAATGATTAAAGCAACTTAAGCCTGAAGTGATGTTAATGTAGAACTTACTGAGTGAGTTATTGCTGAGTAGTCACCAAGTTGCAATTGTCATTAAAATGGTAAAGTGCCAGGTTAAGATGCATTTCTTTACATGGAAGTTTGTTGAAAAAAATAAATGTTGGGGGAGGGGTGGGAGATGGATGGTGGGCGGGGGTGTGGTGGGGCGATAGTAGTGAGGCAGAGGTCATTGCAACTTCAAAAAAAATAGATAAACATTTGATGCACAGGAAGATTATAAGGCTATGGAGAAGAGCGGGGCTGTGGGATTGGTTTTGCCAAGAGTCTAGGAGTGACACATTCACGATCCAAAGGCCTCTCTTTGTGATTCTGCAAACTTCTATGATTAAATAATACTAACCTGTATCTCTGCTTGCTCTAAAATTCCATGTATTGATTCTAGCCTTACATTTTAAAAAAAATCAAAGTATCTACATAGGCATTTTCAAAGTGGATGTGCCCAAGTAACATCACTGCTTGCACAGGGCTATAGATTGTTTTCTGTGCTAAGGTCCCCTGACGAAAACTAGTGCTGACATCAGCAGAACATATCCACCTGTAAAATGTCATTCACTTTTGTGGTGGCTATAGGTTTTCATGTAGAATCGTTATCAATAGGAGCTAGGAAATATTGGAGGTAATTTTGACTTTGTACCATCAGCTAAAATGGGTGATAGAGAATTCGTAGCCTGTTTTAGATTGCTCCCACTTTTTTATTTCTATTAACTTCAAAGTCAAAATCAAAACCAAAACCTACTCACTTGAAAGTATTTCTCCCTGTAAAATATTCCTCATAGAAGCATAATTAAATTGAACAAAAGCAAAATTGAAACAAATAAAATGATCAGATTTCCACTTCTTAAATGTTCTAATAACTAATCAATTTATTCAACTGGCAGGGTTGGCAGCACCTGAATTTTTTTTTTACATATGCAAATATTACAAATTATTTCACATGAACCATATGAAAGTAAAAAAGTAAAATCACATCCAGCTTATCAACCCTGTGGCCAGAATTTTCCAGCTCCCCCCGCCCCACCCCCCCGCCCCCCCCAACCCCCCCCCCCCCCCCACACCAGACCCCCGCGGCGGGTCCCCCCGTGGTGGGTTCCCCTGTGGTGGGGCCACCGAGCCTTTGAAATCTCCATTCACATCAGCAGGACCAGAAGATCCCACCGGCGTGAGGGGCTAGAAAATTCTGGCCTATGTTACAATTCTCACTATTGTCCGTGTTCACCAATTTAACTATTACCTCCTGGTGAGGAGATCTGAATAGAAACAAAAAAAAAGACTGAGGAAGAAAAGGCTACATTTTTTTCCTAGTCCTTCTGATATGCACTGCATTCATCCTAAACAAAATGACTTCCAAATAGAAATGGTCAAGAGGAAACGTAAAACTTTTTGTGCCTTCTTTTCACTCTGCTATTTCTAACTCTTGCCAGGAAATTAAGGCGTAACTGCTTTGCACACAGACTGCTTATGTTCAGTGCCTTGCTTGTGTGTTGCTATTTTACTAAACAAGCATAAATCCCAGAATTTAAATCTAACTCTAGTGTCTAGTTACTGAACTATAATGGATTTTATTGGCAGCACACACTCACTTGGTCTGAACGAGATTAGACTTTTAGTGTCTCCTAGAGAATTTAATGTTACTTGTAACTTTTCCAAATCAGGTATTCACCCAGCATAGCATTTCATGTTACTGTGCAAGATCAGTATTGAACAAGTTGCTGTGTTCCTTTGTCTACAGTTTTAATATAAATAAAAGCCAATTTATTTTGAATGGGTTTATGCTTTTGTTACTGATATCACAATGCAATTTCAACCTGATGTTGTACTTCTTCTTCTTGAGTTCTCTGCTCAAAGGCAGGCCCAACCCAGAGCACTGTGATCTCCACCAAGGGGATCAAAGGGATAGGTCCTGAATCCATCCCAGCTGGAACAGGGATCAAAGCCATGCAGTTGGCACCAATCAGATCCACACCAGTAACCCAGTCAACTGGCCACCCTGTGGAGTCCAAGTTGCTGTGGCAGCATACACTTCTACATGCATTTACAGCTTGGAGCTATGCATTGTAATGGCAGAGGCTCTCATTTATTTCTATTTCATGACTAGCTAGAAATCTCTCCTGCTTTTATTGCCTGCCATTGGCTTGCATTGGAAGGAATTATGAGTTGACACTCAACCAGTTTGGCTGCATTATGAATAGACCTTGCTTGGCCATTAAGTCCTGAAGTGGGATTTGAACCCTGGGCTTCTGGCTCAGATGCAGGGACATTACCTACTGCGCCACAAGACCTCCTACTGATGTTGTTAATTAATTTCAATAGGAAGCTGTTTGGCAGACGTAATCTAAGATGTTGGGTAAAGCATTTATGTAAGTAATGTCCATGAGCTCCAAGTTTAACCTAACGTGTTTGGTGGGGCTGGTGGAATCACACTGGATGCCCGCTTTACACACTGTCTGATATTATGCTCCATGGCTTCAGGCATTTAATTGGTCGAGGTGAAAAGTAAGCCTCTGACCTGAATAGATCTGTTCCCATTGGATTAAAATCTGAAATTAAAAGGAGTGAAAGCTTTTCCAATTAAAAAGTACACCTGGCTGGTCTGATGGTGCCTTAATGGCCACATGAGTGCAAGCCATATTGCCCTGGATCTGTGGAAATCCTACGAGGAAAGCAAAGCCCTCTAGATTTGACTGGCTTCATCTGTCTAGAGTTAATATTATTGGATGTCTTTATAAACAAGGCATTGAGAACATGGGTGATGTTTGTCGCGCTGCAGATTGCAAGATCCTACCTACATCTGTCACTAGCAGATCCCTGGAAAAATTTGGACATGAAGAAATTGAGGATTCTGGTTGCCTTGTCAGGTACAGGCAATGGGTGGCTACTGCTGTTGGGTGAAGGTCTTCTTCTGACCACTGGATGCAGGGGCCTGAACCTTTGGAGGCCCTGCTGTTCAGGAAGGTCACGGAGGCTGAGCCCTGGCCTGTGTACCATGTGCTGAGGGTATGGTTTCCTTTGAGGTGCTGCCCTGTGTCTGTCCTCTCTATCCTATGGAGCCCCATGTGGCTGTGGAAAAGGCAGCAGCTGCCTTTTCTGGAGTTGGTCCTCCTGTTGCTGTGGCTGCTGAGCTGCAGCACGTTGCACCTCCTCCTCTGAAATTGAGGCAACCTCAAAATACATGGACCCCATGTTGCAGAGATGTCTCACATGCATGAGATTACCTTCAATAGAAATCGAGACCTTTGATAGAAATTGCACAAAGTTGTTTTTCCCAATGAATCAAAGAACTTGTCTGGAAAAACTTCTTCTGTCAGCACAAGTCTTTTGTTGAGGCTGACCACATGGCTTGCCAATTTCCATCTTTATTGATATCAAGTCAGCTTCACTCTGCGCTGAGCTCTTGCTGTGCACTCACTCTCCAACCTCACTCTTAATTGCCTTTTTAACTGGCTCAATTGTTTTCCCACCCAGACATAAGGAGGTTCCTTGCGAGACGTGGAACCTACCCTTGAGAGACCCAAAGGAGCCGGAGGTGGTTGGGAGGGCCGTGGTTTGTGGGGCAGGGGGTGGGGGTGTGATGTTGGGATCCTGACCAGGTGTCAATTTCAGGGGATTAAACTCCCCACATGCACCGAAACCCCGCCTGCACTTGTCTGGGAAAAATCTCCCCAGATCCTCTAATGCCAAAATTTCCCAATTTCACCCAAAGTGGAAAGTCAATTATATATAAAACGCTAATCAAATGGAAAAGATTAACCCAAAGTACTGTTTCAAGTAAAACTACAAGTGCAAGTCAAGGAAGAAGAAATACAGTGGTAAAATACAGGTTCTGACTAATGTCAGGACCTCTGTGCACTCTTTTACAGTGAGGGGTGAATATTTGAAATGTTTTTGCTTTTGGCACACACGCTTTTCAACCTACTAATAATTGAAGTAGAGGGATAGGCCACAGTTCAGGAATGTGGTCACAGGGGTTAGCTAGCTCCTCACGGAATTCCATGCGAGGGAGCACATGCCTCAAACATGTACAAACTCCATGATATATCAGGAAGGACGGCCCAGTGGTGGAACTGAGACCTTGTTGAATTAGCCCTGGAGACTGCAATGTTATCATGTTGAAGCTCATTACGACTGACACTGGCTGGAGCAGGAGAGATGCATTAGCTTCTGCCTCCAGTAAAAAGCATTGCTAGAAAATCAGAGAGAAGTTGTAAGTTGCAGATTTAAAAAGTGGTGATTAACTATTTGAAATAAAGATTTTTGAAAACTGCGACAACATAAGTATATCATAGAATACCAATCCATGTCAATATTTTTTAAAGAAAATGTTTCAACTGTTCAATATAAAATTAAAATGAAACACAGTAAAAATTCAAATATTAAGCATTGATGGTTTTTATGTGTCATGAACATCTATGATAGGAACACAGGATATCTATAGGCCATTTCGCCCCTTGTGCTTGTTTCACAGTTCAATTAGGTCATGCCTGAACTGTCCTGTTGACTCTTCCTGTCGCTTTCCATTTCAACACACCACCCTGTTCTCATGCCCACATGTCCGTCCTTGGCCCGCTGCAATGTTCCAGTGAAGCCCCAAGCAAACTGGAGGAACAGCACCTCATCTTCTGATTAGGCACTTTACGGCCTTCTGGACTTAACATTGAGTTCAACAACTTCAGACCATGAACTGTCTCCTCTACCCTCACCCCCTTTTTTAATCCTCTTTTTCTACATTCATTTTTACTTTTATCCACTTATTTTAATTTTTATTTATTTTTATTCATTCATTCATTGCTTTATCCCACTTTTTTGTCACTCCTTTTATTCCATTTCTATCTTTTTTCTCCACCACTGCCCCCTACCCCAACCCCATCTCCAAAAGGACCATCTATTACTTGTTCCATGTTGTTTTTTTCACACAAATGCTTACCTTTGTTCTGCTATTATCACAGTTTGTTTTCTTACCTTTATGTCACTACCAGCACATTTTTAGCCCTTACCATTACCTTTAACACTCCCTTTGTCCTTTTGTTCATAATATCTTTGTCAATCTCTCTGTTGTCCCCACCTATCACTAACGTTCTATCCAGCTTCACCTGCTCCACTCCCTTTAAACAGCATAAATTTAATCACATTTCTACTTCTCTTTAGCTCTGAAGAAAGGTCATACAGACCTGAAACATGAAACTCTGTTTCTCTCTCCACAGGTGCTGCTATGCCTGCTGAGTTTTTCCAGCATTTTCTGTTTTTATTTCAGATTTCTAGCATCTGCAGTATTTTGCTTTAATTCCCTCTATCTTCCTTGCTTTTGTAGTTCTTATTTCCTTACTTTTACAAGAATCTATTAGTCTCAGTTTTGATATTTTCAATTGTTTTTTGGGGGAAGTTCCAGATTTTCACTAAATGTTAAAAGGTGCTTCATGACATCACCCCGATCATCCTAGCTCTAATAATCCTAGCTCTAACAATAAAGTTAAGGCCTCTGGTTCTGGACTCTTCGTTCAGAGGAAATAATGAACTGAACATGTAGTGAAAATTTTACACAATGGGCAGTGACCTCATCTCCCCAGCGTAAAAGTCAAGCCCAGCCCATCTCACCATCCAGCCATTTAACAGCAGTTGGACCATTATTGGCTTGAGGCACCCCCATTGGAGAGAAAATCCCAACTCCAAGAGCTGCCAGCGAATCAAATTGTTGACAGTTGTCTTGTCCCAGCAGCACTACCAGGAGTAGTGGCCACAGTTGGGATGATATAGGCAGTTCCTGAAGAAGAGGAGCCGTGGAGACCAGACTTACAGGTAAGTCCAGCACCTCACCAGGTCTAGGCAGGTAAGCCCCAGCAAGTGGTGTGCATGGTCAAGATTGACAGGGTAGGGGAGGAGGGATTATTTTTGGTGGGGGCAGGTTGGTGGGGAATAACAGATTAAGCCTGCTCCTGATCCTTTTGGTTCACGTCTGGAGAAATGGTTTTTTTGCTGCATGAGATGGGGGCAAACAGAGTGTCCCTCTTGAGCAATCCGGACTTCTTCCAAAGTTGAGAGCAGTGCATCATGCCTGATCTCCCTTCCTTTCATCCTGGACCACATCAATTCAGAAATAATGAGGGCAAAGTTGTTCTTTCACCCCAAGAAGGAAATTCTTGTTGCACCTGAAAAGCTTGGCTCAAACCCAACTGGAAATTGGGACTTGAGTCTCATCGAGATGACCTGGGCAAGTTGCTGGTATTTGTTAGATTTCCAGAGGTAGATCACCTTCCTTAATGGATCCTTTTTGGGTTATCTGGCATGTTGGCAGCTGGCCCTCAGGTAAATGTTAGGTGGTATTAGGGAGTAGGATGGGTGTTTGGAGGGGGGAAGAAAACAACACAGGATGATCATGGATCAGCTGGGGCCTTCAAGGTATGCTGTGATGCCCAGTTGAGCACTTCTGTTCTGCCTAGCTCCCCCTAATTTTTTTTAAAGAAAATCACCACTGTTTGGTGGCAGCCACTTGTAAGACTACATCAACTCCAGAAAGCTGAACAGATCATGTCTAGTGCAGGTTCTGCTCCCAGAATCCAAATTTTAGGAAGCGACCCCTAGCAAAGAGCTGAATGCCTATTTAGGGAGGCTATCAAGAAGGTTGAAAACCCTGCTGGCCCAATGTAGGGTTGGATGTCTTTCAGGCATCTTTGGAGCATGGAGTATAGTACTGTTAATTTGATCCTTGCATCTGCCCTCCACCTCATTTTCCATTCCAAACAAGAACCAATTTCTTCCCCATTATATTTTAAGTGCTCTATAAAGAAACTTAATTTAAGAAGTAATAGCTATTAGAAGCAAAAGTTGACACCCCCCACAAATGGGTGTGGGATTCACAATGTGCAATGAATCATTCTGGAACTAACGTAAAAAGTTGATAATCCCTTTACATAGGCTGGAAGGGAGTCCTCCCTGCTGCCAAATGTGTGTTTAGCTGGTTGTGTTTAAGTTATGGCATTATCTAGAGCATTGAGTTCAAATATAGCAGCATTGGTATCAAATCAACATTACACGCTGATTGGTGTCACGATCTACCTGCTCTGTATACTTCCAGTGGACACTTTTCCAGGATGATCTTTGTACACTCCTCTAATACCCTTAACAAAATAGCATCAGCGAGACTCACTCCAGCAATGTGCACACATGCCATGGATGCCATTTTGGAGGCAAAACCACAACTTGCAACACCCACAAAACCAGGCCCTAAGTAGCCAAATTTTGTGATCATGGTGCCCCAAATTCTTTGAGTGAGATATTAGCTGTACTATGAAAGTACCGTAAACATAAAAATGCAAAGGCTGTTAAATAGCTGCTTCATCCATGTGGCTTCACTTGCTTCCATTCCAATGGAGCAGGCAGAGAATAAAAGTAACAAACCCACCACAACTGTTGCAGAACTCTGTTCAGTGCTCTTTTATATTTCAAATGAATCTGAGGTCTTGAGCATTTCAAATTACCACAGGTTGAAGAAAAAAATTGAGCTGCATTGCAGTACTGAAGAAGCACTGCATTGTTGGAGATGCCTCTTTCAGGTGACTATTAAACCATGAAAAACTTTAGATCTGAAATAATTGCTAGCCATAAAAGACCCCATGGAACTTAGGGAAATGTTCAGGTCAACGTTTACCCCTCAACCAATACCATCAAAACAGATTATCTGTTTGTTTAATTTATGTTCTGATCCCCAGCTGAGGTTACCACTGAACACGCCTGATCCCAGGGCGGGACCCAGCCTGATAGATCCTAACTTTTTTTTTGTTTAGATACATGGAGAGGGGCTACTGACCAGACTCACTGGAGTCAGCTAATGAACTTTTAACAAAAGCATAAAACACTTATTAAACAAGAAAAGATGAACTATATTACCATACTCCTTCACCCACAACTATACTTTTAAAGTTATACACAGATTTGTAAGGATAACGCAAGTTACAAAAGCTATCTTATACTTTAATGTTTACAGTAAGTGGACAATTCATGTAACTGGATTGGCAACCTGTGATCAGACACATCACACTCTGAAACCAAGTGACAGATGCTGCCTCAACCAGATGCTATGGATCTCTCATCAACTCCCCCCAGAGGCTTGTCCCACCAAGAGCCAACTGGTCTCACTGAGTCTCATGTAGACGTTCACATGAGGGTTTACAATCTCCACTTTCCAACAACTTACTTTGGAATCTTCTCCCAAATTGATGCTTTCTCTCAGCCGCCTTCCTCAAGCATTCACTTCCAGGGTTTCGAACTCTCCTTCCGATGTTCCTCTCCCCTAGTTCACTACCTGCATTCAAGCTGTCTTCCCTCTCTCACCGACTCAGCTGTCAACACTACACCACTACTTCACATGCCCATAGCAACGAGTTACAGACCTTCAGCTGTCTCTTTGGACCTACTTGCCTCTTGCAAGCTATTCCCGCTTTAAATCTGCTTTCTGCAGCTTTTTCCTCTTTAAATCTGAAGCTTGGAGCTTTTCTCTCTGACTCTTACTCTTAACTTCACTTAACAGGACCTTTTCAAGGTTCCTGTCCTTCTTTTGACTGAAAGGTCAGCTTGGGACTTCATTCCGTTCCACTCCCCTGGATTTTGGGGTCTTTTCTTTAGCTTGGGACGTTCTATCTGTCCTGTTTGCTCCAGTCTTTCTCTGGTAGCTACTTTCAACCAATTCTAGCTTGCGACTGGAAAAACTCAGCAGGTCTGGCAGCATCGGTGGAGAAGAAAAGAGTTGACGTTTCGAATCCTCATGAACCTTCAACAGAACTAGCCCTAGTTCTGCTGAAGGGTCATGAGGACTCGAAACATCAACTCTTCTTCTCCACCGATGCTGCCAGACCTGCTGAGTTTTTCCAGGTAATTCTGTTTTTGTTCTGGATTTCTAGCATCCGCAGTTTTTTTGTTTTTATCTAGCTTGGGACTGGCTATCTGTCCCTTCTAGGTGGCTTCTGTTTGGCAGCTGTCTTCAAACTTAACTCAAAACTGCTGTTTCTTTAGTTTATCTGTGTATTTCTATGGAATGAACTTGCCTCTCTGGACTCCTGTTTAACTTAGCTGTGACAGTGATAAAACTCTCATTAGAAATGCAGGCACCTTTTAAAGTGAAACTAAAACTCGATTTGACCTTTTCTTAACACCAAGATGCAGAAATACAAATCAAACTTAAACTTTAAGGCTAAAACTGACTCCTAACACCCACAAATACAAATGTAACTTACTTAAACTATCTCTATCTCCTAACACTAGTTATTTGTGGGATCTTGCTGTGTGAAAATACACAATGGCTTTGTTCCTGCAGTATAACAGTGACTACAAATCAAAGATATTTCATCATCCTGAGATCATGGAAGGTGTTATATAAATGTAAGAGTTTTTCTTTTTGTGTGTCTTGCCTTGCCCAGGAGGTTGTGTGACTGGAGGTTGGTTAGTTAGTGTATCTGGCTGCACCATGTCTGGAAGGGGCATGGCTGTTGGATCAGATGACATGGGCCTGTCTTGTCTTTTTTATGTTGGCACAGATGACAAAATTGGGCTACTAAATCAGATGCAGACCTGCAGATCTAAACCTGTTTACAGTTTAAGGAATTCGATTAATTACCCCAAAAAAAATCCACTATGTAGATTGCACTATTTATCTCCATCACTACTGTGGTAATATTGTAAGATATTACCTCTCATTAGAGTCAGTTATAACAGCCTTTGCTGAACATTAATGGGCAAAATTATGTCAGTAGTCTTACTGCCCCCATTAACACAAGTGATGTCACTGACTCCATTTTGAAAGGGGCATGCCACTGGCTGCCAAAGCAGTCCATAGATCAAACACCCAAAAGTCATTAGTTTCATTAAGTGTCAGAGCTAGAACTATTGGCTCTGAGTTAGAAGGTTGTGGGTTCAATTCCCACTCCAGAAACTAGAGCACCAAATCTAGACTGACACTCCAGTACAGTACTGAAGGAATGCTGCAGTCTTAGAGGTGCATTCTTTCAGGTGAATTGCTAAACCATGCCCTCTCAAGCAGTCAAAAAAAATCCCTTGGCACTATTTCAAAGAAGAGCAGGAGAAGCCTCCCTGGTGTCCTGACCAATATTCATCAAAGACCAAAAACAGTTTACTTGGTCATTATCACATTGCTGTTTGTGGGACCTTACAATTCCAAAAGTGACTGCTGTGTTTTCTATATTACAACAGTAACTACACTTCAAAAGTCCTTTGTTAGCTGCAAATCTCCTTTGGGTATCACATAAGTTATTAATAAGAGCTTAACAGGTGTGAGATGCAGCAATACTGAGAGAACTAGTACACAAAAATGATAGTGCACATCTTTTAGCACTTCCTATCTACATGACAACACAGCTTTCGCTCATGGCCAAGATTTTTAGGTCAGTGAATGGGGGGCAAGGCTCGCTTGCCGACACGTAAAATGATGCAGGATGATGTTGGGTGGAACTCCCGACGTTACCATGCATCATTTCCATTTTCAGGTCAGCGGGGGCGCAGCCGAATCAACTGTGCGTACGCCGACCTGTCAACAGCCAACTGAGGCCATTTACAAAGTAATTGAGATAATTAATGGACTTGCCCGTCCAACCTTAAGGTTGGCGGGCAAGCTGGGAGCCTTGGCGGGCTTCAGAAAAAGCATGAAACCTCATCCACGGGCGGGATGAGGTTTCATGAGAGTTTTTTAAATTTTAATAAATATATGTTTTAAAGTGATGGACATGTCCCAACTCATGTGACAGTGTCACACGAGGGGACATGTCAGGGGAATTTTATTTTTATCCCTTCCCTGTTTTTAAATTTGGCGCCGATCTCCCTGAGGCAGCGCTTAGCTTCAGGGAGATGAGTGCACTCTTTTGAGCACGTGCACAAAAGATCACAAATGATCAGCTGTCCTTTTTTACTAACAGGCAGCTTGATGTTCATTCTTGATCATCACAACTTAGAATTATCAGAAAGCAAAGCATGATTTTCTTTAAAAAATTAAAAAAAATAAAAGTTCAGGATTAAGATCATCAGGTTTTAAGTTACAGCCCCATAAGGAACATGAGAGAAGCAGATTTGTTGCTGACATACAGCAGGTTGTGGATGCACATGCATGAAAGAGCGCACTCCCAGCTGAGGGAATCCCCCCCCACCCCGCCCGCACTGGGAGCTCATAGCGCTTCCTGGCGGATGTCACCCTGGCCAGCCCACGTAAAATGATGGTGAACCCCCGATCAGGGTCCACGATCAGCGCCCACCCATGCCTGCTCCTGCATTTCCCCCCTAATGGGGGGAAAATTCTTCGCCATGTCTACCTTTATGGGCTGTGATGGCATTTGCAGTAAGGAAAATGTTTATTTTTTTTTAAATATCTGTGGAATTTGTAATTACTTTTAAGAATATTTGAAAAAGAAAGACTTTTAAGCATGTATCAATTGTAAAGGGAACAATTATAAAAATATCTTGGCGAAGAAATGCTAGTCCATGTGGCTTGGCAGTTCTTGACATGGAAGTGGTACCAATAGGAAGGAAATTAGGACCAGGAGCCTTGTGGCTGACAGACACATAAGGTGTTGTAGATACAAAGGATTGCTAGAGGCAGAAGGCAATAGGCACACAGATGCAGACACGAAAAAGTGCTGCAGCAGGATACCATTTATTAAACTACTAATGTGTTTATAAGCAAGCCAAGCTCTCTATTAAAAAGTTCCATTTTCTATTTGACAGTAAGAAGAAAAATAGAATTCCAGAAGCGCTAATGGAAGTGATGTATGACCGAGCTAAACGGGACTGATCACAAAAGCAAGGTAAATTGCTCAGGCATGCTAAAGAGTTGAGTATTTTCCCAGAAGTGGCCAAACTGTGAACTGGTGTGTTGTTGGTTCGTCAGTTGAAAATAAACTCTGGAGAGCTACGCCATCAGGACTGTTATTACCTGAGGGAGTGAGGGGCCGTAAAAGTGTGCTTTTTCAATGATAATTATACCTGTGAATCTCGGAAGTGAAAGTTGTTATTGAATAGGACTCTGACCTACCCATATTGTGAAACCATGTAGCTACACAGTGCCACATTTGAATGGAGAATGTTGCAGGTGCTTGTGGTTGTTTAAGAATTATCTTTGTTGCCAACTTTTAAAGCAAATTTTACTTTTTTTGTTTAAAGTATCATCTGGTTATTTTGGTTCACGGTTCCCCCACGGAGACCACAACAAGGCTCAGAGGACAGCAAGCCTGATTTGCAGCATATCTGTTTTTACCAAATTTAAAATAGATTGCTGAAAAACTCAGTATCATAAATCATCTGTCTTGCTCTGCATGGCTTATTTTCTAATCTGTGTTCTAGTCAAACAAGAGTCTGGATCATGACTAACTTAATCTTCATATGGTACAGTCTAATTTTGGACAGCAAATACATGCAAACCATGACAGGAGCAAGCAAACAAATGTTGAAATCAAAATCCAGTTTAACTTGTTCTCATGCCTAAGTTAATCTACAAGCCTTTAGCAATAGTTTTGGTATGGCGTCTTTGTACTCGTACTTTGTATCATGTTATATTAAGTCTAGAACGCAACGCACTTCGTTCAAGCCAGTTTAAATCTGCTAAAATTCAGACAGAACTATAGCTGTATACTTATATATACTATATACTTATATATACTATATACTTATATATACAGATGGTATACACTGTAGAATCCTCAAGGTGGTGAAATGCAATAACCACGAAATTCTGGGAAATATTCCCTGAGCTCTGTAAATATAGGGCTTGTACCTAAGGTATAGTGAATCTTATCCTGGTATATTCAAGTAAGACATAGATCGGAATTGACCCAGATTTGTACTAAATGTGATAATGGGCAGGAAAAAGGACATTTTACCCATCGGCTGCAATGGCAGCTTTTCACGCTGTGTTGTCCCAATCCCACCTCATTAATCATGCATTCCTGTGAAACATGCCATTTTGACAGCGGTCGGGCTCCGTTCAGCCCGCCACACCATCTCATCTTTGCTTCATCAGCCCTTACATAGCACCTAGACAAAGCAAGAAAACAGATTTAGGGACAGCACAGAGAGGCATCTAGAGGATGTATGGTGGGAATATAAAATACTACACATAAAGTAATAGCTGTACAGTAATAAATAAAGAAGATACAAAGTCCAGCATTTGAAATGATGATGCTTATTGTTTTGATTTTGCGTGTTCTCATCATTAGATGCTTTCAGTTCAAAAGACTGATAAAAAGAAATAAGCAAGACTGGCTGGACAACACTTTTCCATGAAAGGGAAACGTGTTGAGTTCACTCTGGTGTTAGGATCTGAGTAAAAACAAAGAAAAAAGATGTACATTTATGTAACGTGCTGCACAATAACCAGACATCTCAAAGTGCTTTACAGCCAATGATGTACTTTGGATGGGTATTCACTGTTGTAATGTAGGAATCATGCCAGCCAATTTACACAAAGAAAACACCTACAAACAGCAATGTGACAATGGCCAGATAATGTGCCCAATCTTCTGTGGAGTGGCAATCAGTCTGGAGCTACACATTTCTTGCCTGGACGTCCAAGACAGGACTGCTGAGAAATGCGAAGTGTACCTGCTCATGGAGGCCTTCAGTGCAGTGTATGATCGTTGGGGGATATTAAGCCGTGCCCTCTTTTTTATGACACTAGCTGCCATAAACCGGTAAACTTAAATGTCCCAGCCACCTTGAGAAGCCAGAAGAGAAGATAACTGCGTAAGGCAAGTGGGTGACAGCTAGGATGGGCCAGGAGATCGGGTAGTTGGTGGAGGGGGTAGCAGGAGAGGATAGTCAGGTGGTTTAGGAAGTAGCTGGGGGGTGTGGGGTTGGGGTTTTCCTTGGGGGCTGGGGTGGGGGTGGTGGGGTGGAGGGTGGTCAAGTGGTCAAAGAGGGTTAGAGCGTAGTCAGGGTGTTGGGGTCATTGGTGGTGAGAGTAGTATGGGATGTGGGAGGCAGTTGGGTGGCTGGGGTGTATAGTCTGCGGGTCTAGTCGAGGAGTTGGGTATAGGGGCTAGTCAGGGAATGGGGGTGGCAGAGTAGTCAGGTGGTCAGGAAATAGTTGGGGGGCGGGGGATTAGTAAGGGGATTAGTTGTGGGGGTGAAGCAGTTGTCAGAGGGGTAGTCAGGGTTAGGGGGTTTCTCAGGAGGGTTAGGGGATAGTCAGGGGGTTGGGGTTAGTTAGGGTTTGGGGAGGTCAGTAGGCAATTTTGGGGGTTGGGAGGGGCTAGAGAAGGGGTAGTTGAGGTGTTGGGGCATAGTTGGGGGGTGGGATTATCAGGGGTAGGGGCTACACACAGGGTCAGGGTGGTATAGTTAGGGAATCCAATGGCTGGTTGGGGGACTCAGTAGTATGTATAGTTACCCAGGAGTTAGAACTGCTTTTAGTCCTAACTTTTCCTGGGTAGCTATTCTGCTAAGTAAGCCGAAAGCATCCAAAGTGTCCAACTTTAAATCAGAGTTTCAGAGGAATCCAGATGCAGGGAAACTGCCCAATGGAAGTTGAAACTTCTCAGGCAATTCCCATGCAGTCTTTCTGTGAGGTCTTCCAACAGGCCCCATGTCTGGAGAATGGGCCAATCTTTTCTTTTGTGATGTTGACTAATGGATAAATATTGACTGAGATATCGGATCTCATTCCTCTGCTTTTCTTCTAAGTAGTGCCATAGGGTCTTTTCTATCTACCTACACAGACAGATGGGGCTTCAGTTTAACATCTCAGTCGAAATATAGCACCTCTGATAGTGCAGCACTCCCTCTGTACTGTCAGCATAGATTGTTATGCTCAAGTCCAAAGAGATAGATAGTTTCTTATTTATTTATTGGAGAATGCAATTATTAATTGCCAACAATTCTAACTCCCTCCAGCTTTAGATGTCTTCCTCCAGCTGCTGGATGCTGTGTTCCTCGCCTGGCTCCTGTCATCTTCTGACATTTCAACTGAAAGGTCCTCTGCAAACTAAAGTTATGCAGCACTCAGCACAGTTTTTCAATACTTTACACGCTGCCAAGTTTGTACTGCAAAGTTTCCCCTGATTGATGGACACAGTGGGAGCACCAGTTTAGAATGTCAATGGTGTGCTCCTTGATGACAGGAGACTTGACATGGATTTCATTATCTTTTCCCTTTATAGCTATGAAGATGACAAGGCAGAAGTTATTAAACCCAGTAGCAAGGTATAATTCCTTTCTCAAGGTGGTAGGTAGATCCTTCTTCTCCCTGGAAGAGTTAGAATTAATTAAGGCAAAAATCTTTGAGGGATTTGGCACTTCCAATATTTTAGCAGGTAGAAGCAGGTATATCTTATGTTGATAATGATAAGTTAGCTGCAATTTAAAAACTTCAGGGTATTCTGAAGAGAATGCCATATTGATACATGAGGGTGAGTAATTTCTACAGTGTATTGCATCCTGGGGACACCTGGTTAACCAAATGGTTAAAATTTCTAATGCTTGTGGTGACATTCCAAAATTCATAAACTGGGCAGATCTACTGATAAGGGTCTTTGTGCTGAAGGCAGTGATGGAATGCAAACTGAGTGAAGTTACAGAAGTCAATAGTTGTTATCTCAGAGAACACTGGCTCCTAAAAATTGATGTGCATGGCGACATTTATCTGAATGGAGAGTGCAGTGAACAAAGTTCGTGAACCAGTTTCTCACTCTTACTTCAGGTATTGGGAAACATCCCTTTCATGTGTAGCATTGACAGACACATCCTTAACACAAGGGCATGTCAAGCATGCTATTCACAGGACAATAAACATTCCAGAATAATGATAACCAGAAACTTATAGTGAGTGCTGTGAAAGGTAAAGTTATTTAAAACAGCATTGGATCAATATACTGGAGAACCCCTCAGTTTGCTACACTTAAACTCACTAGATTGACTTACATTGAAGCTGAACTCTGAATTTATGGAAAATTATATTCTTCTAGAAGTTGTGAAAAGTGATGGAAGATAAACATGGAAACTTTCCATGGATGTTCTGTCAATGCCAGATTAATTCCATGCCCTGTAATCACAGATTGTGATCCAGGCTAGATACAGACAGAATGGGCACATTGAGAAGCATTGCTTACAGCTATTGCCATTGTTTGCACTGTTCATTAGAAAGACAATTTAATTTGATTTCTTCTCGATCCACAATAATGCAGATAATAAAAATGCAATTTACAAATGCTTTTGTAACTCAATATTACATGATTCAAAGAGGTAGCTTGAAAAGGAAAATAGAAAAGAAAATCAAACTTAACCTAAGCAATAAACTATAGCAAGTAATTGCATGGGAACCAATTCATCTAAGTGAGTATTTTGTCTTATATGTTTGGTACTTCTTGTAAGTTATGTCATTTTAAGTGCATATCTGAGTATTTTTTCAATGCAGTGAGGATTTCTGCCTCTCACCATTTCAAGCAGTGAATTACAGACCCTGCCACTTCCTGATGAAAAGATTTCTCCTCAGCTTCCTTCTACCTTAGACATACACCCCCTGGTTATTGACCTCTCTGCTAAGGGAAATAGCTCACTCTTATTCACCTCATAATTTTCTTTTCCTTTACTCATTCATGTGGTGTAGGCATCACTGGCCAGGCCAGCATTTATTGCCCATCCCTAATTGCTCTTGTTCAGGGCATTTTTTTAACAACCAACCACATTGCTGTGGGTCTAGAGTCACATGTAGGCCAGCAGATTTCCTTTCCTAAAGAGCATTAGTGAACTAGATGGGTTTTTGTGACAATCAGCAATGGTCTCATGGTCATCATTATACTTTCAATTCCAAATCTTTATTGAATTCAAACTCCATCATCTGCCTTGATGGGATTTGAACACAGGTCCCCGGAGAATTACCCTAGGTCTCTGGATTACTAGTCCAGCCACTACGCCATCACCTCCCCTTAATTTTATACACCTCAATCAAACTTCTGCTCAGCCTCCCCATTCCAAAAAAGAGAATACCAGCCCATCCAACCTATCCTCAAAGCAAACATTCTCCATTCCTGGCAACCTTCTTGTAAATCTTGTCTGAACCCTCTCCAGTGCGATCACATTCTCCTGCAGTGCCCTAACCATAGCCTAATTATTGCTTCATAAAATTCTAGCATAAACTTCCTGATCTTATATTCCTATCTCAAATGCCCTCTTAATCACATTATTTACTTGTCCTACTACTTTCAGGGGTCTGTGGACATGCGCTCTAAGGACTCTCTGTTCCTCTACACTCCTCAATAACTTATCATTTAATGTCTATTCCCTTGTGTTGTTTTCTATTCCAAATGCATTACCTCAAACTTCCCTGAATTGAATTTTATTTTCCACCTTTCTATCCATCTGATCAGTCCATTGTCACCCTTCTGCAGTTTATAGTTTTCTTCCTCACTATTAACCACAGAGCTAACCTTTGCACCACTGCAAACTTCTAAATCATGCCCCCTACATTTAAGTTTAATTTGTTGATCTATGCATCACAAATAGTAAAAGGTGCAGCTCTGAGCCCTGCCAAACACCACTAGAAACCCCATTCCAGATATGAAAACACCCCGCCAAACATAATCCTCTTGTTCCTGCCACTGATCCAATTTTGGATCCAACTTGCCACTTTCCCTTGGTTTCCATAGGCTTTTATTTTTCTGACACATCTTCCACTTTTCTTTGTTAATACAGTATAAAGACACATCTCAGGAAAATAATATTCCCTCTGATATGTGAAATACACTATGGGCTGAATTTTTCAGGCCCCTGGATGGTGACAAAAGAGGCCAGGACTTGGTAAAATATCTGGGACCTGTGTTGTGTATTACACCTGTGGTCCAATGGTTGAGCCAGTCCTGCTGCCGGCAGGTGTGGGCTCAGGATCTACTTTTCACCCTGATGCAGGGCCCCAGAATCCCGCGATAAAATTCAGCCCATTGTTTCTGTAAGTAACTAAAGCAGAAATCTTTCATGTTCTACTAAAAAGAGCCAACCTATTCAGTTAAATATAATTCAGACCTTTACAAAATAAGAGCAGGAGGAATGATTTCCTGGCATATGGCAACCACATTGCTCTCTCCTTTCCATGCTCATTTAATTTGGGACACAGATTCCTAACTTGCCTATTTATAATGTAACTACTGTTTAACTCATTCATGCAGACACCAGTTTCATTGCAATTCAAAGTGGTTCTAGGAATTTAGGGTTGTTATAAGTTTCCATATACCATGGGCTGGATTTTACAATCTTCTGCTGGGTGTGTTTTCAGGGTGGGGTGGTGGTGGCATGCAAAATATGAGGGTTGGCAAGCCTACCACCTTCCCTCCCACCCCCGAACTGTCCCCCATAATAAGGTAGGTGGGTGCCCGCCATTTTTAAATAAATAATAAATGATCAATTGAGCTTGTTACCATAATACAGTTGGTGTGGGCAGGTAGGCAGGAGGGGGCAGGCCATTTATTTAAGCAAACTGCTTTTGAAACCCTACACCACGGCCTGGCCTCCAAAATCTGACACTGAACCCCTTCATCTCTCTCCCTGTAGGCTCCTTAATCCTTCCCTGTCTCAAACACCAGGCTTACCCCTCTCCGATGGCTATGACCTCTTCACCCATGGGTCTGCTTGCAGTCCTGGCAGTGGCCATTCCTTACTTCTGGCACTGCTGGAACTACTAGAGCTGCTGGCCAATCAGCTTGGCCAGCAGCTCTGAAGGCCCCCCCCAACCCCCATCCCGAGGGGGTGGAAATCTCACTCTTACCTCGCTTATGCTGCCCATAATGTGTGATTACTGTGGGCTGGCCTTCTTAGGCCTGGGTCAGCTGGCATTCAACATTTATTCTGGAGGGGTTGGGTATGGGGCAGGTGCAGGGGAGGAGAGTGAGCAGCACAACCCCTGTAAAAGTCAGCCCCATGTCTAACTTTTACCTCAGCAGAATTACCTTTTGATGTGAACATTTTCTCAAACACCAAACTCAGCATATATCTAGCTCAGGCAATTGCAGAAAGTTGAAAACAAATCCAATGCTTGCACTATACATCTCCACCTGACAGCAGTCATACCTTTCAAACTTGAGTTTTAATTGTTGCAGCGATCATCTCTTTTTGGCTCCAATCATAGGAACAGGAGTAGGTCATTCAGCGTCACCCCTGGCCCACCCTTCAATTAGAACATGACTGATCATGTTCAATTTATCCACCTTTGTTCAATATCCCTTGAAACTGTGAGTTAACAATAATCTATCAATCTCAGTCTTGAAAATTTCAATCGATCCAGACCCAACAGCATTTTGTTAGCAATTAAGGGTTTCACATTTTCACAAATCTTGTAGGAAAGCTTGCTTCTTTTTTTCACCTCTACATGACCTACTTCTAATTTTAAGATTATTCTTCGCCAGGGGAAGTAGATTCAGTGTGTCCTCTAGTTTAACTGCAAAGTTGGATGTACAACTCTCTGGTCTAGAAACTGCACCAATTAGGCAGCAAGTTAGAAAGTAACTCATAAAAAAGTTTTTTTTTTGGCATTGAACAATATTCTTTTATATACTTAAGAGTGCTAACTTTTGTAGTTTTACTATTGCAGCTGAAAATGGCTATGTCTCAAAAAATTAACATTTTTAATGTGTGTCAAGTTCACAACCTGTAAGCAACCCAATTTTAAATAACTGAAATTACTTGAAAAACTGCATCGAACCATTTGCAAGTTTCATCGGCGTACGTTAGGCAGTTCCTCAGTGAATTAGATAGAAATTAAAAGCTTTTAAAATGGGCTTACAAGTGCTCTTGAGTCTAATAAAGGTTAATTTTCAGAGCCTCATTAAAGGCCCTCAAAATGAATAGGGCGCAATCAGCGAGCATGGTGTTTAATTTGATCAAAGTTGTGGCTGTTTTGTGGGTGAGGTCAGCCTCCCACATGATGTTTTATAAATTAAGAGGTCACAATAGCTCAATTTGTGCTAAACATAACTTGCACTTGCAAAGCCTCATTTTTTTGCTCTGGCTGGCTCCACGTCATGTTCCCTCCTCCGTGTGCTTTCCCCAGAAGTTCCCAGCAGTGGCGGCTACCCACCCGATAGTAGTGTGTAACCAATTAGCCATTTAATAGGGCAAACAGCCCCTCTTGTGGAAATGGAATGACATTTTTCCAACGACCCATCAGCACTCCTACGTGGCAGGAGTTCGGAAATTAAGACTGAGCTGCAAAGTGTTTGAGCCCTTTTATGAATTGGTCAGTAGCAAGTCACAATGCGCAGGTATCCCCGAGCAGAATGCATGAAACTGTAGCCACTTCACGGAGACCGATGTCTCTGCTAATGTAGCTATTGCTACAATGGCAACTGCTGCCCTTTTAATAAAGGCCCCTCCGTTGCCCCACTGTCACTCCTGCAGCTGGCCCCTCTGACGTCCACACTGCGAGGAAGCTGGCGGCCATATCCATGGGTCATGCTGAAAGGACCGCCCAATTCCAGATTTGTTCTTCTGAATCTGAATGGGCTCCTGGAGGTGGCATATTAATGGACTGGCTGTGGGAAAATCATGGTCGACATTCCACTATGGCCCCTTCCAGATTCCTGATGGGAATAGAGGCCAACATGGGGATCACAACCCACCTGGTAAAACTCTGCCCACAATGCCTATATGTAAAAATAAACGTTCCTGAATAAATATCTGCTTAAGAATGAGTGCGGCGACAATTATAGATTGAGATGCAGGAATACTTTCCATGAGCAACAATCTATTTTGTGCTGTGTTGGAATGCGGGTTCTCTCAGTGGAAGGATCCAGACAAATCCTGAAGCTCGATATGGGTAGGTATTATGCAACTTCACATTTTAGCTTTCGTGTGAGAGAGAACTGACAATACATAGAATATTTTACAACTGGATCAGTAGAACCCAGTGTTAAGGTAGACTGTACATGTGTTGAACAAATATAGTGAGCAGAATGACTTCACATTTTCTAATGCTCTCATCTCTTATATTTCATGCTAAAATGCTACCATAACTTTCAATCACTCTAGCATAAAAGGTATATAAATGTAGTAATTGTAAGTTAAACCTTTCATATTGTTATGGTGATCATGTGACTGTATAGAAGAATCAGCCCTAAGAGTGGGTAATCTGAGGGGCGGAGCTTTCTGGTCTTGGTCTTGGAACAAGCATGTAGTTTCATCAGGAGCACTGTAAATAAAGTTTACTGTTTCTGACAGGAAACCTGCCTGGTACACTGAGTTTATTACAATTGGCAATGAGGATAAATAGCTCCAACGCCGCACCTTGCCTCTTGAATGTGAGTATTTCGATAATTTAAGGGAAGCAAGGAAAGCATACTCACCAGCCATGCCTCTCTTCGGTAGAATTGACCTGTACGACTCAGCCATTGAGGACCGGAGTCAGTTTATAGAACGTCTAGGTTTCTACTTTGTGGTGAACAAAATAATGGCAGAGGAGAAACAGAAGGCAATTCTCCCAAGTATCTGCAGGAGCAAAGTGTATGGCCTAATCCTTAGCTGGATGGCTACGAATGCACCAAATTCCAGATCCTTCACCGAGCTAGTGGACGTTGTGAAAACACATTTCTGGCCTAAACCATCAGTGATCGTGCAAAGATTCAAGTTCCAATTTAGATTAAGGGCCTCCAGTGAGTTTATTGTGAATTTAAACAGTTAATGGAGCACTGTGACTTCAGCGATACCCTAAAAAAGATGTTCTGAGATCGTTTGGTTTGCAGTGTAAAAGACGGCACCATTCAGCACCGCTTACTTGCAGAAGTTGAGATAGACCTGAAGCACACCATGGAGATAACACGAGCAATGGAGAGTGCTGAGAGAGACTCGCAGGCTTTGCAGAGCTTGCAACACGGCACCATTTTGCAGTTAGGGTGGGAACCTGCAGCTGGGTGTGGTGTGAAGACCAGGGAGGCAACTGCAAAGCGGGACACGGTCCCTACCATTCAAAAAACAAAGTGAAATACTGGAAGCAGCTCACCAGTAATTCAAAATTAAAGTGTTACCAATGTGGGGGTAATCATGTACCGGAGACCTGCAGCTTTAAAGAGGCAGAATACCACTAACATCAAAAAAGGGCATGTTGTAAAACAGTGCAGGGTAAGATCAAGACAACCATTCAAACGGCAGACCAAGTTGAATGAAGGGCACAATAGAGATGAACCAGAAACTGCTGATACTGCCATCTATTACCTAAACAATCTTAAGGCCAGGAAAACTGAACCAATCACTGTTACCCTTCAAGTAACTGGGAAGCCTCTAGTCATGGAGGTAGACACAGGAGCATCAACCACATGGGAGAACACATCTTTAAATACCTCAGAGAAGGTATCCAGCCATTGCGTTTGGAGCAAACCACAGCTCAGCTAACGATGTATACTGGAGAGGCAATACAAGTGAAAGGCATCACCTCTGTACCTGTATCATACAGGCAACAGGCAGCCCAGCTGTCAGTAATTGCTGTAACAGGTGAAGGGCCTAGCCTTCTGAGCCGTAATTGGTTGAAGGAAATTAAACTCAACTGGTCAGAAATTTTTCAAGTCTGAACAGGAAGAAATCCTGAGTTGACAAGGGAATTTTGTGGTAATCTGGTGTGTAATATGAAATGCCAACTTCGTACAAAATTCAGTCTAGTATCCCTAACTTAGAGGGGAATGTGGAAAAGAACCAGAGTAGTCAGAAAGTGGAAATGATATTCACAGAAAAGACTGAAAATTTACTATGGGAGAGGCAGTTTTTGTGCAAAATGTTACAAATGGACTGAGAAGGTTTCCTGGTACAATTGTCTCTAGAACAGGACCTTTGTCATATCAAGTGGAAGTGGGAAACAGGATTGTTAGGATATACGTGGATCATCTCAGAAGTCTAGAAACTCCCCAACAACTAGTTACTCCACCTGAAATCGAAGTTGAATCTTTGATCCTTGGGATGCCAGATTGACAAAGAACAGACATACCAGTAAAAAATTCTGAACTGCCATTGTCTAAGGATGTCTTGATGCTGTAGTTCCTGATCAAGTTGATCCAATGGAAGAATCTCAAGCTGTAGTGTTGTATCGCTCTACCCAAATCAGAAAAGCTCCTCAAAGACTAAATCTATATTTGCATGAACTGCATATATTTGTACATGATATGAGTTAAGGAATTTTTGTAAATAAGAGCGGTAAAAAAAAAATTAAAGGGGGAGGAATGTAGTAATTCTAAGTTAAACCTTTCATACTGTTATGGGGATCATGTGACTATACAGACAAATTGGCCTTAAGAGCAGGTAATCTTAACTTTCTAACCTTGGTCCTGGAACAAGCATGTAGCTTCATCAGGAGCTTTGTAAATAGAGTTTACTATTTCTTACAAGAAACCTGCCCAGTACTCCAAGTATATTAGAATAAAACTAACAACAATCTTCTCAAAAGACCCTGTTTTATTTCTTCTTGTTCAATTGGGAATATGGAAAAATATATTTAACATGACCTTTCATCCATCATCTTAAATGTTAACAGCTAAATAATTAATCATATATTAGGCACATGAGACACATTATGAAATTCTGGAACAATACACCTTGGAAAAACAGCTTGAGACACCAGGACACAACTTTGTTCCACAGATTTCCAAAAATAGTCACCTGGCAAGGAGGGAAGAAATCCGTAAGCAATAAAGTGGCGTAAAACTATATTCTGGCAATCTTAGATATTAATCAATTTAGATGTTCTCTCAATTTAGTCTACTGCATTCGTTGCTCCCAATGCGTTTTCCTCTACATTGGAGAGACCAAACGCAGACTGGGTGACCGCTTTGCAGAACACCTTCATTCTGTCTGCAAGCATTACCCAGACCTCCCCGTTGCTTGCCATTTCAACACTCCACCCTGCTTTCATGCCCACATGTCCATCCTTGGCTTGCTGCAATGTTCCATTGAAGCTCAACGCAAACTGGAGGAACAGCACCTCATCTTCCGACTAGGCACTTTACAGCCTTCTGGACTGAATACTGAATTCAACAATTTTAGATCATGAACTCTCTCCTCCATCCCCACCCCCTTTCGGATTCCCCACCCCCCCCACTTTTTTTCCTAATAATTTACATAGATTTTTCTTTTTCCACCTATTTCCATTATTTGTAAATGTACTTCCATCCATTGTTTTATCTCTACCTTTTAGCCTTTTTCAATTCCTTCACCCCACCTCTCCCCCATTAGGGCTATCTGTACCTTGCTTGTCCTGCTTTCTAACCTTAATTAGCACAGTCCTTAGATAATATCACCACCTTCAAAACCTCTTTGTCCTTTTGCCTGTGACATCTTTTGGTTATCTCCACCTATCACTGGCCCTCTATCCAGCTCAACTTGTCCTACGCCCCCCTTAAACCAGCTTATATTTCACCTCTTCTATTTTTACTTAGTTCTGTTGAAGGGTCATTTGGACTCGAAACGTTAACTGTGTTCCTCTCCACAGATGCTTCCAGACCTGCTGAGTTTTTCCAGGTATTTTTCTTTTTGTTTTGGATTTCCAGCATCCGCAGTTTTTTGCTTTTATCTTAGATATTAATGGATGGGTCAATTTATTTGTGAAATCAGACAAGCAGCTTCACAGCGATAATGATACAAAATGTTGGTTTATGAACCTGGCTGCGTTTAACCCATTATGGATGCTAAAAAGTATAAACTTGGGCAACATACTCCTATTTTATCAGGGCTTCTGACAGTTGCTGACACCTGAAAATCAGATGGTGGGGGTGGGGTGGATTTTCACCTGTGATTCTATCTGCTTTCAAATAAACTATTATTGTGGGGATTAAAGGTAAGATTGCGGAGTAAGGCCTACCATCACTTCACTTCCTTGATCAGGATTTCCTTCACTCTGCTGCACTGTGACCACCATTTGTCGCTACTACCTCACCCATCACATGTGGTGGATTTTCTTCATGTCTGTGTCACTGACTTGTCCTGAGGCAAAAAAGGGAAAAGTAACGGGAGTCCCTGGGAAGCAAAGTTTTGGGTTTGGACTTGCCCCAATAGAGGAAAGGGCCATGCAGTGACCTTTTCTCGCTACATTCCTCTCACAACATTTATCTGTGAAGCCCTAGTCTCAACTCTGAGAGTCAGGGAGGTGGCAGACCTGGGAGGAAGCAACCCGGAGCAAGAGTATATAAATCGGGACTGAGGCTTGAGGCCTAACCCTCTTACCTGGGAGTCAAAGAGGCAGAGGGACCAGTCAGCTGCTTGGAACTGGCCCACGCTGAGTTCGAAAGGAGTTTGAGAAAAAACAAATAGTGACCTCACAGGAAAATAGTAAGTTCATTAGTTAGTAAGAAGCTGCTTTTAGGGACTGTCTTTAAATTGCTGTAAATTAGAAAAGTGCATTCTTTTTTTAAACTAGTGATATTTTGATTTAAGTGAGAAACACCAGGGTTAAGGGAAAGTCAGGGGCCAGTACAATAAAGTAACTTAAATAAACAAAAGTAAAATAAAGTTAAGACATGGCAGGACAGCTCAGTTGAGAGGAATGTGTGTCCTGTAATATGTGGGAAGTCATGAATGCTACCAGTGTCCTAGATGACCACATGTGCTGGAAGTACTGCCAGTTGCAGAACCTTGAGCCCGGGGTTTCAGAGCTTGAGCAGTGGCTGGAGTCACTGTGGCACATTCGCGAGGCTGAGAGCTACCTGGATAGCACATTCAGAGAGGTGGGCACACCTCAGCTTAGGAACCTGGAGGCAGAAAAGGAATGAGTGGCTGCCAGGCAGTCCAAGAGAACTAGGCAGGTAGCGCAGGAGTCCCCTGGGGTCCCCTTCACAAATTGGTTTTCCAATTTGGAAGCCGGTAAGGGTGCTGGTTCCACAGAGGAGTGCAGCCAGAGCCAAGTTTGTGGGGCTGTACAGGAGGAGAGGAAGAAGAAAGGAAGAGCAATAGTGATAGGGAATTCATTTGTTAGGGGAACAGACAGGCTGTAGACGTGACCCCAGGATGGTATGTTGCCTCCCTGGTACCAGGGTCAAGAACTTTACTGAGCAGATGCAGGACATTCATCTGGGGGAGGGTGATTAGCCAGAGGTCATGGTTGACATTAGTACCAATGACTTAGGTACGAAGAAGGATGTGGCCCAGCGATCAGAATTTAGGGAGCTAGTTCGAAAATTAGCAAATAGGACCTCAAATGTAATAATCTCTGGATTTTTCCCAGTGTCCCATGCAAGTGAGTACAGCAAAAGGAGGATAAGGCAAATGAATGCATGGCTGGAAAGATGGTGCATGGGGGAGGGTTTCAGATTCCTAGGGCACTGGGACTGTCTCTGGGGAAGACGGCATCTGTACATGACAGACGAATTGCACCTGAACAGAGCTGGGACTGAGTTCCTTGTGGGGTATTTTGTTAGTGCTGGAGGGCTTTAAACTAACTCCACAGGGGTGTGTGAACTAGGAGAGAGTATTAGAGAGGAACACCAGGGCGCACAAAATACTGAGAGAAACAGGTAGCACTAGTTTGGAAAATAAGTTAATAGATGGACCCAAAGTAAGGGAGAGAGTCTAAATCAGGTTATTGTGCATGTACGTGAATGCACGGAGTATTGTGAATAAAATTGGGAAGTTACAAGCACAGATTGCCATGTGGAAATATGATGTTGTGTCAATAGCAGAGACCTAGCTGAAGTAAAGGCAGGCAGGGTGTACAAGGTGTTCCTAAAAGATAGGAAAGGATGAAAAGGAGAAGGGGTAGTGGTATTGGTTAAGGAGAGCATCGCAGTGCTGGAGAAAGAGGATGTCCCAGAGAGTTCAAGGACAGAATCAATTTGGCTAAGGACCAAAGAGGGTGCAATTACATTGCTCAGTGTAATGTGTAGACCACCAATGAGTGGGAAGGACATAGAGGAACAAATCTACAGGGAAATTACAGAGAGATGCAAACATTATAGAATCGTTATAATGGGGGACTTTAGTTACCCAAATGTAGACTGGGACAATGGTAGTGTAAAAGGCGGAGAGGGGAAAGAGTTCCTAGATTGGGTTCAGGAGAATTTTCTAAAGCAGTTTGTGTCTAGTCCAACAAGAAAGGAAAGGTTGCACTGTTGGACCTGGTCCTTGGAAATGAGGTGGGGCAAGTAGATCAAGTGTCAGCGGGGGAACACTTAGGAGATAGTTATCATTGTATCATAAGGTTTAGGATGATGGTAGAAAAGGACAATGTGCAATCCATAGTAAGGATAATTAACTGGTGGAGAGCTGACTTCAATGGGGCAAGAACAGAGCTGGGCTAGATAGACTGGAACCAAAGACTGGTGGGAAAAACTGAAGCTCAACAGTGGGCTACCTTCAAAGAAGAAATGGTTTGGGCACAGTCAAGGTATATTCTCTCAAAAGGGAAAGGTAGGGCAAACAAATCCAAAGCTCCCTGAATGAAAAAGAAGATAGAATTTAAGATAAAGTAGAAAAAGTGTGCTTATGACAGGTGTCAGGTAGAAGATACAACTGAGAACCAAATAGAACAGAAGGTTCATACAGGAGGTGAAAAAACCAATAAGAGAAGCAAAGAGGGGTTATGAAAAAAAAGACTGGTAGCCAACATAAAGGGGAATTCCAAAGTCTTCTTTGGGCACACAGAAAGTAAAAGTATAGTAAAAAAGAGGAGCAGGGCCGATTCAGGACTGCAAAAGGGATTTGCACATGTAGGCAGGAGGCATTACTGAGATGTTAAATGAATACTTTGCATCTGTCTTTACCAAGGAAGCAGAGCTACTGAGGCCATGGTGACAGAGAAGGAAACTCTGCCACTAGAAGTGTTCAAAATTGATAAGAAGGAAGTGTTAGATAAACTGTTGGTACTTAAAGTTGACAAGGGACTTTGACTGGTGAGATGCATCCAAAGATATTAAAGGCAGTAAAAGAGGAAATTCAGGGGCACTGGCCATAGTCTTTCAGTTTTCCCTCAACTTGGGGAAAGTGCCAGAGGACTGGAAAATTGCAAACATTACACCCTTGTTCGAAAAAGGTTGCAAGGATAAGCCCAGCAATTCCAGACCAGTTAGTTTAACTTCAGCGGTGGGGAAGCGACTTGAAACAATTATTCGGGATAGATTTAATAGTTGCATAGAAAAATGTTGGTTGATTGGGAAGAGCCAGCATGGAGTTCTAAAGGGGAAATCGTGTTTAACTAACTTGCTGAAGTTTTTTGAAGAGGTAACAGAGAGGGTTGATGAAGGTAATGCTGTTGATGTGGTGTACATGAACTTTCAAAAGGCATTTGATACAGTGCCACACAAAAGACATGTGAGAAAAGTTATAGCTCATTCAATAGAAGGGACAGTTGCAACATGGGTACAAAATTGGCTGAATAATAGGAAAAAGGGTAATGGTCAAAGGATATTTTTGGGGCTGGAGGGAGGTTTGTCGTGGAGTTCCCCAGGGGTCACTGTTGGGTGTCTTGCTTTCCCTGATATATATTAATGATCTAAATCTTGGTGTGCAGGGGACAATTTCAAAGTTTGCAGAAGATACAAAACTTGGAAGTGTTGTAAACTATGAGGGGCACAGTATGGAACTTCAAAAGGAAATAGACAAGTCGGTGGAGTGGGCAGATAGGTGGCAAATGAAGTTCAATGCGGAGAAGTGTGAGGTGATACACTTTGGTACAAAGAACATGGAGAAACAGTATAAAATAAGGGGGACAATTCTTAAGTGGGTGCAGGAGCAGAGGCATTTGGGTATAAATTACATGGACCATTGAAGGTGTCAGGACAGGTGGAAAGAGCAGTTAACAAAGCATACAGTATCCTTGGCTTTATTAATAGGGTCATAGAGTACAAGAGCAGGGTGATTATGCTGAGCTTATATGAGACACTAGTTAGACCTCAGTTGGAGTGTTGGGTACTAGTTCTGGCCGGGACACTATAGGAAGGGTGTGAATGTATTGGAGAGACTGCAGAAGAGGTTTACAAGAATAGTTCCCAAGGATGAGAAACTTCAGTTATGAAGGTGGATTGAAGAGGTTGGGACTGTTCTCCTTGGACAGTAGTCTAAGAGGAGATTTGATTAAGGTTTTAAAAATCATGAGGGGCTGGATATAGCAGATAGGGACAAAATGTTCCCGCTCGTAAATGAATTGAGAATGAGTTTTAAAGTGATTTGCAAAAGAAGCAAATATGGTGTGAGAATAAACTTTTTCACACAGCAAGTGGTTTGAGTCTGTAATGCACTGCCTAGAAGTATGGTGGAGGCGGGTTCGATTGAGACATTCAAGGGGTCATTAGGTTATTATTTAAATTGAAACAACGTACAAGGGTACGAGGAAAAGCCAGGAGAATGGCACTAAGTCATAATGGTCATTCAGAGAGGCGGTGCAGACATGATAGTCCAAATAGCCTCCATCTGTACCGTAATATTCTGTGATTCTGTGAATTGAACCCTTCAGAGAGGCATTTTCTCTCCTCGAACATTGGCCCAGGGTCTAAAGGCGCTCTCGTGGAAGCCTCATGGTAAAATCACCAGCATTGATTCTATTTGTATCAATGGGCTCCCTGCTGATGAAGGAAATCTGACTGGGAGCCCACCATGCATATTTAACAAGCCCAACCAAAGGAAAGGTTATGATGGTTATGTTGGGTCAGGTGTAAATCCTGCCCCTCCCAAGCTCCATTCCAAACAGGAGAATTAGCCTCCTCCAAGTACTTTTCAAAAGTTCTTGGCACATTGGAGGGGCTCAGATGTTCCAGTTAACTCTTTTTAACTGAGCATTATTTGAACTCAGAAAATGGTTTAGCTGCTGATTTTTACCAAAGGGCTATACTCTTTTGTCCCCAACTTGCTCAGAAGATGACCATCTGTTATTCAGCAGAAGGCAGACTTCTCAGTCAATGAAAAAGTCAGTTGAGTAAATTCCACAAATCAGTTAAGCATTTAAGCATTTCAGTTGGGTTTCCCTCACACTAGTCCAGCTTGTTGGAAAAAATGTCAATCCTAAGCAAAATTCAAACAAGCAGAGTTAATTAGAGCTAAACAGGAAAGGCTAAGGAGCTGAAGTTGGAAGATTAATGGAGATTCCACCTTCAATTGACAGAAATATATGACCACAATGTTTAATCTCAGGCTTCTAAGCACAGAGAGGGGATGAAGCACATTGAAACAAATCTGACAGATTCTGAGTATCAGAGTCAGCTACAGACAATGACCCAGCATAAGTCTCCAGAAGATCTCAATTACATGGAATTGCCTGTTGAAGGACCAGGTGATAAATATATTCAATATTCTAGAAGAATGTAATGCAAAATTGCTGACCTGTAAATTAATGTGTTGGTCAGAAATTCAACGCCCACAAGCAAATACCTGGGTGAATTGCACATATAATTGTCCTGGTCTGGTAAAAGTTCCCCGTGGCTCCTTGAAATTATCCTTTGACATGAAAGTTGAGGGGCATGGTCACTTCCTCTGCCCCTACTAGAGCTGTGTGAGTTGTTGACCTCGGTTGAAGATCTGGCCGCAACAAAGGGACTAAATCACAGTGTCCTGAGAAATTTTAGAAAGTGCCCCTCATTCTGCGGGGTATGTAATTCTAAAATGGGCTGGCTTGTTTCTGATTCTGTCTGATCAGTTTAATTTTCTTTACACTGCTTCTCCTCATCCAGTAGATATATAATTCGGCATTCCTGGCTCCTCGCTCTGTAAATGACTTGAAACAGAATGCAATAATTTGACACTTTGAACCTCTGCAAGGGCTTGCCCAGTCATCTATCATAGCTTTGCAGAAGGTCTGTGGAAACTCTGGAGAAACATTGTACACATCAGTTACATCGCTTCATTAGTGTTCCTGGGTATCTTCTGCTAAAGTTACAGAAAATGATTGTCTGAGATGCTGAAAACATCAGCTCTGCAAATTTAGCAGTGTTACCAATGCCTTCACAAATTAGGCATGCTGTTGTGCTGTGAAATTGGTACTTTTTCTATCCATTTTACAGCTGAAATATACATAATAAGTTCTACTCCCAGCCCCCTCCAAAAAATCCAGGGATGTATATGGCACAGGTTGATTCTTTGCCATGGGATTCTACTTCTTTCTTGCTCAGCAATGCTGCCTTGAGAGGAAGCAGCCTCTGAGGGATGAACATCAGCCTATCCATGAGTACTATGGAAAGGAATCTGGTTACCTGTAATCACGGGAAGAAAATACCTCACTGAACCAGAAAGATCTGTAAATCCATGAAAGAAAGTCAAGCAAATATCCTTTAAGTCTTTTCAATGTGCTGCCTGGACATTTTTCAACCTCATTGATCTCGCCAAATAATCCCCCAATATCTGAAATCCTTCATTTGGTGCCTCCACATTGAGTTAATTGACTTGTCTGGATCCATCATTCAGGTGGGAGAAAGTTTGCAGATGCAACTGCAATTGCCACTTACTCTAGGCTGCTCTGAAATCAATGGGATCCCTCTCAGATGTTGCTACAAAACAATCTTCACTTTTCCCAGCTATCTACATTGCAACTTGGGAAAGGCCAGTCGAATTTCCATGGATAGGTGATGCTCTGCTAACATCCTTCTCTCCATTGGAGTTCATCTATTTGCTGTACACCAAAGGGCACATATGGCTTATGCTGTGATCCATCAACAACAAGCTGAACTCCCACATCTGCATCCTTTGATGTACTTGTTTTGTACCTTTCTTGAGTGGTTTTGAGTGCAAGGGAGAGAGGGAGTGTCGGGGTGGGTGGGCTTTTCATGGTGTT
The DNA here is from genome assembly GCF_017639515.1 of Carcharodon carcharias. Classification (NCBI taxonomy): domain Eukaryota; kingdom Metazoa; phylum Chordata; class Chondrichthyes; order Lamniformes; family Lamnidae; genus Carcharodon; species Carcharodon carcharias. The sequence goes on from NC_054477.1 coordinate 140,006,670, forward strand.
GCCAGTGCTGGAGGAGACTTCAGCAAGCTTTTTCAATGTCTCCTGGGTTGAAGCCTGGCGGGAGAAAAAATTCTGTTTGAGCAGCATTTTTTGATAATAGGTTTGTGGATCTGTAAAGAAGAAATTGGTAGTTGCAAACAAGATGGAAGAATATAATGAAAAATAAGTAAGTAAAGACATATTTTTCCACAAACTCACTGAAACACTACTTTTTCTAGCCCAAATGCCTGTCAACACCCCATTGAAAACAGTTCACTTGCACGTGTTACTATATGCCAGGTGCTGGCACAATCATCTTTCTGGTATTATCTGGTGTTTTTCCCTGTACCAGAAGCTTCCATGATCAATGCTGACATAAATGACCTGGCCTGATATTTAGTTATTGGTTGAGGGATGAATGTTGGTCAGGATATCAAAAGAACTCCTCTGATCTTCTTCGAATAGTGCCATGTAATCTTTCACGCCCTGGGATGGAAAACAGGGTCACAGTTTAATGTCTCATTGGAAAGACATCTCTAAGTGCAGTGCTGCCTTAATTCTGCACTGAGGTATTAGCCTGGATTTTTTGGTTGAGGCCCTGAAGCAGGATTTGAACCGAGAACCTATGCCTCAGTGGGGGATATTTTAACCCCTAAAGACAGATGGTTTGGGGGCAGATAAGGGTTATAACATTAGATTTTTTTTGTCAAGAGTGCAACTCACTCCAACGCATCCACTTCTGTGATTAACAGAAGTGCATTTGGATGCTGACAAGAAACCCACTCTTCAAAATCAGCGATTTAATTATTGCAAGCATATATTTATTGGTACAATTAACATCTTATGGAGATATTAATGAGGTGTTTGAAAATTATTTTAAACATGGCTAAAGTTTAAGTTGTGCATCACCTGTTCCCTGGAGCTCCAGAAAATGACCAGGAAACAGATGAGACTGAGGAGCAGTTCAGGTGGGTATTTAGACTTCTCATTGTCCCCAATAAATGAAACCTCACTTAACGCAATTGGTGTCTTAATTGTATCTGGAAAAAAAAAAACTGTGGAGCTTTGTGGAGTGGTCAGGGCCTGAGTTTTTTGGTTAGTGGTGTCACCCTTCCTGCCATCCGAAGAGTCGGTGAGGAACACATCCCAGCTGATTCTGACTGGCCCACAGGCATATCATGCTCGAATGACAGTTAAGTGGCTGCAGACGGGAGCTCCACACCTCATTTGAGAGATACCCAGCCTTACAGATCTGCCCACATCTCAGATTGGACACCAGCTGTCCAGTCCCTGTAGCGACAAGAGCTGCAGTGGACTGAAGAAGAAGTACATCAACATGCCTGAACCCAAGTCCAGGAACTAGAGGACGAGGTAAGTTTAAGGGATCCCAGGGAAGAGGGGGTAGGGAAGGCCCGGCGGTTGCTATAAAGGGTGTTGATCAGGGTATCAGGGGAAAGGCCTGGGGGGAGGGAGATCCAGCAGCCACAGGCTTTAAGGCTGGGGAGTACCCCATCCACTTCCTGCCCGAGATCTAGGTCAGTTCTTTTTCGGGCTTCTGCCACACCAGGTAAATCATCCTGGCAGTTTAAAAATTCAGGCTCGGTGAGAAATGGTCCTTAAGTGGCCAATAATTGGCCACTTAAGGGCCTCATCTGGAGCAAGGGTGGGCTTACTGTCCAAGGCCTTGCCAGCCCCAGTATAAAATCGCTGTGTGGTTGGGACGGGTGGGAACCTGGAGGGAATCCTGTCCCTTCGACTTCACACTCCTTACAATCCCTGCCTAAAAACCCACCAGTGGGGGAGCATGAAATTCTGGCCAAGAGAAACTAGGGTTGTTCTCAGTAGACAAGTTTAAGAGGAGATTTGACAAAGCTGCTCAAAACCATTAATTCTTTTGAAAGAGTAAACAAAGAGAAACTGTTTTCTGTGACAGAATGGTTGGTAACCAATGGACCCTAATTCAACATGATTGGTAATAGAACCAAGTTATGAGAAAACAGTTTTTTACATAATGGAATCTGGAATGTACTGCCTAAAAAGTGTGTGACAATGGATGTTATATTTTTTTTGATTTTTGGGGAATATTGTGTTGTTCTTTGAAGAAGACGGTGTGTGTGTGTGTGTGTGTGTGTGTGTGTGCGTGTGTGTGTGTAAATGATTTAAGTACCTGGGAAAGGTTACTAGAGACAGGTTGTCTGGGATGTTTAACACATGAAACGATAGAGGCATTAGGTTTGTGCATTCTTAGTGAGATATTATGTGTAGGTTTGAGGTAAAAGTAAATAGGTTGAATCTAACATTTGCATTTTTAGATAAGTTGAGAGTTGATTTGCACACCAAAGGAAGTCAGAGGTGACAAACAACATTTTTGCATCTTACAGGAGTTCCATGGGTAAATAGAAGAGGTTATATTACATTTTATTGACCCAAAAGCACAGGCAAAATAGAAACATGAACAATTTTATATTTAGAAGGATTTGAGTTTCAAAGAGATGTGAGAACAATGGAACCTGAGATGAAAGGATGAAAAGGCATTTTAGAGTGACTGTGGAGAGCTTAGTGGTTGGCTTTTGGCTGTTGGCAGTGTGAGGAATGTCTCCTGAAGCAGTTCTAGGCCATCCATTCAAGCCATAGAAGTCTTGGGCTGCAGAAAGCAGCCTTTTTCTGAATCTTGGGTTTTCACAGCAGAGTGGAAGAGAGTTTAAGAGGCCATGCAGTATGCCTTTATTAAAGCTACAGCACTTTGCCTTGGGTAATAGCACTGGATTTTAGTTAAACATCTATAAGGGAGTGCTGCCTGGAAGGTATTTACTTGTGGATCAGGCCAAGTCGGGAGTCTTTTGGAGGAATGTTTTTGTAAGAACGATTTTAACAGTGTAACTGTGGTTTTGTGCTCTTAAGTTATTTTTTTCTTTTCTTCTTGGTAATAACACTTCTACTTCAAATTTTTAAAATCCCAAAAGTGTTACTGGACTTCTTGCTGCTGAGATCAGTACATTTTCTTCTCATTTTCAGAATACAAAAAAAAGGTATGGCCCTTAAGCCAAGTTTTCTTCTGGGATTTCGTTTGCTCAGCAATTAACATCTGCGGTGGCTATAACAAGTAATAGAAGGAGATTTAATATTAACCTTCAAAAGAGAGCTGGATAAATATTTGAAGGAACAAATAATACAAACTTATGGAGAAAGAGCAGAGCAATGGGATTTATCAAATAGCTCTATCAAAGAGCTAGTACTGGCATGATGGGCCAAATGGTCTCCTTCTAAACTGTGCCATTGTTTAATTCTATGGTTCTATTGGTTTGAAGGTGGGCTTCAGTCCTTTCCAAAAAGGGTGGCAAGAATAGTGGTGTGTTGTATCCTGTATAGCAAAGGTGATTAGAAATGGGGGAGGATGAAGGAATTCATCAATAATCTTCAGATGAGGAAAACATAGAGGATAAAGAGGATGAGCAGCAGCGGGAGGAGGAGGGAGGTGCAGGTGTGTCACCCTTTGCAAAGGAGCTCCTATATTACATGCCCCACCTCCTTGGTTGTAATAAGCATTCTTCAGCCACTCATGCACATCTGTCCAATGAGTCATGTCATGTATTCATCAGGAAGCATGTGAAAGGCAAGATGACACCTTGGAAGCAATAGTGCACAAGGTGTAGAATTGGAGGTAAAATATAAATTTTATTATGTGCCATTATGAAAAAAAGAGAACTGTGTAATATCATATTTTGTTGAATATTGTTGGTTACACCCTTGGTAAATTACAATGTGTTAACATTATAGTTTCTCCCGCTTCAGCAGAGATTGGCACAGGCTGCTCAGATCCATGCACTGACTACTGAGGTGCTTTTGTACCAAGGGTTTTGGAACTTTGAAGGCCCCATCAAACACTGGCTGAGGGGAGTTCAAGGTCAACGGGTAAGAAGTGGAGGCACTTTGAGTTGAGTTCCCACTTCCGTATTCCCTTTCATCATTATCCCTCTCCTGGGCCAGAACACCTACCTCTTTGTTGCACATGGAGATCAATGGCACTATGTAATGCCCCATGGATAAGGTAAGACAAAATTCTGCTCAGTCGTAGTCATGGCCTGCATGGACACACTTGGACACCCAAGTTTAAAGCTCGGTGGGGTTGGTCCTTCTCCCCATGGTAGACATTCTGGCAATTCTTGCAACACCAATGGAGTAGTGTTTGAGTTGGGCTCTTAGTTCTCTCCACTGTTGTGGAGAGTGCCTGGTATGTGGATCAATATCTGGTTAAGTTTTTGATCGACATCAGCCATTCTTCCCACTGACAGCCCCCAGGGTTTAGCACATGTGCCCAGATAAGTTGAGCTCTCCAGAAATTGCACTCCGCATTAGCAACTCCCCACAGCTGTTCTTGCCATGAGTGTCTGCTCTTGCACAATTGGGAAGTATGAATCAGAAGTATTTGTGCCCTGGTGCCCAGCGCTGGTGCCCTGTGATGGTGCACTGTCTGAGGAATCTACCTAATGGATGTCCTTTGATACTTGCTGTATATTTGAAAGCCCTAGAAGACTATAGAAAAAAAAAACTTGACAATAACTAGAGGCAGTCTTCATCTTGTTCAGTCACTGATGAAGTAGAGTCAGCATATGTATCAGAGATATTGGCAATTCTGTCACCAGCTATCTGCAGGCTCCCTGCCTCTCCATCTCCAATTGAAATTGATGCAGATGCACCATTTCTAAACCCTCCTCTTCTGTATCAGGGATCTGGATTATTTGTGGCAGTCCATCTCCAGTCCTCTCCGTAGTGTTTTGCACTCTACTCTTCTACAAGGGTTGAGAAAACAACCCTGTGGGTGAGTGAAAGTCTGGTATTTACCTGATATTTCCAGTGAACTTGGGGTGAGTGAACTATGAGACGGATGCTTCCTATTGGAGTGAATGGCAAATGAGGTTGGATAAATGGGGAGGTGATGAAGTGCTGCTGAAAGTTGGTCACGTCTGCATAGTTATGTGATGGAGAATGCTTAGCAAGGCAGAGTAAAAAAAGGGCAGGGCCTTAAACCACAGGATGTTATTGAATCAGCAAATGTATTTATTTTTTCTGACCTGGTTAGATCTGCAAACTACTTCCACCATTACAGCCAAGGCCTTGACACAATGGGGCAATTTTTTACAGCCCCGGCTCGCTTATTTACAGACACCTGGCATGTAAACTAAAACAGGTGGCTAGTCCACTGCCTTCCTGTCCACCACTGATCTGCCCCCATATTACGATGGGATGATGAGGCATTAGCCAGCCCGCCCACCTGATCTTAGGCCTATCGAGGCCCTTAAGTTTCCAATTAGAGGTCAAGTCACATAATCCTTTTGCCTCCATCACCATAATACAACGACGGGGGAAGGCAGAGGGAAAGTGGTCAGCCCGCTACTTTCCCAAATCCAGTTAAAAGACAGGGAGGAAGGAGGGGGTGCCTCCTTTGCAGGGGTGGGGGGTCCCTATTCACATCAGGGGCACCTCCCCCAGGATGGTACCCTCCCTTGGTCTCCTCCCAGCCTTTCGAACCGGCCCCCCATCCTCCTCTCATCCCCTCACTAGGATCCCTGATCTCTCCCCGACCAAACTGCTCGGACTGGTATACACGGTCTTCCTTCTCAGGTCTCCCTTACAGTCCCAATAGTGAGCACTTCTACACCAATTAGATGGGCCGGCAGCTCTGTACCTGAGGGACAGATGTCCCATTCTCACCTTGTTAAGGCTGCCCCAGTGCATTATCACAGCCCTTTTGAAAACTGGTGAGCTGCTGACTGACTTTACTACTGAGTAGGGGAGGGGTGGGGGGGCGGGGTGGGTGGCAGGGGGAGCAGGTGCGGTGTGGTGTGCAGAAATATGCCCAATATCCCCAGTTCATCCTAATATCACTTCAACACACCTCGTCAACCATTTTCAGCCTTGGGAAAAACCTTCCGCCTCTCTGCACACAACAGTAATTCCAGCAGAGTCCTATAATCTGCTGCTGCTCTTGTTCTGTGTCTGCCATCCATTCTGAATGCCTTCAGTTTCCATTGGTGCTCTGCCCCTTTAAGTACAGTTTACATTGCTTCATTGCTTCACAAAACTTAAAATTAATTAATACAACTGAGTTGAGTTGGAAATTCTGACATTTCCCTTTGACCTCCAGATTTTGGTCACATAATTCCCACTCCGTGCTTGGAATCCACCTTCATGTTAATATTGAGGCCAAAGCTGCCACTGAGCTACAGATGACACCGTTTTTGGGACACGAAACATGGTGCTCTGTGACGCCACAAACAAAATGCTTGACTGTTATGAGATAATATTTATTTACTGAAAAATGTCCAATTATTCATTGAGAAAGCCTGACCTTTGCTGAGAAGTAAGGTCATTAAACACCATTGAACATCGCAGGAGGGATGGAGTTATAATACTGTTCTAGTTACAGCCAAAGCCACTTCCTTATGCACAGCATATGCTGCTGAAGTCAATGGTCTTTTTCCCTGGTATTTCCATTATTGGAGCATTAGATCATCAGCATCTTTGCATCAGCTTTTGAGAAGTCAGCTGCTCTCGTTTTCTTCTCAGTAGTTTCCATTCCCTTTTTCAAGAGTCTGCTCTGCCTTTTAATGCCATGCCATGTATTAAATAGAAAATCATGACTTTCTCGGCCCGCTCGCTGAGTTTTGAGGCACCCTGTGCTGTCATTCCTCCAGATTACCTGGCCTCGAGCAGATGGGAATCTTGTCCCTTATCCTGCCAGCACTATTTAAATTAGCTGACCCTGGGATTTCTGACATGGGGCAGAATTTAACCCTTGTCGTGCAGCCTTGGTGGGGGCAGTCAAGAAGCCTACCACCACCCGCGATTGAGGCCAATTAAGGCCTGCCCAGCTTAAAACACGGGCGGCAGCGCTGCCTGTGCAGGAGGTGGAGCGGGAGGAGGAGAGTGGACGGGGTGAGTGCAAACTTCACACATGCGCGCGAGTGCGCACTTGAGAATCTCCCTGAGGTACAAAGCTGCCCCGGGGAGATGAAGAGTTTTAAGAAAATAATAAAGATGTGAGAAATGTTATAAAACACTGTCACATGCATAGGGACATGTTAACATGTGAAATTTAAAACATTTTACTTTATTTTTATTTGATGTTGGAAGCCTTATCTTGCTTGTGGATGAGGTTTCAAAAAAAAGTGCAAAGGCCGCTTGGCCTTTTTGCCTGCCCACTAAACATAAGGTTGGATGGTCAGCAAAAATTTAAATTAATTGAGACTTTAATGGCCTTAACAGGCCTTTTAATTGTTGGCGGGCGCTGCCGATTCCCAGACGTGCCTGCCGACCGAAATATCGCGCGATGGCGCCTTGACATTGGGACGCTTACCCAATGTCAACGAGCGTCATGTTACGCTCAAGCGGGTTGGGCGCACGCCCATCCATCGAGGTATAGATTTTGCCCATGGGGAATCAGCCTCTTCTTCTTATCCTGTTTTTAGTAGTGATAACTCTTGTCCGACAGCAATTATACTGCCCCAAGGCCTCAGAGATTCCCAAGGTGACCCTTTTTTAAGTTGACGAATATTGTAACTTACAATCAGGAACAGGACTGAATTATCTTACAAATGCACCTCAACCTCACAATTTCATAAGATTAACCACTGGTACACCAAAGTGACATTTTTATTTTTCACATACACTTATCTTGAGAAAGATTGGCAATTATTGCTCATTAGTGTTGAATTTAAGAACAATTTCATTCTAAAGACATTCCCACTGGGAGTATAATTAAGATTGTTCATATTAACTTCATAGGAATCTTCACACCTCTGAGATTATGCATTAGTTTATATTTCTCTATCTGTCTAGACTGAATACAAATTGATGTCTTTGAGGGTAAAAGGACAATGGTTTTCTCCATTTTATTTAGCTCCAGCAGTTTTGTAAATTACAGGATCACAGAATCACAGAATTTTAATGGCACAGAATGAGGCCATTCAGCCCATCATGTCTGCATTGGTTCTCCATAGGAGCATTATGACCTTGTGCCAATGTCCTGTCTTTTCCCCGTACCCCTGCACATTGTTTCATCATCTAATGCCCTCTTGAATGCCTCGATTGAACCTGCCTCCACCAACTTCCAGGCAGTGCATTCCAGACCCAAACCACTCGTGTGTGAAAAAACTTTTTCTCACATCACATTTGCTACTTTTGAAAATCACTCTAAATCTGTGCCCTCTATTTCTTGATCCTTCTATGAATGGGGACAGCTTCTACCTGTCTACTATGTCCAGCCCCTCATGATTTTGAACATCTCTATCAAATCTCCTTTTAACCTCCTTCTCTCCAAGGGGAACAGTCCCAACCTCTCCAATCTATCCAAGTAGCTGAAGTTTCTCATCCCTGGAAACATTCTTGTAAACTTCTTCTGCACTGCCTCCAATTTGTTCAAATCCTTCCTATAAAGTGATGTCCACAACTGTACACAATATCCCAGCCGAGGTCTAACAAGTGTCTTATATAAATTCAGCATAACATCCTTCCTCTTATACTCAAATTAATTCAAAATGTATGAGCTTTAACTCTGTGGTGGACTAATTGTGAAGTGTCCTGAGATATTTCTGGATCCTGAGGAATGATACAACATTGCAACTTTTTATTCCAAAGGCTGGATACTTGAGCTGATATTTTAGAGCACTATTGCTAAGACTCAGAATTCTATAAACACATTTACAGCTTTTAAACATATTATTAATGATTAGTTTATCTTCCTTCCATCTCTGCTGGTGAATAGGGCGCATCAAAATAATATAATCATTTTTTAAATTCATTCATGGGATGTTGACATTGCTGGCTAGGTCAGCATTTATTGCCCATCCCTAATTACCCTTGAGAAGGTGGCGGTGAGCTGCCTTCTTGAACTGCTGCAGTCCATGTGGTGTAAGTACACCCACAGTGCTGCTCAGGACGGAGTTCCAGGATTTTAGCTCAGCGACAGTGAAGGAACGGCAATATGTTTCCAAGTCAGGGTGGTGTGTGACTTGGAGGGGCACTTCCAGTTGATAGTGTTCCAATGCATCTGCTGCCCTTGTTATTCTAGATGGTATCGGTCATGGGTTTGGAAGGTGTTGTCGAAGGAACCTTGGTGCATTCCTGCAGTGCCTCTTGAAGATGGTACACACTGCTGCCACTGTACATCAGTGGTGGAGGGAGTGAACGTTTGTTGGTAGGGTGCCAATCAAGTGGGCTGTTTTGTCCTGAATGGTGTTGAGCTTCTTGAATGTTGTTGGAACTACACTCATCCAGGCAAGTGGAGGGTATTCCATCACACTCGTGACTTGTGTCTTGTAGATGGTGGATAGGTTTTGGGGAGTCAGGAGCTGAGTTACTCACTGCAGGACTCCTAGCCTTTCACTTGCTCTTGTAGCCAAAGCATTTATATGGCTAATCCATTTCTGTTTCTGGTTAGTAGTAACCCCCAGATGTTGATAATGGGGGATTCAGCAATGGTAACTCTATTGAAAGTCAAGGGGCAATGGATAGATCCTCTCTTATTGGAAATGATTATTGCCTGGCACTTGTGCAAATGTTACTTGCCACTTGTCAGCCCAAGCCTGGATATTGTCCAGGATTTGCTGCACTTGGACAGGGACTGCTTCAGTATCTGAGGAATTGTGAATGGTGCTGAACATAGTGCAATCATCAGAAAACCACTACACCAGCAACCACAACTATCTTCCTTTGTGCTAGGTATGCCTCCAACTAGTGGAGACTTTTCCCTCTGATTCCCATTGACTCCAGTTTTGCTAAAGCCCCTTGATGCAACGCTCAGTCAAATGCTGTCTTGATGCCAAGGTCAGTCACCCTTACAGGTTATTGCCAACCAAGTGCCACTTGGTAACACTGTTGATGACCCCTTCCGTTACATTACTGATGATCAAGAGTAGACTGATGGGGTGGTAATTGGCCTGATTGGATTTTCCTGCTTTTTGTGTACAGGTCATGCCTGGGCAATTTTCCACATTGCTGGGTAGAAGCCAGTGTTGCAGCTGTACAGGAACAGCTTGGCTAGGGGTGCGGTAAGTTCTGGAGCACAAGTCTTCAGTACTATTGCTGGAACATTGTCAGGGCCCATAGACTTTGCAGTACCCAGTGCCTTCAGCTATTTCTTGGTAGCACATGGAGCGAATCATATTGGCTGAAAACTGACATCTTGTTGTGCTGGGAACTCCAGAGGAGGCTGAAATGGATCACCCACTGGGCACTTCTCGCTGAAGATTGTTTTAAGTGCTTTGCCCTATCTTTTGCACTGGTGTGCTGGGTCCCCCCGTCATTGAGGATGGGGGTATTTGTGGAGCATCCTCCTCCAGTCAGTTGTTTAATTGTCCATCACCATTCACAACTGGATGTGGCAGGACTGCAGAGCTTAGATTTGACCCATTGGTTGTGGGATTGCCTAGCCTATCTATCCCGTGCTGCCTACATTGTTAGACGCATAAGTAGTCCTGAGTTGTAGCTTCACCAGGTTGAAACCTCATTTTTAATTATGCCTAGTGTTGCTTCTGGCATGCCTTCCTGCACTCTTCATTGAACCAGGGTTGATTACCTTGCTTGGTGGTTATTGTAGAGTGGGGAATATGCCAGGCCCTGAGTTCCAGATTGTGGTTGAGTACAATTCTTCTGCTTTTGATGGCCCACAGTGCCTCATGGATGCCCAGTCTTCAGCTGGTAGATTTGTTCAGAATCTATCCCATTTCGGGTGGTGGTTGTGCCACACAACATGATGGAGGGTATCCTCAATGTGAAGACAGGACTTTGTCTCCACAAGGGCTGTGCGGTGGTCACTCATATTGATACTGTCATGGACAGATGCTAGACCCAGGCTAGCAGCTATGTCATTTAGGACTCAGCCAGCTCGGTCATTGGTGGTTCTACTGATGCACTCTTGGTGATGGATATTAAATTCCTCCACCCAGAGTACATTCTGCACCCTTGCCACCCTCAATGCTTCCTCCAAGTGTTCAACATAGAGGAGTACTGATTCATCAGCTGAGAGAGGGCGATACATTATAATCAGCAGGAGGTTTCCTTGCCCATGTTTGACCTGATGCCATGAGATTTCATGGAGTCTTGAGGCAGCTTCCTCCTGACTGTATGCCACTGTGCCATCAACTCTGCTGGATCTGTCCTGCCAATGGGACAGGACATACCCAAGAATGGCAATAGTGGTGTGGTGGACACTAACTGTACATTAACAGTATGGTTTGGTGAGTATGAATATGTCAGGCTAGTCTGTGGGGTAGCTCTCTCAATTTTGGCACAAGCCCCCAGAAGTTCGTAAGGAGGGCTTTGCAGGGTCGACAGGAGTAAGTTTGCCGTTGCCATTTCCAGTACTTAAGTCGATGTCAGGTGGTGTGTCTGGTTTCATTCCTAAAAGGACTTTCTAGCAGTTTGATACAATTGAGTGGCAATCAATCAATAATGATTTCATGGTCATCATTAGACTTTTACTTCCATTGTTTTTTATTGATTTAATTCAATTTCAATTTCAATAGCATAGTGGTATTGTCGCAAGGCTATTAACCAAGAGACCCAGGGTAATGCCCTGGGGACCAGTGTTCGAATCAAGCTATGGCAGATGGTGGAATTTGAATTCAATAAGAATCTAGAATTAAAAGTCTAATGATGACCATGAAACCATTGCCGATTGTTGTAAAAATACATCTGGTTCACTAATGCCCTTTAGGGAAGGAAACCTGTCGTCCTTACCTGGTCTGGCTTTATGTGACTCCAGACCCACATCAATATGGTTGACTCTTAAATGCTGTCTGAAATGGCCTAGCAAGCCACTCAGTTGTATCAAATTGCTACAAAATCACTAAAACGGAATGAAACCAGACTGACCACCCAGTATTGACCGAGGCACCGGAAAGAACAATGACAATCTCAGTCCTGTTGACCCTGTAAAGCCCTCCTTACTTAAATCTGGGGGCTTGTGCCAAAATTGGCAGAGCTGTCTCACAGACCAGTCAAGCAACAGCCTGACATAGTCATCCTCATGGAATCATATCTTAGATGATAATGTCCCAGTCACCACCGTCACCAACCCTGGGTATGCCCTGTCCCACCTGCAGGACAGACCCAGAAGAGGTGGTAGCACAGTGGTACACAGCCAGGGGTTCCTCAACATTGACTCTGGACCCCATGAAGTCTCATGGCATCAGGCCAAGGAAACCTGCTGATTACCACCTACCGCCCTTCCTCAACTGATGAATCAGTGCTTCTCCATGTTGAACACCACTTGGAGGAAGCACTGAGGGTGGCAGAATGTACACTGGGTGGGGGACTTCAAAGTCCATCACAAAGAGTGGCTCGGTATCACCACGACTGACCAAGCTGACCGAGTCCTAAATGACATAACTGCTACACTGTCTCTTTGGCAGTTGGTGAGGAAGCCAAAAAGAAGGAAAAACATGCTTGACCACACCCTCACCAACCTGCCTGCCACAGAGGCATCTGTCCATGACAGTATCGGTAGGAGTGATCACCGCACAGTCCTTGTGGAGACGAAGCCCGGTCTTCACACTGGGGATACCCTCCATTATGTTGTGTGGCACTACCACCGTGCAAAATTGGCTAGATTTTGAACAGATCTAGCAACTCAAGATTGGATATCCATGAGGTGCTGTGGGCCATCATCAGCAGCAGAACTGTACTCGAGCACCATCTGTAACTTCATAGCCTGCCCATATCCCCCTGTCTACCATTACTATCAAGCCAGAGGATCAAAACTGGTTCAATGTAGAGTGAAGAAAGGCATGCCAGGAGCAGCACCAGGCATACCTAAAAGTGAGGTGTCAATCTGGCGAAGCAACAACACAGGACTACTTGTGTGCCAACCAACTTAAGCAGCAAGTGATAAACAGAGCTAATTGATCCCACAATCAATGGATCAGATCTAAACTTTGCAGTCCTGCCACATCCAGTCATGAATGTTGGTGGACAATTAAGCAAATCACTGGAGGAGGAGGGTCCAAAATTATCCCCATCCTCAATGATGGAGGAACCCAACAATCATTGTAAAATATAAGGTTGAAGCATTTGCTACAATCTTCACCCCAGAACTGCCAAGTGGATGATCCATCTCGGCCTCCTCTGGACGTCCCCAGCATCACAGATGCCAGGCTTCAGCCAATTCGATTCACTCCACGTGATATCAAGAAATAGCTGAAGGCACTGGATACAGCAAAGGCTATAGGCCCTGACAATATTTCGGCAATAGTACTGAAGGCTTGTGTTCCAGAACTTGTTGCGCCCTAGCCAAGCTGATCCAGTATGGCTACAACACTGGCATCTACCCAGCTATGTGGAAAATTGCTCAGTTATTTCCTAGACAAAAAGCAGGACAAATCCAACCCAACCAATTACCACCCCACCAGTCTACATCTGTAAAGTAATAGAAGGGGTTATCAACTGTGCCATCAAGCAGCAATTGCTTAGCAAAAACCTGCTCACTGATGCCCATTTTGGGTTCTGCCAGGGCCACTCAGCTCCTGACCTCATTACAGCCTTGGTTCAAACATGGACAAAAGAGCTGAACTCCTGAGGTAAGGTGAGAGTGACTGCCCTTGACATCAAGGCAACATTTGACCAAGTGTGGCATCAAGAAGACCTAGCAAAACTGAAGTCAATGGGAATCAAGGGGAAAACTCTCCACTGGTTGAAATCATACCTATCACAAAGGAAGATGGTTGTGGTTGTTGGAGGTGAGTAATCTCAGCTCCAGGACATCACCACAGGAGTTCCTCAGGGTAGTGCCCTAGGCCCAACCATCTTCAGATCTTCATGAATGACTTTCCTTCCATCATAAGGTCAGAAGTGTGGATGTTCGCTGATAATTGCACAATGTTCAACACCATTCATGACTCCTCAGACACTGGAGCAGTCCATGTCAAAATGTAGCAGGACCTGGACAATTTCCAGGCTTGGGCTGACAAGTGGCAAGTGACATTCACACCACACAAGTGTCAGGCAATGACCATCTCTAACAAGACAGAATCCAACCATTGTCCCTTGATGTTCAATGGCATTACCATCACTGAATCCCCCACTGTCAATATCCTGGGGGCTGCCATTGACCAGAAACTGAACTGGACAAGCCATATAAATACTATGGCTACAAGAGCATGTCAGAGGCTAGGAATCGTGCGACGAGTAACTCACCTCCTGACTCCCCAAAGCCTGCCCACCATCTACAAGGCACAAGTCAGGAGTGTGACGGAACACTACCCACTTGCCTGGATGAGTGCAGCTCCCACAACACTCAAGAAGTTTGACACCATCCAGGACAAAGCAGCCACTTGATTGGCACCACATTCACAAACATTGACTCCCTCCATTAATGATGCACAGTAGCAGCAGTGTGTAGTGTCTAAGAGATGTACTGCAGAAATTCACCAAGGCTCCTTCAACAGCACCTTCCAAACCCACAACCACTACCATCAAGGAGGACAAAGGCCGCAGACAGATGGGAACACCACCACCTGGAAGTTCCCCTCCAAGTCACTCACCATCCTGGCTTGGAAATATATCACCGTTCTTTCATTGCCGCTGGGCAAAATCCTGGAACTCTCTTTCTAACAGCACTGTGGATGTACCTACACCACGTGAATGCAGCAGTTCAAGAAGGCAGCTCACAACCACCTTCTCAAGGGCAACTAGGAATGGGCAATAAATGCTGGCCCAGCCAGCGAAGCCCACATCCTGCAAATGAATATGAAAAAAAATCCCACCATGTGCTGTTGGTGGAATTCGAGCCTGGGTCTTCAAAGAATTATTCTCGGTACCTGAATTATAAAGCCAGTGACAATACCACTATGCCACTGTCTCCCCCAGTGGCAATTAACAATTCATGAAATTTTGAGTACTCGCAGCTCACAATAAGTACAATCATTAGAAGGATTAAGTACATTCAGAAATGCAAAATAAATTAACAGTCAGCTTTTCATGAAGCTTGTTGACTAATAAAGATCTCTACCAGGGGAATAAAGTCAAAAAGGTAACATTTTAACACTTTCCTAATGTATGCTGAATTTTAGAGCAGAATTTAATGGGCAGAATTTTGAGTTTGGTGGGCGAGTGCGATCGGCGGGCCCCAGAGCAGCTTGGTAAGGTGCCGCTGCCCGCGATTTCATGCTGGTGGGCCAATAAAGGCCCACCAAGCGTGAATGGTGGCATCCCAATGGTCGGGAAGAGGCGGGCGGGAGAGGGGATCTATTGGCCACCGGGTCCAATGGCACCCTGGCGGCCGGTTTAAAACCAGCACAGTCAGGCCGTGGAAGGCTGCCAGTGATGAATACATCTTCAGTGTTGTCAACAGGAGATTATAAATTATGGATTCATATGTGGCTGCAGACACCAGGTGAGAGGGCAGTTCAGGTGCGCACTCGGCCCCCCCCCAGTTTTCTGATGAGTGCCTCGCGGTCCTCCTGGAGGAGGTGGCTGCCAGGAGGGACACCCTTGTCCCCAGGGATGGGAGGAGGAGGCCATTGCACCTTACAAATAGAGCTTGGGAGGAGGTGGCAGTGCTGGTCAGCAGCCATGATGTTGTGCGGCGCACCTGGGTGCAGTGCCGCAAGAGGTTTAATGACCTGCTGCACTCAGGAAAGGTAAGTACCGTGTTGGCAGGGATTAGTGTTTAGAAGTGTTAAGGCCTGGCCATCCCCACGTGGAGCTCAGGGGTGTTAGAGTCTGAGTGCCAACCGCCAATGACCCCGGAGCTTGCCACAGGGATGAGCCCTGGCTCCTTGGACTGAGTGCCTTGCGGTTTGAGGACCACGACTCGGATGTGCCCTGCAAGATGTTCCTCAGGCGGGGTTGGCCAGGCTGCCATGGCAGTGCAGGTAGAGATTGGACTAAGCAATGCTCCACTGTCCTTTCAGGAGAAGACAGCCCAAAACAACATTCAAAGTTCATGGACTGGTGGATACATAGGCTTACAAAGCAGAAGGACATGGCAGCCTTGCAGGGCAGCTATTTAGGTAATGATACCCAGAGTGTACAAAAATAAAAAAAGCAGCAGCAAATAAAGTCAAAGGGGGAAAAATGGTAAAAATGCAAAATTAATGGCCCTTTACTTAAATGCAAGTAGTATTCGGAACAAAATAAATGAGTCAATGGCACAAATAGAGGTTAATGGGTATAATCTTATAGCCATTACAGAGACATGGTTACAAGGAGATGAAAGCTTGGAACTAAATATGAAGGGGTATGTGACCTTTCAAAAGGACAAACAGGAAGGAAAGGATGGTGGGGTAGCTTTGTTAGCACAAGATGGGATAAGTACAATAGCAAGAAAGGATCATGGATCGGAAGATGTAAAATCCATATGGGTGAAGGTAAGAATTACAAAGGGAAGAAGACACTGGTGGGAGTAGTCTATAGACCCCCAAGAGTAGCTATATTGTAGGACAGAGAATAAATCATGAGGGCATGTAAAAAAAGGCAGTACATTAATCATGGGTGACTTTAATCTTCATGTAGATTGGGAAAATCAAATTGGCAGAGGTAGGCCGAGTAAGAATTCTTAGAGTGTATTCGAGACAGTTTCTTAGAACAATATGTTGTGAATCCAAACAGCGATCAGGCTATTTTAGATCTGGGAATGTGTAATGAGGCATGTTTAATATGCGATCTCAGGGTAAATGATCCCCGAGGAAACAGTGACCATAATATGGGAGAATTTAACATTCAGTTTGAGAGTGAGAATCTTGTGTCAGAAAAAACTGTGTTAAACTTAAATAAGGGTAATTACAATGGAATTAGGGCAGAGTTGGCCGGAGTTGACTGGGAAAGCAGTTTAGCAGAAAAGATGGTTAATGAACAATGGCAGACATTTAAGCAAATAGTTCATGACTCTCAGCAAATATATATCCCAGTGAGGAAGAATGTTTCAAGGAAGGGGATAAATCAACCATGGTTAACCAAGGAAGTTAAGGATAGTGTCAAATTGAAAGAGAAAACATACAATGTGGCAAAGATTAGTGGTAAACCAGAGGATTGGGCAAGTTTTAAAAACCAACAAAATATGACTAAAAAAGTAATAAAGAGGGAGTAAATGAACTTCAAGGGTACACTAGCAAGTAATATAAAAACAGACAGTAAGTGCTTCTTTAAATATATAAAAAGGAAGAGAGAGGCCAAAATGAACATAGGCCCCTTAGAGAATCAGGCTAGGGAAATAATAATGGAGAACCAGGAAATGACAGAGGAGTTGAATAAATACTTTGCTTTAGTCTTCACAGTAGAAGATGCTCATAGCATTCCAAAAATACTAAATAATCAAGCGGCAAAAAGAGGGGGAGGAAATAAATACAATAACTATCACTAGAGAAAAAGTACTAGGGAAACTAATGGGGCTAAAGGCCGATAAGTACCCTGGACTTGATGGGTTGCATCCTAGGATATTAAAGGAAGTAGCTACAGAGATAGTGGATTCACTGGTAGGAATCTCCCAAAATTTCTTAGATTCTGGAAAAGTCCCAGAGGATTGGGAAACTGCCAATATAACACCCTTATTCAATAAGGGAGGGAGACAAAAAACAGGTTAACTATAGGCAAATTAGTTTAACATCTGTCATTGGGAAAATGTTGGAGTCTATTATAAAGGATGTAATAGCAGAACTTTAGAAATACATAATCTAATCAAGCAGAGTCAGCATGGCTTCATAAAGGGGAAAGCATGCCTAACACATTTATTAGAATTCTTTGAGGAGGTAACAAGCAGGATAGATAAAGAGGAATCAGTAGATGTAATATAATTGAATTTCTAAAAGATGTTTGATAAGATACCACACATAAGGCTACTTAATGAGATAAGAGCCCATGGTGTTGGGGGTAGTATATTAGTAGGGATAGAGGATTGGCTAACTAATAGAACACAGAGATTTGGGATAAGGAGGGCACTTTCGGGATAGCAACCTGTAACTAGTGGAGTGCCACAGGGATCAGTTCTAGGGCTTCAATTATTTACAATATATATTAGAGACATAGATGAGGGAAGTGAATGTGCTATTGCCAATTTTGCAGACGACACAAAAATAGGTGGGACAGCAAGTAGCAAGGATGACACAAAGAGTCTACAGAAGAATATAGACAGGTTAAGTGAGTGGGCAAAAATTTGGCAGATGGAATATAGTTTGGGAAAATGTGAGGTTATGCACTTTGGCAGGAAGAATAGAGGAGCTGAATATTATTTAAATGGAGAAAGACTGCAGAAATCTGCAGCATAGGGGGATTTGGAAGTCCTTGTGCATCAATCCCAAAAAGCTAATGTATAAGTTCAACAGGTATTAGGGAAGGCAAATGGAATGTTGGCCTTTATTTCAAATGGAATGGAATATAAAAATAGGGAAGTGTTGCTAAAACTATACAAGGTACGAATTTGATAACACCTAGAATACTGTGAACAATTTTGGTCCCTTATCTAAGGAAAGATATACTGGCATTGGAGACAGTCCAGAGAAGGTTCACTAGGCTGATTCCAGATATGGAGGGATTTTCTTAAGAGAAGAGGTTGAGTAGATTGGGCCTGTACTCATTGGAGTTTAGAAGAATGAGAAGCGACCTTATTGAAACATACAGGGAGAATTTTCTGCCTGTTCGGAGGGCCATGCGGGACCGGGTGTGGACTGGTGCGGACTCAATCGCTGCCCGTGATCTGGTCCACGCCACCATTTTATGTGGATGGGCCAATTAAGGCCTGCCCAGTGTGAAATGCGGCTCCCGAGGACAGCGGGAGTGGGCTGGCGGCGGTGGACTGCTATGACCACCGGACACATTGGCGACCCGGCAGCCTGTTTAAAAGTGCTCCTGCAGCCTTACAAAGGCTGTCAAACATGGCCAGCAGCAGGGCTCCCCAGGGCGCTGCTGGTGAGCAGGCCATGCAGGAGGGTAGGGCAGGGGAACATTGTGCCCCTTGTTTCTTAGACGATTACCTTGCTGTCCTCCTCGAGGAGGTGGCAGCACGGCAGGAGGTGCTTGTACCCCAGGACGGGAGAAGGAGCCCCCCTCCACCCCCACATGACCAAACATGCTTATGAGGAGGTGGCGGAGATAGTGAGCTCCCGCGACATGGTGTGGCGCACCTGGACCCAGTGCCGTAAGTGCTTTAAGAACATTTTACACTCTGGAAGGGTGAATACCATGTTGGCATTGGTCAGTGAACCCAGCAGGTAGGCTTTCCCCACTGGCCGCCCATCCCCCCCAACTCTGAATGCAGTTACTGAATTGAATCATTGACAGCATGTTTTCTTTGCTTGGTGGGCCAGCAGATATTGCCCATGCCGAGGTCACCCTGAGAGGGTGTTGATGAGATGGGTTCTGCAGTCACAGCATGTGGTACAGTGACACCCATATTACTGTTTTGGGGGCAACCTGGAAGATCTGCACCTAGGTGCAGTGCTGCAACTGCAAAACATGCCCAAGTCAGGGTGCTGACATGCTGGGAAGGGAGCTTCCAGGTGGCGTGGCATCCATCTGCTGCCCTTTGTGTTTCACGTGCTTGTGCCTCCTTGCTTTGCAAGTTTGGACCATGTGGTGCCAAATGTGATGTCGGTTGCATTTGGCCAAATGGGGAGAGGGACAGGCCTGGTATCTTTGTGTGAGAGCACAGCAACTGCAGGGTGAGGAGGCACCGGAATTCTCCAATGTTCCAATCTGGTTGGCGTGGGACGGCAGCGAAGAGATTCCAGGTGCAAGTTGCCCCAATCAATGCTCTTTTCTCCTTTTCAGGAGAAGAATGCTCATAATGCTGCCGAGCAATTGATGGCTGTCCAGTTGGCCATCATTTCCAGGTCCAAGCAGGAGGCCTCAATGTGGAGAGGCGCCATGCGCCCAGGTCCACTGGTGTTGGTGAGGCTGGTGCGCCATGGGCAGGCATGTTAGCCCAGCACTGAGGTTGCCATTAGTGTCCTAGCAGTCATGACACTGCTGAAGGTTCAGTGGTTGAAGTTTGCAACATGGCTTGATCATTGCTTACGGAAGGATGAGTGCATAATGATCCGGGGGACAGAGATGCACATTGACATTGTCTCCACGTTAACTAATCAGGCGTCCGTGTTCTTCCTTTCAGCATCATCCAAGCAGGGCCGGGAGAGGAGGCATAGGGGCTGACCCTATGTGGGATCTGACCCACCAACGTCACACCACCTCTGGCCAGACAGGCACCAGCGCAGGTACTAGCATCTCAGTGGTAATTAGATCATCGGCTAGTGTCCCGGGGCACAGCGGTGAAGGCACTTCACAATCACTGAAGGAGCTGGCAGAGGCAGAAAGTGTCCATGGCGCCAGCAGTCGGTGGCTGAGGATGTGCCTCTGGAGTTGTCCATGAGGCAGCAAACCCTGGAAGTCCAGCAGGGTGTGAGGCAAGATCTGACGGAGATACATGAGGCTATGCTTGGTTTGGTCTCCATAGTGGAGGAGTCCATGTGGATCCTTGCCAATGCAATGCGCCTCATGGCCGAGCGCCATGCTTCCTCCATGGAGAGAGTGGTGAGTCTCATGGAGAGGCTCCTCCAGGAGATCAATCAGGGCTTCCTGGGGATGTGCTCTGACCAGAAAGCCCTCACATCAGCATTGGCCTCGGCTGGTCAGTGCCAATGTGGGAGATGGTCTGGGCACCGAGTTTCCCAGCTCAGTGCCTATCCATCTACAGTGAGCAAGTAGATCCAAAACGACCTCACATCGGTGCAACAGCTTACTGTCATCTCTGTGGGCTCCTCTCAGGGCGCTCCGGTTGAGGGCAGCAGCTCCTCCCCCACCCCCCCCCCCCGCCAGTGACCATTGCATCCGATGAGGCTGCTCTGATTGGGGAGATGCCATCTGTGGGACTGGCAGCTCTCTCCCAGGTGGGGCCATTAAATCCTCCACAAGTCAGAGGATGTCCACCAAGGTCATCGAGGCCAACAGGAGAGCACAGTGAGCAGGATGCCTCAGATGCCAGTGCCAGCAGGGGGACAGCACCTAGACATAGCACATAAAATCGTAAATTTACGGCACCTTAAGCACACCATGGTTTTCTCACTGGTGCTTTTGAATTGCCCCGCAATGAGGTCATGATTAGTTGGCATGTCGTTTAACACCTTTGTCATTTTGTTTCCTTAAGATCATTTTGCTATATCATTAAATTTAGACATGTGACCATGGCTGAGGGTGCCTCTTTTCTCCTGCAGGTGGATGATTACCCATGATGTAATGAGTGGGTTGTGACACATTGAGCTTTATTGACTTTGCCCTTAGTTAATGTTCCTATCCAGGCAAATGGAGCACTCAGGTATCGAGTATGGAGCCTGCAGCACAGGCTTTTGTTGGAGATCCATGTGTGGTATTCTAGCTGAAGGTTCATTGGATTAAAGCCCGTCAGGTATACCTGCCCCCCTGGAATATGCCCGAGTCAGGGTCTACCCCCTCAGCATTTCCCTGTGCGTGCTCATCTTCGGACTTACTGCTGGACTCATCGTGTGCAGCCGGAGCAATTGCGTCTACGTCTTCATCGTCCACTGCATCCCCCCTTTCCAGCGCCAGGTTGTGGAGAGTGCAGCATGCAACCACTATCACGGAGACACAATCTGGGGGGTATTGGAGTGCGCCCCCTGAACGGTCCAGGCATTGGAAGTGCATCTTGAGAAGACCGATGGTCCTCTCTACCACAGGCCTTGTGGAGGCGTGGCCCCTTTTGTACCACTGCTCAGCTTCTGTTCTCGGATGGCAGAGAGGCATCATGAGCCACCTTCTGAGCCATTACCTTGTCACCCAGCAGCTACCCACCCAGCTGTGCTGGAGCACTGAAGGGCCTCAGCACCTGGGAGTGTCTCAGGATGTAAGCGTCGTGAGAGCTGCCTGGGTACCTTGCACAGACTTGTAGAATCTGTATCCTGTGATCACACACAATCTGCATGTTCATGGAGTGGGAGCCCTTCCTATTGACGAAGGCACCCGACTCACCTGCTGGTGCCTTGATGGCCACATGTGTGCAGTCTATTGCACCCTGGACGTGGGGGAAGCCAGCAATGGCCGTGAAGCCTCTGGCTCGCTGTATCTGGCTGGCCTCGTCCCAGAAGTAGTGGATGAAAGTCAATGCACGCCTGAACAGAGCGTCTGTCACCTGCTTGACTCAACTGTGGACAGCTGACCAGGAGACTCTGCAAAGATCACCCACCGACCCCTGGAAAGATCCAGAGACATAGAAGTTGAGGTCAGCCATGAACTTCAGCGCCACTGGGATGGGGTGCCCACACACACAAGTTGGCGCAGATCTCAGGGCCTATCATCTGACAGATAGAGCTGACTGCCTCCCTTGAGAGACGGAGCCTCCTTCGGGCATTACACCTCAGACATATTGAGGTAGCTGCTTCACCGCCTGTAAACCCTGGCAGCAGGATAGTGGTGTCTTCTATGGCCCCTTCCGCCTTGGACTTCCTGTCTGCCCTGCACCCCTTATGCCTTTGCCTCTTCTCCCAAAGGTGGCTCCCCTGCAGGTTGAATGTGGCCTCCTCCCCATTCTGGCCCTTCCTTCCTCCTCAGAGAAGGTGCCTCCAGTGGTTAGCACAACTCCCATTCCAAGGCTAAGGCAAGGTTTCCAGAAACCTGCAGAACCCAAAAATGATCTTTACTGTAGAGTCCGGACCTGAACGCTATTAATCCTATCCAAGGAGCTGTGAAGAGTTTTGAAGTACTCCTGCTCAAACAGGCAAGTGTCAGTAACTTTCACAATTAAATATTTAACAGATAACACTTGTGACCCCGCTCACTCCTCTTATCCTGCCCGTGGATGAGGTTTATATCAATGTCTCCTACCCACCTGCCCGTTGCACCCGTGTGACATCCTGAAGATCACACGGGCCCCCAAAAATTGCAGACTATTGCTGCCTCAAGAGACTTAACTAGCTGATTAATTAATGGCAGGCGCACATCTGAGGACATTGTGCACCCGCCCACCAAAATATCGTGATGGCTCGCGGTGATGTCAGGATGTTCGCCCGACGTCACTCCATGTCATTTTACGTGTCAGCGCGTGGGGCCCACCCCCACACGCCAAGGAGAAAATTCTGGCCACTGCGAAACAGCAATTAGTAAAGCAAACAAAATGCTGAACACGTTAACCAAAACAGTAGAATTCAAGTCGGGCAACATTATATTTAAATTGTACAGTGTTATAGAGTACTATGCTCCATTCTGAATACTTAGACACAGGGAGATATGCTGCTACCATTAAAAACCCTCCGATCTCTATACCAAGATCTCTCTGCTCCTATACTATTTTAAATCCTACCATTTAAATATATATTTCCATTCCTTAGCTTTAACTCAAGATTGTATTATTTCACATTTTTCTACATTGAACGACATGTTCTGTCTGTCCGCTCAATCCCGCAGCCTTCACTTGTGGTCACAATTTGTCATACCTTTCAATTTGGTGTCCTTTTCAAATTGTGATTTGTTCCCGTAATCAAGTCCAGCAAAAATGAACATAATCTTTCATTTTGTATCTAGGGGCATAGAGCAAGGTCAGGAGGTAATATTGAATTTTAACAAAATTTTAGTTGTATCTTTTTCTTAGGCTGTCTATATTTGCCGATGACCTGCTTCCACTCTGGTTCAATGGGTTCTGAGATGGTTGATAAGGCTAATGTGTATTCTGCCACGTGCAGGGCAATTGGTGCTTCAAGGATTGAGTAGATGCATTGGTTGGAAGTTTGCGTATTCTCTTTGACACCTCATCTTCACTTTTCCCTGTACATGGACGATGTCGCCATCTTCTGCTTGGATCCGCTGTCGGTGCGCAGACTGATCCACATTTGCGACCAGTTTGAACTGGCCTCAGGAGCCAAGATAAATGATGGGAAGAGCGAGGCCAAGTTCTTCGGGAACTAGGCTGACCAATCCTTTGAACCCTTCACCGTCAGGGCTGATGGCCTGAAGGTGCTGGGGATATGGTTTGGAGGGACTGGGGCATGCGTTAGAAACTGGAAGGAGCAATTATCTATGGTGAAAAGAAAACTCTTTTGTGGGAGAATGTGGGAGCGACACTGCCTCTCTGTTGCGGGTAAGAACCTGGTTATCAGGTGTGAGGCACTCTTGCTGTTGCTGTACATGGTGCAGGTCTGGCCCATTCCAGACTCCTGCGCAATGGCGCTCACCCAAGCCATCTTTCGCTTTATCTGGAGGTCGAAAATGGATCGTGTCCGCAGGGACGCAATGTCCAAGCCTCCAGATAAGAGGGGGAAAAACGTGCCCAACATCGCCCTCATACTGTGTGCGGCTGCGTCAAGATATGCATAGACCCTCGGTATGCAAACATCAAGTGTCACTATGTGCTGAGGTTCTACCTGTCCCCGGTGTTGCAAAGAATGTGTCTGACCACGCTGCCGTGGAACACTCCAAGTAGTTGGACCGTGCCATACCACCTGTCCCTCATGGAAAAATTTATGCAGAGAAACACCTTTGACCACAAGTCAATCAGGCAGTGGTTGGCACCTAACGTCTTAGAGGCCCTGCAGGAAAAGGAGAGGGTGGATGCTGTGGGATGGTTCCCCAGGCAAGCTGTCAAAGTCATTTGGCAGAATGCCTCATCGCCAGAACTTTCCAACAAGCACCAAGATGTAGCTTGGCTGGTGGTGAGAAAGGCCCTCCCCATCAGATCTTTCCAACATGCCAGGAGCCTCACTCCATCTGCACGTTGCTCTCGAGGTGGCTGTGGTGGGGATGAGACCATTGTGCACCTCCTTGTGGACTGTGCCTTTGCAGAGAAGGTCTGGGGAGAGAAGCAGTGGTTTCTGTCGAGGTTCATCCTGAGCAGTTCTGTGACACAGGACTCTGTGCTCTACGGGCTGTTCCCAGGGACACACACTGAGACAAACATCAGCTGCAGCTGGAGGATCATCAACTCGGTGAAAGACGCTGTTTGGTCTACCCGAAACTTTTTGGTCTTCAAGCGCAAAGAGTTGTCCCTGACCGAGTGTTGCAGACTGGCACATTCCAAGGTCCAGGACTACATGTTGAGGGACGCACTAAAGCTTGGGGCAGCCACCGCAAAGGCGCAATGGGGAAAGGTTGCTGTCTAAGACCTTTCTGCCACAGTGCACTGAGAGGCTGGGAACTGTTGAGAGCTCCTTGGGCTGTACAGCTCAAAATGAATATATGCAGTGAATACTAATTGTATTATAATTGTATTGAAGCACCTCAGAGTGCAACATGATGTATGTTGATAACTCCATTACCATTGTCTGATTGTCTGGAATGACCATATTGAAATGATTGTAATATTCATTGATTGTATTGATGCACCTCGTGATCCATGTGTAAAAGTTGCATCTGATTGTACTTTTGTGATGGTGATTTTGAAATGTTTTGGAATGGTCTTCCAGCTATTTTATGAATAAAGTATGTTTTAAAAAAAACTCATCTTCACTTCTGTACATTCCCGACGAAGATCCTTGATGTGTTCAGTGCTTTCCTGAATGAACCTTTTCCATTTTGACAATCACAAGCCAGGGACTCCCATGAGCCAGAAAGGACTTCTTCAGCGGTGCTTTGAGGTCATCCCTAAAGTGTTTACCCAGTCCTCCTCAAAGTCTCCTGCCGTGACTGAGTCCTGAGTGGGGGGGGCGGTTGGGGGGGGTTGCTTTGGGAGTCTGGCATGCAAATGACATGTCCCAAACAGTGGAGCTGATTTTGAGTGATTAATGCCTCAAGGCTAGGCAAATTGGCTTGGGAGAGCATGCTGCTGTTACACTGCCTGTCACCAAATTTGGAGGATTTTGGGAAGGCACCACTGGTGATACTTCTCCAGTGCTTTGAGGTGCCTGCCATAGGTTACCCAAGTCTCCAGAGCATGAGGCTAAGCACCTAGGGCTGCCTCCAACGCTCTTTTGATTGCCAGAGACCTGCTCTATCTCAGTCTCCGACAGCTGGTCTGGCAAGTGTGATGTGCTCACACCAGTGTATAGATCCCTTTGAGCCAACTTGCACATACCCATCGAGGTACATTTATTTAGGTGTGGGACAAGTATGTGACACTGAACCGTAAGAAGCTCCCTCCTTGTCCTCAGAGGTCCTTTGGAGATAGTGGCTGCAGCTGCCAACATTTCATCTGTGGGTGACAAACAGGGAGCACGAAGGGCACCATCATCATGTGAGGTAAGTTCACAGAGACATACGCTTCCTAAAAACACACACTGATACCATTGGGAGATGGTATGCAGAGTTTGAATCTTCAACATTGAGACACACATTCCTTTCAAAATTTTGTGAATCTCCAAAAGATAAAACCCATCAATGCTACCCCAACCTCCACCTTCCCAAGTTCCCAACACCCCCCACCCCCTCACCCCCTTCAGCACTGTTTTCAGGAGAGAGTTATGCACCCATGGAATTTCACCACCCCGGGACCATCCTCCAGCCTCACCTCATCCGATGGTGCGACTCCACTGGTTTGCTGTCAGCTCCAGCACTTCCTCCTCTAGAGGCATGAAAATAGCCACGTTGGTTTGACCACCTGTGGTCCTAGAACGTTCTCAGGCATTATGTGCCTTTTTCCCCTGCAAATAAAATGGGGCATAGCAATGAAACTGCAGTGAAAAAAATCATGTTTTCAGTTCTGTGCCTGACATGTCCTTTGTCGATGGCCAACAATTCTAAATGATCATTACTAACTAACAGTTCATAAGACCCCCCCCACCCCGACAGAATCACCCCATTGTCATGCAAAGTGGCAGGTCTGCTTCATGCCACCTTGTGCACTTGGCCAAGACACAAGAAAATCCTACACTTGACACACATCATACCCTCACAACCTTCCATATAGGTCGATCTGCAAAATTGTTACACACCCACCCTGGCACATCGCAAGAGGTCACTGAGACTTTTAGAGCACTGAAGCCATGTCCTGTGGATGATCGCATGGCTGCCCACTACCTGAGCGACCTCCATCCAGGCTTCTTCGTGCTGTCTCGGGGGGGTCTCCTCTTCCCATCAGCTGGCATGAGGACCTCGTGCCGATCATCTGCAACCTGAAGGAGGACTCAAACTGTGGGGTCGTCCATCAGCCTGGGCCCCTCAACAGCTGGTCCCTCCTTCTCTCCATCGTGTGGTGGCCTTAGAGCTGCTGCGGAGACAAAGAGTGTTAAAGGGTAAAATTTGAGGCTTTTGCCAAACATATTATTATTAAGGGGAATGGGATAGGTGTGCTCAAATATTCTTTGCTCCCTGGAAAGGGTCGTGAATAATATACTGCTGGCAAAATAGTCACCAAAATTTAAAAACAAGCTCTTACCTGCTGCTGCTCCAATAGCTCAATGGATTTATAAGTTTTCTTGGTCCAAATTTCTGCCTCCAGACCACTATTTGTTGTGCAGCTGCCACCAACCCACGCCAGGGTGCCTTTAAATGGGTGGCCATGACCGACTTCCACTTCACGGCCTGACGCCTCTCTCCCCAGATGTCCAGCCCTAGAGCCCTTACTGGGTGGCACTGTCTACTCTTCTCATAGGTTGCTGGCCGGCTTTCTGCCGGGCGCCCGCTAATTGGACGATAAACACTTCATTCTGTGCCTTTAAAAGGCGGGGACAGGAGTGGCAAGCCGTGCACTTCCAGCTCAGATTCCCGATCCCCCACCAAAAAGCAAAAAAAAAATCACCCTTTGCTGAATTTAATCATGTGTTTCTGTGCTGTAAAACTCAATGACTCCAGGTTGCTATTTGATTCAAAGAAAATGTGTAAATGCTTAAATTGTGCGTATGGGTGCATGTGATTAACTGCGTCGGGTTCATGCTATTGTTGACAGTTATTTCCAACATGACCATAGCAAAGTAAAAAGAAAATGTACCTCAGCGACAATTTTCTCTCTAACTAAAAGGCAATTCCCTGTTCAACCTTAAACTAAAGTTCTCATCTTTCCAGGATCAGTAACAGGAATGCTTGATAATAAAATGCCACCATAGAAACATTTGCTTTGCCCTATCCGAACTGCATGAGGTTGAGTTTTTTTGCAGATGTCACCTGGTAGTGATTTAAGTAGAAAAACATTTATTACACTTCCAAAGCACCTGTGATATATAAATTACAAAGCAGACTGGCCAGAAAGATTTAAACGTTCCAGTGTGTTAGGGAGCAGCTGAATGAACCATAAAGCTTAGTCAAACTGTTCTGAAGTTTTATTTCGGTGAGTGTAACCATCGTTGAAAAAAATTAAACAAACATGTCTATATGATTAAAATATATTATTAAACAGTTCAATAAACGACAATTAAGCAATTTAGACTTTTTGATTGACGTCCGGATACTTGCTGAAAATCTAAAAGTAGGACCCAATCACATCAAAGTGGACAACATGTAATGAATGCCCAAGTCAGTGTCAAATATGCTATATCAGGTTTTTGTTGCATGTTTATTTCAGCGTCTTACTGTACTTTGAAAGATAAGCACAAAGGGAGGGATTTTCCCTGCCCGCTGGTGTCAGACATATTCAGTGGCATCAGCAGGCAATATGGCAGAGCAGGCCAGAAATCAGTTTCACAACATCGTGAAAGCAGTTTGCAATTGTCCACTCAGCCCATCAATGGTTAGCCATGGTTCCCACCATCGGATGTCGGGAGCCTCATTGTAATAGATCTGCATATCATTATAAGGCCAGCCCACCGGAATCGTCCTCCCCAGCTTGATTTTCTGCCCACGTCAGTGTGATTGCACACCGACGTGTTTCAAAACAGCATATGTAAGGCGTGCACTTGGCAGCTACACTTTGAGGGGAACTCGGAGATGAGCGCACAGTAACATTGCGCAGCGCCCAGGTTGCCTTTGGATTTCAAGGATGAGGCGGATTGGATGGGGGGGGGACGGTGGGTGGCATCCAAGGGCTGCCCTGCGGTTGAAGGTAGAAGCCACAAAATTGAAGGCACACATGTGGGGTGGGGCGGGGGGGGGGGAGGTGTGGCGAAGCAGCCACGTATTAGGGAAACCTTGTGTAAAGCAACATTCCTCTGTAGCTGAGACAGTTCTGACACAGCCACATTTATATACGTGGAGTCAGGCCTCTAGCCTATCTGTCCACTCCAGCAACTCAGAGGCATGAAAGTGCCATCAAGTGCTCCAGAGCTTTTCACCCCTTGGGCGCAAGCTGCAAACTTGTTAGTGGACTACAGAACAGTTGGACAACTGGGCATGTTGTACAATCTTCTTACTAAAGCTGGCCGTGGAGCAGTCACTGGTGGAGGCACTCACAGCCCTTTCAGTGTCATCATCCTGGTTTGGACCAGTCTACCCCAAGGTTCAAGCTAACAGTGCAGCCTTGCAGTGTGAGTTAGGAGAATGCCTGTGCCTGAGCTGAGAGCACAGTCTGCAGTCCAATGGGCAAAGCTGCCGCCAATTGGTCAGGTGGAGTGGCCGGAGGTGATTGATGTTTCAGGCAGCCATGCAGCGCACTAAGCTCTGGCCATCAAAATGGTGGCCAGAACTGTCCTGGGTTAAGGGATCTTCAGACTTAACCAAGAGAGGTCCTTAGTATACCCAAGCTA
Source organism: Carcharodon carcharias (assembly GCF_017639515.1). Taxonomy (NCBI): domain Eukaryota; kingdom Metazoa; phylum Chordata; class Chondrichthyes; order Lamniformes; family Lamnidae; genus Carcharodon; species Carcharodon carcharias. Next base: position 140,036,189 of record NC_054477.1, read on the forward strand.
ACCCAAGTGTCTCTCTCTCTCATCCTGCAGGAGGAGTACATCAGAAGCATGGAGCCGTACGCCTTGTGGCGTACAGAGAGTGGAGCTGAGGGAGAAGCGAGTGATGGAAGTGCCTGTCTGCACAGAGGGAGCTGCAGCATCCTCTGGAAGAAGGGACGACTGGGGCTCCCATGCACACAGTTGAAGAGCCACAGCGAGCAGTCATTGGTCAGCACCTAGCTAGGCGCAGGGTCTATAGACGCCGCCTTTTATTGCTGCAGGTGATAGACAATCAGTGTCGCTGAAGACTGCGCAGGTCTAGGGAACTGGTTGGTCACATCTGCCAGCTACTGCAGGATTTGGTGCCAAGGGGAGATGGAGGGTATCCACTGCCAGTGGCTGTAAATATGACCGTGTCACTCAATTTTTATACCAATGGCTCCTTTCAGGACTCCACAGGTGACATCCATGGGATATTACAAGCCTCCACCCATAAATGCATCCATGAGGTCACGGATGCCATCTTCACGAGTGCACACAACTTTGTGTGATTTGCCCAGGACCAAGAGAGCCAGGATACAAATGTGATTGGATTAGCCCAGATCTTGGGTTTCCCACAGGTGCAGGGTGCCATCGACTGCACTGACGTGGTGCTTAGATCTCCATGGCAACGTGGTCAACTATGTCAACTGCAAGGGCTTCCATTTGCTGAATATGCAGCTGGTGTGTGACCACCACAAACGGATCCTGTGTATGGTTTCCGGTGTGTGTCCACAAATCCTACATTCTCAGTAGGTCTCAGATCCCTGATGGTCTTCCAGGGTCCACAGAAGCTGCAGGGTTGGCTCCTTGGGGACAAGGCTCCCTGCTGAGCATGTGGCTAATGACACCGATGCGATGGCCTCAGGCTGCAGCAGAGCGAAGGTAAAATGAGGCTCATGCTGCAACTCATATCTTGGTGGAGCAAACCACCCAGATGCTGAAAATTAGGTTTCGGTGCCTGGGCCGGTCTGCTGGAGCCCTGCAATACAGTTCACAGAGGGCATGGGTGAGTGCTGTGATGGGTCTTCAAAGAGAGTTTCAGTAGATCCCTTGGAGCTTGATTGGAGGCCCTGAGTCGTGGATCCACTTGGCTGTTTCCCAGATGTGCCTGCGAAAGCAAGGCGAGATAATTAGTGCATGGCAATGGCCTGTGAAACAGGACACATCACTCACAGCATGGTTATCTGATGGATGTTGCAGTGCTGGATCCACACTTGGTAGAGCACAGCTGACATCACCGTCAGTACAGGACTGGTCCAGATCCTCGCTGGCCAGCTGGATAGCTCTGATTTCAAAGTCGGTGAGGACCTTGATGTCAGGCATTCCTCCACCGGTAAGCACCCTCTCCCTGTTGTTGTGTGCCAGCTTGTCCTTCATGAAGGGAGGTGAAGGGAGTGTAAGCAGGACGCCTGCCAGCCAGATGATAAGCATGTCTGGCATGTGTGGGTGGTGTGTGGTCCCATGGTCAGGATGAGGAAAATGAAGGTGTGTGTGAGAGAAGGAACGGTGATGTGTCTTGAACTGACAGTGAGTGAGGGCCCTGTGGATGTGCGATGGGTTTGTGAGTGTGTGAGTTGAGAGTGATAAGAAGAGTGACTTACCCTGGTGGAACGGAAGAGGTCATTCATCCGCTTCCTGCACTGGGTGGCTGTCCTCTTTTGCAGGGTATTGGCGCTGATGCCTCCCAAGCTGGATTGGTGATGCTGCTGCCCCTCCTACAGACAGATGGGGTGTAGAGGACATCCTGGCAGGGCTCCACAGCATCCAAAAGACGCTCGAGGGATGCATCACTAAACTGGGGGCTGCAGTCTTTTTGGCTTTCAGTGCCATCCTGCCTTCTGTGCGGCAGTCCTGGGCTGGAAGCCCTGAGAGGTGTGCGCATGGCTGCATTTTAAATGTGGTGCCCAGCATGGTGAATCGGCGAGATGATGGTATGGCGGATGAATGAGAGCCCACCCGCCATGGAAATGATGGAAACAGCAATGCATAATTAATACACCGCGTTTGGGATGGTACGGTGTGAGTAGCTGCCATTGCGGTCAGTGGGTAAAACATTGTTTTCCCTACCTGCTACCGCACTTAATGCAAATCTGGGATGATTCCGCCTGAAGTGTGTTCGGGGCCACAGCTCTGGAGCAGTTCTCAGACCTGTCTAAAGTTGTGGAGGAATTCAAATCAAGGCGTACCATTTTCAGGCACAAAAGAAGCTTAATGTCTCTGAATTTTCTTATATGAACATATGAAATAAGAGCAGGAGTAGGCTACTCGGCCCTTCCAGCCTGCTCTGCCATTCAATAAGATCATGGCTGAGCTGATTGTAATCTCAATTCTACATTCCCACCTACCCCCAATAACCTTTCACCCTCTTGCTTATTAAGAATCTATCTACCTCTGCCTTAGAATATTCAAAGACCATGGTTCCACCACCTTTTAAGGAAAGCTCACAACTCTTTGAGAGAAAAAAAAATCTTCATCTCTGTTCTAAATGGGTGATCCCTTATTTTTAAACTGTGACTCCTAGTTCTAGATTTTGCCATAAGAGGAAACATCCTCCCTACATCCACCTTGTCAAGAGCACCCCAGGATCTTATGGTCTGAAATTTATGCTCTCCCGCTCTGTTTGTAGGGCATAAAATTTCTTGGATGGGCTTCTCAATAGGTTCCTGGCTGCTCCAACCTCTCAGCAATTTTATGCTGGGGCAGGCGAGGCCTTGGACTGGCTGCCCACCCTTGCCCCAGTTGAAGCCCTTAAGTGGCCAATTATTGACCACTTAAGGGCCGTTTGCCACCCAGCCTCAATTTTTAGGCTGGTGGGAGGAATTCCCGGGATAGGGGAAGCCCGAAAATATTCAGGTTCAGGCCTCGGGCAAGAAGGGGCCGGGACGCCTCTATCCAAAGCCCCCTGCTAAATTCTAAATTCAGGTGTCCTGCACCTCTCCCCCCCAACTTCTTAAGGGCTGTTAATCACTGGACTCCCCCACCATCCCCACACCTCCCGGTCTTTCCCTCGACATCAATACTTCAATGCTCCTCTGTCCACCAACCCGATCCCCCTGAGACCTCCCCTACTCTCCCCAGCCTGGGACCCCCAAAACTTATCTCTTCCTGGAATCCTGGAACTTCAGCTCTCGGGCTGCATGCAGCCCCAGTCCTGTCCGCTGCAGGGACTAGAGAGCAGTCAGCCAATCAGGTTGGCTGGCAGTTCACTAAGGCAGGACTTCCTCCTGAGGGAGGGGCAGAGGACCCACCTGGAGACAATTGATGCTCATTAGAGGGGATTTGTTACCTTCCAACTCTTCGGATGGCAGGACAGGAATCATGGCTTGCCTAAAAATCCTGACCTATATGTTCCAATAAAGTCACCTCTTACTCTTCTAAACTTCAGTGGATACAAGCCTAGCGCCCCCCCTTTCCTCATAAGACAACCCGCCCATTCCTGGTATTAGTCTAGTAAACCTTCACTGAACTGTTTGCAATGCATTTAGGTTTTTGTTTAAATAAGGAGATCAATACTGTACACAGTATTCCAGATGTGGTCTCATGAATGCACAGTATAACTGAAGCATAACCTCCCAAACCCTTGTGTTCAATTCCCCTCATAATTAAGAATAACATGCCATTAGCTTTCCTAATTACTTACTTTACCTGCAAACTAACCTTTTGTAATTCATACACTAGGACACCTAGATCCCTCTGCATCTCAGAGCTCTGCAATCCCTCATCATTTAGGTAATATGCTTATCTTTTATTTTTCCTGCCAAAATGGACAATTTCACATTTCCCAATATTCTACTCCATTTGTCAGACTTTTGCCCTCTCACTTAATCCCATTGTAGCCTCCTTATGTCCTCTTCACATCTTACTTCCCTACCTATTTATTTGTCATCAGAAAATTTAGCAACCATACCTTCGTCCCTTCATCCGAGTCATTTATATAAATTGTAAAATGTTGAGGCCCCAGCACTGATCCCTATGGCACATCATTACATTTTGCCAACCCAAAAAAAAGCCCATCGATGCCTGTTTCCTGTTAGCTTGCCAATCTCCTATTCATGCCAATATGTTACTCCCTACACCATGAGCTTTTATGTTTTGCAATAACATTTGATGTGACACCTTATCAAATGCCTTCTGGAGATCTAAATACAGTACATCCACTGGCTCACCTTCAAAGAACTCCAATAAATTGGTTAAACATGATATCCCTTTCACAAAACCATGTTGACTCTGTTTGATTACCTTACATTTTCCTAAGTGCCCTGCTATAACATCTTCAAAAATAACTTTTTAAATTTTTCCCAATGACAGATGTTAAGCTAACTGGTCTGTTTTTTTTTCTGCTTTCTGTCCCTCTCCCTTTTTGAATAAAAAAGTTATACTTGCTATTTTCCAATCCAATGGAAGACTCCCTGAATCTAGGAAATTTTGGAACATTAAAACCAATGCATCAATTACCTCACTCACCACTTCCCTTAAGACCCTAGGAGGTCCATCAGGAACTGGGACTTGTCAGACCACAGCTCCAACGGTTTGCTCAGCATCATTTCCTTGGTGATTGTAATTTTCTTGAGTTCTTCCCTCCCTTCCATTTCCTGATTTGGAATGTTATTTGTATTCTCTATAGTGAAGTCCTATGCACAATACCAGTTCAATTCATCTACCATCTTCTTTCTTTCCATTATTAATCCCCCAGACTCATTTTCTATAAAACCAATGCTCACTTTGTTAATTCTCTTCTTATTTAAATATCTGTAGAAACTCCGCTATCCGTCTTTATTATTCTAGCTAGCTTTCTCTCTTACCCTAACTTTTTGCTCCTTATTAAACTTTTTTGTCATTTCTTGCTATTCTTTATATTCTTTATATTCTGTCCAATCTTCTGACCTGGCACCCATCTTTGTCCAATTATAGGTTTTTTCTCTTTAACCCGTTTACTTTTGGTGATTCATTAGAATTGGCAAAGGGAATGTTATTTTAACTTTTTTTTGGTCTTGTAACTTGTTTATCTAGCTTTGATCGGCTGTGCCACCGTTTAAAGTTGAATTCTATCATCATTTTTTAGTTAACCACAAATGGTGGGTCCTCCACTTGGAATTTTCCTTTCTTGTTGGAATGTATCTATTCTGTGTATTCTGAAATAGCCCATAAATGTCTGCTATGGCATCTTTATTGACCTATCCCTTAACCTAATTTGTCAGTTCACTTTAGCTAGCTCTGGTTTCATGCCCTCATAATTGCCCTTATTTAAGTTTAAAATACTAGTCTTAAACCCACTCTTCTCCCCCTCAAACAATGCAAAATTCAATCATATTATTATTGTTCCTATCCGGGGTGCCTTCACTATGAGGTCATTAATTAATCCTATCTTGTTGCACAATACTGGGTCTAGTATAGCCTGCTCTCTGGTTGATCTGCTGTGTGCAAATTATGCTGGAACTATGCCTACTATTATATTAATTCAATCAACATTTAGTTGGCAGCCCACCAACTTGATTGGTTAAATAGACAAATCAGAATCCATCACTGGTTGTAGGAGCCTAAATTTATTTTAGTGCTACTAGTTTCCTGTTTGGTTGGTGGTTCGGGAGTCGGGGAGGTGGTGGCATCTGTGAAAATCCTTTAATTTGAATGTCTGTTTGAACAGCCTGATGACAACACTCCAACTCCACACTGGATGCCAGGTAAAGAACACTGTAATCAGTTGCAGTTTCACTGCACATGTTGGAGTTGAAATTCCGCTTAGAGAGATTAATAGACCTCTCACAGCATAACTTACTTCATAGACAGCAGCGGATACCTTTGCTTTATCACTGACAACAAAATCCGGACTCAAACACCAGTAGTCATGCCACTATGCTGTTTACTTTCCTCTCCAGCTCTTTCCACTTCCAGATTCTTGGCTGCATATCTTCCAGGCCTCAAATATATAGAGCTCACATCATCTCTTTTGTTGTTCTGACCCATAACCGAGTACTTAAAGCTGTTAATTTCAATCCACACAGTTCTCAATTCTCTTGCTTCTTCATTTAAAACTAACAGTATACATTTTCTTTCATTGCATTTGTTGAAAATTAACTTTTGCTGTTATCTTTTCTAACCTGTTAAATAACTTCTCTCCATCTTCTACTGTGCCATTTCAGAGGGCAATGGTATCTGCAAATTCAAAGTGGAAGATGTTTCTTGCTGGGATTCTTCACTTCATGATTCACTGAATGGTAAAATAGGTATTGTGTTCCTCTGATTCTAAGGGCGTGTTTCTGAGGAAGCGGCAGGGATCCCTCTGCCAGGATCAAAAGCAGGAGTTGACTCCACTTAGGCGGGTGGTGGGACCCAGGGCACATTTTGCCAACAGCAGCCAATTTAGTGACTGCTGCTTGGGCTGCTGTCCCTGTTAAGAGCGGCAGCCTGCCCCAGACAGAGGGCCAGCAGCTCACCAGTTTCAACAGCACCACAACAAATGCTGCCCACTGCTCAGGTTGCAGCTGCAGCATAAGGGGTCATCAATGTCCTTACGCCCTCAATGTCAGGTACGTGAGGTCTGGGGTTTATGGGGCCAGTCAGGCAGGCCCCCACTGGGGGTGGGTAGGACTCACTGAGGGCCGGCAGCGCCATTGCCATGGGGATGGCCATTGCCACCAAGTGCAAGAGAGGCCCTTAATTGGCCACTTAAGTGGCTCAACTAGACTCCAGGAAGGCAGGCGGTCTGCCACATTTCAGGCACTGGTAAAATGGCACATAAGTACGTAACAAATAGGAGCAGAAGTAGGTCATTTGTTTCCTCAAGCCTGCTCCACCATTCAATAAGATCATGGCTGATCTGATTGTGATTTTAACTCCACTCTCCTGCCTGCCCCCATAACCCTTGACTCCCTTGTCGATCAAAAATCTGTCTAACTCAGTCTTGAATGTATTTAACGACCCAGTCTCTACTAGTCTTTTGGGCGGAAAATTACAAAGATTAATGACCCTCTGAGAGAAGAAATTCCTCCTAATCTCTGTCTTAAATGGGAGACATTCTTAAATGGCATGCCACCTGCTGCCTCTGCACACCATTTTCCCACTTCCCAGCCTGTTGCCAAAGGGGTGATAAATTTAATCCTGCTGCTTTCTTTATTACACAGGGTGATATGATGATAAATAAAAAGACAGCTAGCGTATCTCCTCAAAGAGAGGAGATTACTTTAACCTATAAGTTCCTGTACTGCACTTCTGGGGATTGTACTATTTCCATGATATTGTCATTCCTTAGTGAGATGGCCATGATGATTTCATGTGGGACTCTGCAAGCATTCAAAACTTTGCATATTTATCTGTGATGTAGGGTGTCAAAGATCTTTTTAAAATCCATAAATGTAATGTCACAAGGAATACAATTTTCTTCCACTTTTCAAATGTGACCAATCGTTGACCCCCCTTTCCTGAAGGCATTCTTGTTCCATCTCAAGTGCTTCTTTATAGGTGCACAACATTGATTCAACAGGGGTCTGTTGCCAATTTGTGCAGCTGTTGAGGTAAGTGATATCCTCCTGTAACTGATTGTGAGGCTTAAATTTCCTTTCTTTGGTCATGATATGATACAATATTGGAAGGGTTTTTCTGGTCTCTTAGAGTTGCTGAAATAAGGTAATTTTGAAATACTTACAAATTCTAAATGTCTGCAAGAATCATAACCATTCAAGGGACTTTTTTCTTGATCTAGTTGGTGCATTTGTTTTATCTAATTCTTTACGACCAAATGGGTTCTGTGCTGTTGTCAGATTTTTTTCTGAAACATTTTCAATTGGCATATTTTCATGTACTGGGGTTGGTTCTTGTCCCAACAACTTTTCAAAGTTATCTTTCCGCTATTGTATCCTTTTTTCTACATTTATTCCTTTTAGCTTTACTTTTGGGTTCTTCTAATACCCAGTTGCATTGTTCAATAGCCTCCATAGACTACTCGTAGCAAGGAACAGATCTGTACTGTTCCTTGCCGATGTTGCATGCTCAATAAGGTTAGTTTTATTATTCCAAAATTATTTCATTGTGTGAAGAAGCAAGCTGAGATGCATTGGTATGGCACTCTCCAGATGCAGGTTTTTTTTTAACATTTTTCTGAATTGAGTGACCTTCCTTCCACTAAAGCGCAACAAACTTCTCAAAGCCAGTGAAAAGTGAAATGAAACAATAACTTTTAAAAGGAAAACTTGTGCTGGAATTCATGGTATTCTGACAAACCACAATTGGTGGACATCAATGAAATTATTCTTCGGCAGTAAGTTATTTTTGCTGTCGTCACAATCACCACGTTAGAATTGTTCTTGAGCTAAATAAATTTAAGACATTCATACTCAGGGAATGGACTGGTTAACAAAATCTAAAATTCACCAGCCATGACTAACAATGTTCCTCCTACAAAACATCACTGATCTTAAGTAAGGAATGATCTTATTTTATCAGTTATTTAGTTATTTTTCTTATTGGTCAACAATATACAAAAGAAAGATTAAATGGAAATACATAAAGAAACACATGACAATGCTATGACTGAGAGTATTAAATAATTGAATTGATGAAGCTGTATCTTAATAATAAAATGCTGTACCTTGTCGTCTGTGTTATAACCATCAAATGGACCTCAGTCGCCTGTTCCTCGATTTTTATTTATTTTTTCATGATTTAAATCTCATGGCTTTTCTAATTTCTATTGTATGTTTTTTGTTCTTCTTGGCTGTTCTTTACTTATCATAATGCACAGAGATTTTCTTATTCACATTCACCAGAGGAAAAAAAACTTGCACTGCAGCAACATAAAATTCACCAGGAAATAGCTGTCATAACATTCCCTATTAACTGTTTCATTAACTTTTAAGATAAATGTAGTGATAAATGTTCTCCTAGACAGAAACTGTAATTGAAGGAAATGCAGCTTATGTAGTAACTGAAGGTATAGCCTCTCCTATTGTCTATCAGGGGTCACGTGATGTTCTTGGGAGTTCTGACCAATGGGCCCTAAGCTTGGGTTCTCGGGGGTGGGGGGGGGAGGGGTGGTGGGGGGCAGGCTTCCTGTTCAGGATCCTGTTCATCTGTAACATCTGAAAAGCTCTCTGTAATAAAGTTTATCTGTTTCTTGTTGAAACCTGTCCGGTACGTCAAGTTATTACATTTGGTAATGAGGGTAAACTAGCTCCGATGCTGCACCTTGCTTTGTTAATGTGAATACATCAAATCTTGAGGGACAAAAAAATACTCACCTGTCGTGCCACTCTTTAGCAAAATCGAGACTTACAATGCGATTATGGAAGACCGAAGCCAACATGTAAAGCGCCTTGGTTTTTATTTAGTAACAAATGAAATTACCACAAAGGATAAGCAGAAAGCAATCCTTTTGAGTGTATGTGGTAGCAAGGCATACAATCTCATTCACAGCCTGACTGACCTGAACATGCCCAATTCTAAGACATTGAATGAATTAGTGGACCTTGTGAAAATGCCTTTCCAGCCGAAGCCATCTGTAGTAATGCAGAGTTTTTTAAGATTAATTTCAGAGTTAGGGCCCTGAAAGAGTCCATCGGAACCTATTTAGCGAAGTTGAAGCAATTGACAGAACACTGCAGCTTTGGAGACACACTCAATGATAGGCTGCGGGACTGATTAGTTTGTGGAGTTTATGACTGTGTCATTCAGTGCCGTTTACTCACAGATGTCAACATTGATTTGAAGCGTGCCATGGAAATAGCACTAGCCATGGGGAGCGCTGCGAGAGGCTCACAGGCTTTACAACATGTACAACATGGCGCTGTTCTTCATGTGGGGCAGGAACCTACTGATGGGCGTGGCGCAAAAACCAGAGACACAGCAATGAAGTGAGAGGCAATGTCCACTGTTAGAAAAATGAAAAGGCCTAGTATAAATATTTCAGCAGCAACTCCAAGGTTAATCAAGGTTATAGATGCGGGGTGACTGCATACCGGACACATGCAGATTCAAGGCAGAATGCCATTATTGCCTTAAGAAGGGTCACATAATAAAACAATGCAGGGCATAGTCGAAATAATCCATCAAGCAGCAAACCAACATGATTTAATCGAATAATACAACAGAACCTGAAGCCGCCAATGCTGACATCTATCCCTTATACAATGTCATTGCTGTAAAAGCTGAACCAATCACTGTCACAATTGAAGTTAATGGAAAGCCACTAATAATGGAGGTAGATACGGGAGCTTCAACCATAATGGTGGGAGAGCACACATTTAGATATCTAAATGGATTTACCGAGCCACTGAATCTGAAGTGGACAAACGCTCAACTGAAGACGTGCACTGGGGGATCCATACAGGTAAAGGGCATCGCCGCAGTACCAGTGCCTTATAGGCAACAGTTTCCAGTGATAATAGTGACAGGAGAAGGACCTGGTCTTCTGGGCCGAGACTGGTTACAAAAAATCAAGCTTGACTGCTCTGAAATATTTCACTTGAGAACAGGGGAGTTCCTGAGCTGCTAAGGAAATACGACTATGTATTTTGAGATGCCTTAGGGAAGTTAAAAAGGTTGCAAGCAAAAATATATGTGGATTCTCAGGTGACACCCCATTTCTTTAAGGCCAGACCTGTGCCTTATGCCTTAAAGGAGAAGGTGGATGCAGAACTGTGCTAGTTAGAAAAGCTGGGCATCATCCAATCAGTCCAATTCTCAGAATAAATACAGAAAATGCTGACAAAACTCAGCAGGTCTGACAGCATCTGTGGAGAGAGAAACAGAGTTAAAATTTTGAGTCTGTATGACTCTTCTTCAGAGCTAAAGAGAAGTAGAAATGTGATGAAACTTATACTGTTTAAGGGGGCTGGTAGAGCAGGTGAAGCTCGATAGAAGGTCACCGATAGGTGGGGGCTAAGGAGAGATTGACAAAGATGTCATGGACACAAGACAAAGGAAGTGTTAATGGTAGTGGTAAGGGCTGAAGAAGGTGCTGATGGTGGCATAAAGATAAGAAAGCAGAATGTGAGAATAGCAGAACAAGTGTCCACACTGTGAAAGAACAACATTGAACAAGTAACAGATGGCCCTTTAGGGGAGGTTGGGTATAAAGGATAGGAAAAGAGATTTAAAAAGGTGATAAAACAAGGAATAAATGAAAAAAATAAAAATAAGTAAATAAAAAATGAAAATAATTTTTTAAAAAGGGATTAAAAAAGGGGTGGAGATGGAGGCGGGATTTCATTGGAGTTGTTGAACTCAATGTTAAGTCCGGAAGGCTGTAAAGTGTTGAATTAGAAGACGAGGTGTTGTTCCTCCAGCTTCACTGGAACATTGCAGCAGGCCAAGGACGGTCATGTGGGCATGAGAGCAGGCTGATGTGTTGAAATAGTGAGTGACAGGAAGGCCTGAGTCATGCTTTCTGCATTTGGTCTCCCCAATGTAAAGGAGACCACATTGGGAGCAGCGAATGCAGTAGACCAAATTAAAGGGGGTGCAAGTGAAGCATCCCTTCACCTGAAAGGAGTGTTTGGGGCCCTTGGGAGGTGAGGAGGGAGGAGGTAAAGGGGCAGGTGTTGCACCTTCTGCGATTGCAAGGGGAGGTGCCGTGGGAAGGGATGAGGTGTTGGGGGCGATGGAAGAATGGACTAGGGTGCCCAGGAAGGAATGGTCCCTACAGAATGCTGATGGGGGGGGTGAGGGGAAGATGTGTTTGGCGGTAGCATCATGCTGGAGTTGGCAGAAATGGCAGAGGCTGGTGGAGTGAAAAGTGAGGACAAGGGGGACCCTATTATTGTTCTGGGAGGGAGGGGAAAGTGTGAGGGCAGAGGCACGGGAAATTAATTGGACACGTTTGAGGGCCCTGTCAACCACAGTGGGTGGGAAACCTCAGATAAGGAAGAAGGAAGGCATATCGGAGGGGTTGTTTTGGAAAGTGGCATCATTGGAACAGATGCAACTAAGGCGAAAGCACTGAGAGAATGGGATGGAGTCCTTACAGGGAGCAGGATGTGAGGAGCTGTAGTCAAGGTAGCGGTGGGCTTGCAATGAATATTGGTGGACATTCTATCACCAGGAATGGTGAAAGAGGTCAAGGAAGGGAAGGGAAGTGTCAGAGATGAACCATGTGAAGGTAGTAGAGAGGTGGAAATTGGAAGTAAAGTTGATAATTTTTTTCCAAGACCAGACGAGAGCTTGAACCGGCACCGACACAGTCATCAATGTACTGAAAAAAAGAGTTGTGTGAGGGGGCCTGAGTAGGACTAGAACAAGGAATGTGCTACATACCCCATAAAGAGACAGGCATAACTGGGGCTCATGTGGATACCCATAGCCACACCTTTTAGTTAGAGGCAGTGAGACAAGTTTAAGGGGAAATTGTTCAGTGAGAGGTAAAGTTCAGCCAGGTGCAGGAGAGTGGTGGTGGATGGGGATTGTTCAGGCCTCTGTTCAAGGAAGAACCAGAGAGCTCTCAGTCCAATTTTTGGAATGGGCAGTGCCCAAAATCCCAGTAGTGAAGCCTGACCAAACTATACGCATTTGTGGAAACTATAAATTGCCTGTGAACAATGCAGCCAAACAAGATAAGTCTCCTATCCCAAGAATAGATGGGTTATATACAAAGTTAGCTGGAGGAAAATCCTATACAAAACTGGACATGAGCCATGCTTACCAAAAATTAGAACTGAATAGCATGTCTAGAGGATACTTCACCAACGACATACAAAAGGGTCTTTATCTATATACTCACCTACCTTTTGAAGTATTGTTTGCATGTGCAATCTTCCAAAGGACAATGGAAAGTCTTTTGCAAGGACTCCCCCAAGTGAGAGTATAACTAGATGATGTTCTGAACACAGGGTCAACTGATGCCGAACACTTGGCCAATGTGAAAGAGGTGCTAAGAAGATTCTTGGAAGCTGGTGTACAATTAAAGAAAATGTACATTCCAAGCACCAGAAGTTACTTACGTGGGCGACAGGTTGGATGCCATGGGTTTGCATCTGGTAGAAGAGAAAGTTAGGGCATTTAAAGGGGTGCCACCTCTGTACAGTGTAATTGAACTCAAATCATTCCTGGGTCTGATCAACCATTATAGCTGCTTCTTGCCAAACTTATCAACAGTATTAGCACCATTACACTTGTTGTTAAAAAATAATCATTGTTAGCCATGGAAATCACAACAGGAAGAAGCGTTTATGAAAATATAGAAACTGTTGCAATTGTCATGTTTATTGATACACTGTGACCCATTGGAAAAATTGATATTAACATGTGAAGAGACTCCTTGTGGTATGAGAGCTATGTTATCATATAGAAGGGAAGATGGATCAGAAAGGCCAATTGGCTATGTCTTGAGAATCCTTTTGACAGTCAAGAAGGGCTATTCCCAGTTGGAAAAGGAAGGCTTTATTGGTGGTATTCAGAGTGAAGAAATTCCACCAGTATCTGCATGGATGACATTTCACCATTGTATTGGACCATAAATCATTAATGGGTTTATTCAGTAAGGATAAGGTCAGTCTGCCAATAGAATCAGCAAGAATTCAACAGGCTTTGATATTATCTGAATTTGTGTTTACATTTATACACTGTCCTGGCTTACATATTGCAAATGCAGATGCACTCAGTCATCTCCCGATACCAGATAGCATGCTCCAGTGCCACAAGAAGTTGTGCTTGAACTGAACTACTTAGATTTTTTGCCTGTGTTTGTCCAATTTCTAATTTACTTCACACACAGAGATCCAATTTTATTGAAAGTCAGAGATCTTGTATTGCAAAGGTGGCCAAATTTAGCAGCGTCTGAAGAGATGAGGCAGTTCTATACCCAAAAATCAGAGGTAAGTTGTCAAGATGGAATCTTGAGGGGATCAAGAGTTTGCATCCCTTAGAGGGGAAGGTAGAGAAGATCAGAGTAATCAAAAATTGAAATACAATATTCATAGCAAAGCTCAGAGATTCACTGTGGGAGACACAGTTTTTGTGCAGAATTTTGGAAGTGGACCTTGCTGGGTTCCTGGAACCTTTGTCTCAGAAACTGGTCCCTTATCCTTTCAGATGGAAGTGGAAGACAGAATTGTTCAAAACCATGTGGACCATCTTTAGGATAGAGAAATATTCGAACAACCAGTTACTCTGTCTGTGATTAACATCAAACCATCATTCCTGAGGTGACAGGTCGACCTACAGTAGATGTGCCCTATGCCTCTGTAGAGTTGCCAAAACCTGAACCGCCAGTTTCTAATGATGTATCAGGTGCTGCACTTCCTGATCATGTCAATCTGGTGGAAAAACCTCAAGTAGTAGAGCTACGCTGCTCTAACAAAATAAGGAAAGTGCTTCAGAGACTTAATCTTTAATCACCTGGGTTGTATACATCCACATGTTGTTGGATATTCAAATGTTCTCTGTAAATAAAAACTGTAAAAAAACTAAAGGGGGAAGAAATGTAGTAACTGAAGGTATGGCCTCTTCTACTATCTATCAGGGTCATGTGATGTTCTTGGAGGCTCTGACCAATGAGCCCTAATCATGGGTAAGCTAGGAGGGGGAGGGGGTCTTCCTATTCAGGATCCTGTTTAAGTATGTAACATCTGAAAAGTCCTCTGTAATAAAGTTTATCTGTTTCTTGTTGAAACATTTCCGGTATGTCGTCATTACACTTACTGATAAGGTGACCACACTGTAGTGCTGGTTCTTCTTTCAAATGTGACTGCCCATGGAGAGGGTAGGAATGCTCAATTTACTCTGTTGTGAATTCTGAGTGCATCGTCATATACTCCTATGAATAAAATGGCAAGTCAAATTACATGCTCAATCCTGCAGTACCATAGTACAAAGATATAGAGACTCCTGAATCATCACAAAAGACATACCCAAGTTAATAAGTACACAAGATTGCACTATCTTCATTTTACTCCATTCCTAGATTTAACTTTCTTCTATTCAATAACAACATCAACAACTTATGTTTATACAGTGCCTTTAAGATAATGAAACATCTCAAAACACTCCACAAGAGCATTATAAAACAAATATGATACAGAATCCCACAAACACAAAATTGTTATCGAGTAGAAGGAGGCCATTTGGCTCATCGTGCCTGCGCTAGCTCTCTGAGCTTTTTAATTTAGTGCCAATCTCCTGTCTTTTCCCCACAACCCTGCACATTGTTTATATTTAAATAATCATCCAATACCCTCTTGAATGCCTCAATTGAACCTGCCTCCAGTACACTCCCAGGCAGTGTATTGCAAACCCTAACTACTCGGTGTGTGAAAAAGTTTTTCTCATCTCGCTTCTTTTGCTTCTTTTAGAAAACACATTAAAATTGTACCCTCTGGTTCTTAATTTGCTTACAAGTGGGAACGGTTTCTCCCCATCCATTCTGCCCTGACACCTCGTGGTTGAGAAATTTTCTATCAAGTCTTCTCGTAGCCTTCTCCTCTCCACGAAAAACAGTCCCAACTTCTCCAATCTTTCCACATAACTGACGTGTCTCATTTCTGGAACCATTATCGTAAACATCTTCTGCACTCTCCCCAATGGGTTCACATCCTTCCTATAGTGTGGCACCCAGAAGCGTACACAATACTACAACTGAGGTCCAACCAGTATCTTATATAAGTTCATCATATCCTCCTTGCTCTTGTACTCTATGCCCCTATTAATGAAGCCTAGAATACTGTATGCTTTAGAAACAGCTCTCTCTACCTGTCCTGCCACCTTTAATGACTTATATACATATACACCCAGGTCGCTCTGCTCCTGCACACCATCTAAAATAGTATCCTTTATTTTATAATGTCTCTCCATATTCTTTGTACCAAAGTGTATCATCTCACGCTTCTCTACATTGAACTTCATCTACCACCTATCTGCCCACTCCACCAATGTGTCAATGTCCTTTTGAAGTTCTATACTGTTCTCCTCACAATGTTTACAATGCACTCAAGCGTTGTGCCATCCTCAAACTTTAAAATTGTCCCCTGCACACCAAGATCTAGATCATTTATATAGATCAGGAAAAGCAAGGGTCTCAATACCGACCCCTGGGGAACTCCACTACAAGCCTTCTTCCAGCCTGAAAAATACCCATTAACCACTACTGTCTGTTGCTTATCCCTCAGCCAATTTTGCGTCCACGTTGTTACTGTTCTTTTTATTCCATGATCTATAACTTTCCTCACAAGCCTGTTGTGTGGCACCATATCGAACGCCTTTTGGAAGTCCATATGCACCACATCAACAGTTTTGCCCTTATCAACCATCCCTGTTACTTCTTTAAAAACTTCAGCAAATTATTTAGACATGATTTTTCTTTAACAAATCCATGCTGACTCTTCCGAATCAATCCACATTTTTCCATGTGACTATTAATTCTATCCCGAATAATTATTTCTATAAGTTTCCACACCACCGAAGCTAAACTGACTTGTCTGTAATTGCAGGGAAGATCTTTATGACCTTTTTTTAACAAGGGTGTTTCTTTGCAATTCTCCAGTCCTCCAGCACCTCCCCTGAACCCAGGGAACATTGAAAGATTGCCAGTGCCTCTGCGATTTCCACTCTCACTTCCTTCAATATTCTTGGATGCATCTCATCTGGTTCTGGTGCCTTATGAACTTTAAATACCAACAGCTTATCCAATATTTCCTCCTTATCAGTTTTAAACCCTTCTAGTGACTGAGTTTTGTCCTCTGTCACCATGACCTGGGCAGCATCTACCTTGTACCAAGCTACATATGGAGATTTTAGGTCAGAAAACCAAAAGCTTTGTCAAAAATGTAACTATTGAGGAGTGGCTTAGGTTGAGAGAGAAGTTGGGAATTTGGTTCAGGCAGGAATTCAGTATAGAGAGGGAAAGAGATGTTCCTTTTTCTAATATGGCCAGAATCATCCACTCCCATTGGCGGCAGGTGTCATGGCGGTGTGATTGTATTGGGTAATCAGACATTTTGATCACATTAGTCAATGCCCAAACCCTTTTGATGAATCACTGTGTTTTCACTAAATGTCCAAATTAACCCCTTGCTGCCCAGCCCTATACTGCTGACTGTAGCTTATCTTTTTGAAACTTATAGTTCCAATCATGAGGTCAAGACATGTCTGTGGGTTTGAAATTATGTTCCATAAATTTCCTAGTTGGAGGGGATTCCGATCGTATAACTAGTATCCATAATGGTTCAAGCTAACAGCGCAGCCTTGCAGTATGGATTAGGAGAATACCTGCTCCCGAGCTTAAAGCACTGCATGCAGTCCAGTGGCCAAAGCTGTCGCCAATCAATCGAGTGGAATGGAGGTGAGTGGGTTTTCGGACAGCTATGAAGTGCACTACATATTAGCTAGCACTCTCCTGTAGATCCTTAGGACACATATGCTAACCCACACGCCTCTTTCTTAGGTCAGGCAGGAGGAGAACATTGGGGTCATGGGGCCTGATGATCTAGCGGTATGCCTCATGGCTTACAGGGATCAAAGAAGGAGGAGAAGAGTGCAAAGGAGATGCCTGGCTTGCCAATGGGAGGAGCAACATCCTCAAGATGAATGTACGGCAGGGCCTCCAGCACATGCAGCTGAAGATCTACAATGAACTGTCGCTCATAGGCAACTTGCTAGGCCCAGAGTCTATAGATGGTGCCTGTCATTCCTGCAGATGACTGAGGATCAGTGTCGTCGAAGACTGTGCTCATAAGGAACTGGTTGGTCACATATTCCACTTGCTGCAATGTTTGGTGCCACAGGGACATGGGGGGGCTACCACTACCAGTGGCATTTTTATGCCAGTGGCTCCTTCCAGGACCTCACAGGTGACCTGTGTGGGATCTCACAAGCCTGCATCCACAAGTTCAACCAT
The DNA here is from genome assembly GCF_017639515.1 of Carcharodon carcharias. Classification (NCBI taxonomy): domain Eukaryota; kingdom Metazoa; phylum Chordata; class Chondrichthyes; order Lamniformes; family Lamnidae; genus Carcharodon; species Carcharodon carcharias. The sequence goes on from NC_054477.1 coordinate 140,054,028, forward strand.
CAGGTCATGGATGGCATCTTTGTGAAGGCACATAACTTTCTGCATTTCAACCGGGATCAGGGAAGCCAGGAAGGAGGAGCGGTGGAATTTACGGCAATCTCTCATTTTCCATTGGTGCAGGATGCCATCAACTGCACTCATGTGGCACTTAGATCTCCATGGCAACAAGTAGTCAACTACGTCAACCGCAAGGGCTTCTTCTCACTGAATGCTCAGCTGGTGTGCGACCACCACAAATGCATCCTACAGGTCTGTGCACAATTCTCAGGGAGCATTCATGACTCCTACATCCTTTGCAGGTCTCAGGCCCTTGACATCTTCCAGGGTCCACAGAGGCTGCAGGTCTGGCTCCTTGGGGACAAGGCTACCCACAGAGGGTGTGGCTGATGGCACCCATGCAGTGGCCTCAGACTGCAGCAGAGTGACGACGTAACGAGGCTCATGCTGCCACCTGGACTCTTGTGGGGCATATAACAGGCATATTGAAAATGAGGTTCTGGTGCCTCGACAGATCTGATAAACGTCTCCAATACAGTCCACTGATGGTGTTGCAGATCATTGTAGCTTGCTACATGCTGCACATCCTGGTGCTTCAAAAGGGGAGGAACTGGCTGAGGAGGAGATGGAAGAGCTGCACATCTCCTCTGATGAGGAGGATAATGAAGAGAATGAGGGTTATGAGGTTCTTGAAGGTGAGGATGCTGGCAATGAGGCCACCGCACTGGCCAGATGTGGCAGATGTGGTCATGAGTCCTTAGTAGCTGAAAGATTCATGGAGGATCACCTTGCATCTGAGAACATTTGACTCTTGTGTGGCTGATGTCTGTGTGTATACCTTCACTGCTCAGGCTCATGTCATGGAGATGCAGCGGAGCCCTAACAGTCACAAGATTCTAGGAGGATAATGTTGACATGCAGTGAGGACACTCCATAGATCTTCACATTGCGTGTGTGAATGTCTGACTCTTGTCTGGCTGAGGGCAGCTTGCTTGTGCTCTGTGACCAGGGTCATATCATGGAGATGCAGCTATGAAATTTTAAATGCATCTGATCTTTTGTCAGCCTTCAGTACCTGTCCCTTTCAGGACCACATCGTCACCTGCCACAGATGCTGAAGAGATGAGGGGCCAGCCCCATCTCAAAGGTGCTGAGAGCACACAAAGTGACAGAACTCTGTGACGCCTGTCCATGAAATCCTGGCAGCAATAACAAGTGCTGTCGAGGTTCAGGCATCACTGATGTGTCCAGTGTGTGTGAAGCTGGACCATCACTTTGCTCTGAAGGTTACATATTGCACAGGGAAGAGGCCCTGTACTGAGATTCTTGCCTTTATCTTGTGCAGGAACCAAAGGGCAGAATCTGGCCCTTCTCAGGCGGGCTGGTTGTGAAGCCAACCATTGTCAGTGGTTGAGGCCAGAAGGCAATTTCACGCTGGCAGGCCAATTAAGGCCTGTCCAGCATGAAACGCAAGTGGCAGCGCTCAGCGCTGCCTCTACAGGTGGTGGGGGTGGGTGGGTGTGCGAGCGGGGTGAGCGCGATCTTCGCACACTTCGATGAAGTATTTTCAAACAAAATAATTAAGAAATGAATAATATAATAAAACACATACCCTCATGTGGCTCTGTCACATAAACAGGGGCATGTTAGTAATTAAATTTTAAAATTTTATTTGCTTTGGATTTGGTTTGGATCAGACATTTCCAGAGCCACCTGGGTGGATGGCCCCAGGGTGTGCCACCTGTGGATGAGGTTTCCTAAGAAGTGCAAAGGTTACTTGGCCTTTTTGCCTGCCTGCCAACCGTAACGTTGGATGGGCAGCAAAAAATGTCAGTCAATTATCTTTTTACTGGCCTTAAGAGGCCTTATAATTGTCGACGGGCGCGCTACTGATTCCCACGCATGCCCGCCGACCGAAATATCGTGCATTTGTGCGTTGACTTTGGGATGCTCACCCGAGCATCGTGTCATTTTAATGCGTGTCATTTTACGCTTGAGTGGGTCTGGCACGTGCTTACCCGTCGAGCTAAAAATTTTGCCCAAGGTTTCACACCTGAATGACTGCTTATCATAACAAGGAGTCATAGACAAGGAGACATTCTTGGGAGTTTATTTACGGTAGTGAACATTATGTACAAGTGATTAACACCTGTGCCTATGTGGTGCAACTACATCTTCTTAACCTTCCTAACCCTGCTGCTATATCCACAGTGGAGGTGGAGGTAGCCTGCTGACTGCTACGCCCTGTTGCCTGAGATAACTTTGGAAGGCGTGCTCTGGAAGGCTGAGGCCTGGAGGGTTCCCACCTTATTTGGGTATCCTGCTGTGGGCCAAGTGCACCCTTCTCGGCCTGTGGAGCTGGAGTTGATGGGGTCACAGGAAGAGGGGATTTGGATCAGACATTTCTGGAGCCACCTGGGTGGATAGCCCCAGGGTGTGCTTCTGCTGGTCCTCCTCCCTATGGGTGCCAATGACCCCTGCCTAATTCCTTGAGGGCAAGAGGAAGCTGGAGTGAGAGCAAGCTGTCCCGCACCCTCTCGCTTTGGCACTGTTGGAGGGCAACTATGCCATCAGCAATGGAGTTCAGCCCTCGCAGCAGGGCAAGACTGGTGCCCTGGACCAAGTCCAGGTGGTGGCTGCCATCCTGCTGGTTGACCTTGGTGCATTGGCATGTTGGTACTATCACCTTGGGCTGAAGGTGGACAGACTCCTATATCATCCCTTGCAATTTTGAGAGTGCAGCAGACATCCCTTCCTGATTGTCCCCCTCCCCACAGCCCCTTGGCATGTGCTTGTCTATTTCCTTCAGTCTGTGCTGCCCAGTCCTTGAGTCCCCAAGCCCCCTCCCGGCCTGACCCTCACCGGAGACCTTGCCCCATCACCTCACTGAAAGCTAGCCAGGCAATGCTCACCAGTGCTGCACAAGGTTGTGTGTACTCACCTCTGAGCTCCCCTCACAGTTCATGTCGCCAGGTGCATGATTTTTCAAGGCAGTCCTGAAACACGCCATTCTGAAGTCACGCTGACGTGGGTGGTAACTTTTACGTGGGGGCTGAATCCAGCGAGCAAGGCTCATAATGAGATGCTAAAGTATTGAAAATAGATTCCCAATGGCGGAATACACAGTCTGCCATTGGTGGGCGGAACAGACAGTTGCAAGCTGGTTTCATGGTGGCGTGAAACTGAATTTTCGCCTTCTCGCCATATTGTCATCCTTCCCACCTGCCATGACATCCAACGACAATGAGGATGGATGACTCCACGCAAAGAGTTTCTATTGATATTTAAATAAGAAAATATTTTTAAAAGTGAGCATTGATCTTATAGAAAGTGAGTCTGGGGAATCAATAATGGAAAATAAGCAGGTGGCAGATGAATCGAACAGGTATTTTGCATTGGTCTTCACCATAGCAGATACAAGTAGCATGCCAGAAATATCTGCAAATTAAGAAATGGAACATAGGGAGGAACGCAAGAAAATTACTATTACCAGGGAAGAGGTACTGAGCAAATTGTTGGAGCTGTGGGCTGACAAGTCTTCGGTTCCTGGTGGACTTCATCCTAAGGTTCAAAAGAAGTGGCTAGTGAGATAGTTGATGCAATGGTATTAATATTGCAAATTTCCGAAATTCAGGGAAGGTTATATTAGATGGGAAAACAGCAAATGCAATTCCTTTATTTATATTGGGTCAAAATCTTGGAACTCCCTCCCTAACAGTGCTGTGTGTGTACCTGTACTCAAAAAGCAGGACAAATCCAGCCCAGCCAATTACCGTCCCATCAGTCTACTCTCAGTCATCAGTAAAGTAATGGAAGGGGTCATCAACAGTGCTATCAAACGGCACTTGCTTAGCAATAACTTGCTCACTGATGCCCAGTTTGGGTTCCACCAGGATCACTCAGCTTCTGACCTCATTGCAGACTTTTTTCAAACATGGGCAAAAGAGTTGAACAACTGAGGCGAGTTTGAGTTCAGTGGAGGTTAAAGCATCAGGAATCTGCTTCCCTACACAAACTTGACTCCAGCCCTTCTATTTTTGACTTTAACTAAGGCTGGAGGATGGGTGGATGAGTCTCATTCTCATGCAGCTTTTGAACTTTAATCTCTGTTGGCAAAATTTCCCTAGCATCAGCTAACTCAGCAGCATCATCAATGTGAAGGTTTGGTGGATTTAGAATGTCACTACCTTGCACCAACCTCCTGGATCTAAATGCCTCCCTGAGGAGCTCCTGTGATTCAGCAAAATGACTTTCCCACCAGGTCATGGTCCCTCTACCATCCATCAGGACCCGATCCCCAACAGCCATGAGCCATCCCCCTCACCCACTCTGAGGGCTCTGATCCCCACACCACAGGGCCTCTGACCTTACCCATCTCCCTCCCACCCAATGTCCACCCCCCCCAGACACTGAGTCACCACAACACCACATCCCAGGATCAACAGCGCTTATGATTGACCACAGCTCAGATCATCCACTTCTCGTTGACACCTCCTGCTGCTGTGGCCATTAGTGACTTGGTTCCCTGAAGGCCCAACTGTCTATAAAGATGGACCTCTGGTCAGGGAAGCAATCCGTGATGTCAGAGACATGGTGTGGAGTTAAAGCTGCTGAATTGTGGGTTATCAGCTGACTTTCCACCTATCCCACTCCCTATGGTTGAGGTCAGTATAAATTTTGCTCCATGCGGCGCTATAAGGTAGAGGTTCAGCCAGAAAGAAAGGCAGGTAGATGTAACTTGATCTCTTTATTATAAAAAGCTGAATTTCAAAAGCAATAACATTCTCTTTGGGGAAAATAAATAAGACAATAATGTAGGAGAAGCGGAATGTGATGGTGATGTAAAGGGGAAATCTAGATTTACACCATCCACCTTGGAGGGAGTGAGTGGAGCAAGGGAGAAGTTAGGGGTCAGGTAAGTGACAGTGAAACAAGGGGGAAGAGTTGATAAGGGGAGTCAAGGGTAGTTTGAAGTGAAAGAAGGAAGGAGATTAATTGAGACAGCGGGACGTAGGAAACCGAGAACTTAAACTTGAATTATCGGGAAGGACATGAAAAGAGAGCCTTTGAGGTCCATAGATTCCCCACAAACTCCAATCTGAAGTAGAGCCAATTGCTTTTGTTTGCTCGCTTCTCCATGACAAGTCATGCTGCAATCCATCACTCCCACCTGAAAGGGTGAAAGAAAAGAATTAGACAGAGAGAGAAAAATGGAGTGGCCAGAGAAAGAATCAAAAAGATTTAGGAAGAGAAGAAGAGCATTAGCATTAAGCCGGTGACCTATGGAAGCCAACTAGAAGATTGGACACCAGCAGCGGCTTTCAGGTAAGTGGTTAAAGGGGACATGGAAGTGTAGGGGTTGAGGTGGGGCAGGGGGTGGGAGGATGATCAGGCGAGGAGTGAGCAATGGCTAGGAGCAAGGTAGCGATGGTGGTGGGGGAGTTAGTGGTGGCACCTGAAGGGTACAGGGTAGATCAGTTGGGGAGCAGTGGCTGGCGTTCTTAGGATGAGCTGTTGGGAAGAGTGCTCTTGCACTTCTGCACCCCACATTCAGGTGCGTATGTTTTGAAATTTTTGTGGATCGCTGATTAGGCCGCATGTAGATCTGGTTGTCCTTAATTCAAGCAGGAAGGAAACCAATCTTTTAGAGGAGGCCTCAAACAACACTCCTTATTTGCATCTGTAAAGGTGCCGGCACTGCAAATGGTTTTTAGCCTCTTTGAATGGAAGAAGCCAGTTCTCAATGAGTATGCACAGTTCCTAACCAACCTTTTTAAGGCTTGGGAGGTCATTTCACACCTAAAAGAACAGGTGCCATTCAGCTGAATTTTGAGGCTGTGAGTCTCTAACTTATTGTGTACATTGGAGATCTGCTAGTAATTGAAATATATTTAAAGGAATTTATATTCTGTTATTTTTACATATGAACCTAATTGTTGATTATTATGCGCATGGGGAAAACATTAATAGTGCTATTGGACCCTGTGGATTATCTCTCACCTCTCTTCAAAGGTGAATGGCTATCAGCTTTAAACCTTCTTGCTAAAAACGTAGGTTTAATATCCTGAAACAACCTTGACCCCAAAGACAGTGAGCAATCAAATTACAGCCTGGATTTTGTGGTCAGCTGTGAAGGAACAATGCTCACTGTTCACTAAGCTAACAGCTGATCACAAACTTTTTGCCAGCTTTTGAACTTGTTGTCATTGAGCATCAGATCCAGCTTGTCTACCAGAGATTGGTGGTGTGTGTATGAATAGGAAAGCAACATGTGTCTCTTCAACTAATCGGATTGAACAATCCTCACTAAGACATGTAAGGACCCAAATTGAAAAGCCTCCTGAAAATGGGTGTAGGGATTCCAATGCATGATTAATCTAAAGCAGATGATTGATGAATCTTTGTGCCTCCTGCTGCTTAGCATGATTACTGCACACAGCCAGTGCGAGCTGTGCTGTTCCTTGACTATTGTTTCAACATATGGCCCAAATTAGCCACCCACTATCACCAGGTAAAGCTAGCCTGCACTGCTTAGCTAGCCTGCACCTTGTAAAGGGGAGGTGTATTGTGGCTGGAGCCAATGCTGGAAGTCCTTTGAGAGCTGAACCTGTCCTGGGAGAGACAGAAAAATGTGTGAACATAGAGGAGAGCAAGTATCCAGATTTTCCAATACTGCAATGGAGGCCTTGATCAAGGCTGTAGAAAGGAGGAGCGATGTCTTGCAGGGGACTAGGAACCTATCAGGTGCATGCTTAAAAGGCATTGGAGGCAGCTGGCTGTGGGGGTCAATGGCAGGAATCTGGCTGAATGCCGTGCTGCAGGATGTTGAATGGCCTCTCACGAGTGGTAAAGGTCAGTGAATGTATTTTCAAATGACCTTATGATGGAAGGAAGGTCATTGATGAAGCAGCTGAAGATGGTTGGGCCTCGAACACTACCCTGAGGAACTGAGGTGTTCCTGCAGAGATCTCCTGGAGCTGAGATGAATGACCTCCAACAACCACAACCATCTTCCTTTGTATAGGTATGATTCCCAACCAGCGTATGCTTGCTGTGCACATGTGCATGAGTTGTGAGCCAGAATCATGAGTCATATTATCAGCAGATAGCCATTGTTGCCCAGTAGCCACCCTTTGGTTTGTCTTTGTGGCTGAAATACAACTGATGCTGTGGATTGCCAAACAATAAATGCATCATGACTGCTGCCAGGATAGCAGACATTGACCTGTATGATACACTGTCTATGGTCACACAACAGCTTGACATTGATGGAGTGGCATTCAGAATGACAGAATTGACATGCAATGTGGGCAGTGCATGATGGAAAGCCTGCAAACCTGGCAAACACTTATGTTCACTCCACCTGCTTGTCGCTGGCAAGGAAGGAGGAAATGTATTTTGCTCTCTTTGAATAGGGTGTCTTAGTGACATCCCTTATGTAACAATAGGTTACACATTGTGAGATATTGCTCATTTCTCCAGCAAAAGTCTGGAATGATCCAAATGCATAATGCTTCATCATCACAACTACCTTCACAGTCAATGCAATATACAGTCTTTGCTCTTCTCTAGGTTCGGAGTTGTAACTGCAGCAAGTGACTCATCTCAATGATGTATGACAGTGCAGTTGGTAAAGCCAGAAGGAAACTTGAACAACTGTCATAACCTATATTGTCAATTGATATGTTTAAGATGCAGCTCTGAATTCAGGAACAAGGCCACCAAGCCTCAAGAGGTTTTTTTATATATAAATTAAACATTTATTAATTGAACACATACACATGTCCACAAATTACTACCATAATAACTTTTAAACAAATCCTAAAATTAATCACTCCCAGTTAAACCTCCACCAAGGCAACAGTAACCCATAGACTTTAAACAGATACAGGCAAATCACATTTGACCTTATACATTCAAAATGAGGTTCCTTTCAATTTAGTTATTTTCCAGACACAGTAGGCTTACAGGCTGGTAAGTTCTTAAATGCCTCTGACTTACACACACAATACCTAGCTTTCCCTTTGAATGTAAATTTTCCATTGTATCCTGGGCTTTTAATGTCACATTTTCTAACAATAACATTTTCATCCCATTAATTTTATTAGTAACATAAACATATTGCTTGGCATCCCCCAGCTAGATGCAAGATTTTGCCCATTCTTTTGAAAGGTTTATTCAACAAATGCAAATGTACACTTTACCCCTCCTCCTTATGTTTATCTAATTAACATCTCAAACTGCTATACATCAAAACACCCAAACTAGCTGGCTTTAATGCAATTAAACCACACACAAACACACACATAGGCACACACATAAACACAAACCCTACTACAATTCCAATTTAAAAATAATTTCCAATAACATTATAGACATTAATATCTCTTCATGACAATGAGAACTTTCTTACTGAAGTGTTGACATCTCATACGTGGATTCTTCCTGAGGTTCAGACAGGTGAACTGTTCCCTAAACATCTTGGGTATATATATGACTTCCTGCTGAGAGCAAATCTCCAACTCTTTGAATCCACGCATAGCCATACCTTGAATAGTTGAAGGTTAACGATAAATGGTTCATGTCTGAGTATACAAGTCTCAAGCTATCATCACTGAGTCTCCACAGCACACCCATGTCTGGCGGTGATTTATTTGTGCGGAAGAGTTGAAGTCAGCAAAATATCCTTCAGCACCTACCATTACACTCCCTTCAGACTTGGCAATGTAAAATAACCATGGAAATTAGACAACCCTTGTAGACGTGTATCCATAGCCAAAAGAGATTAACTAGCAACTAACCTGTAAGTAGTTGATGATGCCTTAACATATTGCTGGTGGAGGGCCCTTCACATTGTTTTATGTTTGCTTGGCTGTGTGGGGGTTAAGAGAGGGAGTCGGCTAGAAACTGGAGCTCCAAAATGACAACGCTGATGTCAAATGAGCATTGAAATGCTGATTGATGTCACAATCTGCACGTTCTGTACACATCTGGTGAATATTACCTGCGTGTGCACTAACACCTGCAGCAAGGTGCAAACAGCATCTCGTGCCCATGCAATGAACATTTCAGAGCCCAATTTCAGAGCTACAGTGCCTAAACCAGGAAGCGTAAATTAGAATATTTAATTCATTGTAAAATAATGTACAAAAAACAAAATAAAAACAGGGAAAGAGAGAAAGGGTCAAAAGAGAGCGATAAGAGAGACAAATAATTTATTCATTTATGGGATGTGGGCATCGCTGACTAGGCTAGCATTTATTGCCCATCCCTAATTGTCCTTGGGAAGGTGGTGGTGAGCTGCCTTCTTGAACCACCGCAGTCCATGTAGTGTAGGTACACCCACAGTGCAGTGAGGGAGGGAGTTCCAGGATTTTGACCAAGCGACTGAATATATATCATCGAGAAACATGTATGTTTGTTTTAAAATTCAAAGCCTGATTAATTGTGAAGGAGCAAGATTCCATGCTTATAAAAGTAAAGTTTCAGTGCCAGGATGTCATTTGGCAGTAATTAATACTTAGCATAGCATACCAATAAAAATTCATTTGAACCTGAAGACATTTGCCCTATTTTTTTTCCTGCTTAGTAGGTAAGTACCAAAGCTTCACACCTTTGCATGGAGGCACAGATTCCAAAGTTGAGTCTATGACAAGGTTATCAGAGGAGCACAAGTTGGGTAAATTAGACAACAAATTCCATGTTTCCACATTTAACTGTTGTCACAAGACTATGCCCTTAAATTTTGAAAATATAATTTTAAAGCTTTCAACTGACTGGAAATGCTGCAATTTGAAATGAGACAGAACAAACTACTTGAAAATGCAAGGCCACCTTCCATGATGAAGGTGAAAAACAACCAAGTAACCCTCAGGAGATTGAAAAGCGAGAGGCATTTCCTAAAATTTGAAGACCCATCAAAACTCGTCACTATCTAAGGAAGATACATTGAAATGTGAAGTGCTGGATATTGAAACAATGGCTGCCACAGGCAGACACACCCAAAACCCCTTGGAAACACAAAATAGGTGAAGTATAACAGGCCAGGCTACAGCCACTTCAAACGTTTTCAGCAAAGAAATCGGCTGAAAGCTGGTCTCTTTCTCTCCCTCTCTCCCTCTCTCTCTCTTTTGGAATAGGCATATTACCCAGTTCAGAAGCCAACTTTACTAGAAATCTAGCAGCGAACTGATATCTCATAATAGTTACAAAATCTTCTATACCTGACCGCATCCACAAAACCAGCTAATCCAAATCGTCACAATGTTTAAAAATCTACACCTCAATAACAATCAAAACACACTTAACTGTATATTCTTAACGTTTTTTATTGGACCTTAACTTCCTTTATTTCTGATACCAGTGTGTGTGATGTCACATTTTTATTTTTTTCTCTCTCTGGTTATATGGTTAATAAATCTGCTCTTTCTTTAACTCAAGAAAACTTTGTTTGATTGGCTCCTTATTGATCACATCTTAAATAGTTAAATAAATTCTGATTTGGAAAAGGCATATCCTCATGAAAAAGAAACTAAAACCTTTGTTGCGACCAACTGAGGAGGTTGAATAGTGGGGAGCCAGTTCACCCCTTCTCACCTGGCCGTAACACTGTGTATGCACAGCTTCCAGAAGTTGCTGTCCCGTTTGCTGTTGGCCTCACCATTAGCTTTGAGACACAATAAAAATAAAGTTTACAGTTTACTCTGTACTTCAATGTAGAAATAAAGCATACACACAAAGAAACAGCTCTGCCAATCATGCTTGACTTCCACCATATTCAATGGCCTGAATTTCACATTCCCCCGCTGGCAGGTTTTTAGGCAGGTGGGGAGTGTGAAATTAAAGAAATGTGATTCCCTCTTGGTTCCTGCCTGCCCCAACCTCACAGCGATTTCACGCTGGGGAGGGCGAGGCCTTGGACGGAATGCCCACCCATGCCCAAACTGAGGCCCTTAAGTGGCCAATTATTGGCCACTTAAGGGCTGTTTCCTGCTTAGACTCAAATTTTAGGCTGGCAGGAGGATATACCTGGCATGGGAAGAACCTGAAAATGAACAGGCTTAGATTTCCAACAGGAAGGTGGGGGATTGGGGTGGGGTGGGGGGAAGATGCACCCACCCCCCCCATTCCCCCATCAGAAACCCCCTTCTGACATTGAGCATCCCCCCCCCCCCCCTTATGGTCTGGTGGCAACTGGACCTCCCTGCCCCCTCCTGCCTTCTCCCCCGACAATCCGATTGCCCCCTTTGTGCCTATCCTGGGACCCCTAAGGCTTACCTTGCCCTCCGGCCCCAGGACTTAGGCTCAGGCGTCCTCCTGAAGTACCTCTTGAGTCCCTGCAGTTCTTGTCACTGGAAGTCCTGCCTGCAGCCAATTGATGCGCATTCGAGCGTGAAATGGCTGTGGGGCACTCTGAGTCGGTGGGGATGTATTCCTGCAGACTCTTTGGATGACTGGAAGGGAAACCCCGCCATCCAAAAAATTCAGGACAACGCCTTACAACAATAATTTTATCTATGATGCCTCAACAGAAGTTAAACATGAGTGTTGAGTTTGTATCATGCAGTAGATGGTAACAGTTAATGGTATATTTCAACCTGAGTGATTTAATTCCAGCATGGAAAATGTAAAAAGTCACTGTGAATTACCCCTTAAAGGAAAAGGTTAAGATGGAATCATCTGTTTCACTTATTGAAGGGACTGGCAAAACTATATTTGGAGAGATTGAGGGACAAATGGAGAAATGTTAGCTGTCACCGTAGCTGAATTGTTCTACTTTTCAGAAGAAGTGGAAAAAGTAATTCTCCATTTATAGACCACAAACGTAAAGTAAAATTTGTTAACAAGTGCATGAGAACAACAGATAGTTGATGAAAACTTGCTATGTTAATTACTGGTTTCAAATCTTCCTGTAATTACTGTTTATCAGTATTGTGGCTACAGCTATAGTTGGCAGAATTTTAGCAAGTGTAATACTTAGTAAATCCAAAGTACCGTGTCTATAGCTGAGCTTTCTGAAAATGTACTCCCACTCAGTGAGTAACATGATTATCCTGGATTAAAACTGTGCACATTCACTGAGTACTCTGCGAGAAATCAATCAATACTCATTTAAAGAAAAAAACCTTTGACTTTATTCTAAGGAAAATCATTGTTAGTGTGGGAGCTTCTTTGATATTGACTATTTTCTCCTGTCTTCTACACATGTTGAATCTACCTATTTCAGGTTAACTCACAAAAGTGCAGTTGCAGGCTAGTAAAAGCATAATTTAGGACTGAGGTCAGTAACCACTTCAATTAAGTAGGACTTCTACATAGGATAGTGGACCAATAACCTTAAATCATTTAAGATAGAATCGGGATTTGGGGTATTGCATTGGATGGGGTGAATGCTCTTCCTTGTCCATATTTGTCATGTGATCGTACGTGATCCTTTATGTTTATTAACTAAGAATAAGACTGATTAAATCTATTTCTTCACAGGTTTCTAAATAACAGTGATTTCTGTCAGCTTACATTTTCTATACCTGGCATTTGCTATTTAAAATCACTTAAAACATGGGCTATAGTGTTGAGATAATGAATTAAAACTAGTGAAGCAGAATCTGCAACAACCTACTTTAAGAAGTCATCAGGCTAAATTATTTACGCATTGCTATATTAACCCATTGATTTTTCTTGCCAGATGCTTGATGCATGGTGGAGGAGTTTCTGGCTGAAGTCAGGACGAGAAAGGATTGTCTGGCATGTAATGTCCCATAAGATGTTGTTTCAAGTTGTCTGATCGAGGGTGGCAAGAATAATCAGAGACCTCACCATCCTACAAACCACCACCAGTGTCAGGAGGGTTTTAATGACCACACCATGGCAACCAAGATAAGTCAAGGCACAGGTTCCAGTACACATTCTCTGTCACTGGGATTCACCCCCATACCTTTCATACACTCTTTCTATCATCAGCTGGATGTTAGTGAACCATTAGACCCTCAATTTTATGAACACAAAATGTTCTATTACTGGGCAGTTAGTATGCAATGCCAGCCATCTGACCCTGCACATGAAAGCTTGCTGGAAAGTGAGCAATCAGAATGTTTCTGCCATGTGTTAATACCGTACTGGTTGCCATTACTCAGAGCCATGTGTTATATTGAAGACTTGGTGATCAAAGGTAACCCCTATAGCCATAGCTAATGACATCAGTAGGACTTGCATGTTTGTGGAGCTTTCAGCATGACAGGCACTTCAACAATTGCATGTTGAAATGGTAGAAAACCTGCCAATCTCTAGAAGTGGATAGTGCTCTCTCTCTCACTTTCTCATATTCCTTCCTGTTCTTCTGAAAAATATATGAATTATAAAGCCATCCCGAGTAGAGCATCTGGATGCAATGGCGGGCTGTTACCTGTCTATTGTGGCAAATGTCATTAGATGAAGACTGGGATGGGTGACTTTGACAGGCAATTGTTGCCTTGTGGAAGTGGGTTGCAGGTTATCAAGCAGCAGTTTACAACTTGCCTTGGGGAGTTTCACAATCTTTTAATGACCTGGCATTGAGGAAAATCTAAGTCAAGTATTTTCTTTTGTTTGTGAACTCTGGTGTGTAGTTATCTGCCTATAGGTAACAAATATCATCAGTTATGTCTCACTTTAAGGGCTTCCAAAAAAGCCTCTTCCATATCCTCTAGGTCCTCACTTTAACAAAGGAACATTGGAATTCCCATTGGGAATGCCACATTCCTATACAAAACTGCATTTTCAGAGATCTAACTAAAAGTAACAGCTAAGTCCCGGTCAAACCTTAAGTATCAAAAAGATCGATAGGCAGTCAACTCGGTCTTCTTCAAGCAGTATCCATCTCACGGTTGCTATCCTGGTCATCTCCTGGCAAATTATATGTTGGTAATTATTATTTAGGTGGGTATGGGGTGTATTTTAGGAAAAGTAGTTGGGTAGCTTAGTTCCACACTTTGATCCATCTAAATGTAGTAAAACAGGCTCAATGATGACAGATGATATTTTTGGCAGGATATTCCTTGTGCCTTTTTGGGGTTTTCAGTCAAAATGAGATTTTATTCAGGGAGAAAAAATATAATCTATATTTCTATATATCTACATATATACACATATCTGCTGTACATCTTAACTTGTATTTTGCATATCCTACTTCATACTTGGTCCTATTCACCAATAACCACTGTGCCTGCTGGCCAACATAGCCTTCTGGACTGGTGATGCCTCAAATTTAAAAGTATCATCCTTGCTTTCAATCCCTCCATGAACTTTCATCTACCCATCTCTGTAGCCTCCTCCTGCTCTACAACCTTCCAAACCTCTGCACTCCTCTGCTCCTGGCCTTTTGCGCAACACTGATCATCCCAGCATTGCCAGCTATGCCTTCAGCTGTCTAGGCTCTAACAACAACTTATTTTTAGTTAGTATTTTAATGTTGTAAAACATTCTCAGGTGCTTCGCAGTAGCATTATCAAATAAAATTTGATACCGAACCACATAGGCAGATATCAGAGCAATTGACCGAAAGTTTAAATGGTCAAAGAGCTAGGTTTGAGAAAACTCTTAAAGGAGGAGAGGTTTAGGGAGGTAGTTCCATTGGGCTTGGGTCTTTGGTAACTGAAGACATAGTTGCCAATTAGGGATGCACAAGAGGCCAAAATTTAAGGATTGCAGACGTATCAAATGATATGGATATGAAAGTTTATGGAGGGACTGAAAGCAAGACTATTCCAGTCCAGAAGACTATCTTGCTCAGCAAACACGGTGGTGATTGATGAATAGGACCGAGTATGAATTAGGATATGCAAAATGCAAGTTAAGACGTACAGAAGATATAGAAGACAGTAGGTTATATTTTCCCCCCTGAATTACGTCTCATTTTGACTGAAAACCCAAAAAAGACACAAGGGTTATCCTGCCAAAAGTATCATCTATCATTTGTAGAGCTGGATGAAATTACAGAAATAGGGAGGAGTGAGGCTGTGGAGGGATTTGAAAGTAAGGGTGAGAATTTTAGGAACATTGGTTAGACAAGAGCCAATATAGATTAGTGAGTGCAGTAGTGATGTCCAAGTTGGACCTGGTTGAACTTACAACATTTGTAGCGGAGCTTTGGACAGGCTCAAGTTTATGAAAGGTAGAAACTAATAGTCCAGCCAGATGTGTTTTGAATCATCAAGCCTAGGGCAAAATCATGGATGAGGATTTCAGCAGCAGGTCAGCTGAGACAGCGTGGAGTCAGGTGATTTTATGAAGTTGGAAAATTGTGGTCCAAGAGATTATGTGGTTTTGTGTCACATATGTGGGCATCTTGGGGTCAGATATGCCACCAAGCTTGTGAGTAGCCTGGTTCAACATCAGATAGTTGCCAGGCCGAGGAATGGTGTAGTAAAGTGAGGTTACATTGCCCCTTTAAGAGAATGCAAGTGTACTGATCATTTGTCAGCACTGACGAATCACTGTACAGTGTGAGCAAGTGGGAACTGGATTACCTGAGTGAGCACACATGATCTGGTGCTCTGCCCTATGTCTCAATAAATCATCACTGTTTATTCTTACATCAGTCTCTCCCCATTATTGATTGCAAGCAGCAATTGAGAACATAGGAAGGTACGCAGTTAGAGTTCGGTTGGCCAACGAACTCATTTACCCAAGACATAAAAAATGGAGTCAATTACTAGAGAACATTGTTCATGAAAGAAACAGGAGTTGCAGTTATATGGATCCTTTCACAGCATACAGACATCTCAAGGCGCTTTACAGGCAACGTTTGAGGTGTAGTTACAGTTGTAGTATAAAAAATACCGTAGCCAATTTGAACGCAGCCGGCTGCCACAAACAGAATGACTAGATAATCTGTTTTCTGATATTGTGGGATAAATATTGGCCAGGACACTGGGCATAACTGCTGTGCTCTTCTTCAAAACAGTGCCACAATTTCTTTTGTGCCTAAGAAGACAGAGAGGGCCATAGATTAACCTGATCTGAAAAACAACATCTCCAGCAATGTACCACCCCCTCAGGAGTGTCAGCTTTGATTTTGTACTCAAGACCTAAAGTGGGTTTTGAACCCAGAACCTTGTGGCTCAGAAACAAGAGTAGCTGTGAAACTATTGTTGTAAAGACCTATCTAGTGCACTATGTCTTTTAGGGAAGGAAATCTGCCATTCTTACCTTGTCTGGCCTACCTGTGACCCCAGAACCACAACAGTGTGGTTGACTGTTACTGCCCTCTGAAATGGCCTAGCAAGCCACTCAGTTCAAGGGCAATTCAGGAAGGGCAACAAAAGCTGGCTTTCCCGGCAACACCCAAATCACATGAAAGAATTAAAAAAAAGTCTGTGTATTTGGTTGACAGTTAAGTATGGGCACCAACATTCAGCTATTGAGGATAGAGGGAAATAGAGCCAGGAACTGTCGTTCTTGAATGGTAAACAGGTCATTAAAAAGTATTTCTGTACTCTTTCAACAAAATACAATGTTTGTAAATAAACTTTATATGAGTCATTCTAGAAACATTATCTGATTATCTCCTGTCAACAGATTTTATAGATCTAATATTTATCTGATCTAACTAGTTTTGTTTGGATTGGCACAGCTATTATTTTGGTTAGTGTTTCTCAGTACTTGCTCAGCCAATGATAAGGGCATCTGAAATTCGTATTAATTTTATGTTTTGTGTTTTTTTTGAAGTGTCCATATCGACTACAAGTTTTACAATAGCTTTTGAACTACATCATCTGGAAGCCACTGACTGATAAAGATACATGGTTCCTGATGACAGCTCTTCAGGCACAAATGCAAGATTCAAATTTCACACATTGGGCAGAATTTTCCATGCCCATTGGCATTGGACATGCTTGGTGGCGTGGGCAGACAATATGGCGAGAAGGCCAAAAATCGGTTTCAGAGGTCGTGAAACCAGTTTGTGATCGTTCGCTCAGCCCATCGATGGCTGGCAGTGTTTCCCGCCATCAGATGATGGCAACATCATTGTAATACATCTGCATATCATTATAAGGCCAGCCCGCCAGAATCATCCGCCCACATCACACCATCGTGTTTCACAACAGCATATGTAAGGCGTGCACGTGGAACGCAGCATTTTGAGGGAACTCAGAAGTGAGTGCACAGTAACATTGTGCAGCGCTCGCCCAGGCCACCTGCTGGACCTCAAGGTTGAGGCACGTTGGAGGGTATGGGGGCAAGGCCTGCCCTGCAGTTGAGGCACGTTGGAGGAGGGTGGAAGAGCTACCCTGCGATTGGGACATGTTGGAGATGGTGGCGGACAAGGGCTGCCCTGCGGTTGAAGGTAGTGCACAAGCACGTGTGGGGTGGAGGGAGGGAAGTAGCCAAGCATTAGGGAAAACTTATATAAAGTGACCAGTCCTCTGCAGCTGAGACAGTTCAGATGCAGCCACATTGACATGCATGGAATTGAGCCTCCAGCTTATCTGCCCACCCGAGCAATGCAGAAACATGAAAGTGCCACCAAGTGCTCTAGAGCTTTTCACCCCTTGGGCACTGACTGCAAAGTAATGAGCATTTTAGTGGACTACAGAATAGTTGGGTGACTGGGCACATTGTACAATCTCCTTGCTAAAGCTGGCCTTGGATCAATCGCTGATGGAGCCCCTTGCAATGTCATCATCCCAGTTTGGACCAGTCCCCCATGGTCAAGCTAACAGGGCAGATTTGCAACGCGGGTTAAGAGAATGCCTGTGCCTGAGCTGAAAACACAGCATGCAATGCAATGAGCAAAGCAGCTGCCAATTGGTCGGGTGGAGTGGGGCAGAGGTGAGTGGGGTTTTGGGCAGCCATGCAGCACACTAATCACTGGCCATCCAAGTGGTGTCCAGCACTCTCCGGGATGCAATAAGGGAGCTTTAGACTTAACTAAGAGAGGTTCTTAGAACACTTAGGGATGGGCAATAAATGTTGGCCTAGGCAGTGACGCCCACATCCCATGAACAAATATAAAATAAACCCCAAGCAAACCCATGTGTCTCTCTCTTTTATCCTACAGGAGGAGTACATCAAGAGCATGGAGCATGGCGAACTAGCTGTGTGCCTAGTGGCATACAGAAAGCGAAGACGACAGAGAAGAAAGCGATGGAGACACCTGGCTGGGCAGAGGGAGGAGCAGCAACCCCAGGAAGAAGGGTGTCTGGAGCTCGCGCACATGCCACTAAAAAGCCACAGCAAGCTGTCACTAGTTGGCGCCTAGCTAGACCCAGGGTCAATAGACATTGTCTTTCATTTTCATTCCTGCAGATCATCGAGAACCAGTGTTGCCAAAGACTATGCATGTCCAGGGAACTGGTTAGTCACATTTGCCACCTGCTGCAGGATTTCATGCCAAGGGCACATGGAGCATATCCACTGCCAGTGGTCATGAAAATGATCGTGGCACTCAATTTTAATGCCAGTGGCTCCTTCCAGGGCTCCACAGGTGACCTCTGTGGGATATCACAGCCTCCACCCACAAATGAATCCATGAGGGCATGGATACCATCTTTGCAAGGGCACGCAACTTGGTTCATTTCGCCCAGGACCAGAAGAGCCAGGATGCAAGAGCAATTGGATTTGCCCAGGTCTCGGGTTTCCCACAGGAGCAGGGTGCCATTGACTGCACTCATGTGGCACTCTGATCTCTGTCACAACAAGCGGTCAACTATGTCAACAGCAAGGGTTTCCATTCACTGAATGTGTAGTTGGTGTGCGACTACCACAAAAGCATCCTGCAGATTTGCGCATGGTTTTCAGAGAGTGTGCATGACTCATACAATCACAGTCAGTCACAGATCCCTGATGTCTTCCAGGGACTCACAGAGGATGCAGTGTTGGCTCCTCAGGACAAGGGCTACCCCCGGAGGATGTGGCTGCTGGCACCCATGCAGTGGCTTCAGGCTGCAGCAGAGCGACGCTACAATGAGGCTCATGCTGCAATTCACAACTTGATGATGTAAACCATCGGGATGCTAAAAATGAGGTTCCAGTGCCTGGACTGGTCTGGTGGTGCTCTGCAATATGTTTCACAGAGGGTGTCACACGTCGTTGTCACCTGCTGCACACTTTACAGCCTAGCACTACAAGGGGGAGAAGATCTGGCTAAGGAGGAGCTGGAGGCTTCCTCCGATGAGGAGGACGTCGATGGTGATGAGGGTGAGGAGGTCCTCGAAAGTGATGATGAGTGGGAGGTGATGGTGTGGTGGTACTGTCACTGGGTTAGTAATCCAGGGTAATGCCCTGGGACCTGGGTTTGAATCCCACCATGGCGGAATTTGAATTCAATAAAAATCTGGAATTAAAGGTCTAATGAGACTAAGACTATGAAAC
Source organism: Carcharodon carcharias (assembly GCF_017639515.1). Classification (NCBI taxonomy): domain Eukaryota; kingdom Metazoa; phylum Chordata; class Chondrichthyes; order Lamniformes; family Lamnidae; genus Carcharodon; species Carcharodon carcharias. Next base: position 140,073,375 of record NC_054477.1, read on the forward strand.
CATAGTCATTTTTTGTAAAAACCCATCTGGTTCATTAATGCCCTTTTGGGAAGGAGGTCTGCCATCCTTATCTGGTCTGGCCGACATGTGACTGCAGACCAATAACAATGTGGTTGACTCTTAAATATGCTCTAAAATGAAATGGCCTAGCATGCCACTCAGTTGTAACAAACTGCTAGGCGATCGATAAGGAATGAAACTGGACGGACCACCCGGCATCAACCTAGGCACCGGAAATGAAAACGGCAATCACAGCCCTGTCAAACCTGCAAAATCCACCTTACCAACATCTGGGGGCTAGACTAGTCAAGCAACAGTCTGACTTAGTCATCCTCAAGGAATCATACCTTACAGATAATGTCCCAGATTCCACCATCACCATCCCTGGGTATGTCCTGTCCCACCGTCAGGACAGACCCAGCAGAGGCAGCAGCAAGGTGGTAAACAGTCAGGAGTGAGTTGCCTTGGGAGTCCTCAACATCAAATCCAGACCTCATAAAGTCTCTTGGCATCAGGTCAAACATGGGCAAGGAAATCTCCTGCTGATTACCACATACTTCCCTCCCTCAGCTGATGAATCAGTGCTCCACCATGTTGAATACCACTTGGAGGAAGCACTGAGGATGGCAAGGGCGCAGAATGTACTCTGGGTGGGGGACTTCAATATCCATCACCAAGATTGGCTCGGTAGCATCACTACTGACCGAGCTGGATGAGTCCTAAAGGACACAGCTGCTGGGCTGGGTCTACAGCAGGTGGTGAGGGAACCAGCAAGAGGGAAAAATATAATTGGCCTCATCTTCACCAACCTGCCTGTTGCAGATGCACCTGTCCAATCCAGTATCGGTAGGAGTGACCACAGCACAGTCATTGTGAGGATGAAGTCCTGCCTTCACATTAAGGATACCCTCCATCGTGCTGTGTGGCACTACCACAGTGCTAAATGGGATAGATTTCGAACAGATCTAGCAACTTGTTTCCAGTGCCTAGCAACATGGATGCCAAGACTGAGCATGAGGCGCTGTGGGTCATGAGCAGCAACAGAATTGTACTCAAATATAATTGTAATCTCATGGCCCGACATATCCCACACTCTACCATTAACATCAAGCCAGGGGATCAACACTGGTTCAATGAAGATTATAGGAGGGCATGCCAGGAGCAGGACCAGGCATACCTAAAAATGAGGTGTCAACCTGCTAAAGCTATAATACAGGACTACTTGCGTGCCAAGCAGCATAAGCAGCAAGTGATAGACAGAGCTAAGTGATCCCACAACCAACGGACCGTGAAAGGCGGTGGACAATTCAACGACTCACTGGAGGAGGATGCTCCACAAATATCCCCATCCTCAATGATTAGGGAGCCCAGCATATCAGTGCAAAAGGTAAGGCTGAAGCATTCGCAACAATCTTTAGCCAGAAATGGTGAGTGGGTGATCTATTTCGGTCTCCTCCAGAGGTCCCTAGCATCACAGATGCCAGTCTTCAGCAATTTCTATTCACTCTGCATGTTATCAAGAAACAGCTGAAGGCATTGGATACTGCAAAGGCTATGGGCCCTGAAAATATTCTGGTAATAGTACTGAAGGCTTGTGCTCCAGACCTCACCACACTCCTAGCCAAGCTATTCCAGTACAGCAATAACACTGGCATCTACCCAGCTATGCGGAAATTCGCCCAGGTATGTCCTGTACACAAAAAGCAGGACAAATCCAACCCAGCCAATTACTAGCCCATCAGTCTGCTCTTGACCATCAGCAAAGTAATGGGAGGGGTCATCAACAGTGCTATCAAGCGGCACTTATTTAGTAATAACCTGCTTACTGATGCCCAGTTTAGGTTCTGCCAGCGCCACTCAGTACCTGACCTCATTCCAGCCTTGGTTCAAACATGACAAAAGATCTGAACTCCTGAGGTGAGGTGAGAGTGACTGCCTTTGACATCAAGGCAGCATTTGACCGAGTGCGGCATCAAGGAGCCCTAGCAAAACTGGAGTCAATGGGAATCAAGGAGAAAACTCTCCACTGGTTGGAGTCATATCTAGCACAAAAGAAGATGGTCAGTCATCTCAGCTCCAAGACATCACTGCAGGAGTTCCTCATGGTAGTGTCCTCGGCCCAACCATTTCAGCTGCTTCATCAATGACCTTCCTTCCATCATAAGGTCAGAAGGGGATGTTCAGCACCATTCGTGACTCCTCAGATGTGGAAGTAGTCCATGTCCAAATGCAGCAAGACCTGGACAATATCCAGGCTTGGACTGACAAGTAACAAGTAACATTTGTGCCACACAAGTATCAGGCAATGACCATCTCCAACAAGACAGAATCAAAACAACAATCCAACCATCACTCTTTGATGTTCAATGGCATTACCATCACTGAATCCTCCACTATCAACATCCTGGGGGTCACCATTAACCAGAAACTGAACTCGGCTACCCATATAAATACTGTGGCTACAAGAGCAGGTCAGAGGCTAGGGATCATGCGACAAATAAGTGGCCTCCTGACTCCCCAAAGCCTGTCCACTATCTTCAAGGCACAAGTCAGGAGTGTGATGGAATACTCTCCAGTTGCCTGGATGAGGGAAGCTTCCAAAACACTCAAGAAGCTTGACACCATTGAGGACAAAGCAGCCTGCTTGATTGGCAGCAGATTAACAAACATTCACTCCCTCCACCACTGATGTACAGTGGCAGCAGTGTGTACCATCTTCAAGATGCACTGCAGGAATTCACCAAGGCTCCTTCAACAGCACCTTTCAAACCCATGACCACTACCATCTAGAAGGGCAAGGGCAGCAGATAAATGGATAAATTCCACGACCTGGAAGTTCCCCTCCAAGTCACTCACCATCCTGATTTTGGGATTTTTTGCTGTTCCTTCACTGTCGCCGGGTCAAAACCCTGGAACTCCCTTCCTAACAGCACTGTGGGTGTACCTACACCACAAGGACTGCAGTGGTTCAAGAGGGTAGCCCACCACCACCTTCTCAAGGGCAACTAAGGATGGGCACTAAATGCTGGCCCAGCCAGTGAAGCCCATATTCCATGAATGAATAAAAACACAAGTGAGGCCCTTGCACTGACCGGACAAGGCAGACATTCTCGGGAGGACATTAACGCTGCTAGATCTGTAGAGGATTATAACGGCATGCAGTGATGAGAAACCATAGATCCTTAACATTGCATCTATGAACATTTGACTCCAGTCTGGCTTATGGCAGCGCAAATACCCTCTGTGATAATGCTCCTGTCATGGAGACACAGTGGAGGCTTTAGTAATTGCTCGATTGCAGGAGGATGATAACGACCTGCAGTGAGGGCAATCCATAAATCTTCACATAGCCTCTGAGTGGAGGGCCTGGGTCCTGGACTCCATCGGCTGTATCCCAGATGCGCTTGCAAAAGCAAGGGGGGATAATTAGCTCATGGCAGTGGCCTGTGAAACAGAACACAGCACTCACAGCATGTTTGGCAGATAGATGTTGCACTGCTCACTTGGTAGAGCATCACCAACCTCACCGGCACAGGAAGTTCCAGATCCTCATCGGCCAGCTAGATGGCTCCGTTTTCAAAGTCCATGAGGACCTTGATTTCAAGCACCCCTCCACCAGCCTGCGACCTCTCCCTCTTGTTGCGTGTCAGCTTGTCCTGCATGAATAGAGATTGAGAGATTGTATGTAGGATGCCTGCTAGGCCAGTTGATAAGTATGCCTGGCATGTGTGGGTGATGAGTCATTTCATGAATAGATTGAGGACACTGAAGATGTGTGTGAGAGAGTGAATGGTGATGTCCCTTGAACTGGCAATGAGTGAGATCCCTGTGGATGTGTGATGGGTTTGTGAGTGTGTGAGTTGAGAGTGATGAGAAGAATGACTTACCCTGGTGGAACAGAGGAGATCATTCATCCTGTTTTGACACTGGGTGGCTGTCCTATTTTTCTGGGCATTAGCACTGACTGCTGCTACCACCTCCCAAGCTTGATTGATGATGCCACTGCCACTCCCTGTGGCCAGAGGTAGGGTAGAGGACATCATACTGGGCTTCCACAGTGTCCAAACGGTGCTTGAGGGATGTGTCATTGAACCTGGGGCTCCAGTCTTTTTGCCTTTTGGGGTCATGTTTTCCATGCAGCAGTCCTGAGTGGAAGCATTGCAAAGTCTGCGTGCGGCTGCACTTTAAATATGGTGCCCAGTGTGATAAAGTGGTGAGGTGATGACGTGTTGGGCTAATGAAAGCCTGTCCACCACCGACTGCATGTTTCCTGGGAATGTATAATTAATACTCCGGATTTGGGATGATACAGCATGAAAATCTGCCATTTTTTGCGGCCAGTGGGTGAAGCATCATTTTCCCCGCTCGCTATTGCATTTGATGCAAATCTGGGACGATTCTGCACCGTGAGGCATTTTACTGTTGGTGTATAATGCTATTTTTGTACTTCTCAGCTATGATTTACCACTACCATATTTTGGGAATAGTAAATTAGCAAACGTAAGCAGGAAATGCACAGGGGTTTGTTATGGTTCATACTCACCCATTTTAGCACCCATTTCCAGACAATTTTAGAAGTGGACAGTCAATTTCTTGGGTAGCCTCTAATAAATGGGTAAGCAATAACCTGGGGATATTTATGTCTATTTTTCTGTCATTTACATTAGGTACTTCTCTGAAGGTAGAACCTTAAAGAGGAAAATGATTTAATTTCCATTATTGTTAAACTTTAAATTCTAAGATACTTTATACTGCTTTGCTTGATTCACCTATTTTGCAAGTTGCCTTTTTGTCTTTTGTGTGAAGTTTCCATTTAGTTAGCTTCCCTTTAGAGCAGGCTACAATGGGTTTTACATTGTGGATTCCCTTCTTTCTTTGGTTCTTGGGAGAAGAAGAAACACAAAGAGAGGAGCGATTAATATGACTGCATTAAAGGTGTGCACCACTCACCCATCGATGTCCCACAACTGACTATATACAGGTCGAGGTAGCCTTACCTGTACTTAAGGAGGGTTGCAGAGATTGACAATTTGACTTCACAAAGGAGTCTGCCACTGAGTTATGCCACATATTGCAATTTGCTATTGCCATATCCATCTCTCTTAGAGGCTGTTGATGTCATCATTATCCTTAACCTTTATAATATGGGGTCACTCAAGATTGCCACTGAAGAAATACAAACAAAACATCTGTGCATAGATGAACCAGGCAAGCATGGATGCATTGTTCTTTAAAGCTGGATGTTTCATCAGTCCTCCAACATCTTCACTGAGTGATGAGACTCTCCAAGACTCAAGGAGCCATGGATGAGACAACATGGACATATGGTCCCTTCATCAACATCTTCACCATTAATAGGGAAGTATATACTCCCTCAGCTGGATTTTGATCAGAAGCACACCATCATGCAAGGGAATTCTCGCTTCCTTTGAATGGTTTTCATGCTTTCATTTAATGGATTGTGACAATGGCAGAATTCTTTAAATCCGGAAGACTAATCTTTGGGTGGCTCCTCAGAGATAAAAGCTATCATCTGCACCTTGGCCATTCATCCACCAGAATCACCAGTAAAGACACAATTGAAGCTATGCTTCATGTACCAGGATTTGATCTGGGGTTACCTTGTAGCTTAGACTGGTGAGGATGTCATGGGTATCTTGCTCTGCTGCATGCTGTAAAATCTGTTGTAAACTTTTACAGCCAGTGACCCCCTGTCTCCCAACATTGAGCACTTGTCCACTGGCCAGCTGCTGTGGAACATGAGGATAATGTCCAGGTCTTACAATCTACCATGATGAAAATGAGGGAAATAAAGGCTGTCAAGCATCATCCAACTGGGTCATTTCTGCTTTCCAACTGGCGTAGGAAGGCAGTGCGTCACAAGGATGGGTGTGTTGGTTGCTAAATGGCTGGAGCATGGGAGCAAGTCATGATGAAACCTCCAGAAATACATTTAATCACAATCTAAATGAGATATGAGTCCTTCAGTCACTTTCACACCCTAGCATTTCTTCACAACAGTGAATCCATGGTGAGCAACATCAGAGGAGATTTGCCTATACCTTAGAACCAAGCTTCAAAGCCATGACCATCTGTGTTGTTAATGCTTTGATGGCACAGCAGGTACACTTTCCAGAAAATAGTTATTTTTCTACACCTTTGTTCTCCCCCAGTTAATATTCTTCTCTTGTCACAGGAACCAACTTTCCTATCTACCAATTGCCTGACATCTAGTAGGGAAAAAACACAAAGGTTATTTTTTGTGCTGACCTGTATCTTTTCTTTCAGCTTAGCTTCTGATTTCTGATCCAAGGACAACACTTCAAAAATGTCTTGTTGCAGTCTAACACTTTCAACAAATATTACATGTTGCATTTAGGTTTTGCTTTTTTATGATAGAAACTATTTAATTTCCCACTCTTTACCTCGAGGCCGCTGATTCTTGCTGGAATTTCATTGGTGCCCACACCTCATCCATGATGATGTGCAAGCTTAGATAGCTAGGATCCAAACATTCATGGTCCCTTGATGTATCTGTCTCATAAGCAGAGTTATTTGAACCAAGGGCCCTTGGAATCCTGGAAGGATTCTAACATGCTCTGCAGCCAGCTAGCAGAGCTGCTCCTTTATATTAGGGATCATAAATAAATAACAGAATGTTAACATTTGCAAGTCATATACAAGCTAAAATTACGTAGAATATATGGCACAGAAACAGGACATATGGCCTAACCATTCCATGCCGGTGTTTATGCCCCATCCCAGACTCCCATCTTTTCTCATCTAAATCTACCATCATAACTATCTATTCTCTTCTCCCTCATATGCTTGTATGGCTTCCCTTAAATGCATCTATACTATTTGCTTCAACCATCTCTGTGGTAGTGGGCTCCATATTCTCACCACTCTATGGTTGAAGAAGTTTCTTCTGAATTCCCTATTTGATTTCTTGGTAACTATTTTATACTTATGGCCTCAAGGGCTTGTTTCTACTGGAGTTTATAAGAGTGAGGGGTGACTTGATTGAATTATATAAGATCCTGAATAGTCTTGACAAGGTGGACATGGAAAGGATGTTTCCTCTTATGAGTGAGTCCAGAACTAGGGGGCAGAAAGTTAGGAATTTTAAAATTAGGGCCAGAATTTAGCCCTTGTGCGGGCTCGGCGGCGGCAGTCAGGAAGCTGACCGCCGCCTGCAATTGGAGCCGGACCACGACATCACGTTGGTAGACCAATTAAGGCCTGCTCAGCGTGAAACATGAGTGGCAGCGCTCTGCGCTGACTGTCTGGGCAGTGGGGGAGTGCGAGTGCAAACTTCGCACATGCACATGAGTGAGCGCTTGCAAATCTCCCTGAGGCACAGGACGGCTTCAGGGAGATGAACATTTTTTCCAAATATAAAATGAAGATTTCAAAAATGTAATGAAACATGTCCCATCATGTGACTATGTCACATGAGCAGGGACATGTTATAAATGAATTGTAATGTTTTAAATTTTATCTTTATTTGATGTTGGAAACCTCATCCCGCCAGTGGATGAGGTTTCCTAAAAAGTGCAAAGGCTGCTTGGCCTTTTTGCCTGTCTGTAAGGTTGGACAGGCAGCTAAAAATTTATTTAAATTATCTTTTGAATGGCTTTAATAGGCCTTTAACTGTTGGCGGGCATGCTGCCAACTCTGGCATGTGCCAGCCAACCGAAATATAGAGCGACTGCGTGTTGACATCGGGATGCTTGCCCAACATCAACGTACATCATTTTGCGCTCAAGCGGGTCGGACGTGCACCCATCCACCAAGGTAAAAGTTTTGCCCTACGGATTACCCTCATAGGACAGACATGAGGAGAATCTTTTTCTCTGAGACTGTTGTGCAACTTTGGAACTCTCTGCGGAAGGCAGTGGAAGCAAGGTCACTGAATATTTTTTAAGGCAGGGGTAGATAGATTCTTGTTAGGCAAGGGAATCAAAGGTTATTGGGGGTAGATGGGAATGTAGAACCACAGACAGATCAGCCATGATCTTATTGAATGGTGGAGTAGGCTTGAGGAGCTGAATGGCCTACTTCTGCTTTGATTTCATATGTTCATATGTTCATAGTTATGCCCTTCCCCACATGAGAAAACATTACCTCTGTAATCACTCTATTAAAACCTTTCATAAGTTTAAAGACCACGATTGGATCACCTCTCAACCTTTTTTCAAGAGGAAAGAGACCCAGTGTGGCATCCTTTCCTGATATGTAAACATTCGCATTTCTGGTATAACCCTTGTAAAGTTTCTCTATACCCTCTCCAGTGCCTCTATACCTTTTTTTTTATAATATGGCGACTAGAACGACACGCAGTGATCTAAGGTCTAATATAGGTTTAGCACGACTTCCCTGATTTTCAATTCTATTCCTCTAGAAACAAATCTATTGCTCGGTTTGTTTAAATTGCCTTGTTAACCTGTGCTGCAACTTTTAGTGATTGATGTATTTGTACTCCGAGATCCCTTTGCTCCTCTGTCCCACCTGGGCTTGCATCTTCCAAGTATTGAGTGACCTCCCTATTCTTCCTACCAAAATGTGCTGCTGTTTCAAATCTCACAAACATGAAAACAAAGGACCGGACTAGGCTAACTGGTTGTTCATGTTTGCCCTGCACTGTCATGGTGCAAATTATGGACATCAGTTTACCACCCCTATTATTACCCCATCCCCATCACCCACTTTTAGACATATGATCTTTTGCTAGAGGTAAAGCAAGAGAGAAAATAACTAGGCCAATAAGAGTATTTATTTAAATAAATAAAACCGCTTTATGATTGTACATTGAGCTGAAACTTAATGTTCCTTGATGGATTGATGTTTCCACAGCTTCCTTCTCATATTCACTATTGTCTTCTTCTGTGCTATGGCTAGTCCATTCTCTATGGTTATTTTACTTTTCCTAGAGGTAATGGCCCAGATCGTCTGGGCAGCAGCAATGATGGGCACATTGCTGCCACAAAGTATTCTGCACCCCGATGGAACTGCCCATTGTTAGCTGGGCCTTCTGATCCTGGCTGAAGCAGAAATAGGTCAGCACAACTTCTCCAGGGTAAATCCAACTAGTGCAGGAGAGTTGAAGAGAGGAGTGGACACTCTTCTCCATTTTATGACACTAGCTACCATTTTCAGGAAAGCTTTTAAAAGTTTTAACTCTGTTAATGAATGAATGTGTGTTAGGTAACGCGAGTGACTGAGTGGGTGGGTGAGTGAGTCAGTCAATAGGTGGGCGACTGAGTGGTTGAGCCAGTGGGTGGGTCGTGCAGTGGGTGGGTGGCTGAGTGGGTGGGTGCGGGTGTTTCAGTGGGTGGCTCAGTGAGTGGGTGGGTGAGAGTGGATGGATGGACAGTTGGGCCGTGGGGCGTGGATGCATCATGGGCAATCAAGTCATGTTGGAGGGAGGTAGTTGGGTCACATCGAGAGGGGGTGGCAGTCAGATAGGGTTGGGGGGAGGAAGTAGGTTGGGGTGGTCATGGGAGGTCAGGGGTAGTTGGGTCAGGAGGTAATGGGATCGGGGGCTAGTTGGGTGATGTCATGGGGGTTATTGGGTTGGGGGTAGTCAGGCCAGGTTGTGGGAGTAGTTGGGTCAGGGTGGCAGTGGGAGAAAGGGTCAGGTTGGATCAGGGGCGTAATTGGGAATAGGTCAGTTGTGGTGAAGTTCAGTTACACTGGCTAATCACTCAGTTAGACCAGTTATTAATCAGCGTACCATTTCCTGGGTAAGTTTCCAAGTAAGCCCCACGGTTCTGGCCCACGTCTCTGACCCTGAGCTCAGGGTCATAGACTTTCAAGGAGGCTCCAGTGCAGCACAAATCAGCCTATTAGAAGTTTAAACTTTTCTGAAAATTATGTCACATGTGCATGCACCAAGACTTCTGATGGGTCCTGACACGCAACACAGACCTAAGGCCAGATTTCACTGCTCTGAACATCAAAAGCTTTGGGCCAATCTGTAAAAAAAAATGTTTCTGGAAAGGAAGGAAACAGCTATAATAAAAGCAAAAAACTGTGGATGCTGGAAATCCAAAACAAGAATAAAAATACTTGGAAAAACTCAGCAGGTCTGACTCTCCGCTTCTTCCTCGAACAGAGGCCCGAACAATCCCCACCCACCACTGCTCTCCTCCATCTGGCTGAACTTGTTCTTTCACTGATCAATTTCTCCTTAAACTCCTCTCACTTCCTCCAAATAAAAGGTGTGGCTATGGGTACCCACATGGGCCCTAGTTATGCCTGTCTCTTTATGGGGTATGTGGAACATTCCTTGTTCCAGTCCTACTCAGGCCCCCTCCCGCAACACTTTCTCCAGTACATCGATGACTGCTTCGGTGCCGCTTCATGCTCTCGTCTGGATTTGGAAAAATTTATTAATTTTGCCCCCACTTTCCATGCCTCCATTATTTTTATGTGGTCCATCAGTGACACTTCCCTTCCCTTCCTTGACCTCTCTGTCTCAATTTCTGGTGATAGACTGTCTACCAATATTCATTACAAACCTACCGACTCCCACAGCTATCTCGACTACAGGTCCTCACACCCCGCTTCCTGTAAAGACTCCATCCCATTCTCTCAGTTCCTTCGCCTCCGTCGCATCTGTTCTCAAGATTCCACTTTCAAAAACAGTTCCTCTGACATGTCTTTCTTCTTCCTTAACCGAGGTTATCCACCCATGGTGATTGACAGGGCCTTTAACCGTGTCCAGCCCATCTCACGCGCAGCTGCCCTTACACCTTCCTCTCCCTCCCAGAACCATGATAGGGTCACCCTTGTCCTCACTTATCACCCCACCAGCTTCCGCATTCAAAGGATCATCCTCCGCCATTTCTGCCAACTCCAGCATGATGCCACCACCAAACACATCTTCCCTTCACCCCCCGGTGGCATTCTGCAGGGATCGTTCTCTCTGGGACACCCTGGTCCATTCCTCCATCAACCCCTACACCTCAAACCCTTCCATGGCACCTTCCCATGCAACCGCAGAAGGTGCAACACCTGCCCCTTGACTTCCCCTCTCCTCACTGTCTAAGGGCCCAAACACTCCTTTCAAGTGAAGCAGCATTTCACTTGCACTTCTCCTCAATTTAGTCTACTGCATTCGCTGCTCCCAATGCAGTTTCCTCTACATTGGAGAGACCAAACGCAGACTGGGTGACCGTTTTGTGGAACATTTTCGGTCTGTCCGCAAGCATAACCCAGACCTACCTGTCACTTGCCATTTCAACACTCCACCCTGTTCTCATGCCCACATGTCCGTCCTTGGCTTGCTGCAATGTTCCAGTGAAGCTCAACGCAAACTGGAGAAACAGCACCTCATCTTCCAACTAGGTGCTTTCCAGCTTTCCAGACTGAATATTGATTTCAACAATTTTAGATCATGAACTCTCTCCTCCATCCCCACCCCCTTTCTGCTCCCCCCTTTTTCCAATAATTAAATAGATTTTTCTTTTCCCACCTATTTTCATTATTTTTAAATGCATTTGCATCCATTGTTTTATCTGTACCTTTTAGCCTATTTCGATCCCTTCCCCCCACCCCACCCCCACTAGGGCCATTTGTACCTTGCTTGTCCTGCTTTCTACCCTTAATGTCACCTATTAGCACATTCCTTCGATAATATCACCACCATCAACACCTCTTTGTCCTTTTGTCTATGACATCTTTTGGCAATCTCCACCTATCACTGGCCCTCTATCCAGCTCTACCTGTCCCACGTACCCCCCCCCCCCACCCCACCCCATTAAACCAGCTTATACTTACCTCTTTTCTATTTATCCTGAGTTCTGTTGAAGAGTCAAACGGACTAGAAAAGTTAACTGTGTTCCTCTCCGCAGATGCTGTCACACCTGCTGAGTTTTCCCAGGTATTTTTATTGTTGTTAAGGAAACAGCTATGTTGGTAGGCTCCCTTGGATTGGTTCAAACATCTGTTTCCTTTGGGCTGTGTTACACTTTTCAGTGTAATTCATCCTAAATTGACTAAACCAGCATATTATTAGTGCAAATTATGTCCAGTGCAAATTGAGCGTCCATAATATTTTGCATTACACTGGAGCCCTGCTGTAACACACACATAAGTTCATTTCTCAAAACCACTTTTACTTAATAGTTGCGCCTATATCAGACACGGTCCTGTCATTCTCAGGGCCTATCGTGTACATATTCCTATAGTTTCCAATACTCCTGCTCCAAAATATATGACTAAAGTAGATGTGGTGTCAAAGCAACAAAATAACTGAATGGCTGCTTTTAATTTTCCTTTTCAATGATGGGTGGTTGTATTTGTGATGGGTGGAAGCTTATGGCTACATTTGAATGAGGGGAATGAAAATTTTGCGGTCCAAGGTTATATCGGGTCGTACGGACTTCTGTGCTATAGCGGACCATGAAATAGCTGGGCTCCAGTGCAGTTAAAAAGACATCATGGTAAAGGCTGACTCTGCCAACAAAACTGGCCATATTACCAGATCGCATTGATCGCCATGGCAAGGATCTGCCACTTGCATCCATTAGTGCACCCTCACGGAACTCTTAAAATGAAGTTGGTTCTTTTGGGTGTAAGTGCACTAATAGCTTGTAAATATAATTCTTTTTCAATTAACTAAGGAACTGATCTGCAAAAGCCAACACAGCGAGCACATGATTTATTAAAGTTTTTTAGTCATATTCGAGTATTTAAAATTGGGTTAATCTCAGATGGTGAATTAGATACAAAGTTGAATTTTTCAGATGGTCCCGCCACAGAAAAAGTTGAAGGGAGTTGCTCATTCACTCCTGAGGGCTACCCCATAGATATTTAACACAGTGAGAAGCGTTAACTGGCCTGAAACAGGCCTTTCACCCCTATCCCAGTAGGAAGTCCTGCCTTAAAAAGCTGCCAGTCAATCGAAAGCCCACTCCCACCATGGTGCCAGCTAGGCCAAGACTGCTGCGTGCAGGCTCGTGACCTGACCCATTTCCCACGCCATTCAAAATTCCTAGCAACAGGAATGGAGGCAGGACTTCCACATGCCGGGCCCGCCCACCTCTTTTTCTGCCCACCCAAAAAATCTGGTCCCTGAAATTCAGGCAAAACCAGCAGACTTTTAAAATTGTGCAGCCCAGCCTTGCTGGCTCTGTTGGTCGGTGTAAAATACAATGAAATGGTTTTTGTTATGCAATAAAGCATCCATCACATCCTTGGTACTCCTGCTGCATGAGTTTGTGCGGACAATATTGATCTGTGCTGCCCTGGAGGAACTCTAAGTCATTGTCTTTGAAGATTGCTTGAATAGTGCAGTCACTGGTAATGGTTCAGATGATCTGAGGTACGGAATCGGCAGGTGGTTTCCACAGTGAGGTCCTGAAGACCCTGCTCTTTCAGCATCCCAGGTAGATCTACTTGAGACAAAATGACCACTATGCTCCGTACCAACATAAGTGCAGTGCCGCTACCACCTGACACTGCGGGATTCCTTCCCTTGTTTTTATTCATCTTCCTTTACCAAGTGCAGGGGAAAATCCACATTAAATCCAATTACTCTTTTGAATGTTTTGCAGGTTAAATCAATTTTTAATCTGTCATAGTCGTGAACCACCCAGCGCTGAAGATAATCAGCCTGCAAACACTACTACTATGTGACTTCAAACAAAAAGCTAACAGATAATGCACATGTCCTGACAAACATTCCTTCTTCAACCAATGCTACTAAAAATAGATTAGCTGTTGGTTCATTTATTTTCTTTGTGGGAATGTGCTGTGTGCAATTTGCCTGTCTTGCTTGCCTATAAAAACACTGACAGCACTTCAAATGTTATCCTTTGCTTATGTCAAGTTCTTTGGCACGTTCTGATGAATTGATAAGGTGCTTTATTAATAGAAGCCATTTCTTTATTCTGTAAAACTACACCCTTCCTCAATTTTTTTCAACTAATTTAGTAGCCATTTTGGGTGTGTTGTTTCTAGCATTGCTTTCCTCCACCATTAGTTTTGATGTTGCCATAAGATAAGAATTAATTATGTGCCATTGTGAGCTTTATAGAAAATGACTAGGAAAGTACTCATCTCAACAATGGTCACACTGGAATTTCTGTCTTTGTATTTCTGTTTAATTACACCAAATCATAATGCATGTTGCTAAAGGTGCACAATTATGTCAACATCTGGATGAATTGCTGTGAGACTTCTCCCTGTCCTACACTGTAACTCTAATAGGAGATCAGCAGAAACCCCTGGACAAATTACATAAATGCATCTCTGCAGATCTTTTGCTTTGGTTACAGAAGACGATGAAATTCCTGCAGAAATTAAATCACAACATCTTTCATCATCATTTGAATGCAAAACAACTGACATTTGTAATTGATAGAATATTGTTAACCAAGGATATTAAATGACATGGAATTAAGACAATGTGGTAATTATGGTTTTATTTAGTGTGTAATATACCTTTAAGAATAATGCTTGTTAGGGAAGATCACATGATCATTAGTACCCAATTAGAGAGTAGGCTACCTCAGTAGTCCGTAGTTAGTTGTGTAGCGATAGAGTCTGAGTTGAAAGCACACATGTAGTTGCTGCTGAGTACCTTGTAAATAAACTTTAAAGTTTCCACCCAAGACACGTCTGCAGATCAACTCAATCAATAGTACCAACTCAGCCACCACTCACAACAGGCAAGTAGATAATGATCAGCCATGCTCGAACTGACTCACGGGCCTGAATGGCCTGCTTCTGTTTTTACTTCCATATGTTTGTTCTTTCACTTCTCTGTTGTCACATATACAACCAATATCTTACAGCATACTAATTTATTATTTTGATGTATTATTCTCAGAGATTTTATTTGCGCCTCTGCCAATTAGATTGCCAACTCTTCCCAAATTCAAAACAAAACAATGGGCAGGTTGGCAGGTTAGGGCAGAAGCATAGGGCTGAATTTTACATGCCCCTGGCTGATGTGTTTCCCACGGTGGGATGGTGTAGAACACATAAAGTGGGATGGGTGTCCATCCTACTACATTTCCGTCATCCCAGAGCTCAACCCCATAAGTTGTCAGCCCACCTGCCATATTAAAATGATCAATTAAGTGTCAATTAGGCTTGTTGTTAAACCTGTTGACCCTGATAATACGTTGCCCAAGCCAGAATATGTTTGACATAGGCAGGAGGGCACGAGCGGGAAGCCCAATTTGTAAACTCAAATGGTAAAAGGGCAGGAGGAAAGGAGGGAAATCACTCTTTTGGGCTGCCCTTTGTCAATTGTGGGTTGCCCCCCCTTAGACTGAACCCTCCCCGCTTCATTCCTACCCACTCCCTCCCATAAACCCATGCCCCTGTCCCTAACATCCCCAAACCCACCTGGGCGAAGGCCCCGGACTTACCTTCTCTGGGATCCATGGCCTTGGCACCACTCCACCCCTGCAGTCCCGGCAGCGGCCACTGACGCCTTCCTGGTGCTGCAGGGACTGATGAAGCTGCCGGCCAATGAGGGGTGGAAGTCGCACTCGGCCCTGTAGTAAGCCCTGCAGCGCTTTATGGCTGTGGGGCTGTTTAGCTTGGAGCCAGCCAGCTTAATGCTGACATGGTTTCTGGGGATGGGCGTGTCGTACTATTCAGTTCATGGGTGTACGTTTTGCTATCCAAATGACAATTTATCAAACATTGTAATGCTTTCATGCTAAGAGGAAAAAATAGTTTTATTTTAAAAGCGGAACTGTATGCTTAATTTTCATTTAAGAAATATTCAACAGCACTCTCTTAAAACTGTACCGTGCAATCCAAACCCCTGCAGGTGGTAACATGGCCACGGATAGGACTGGTGTCATGCCTAGAGAGGAGAGCAGCATGCGATTAAATACTATAAATATGTGAATCCATATAATACACAGAAACATAATATGTGTCTTATTGCCCAGTGCTCTTTGGGATTGGCACAATAACCTAAACAGTTTCGTGGAGAATATTTGCCAAGATTCTTCTGATCTCTGGTTGCAGCTTTGTTTCCAGCATTTCTCTGGGTTTTCTGCCAAGCTCCTGTCTAAAGTTATGGCCAGAAATTGGAAAACTCAGATGGAAATTCTACCCCTTTGTGTCAATCATGACATATTTGCAGTCCTAAAACTCAAAGCCAACATTCAGGTAGTTTTTCCTTTCAGTGGCAATAAAGGAGACAGTAAAGATCTCCATAATGCAGAATGGCATAGGAGTAATTGGCATTGAATGAGCTACTGCTCTTTTCAGTGGATTTCCTAATTTTGTGTTAAAATGCAGGAGCAAATCATTGGCTACTACAACCCAATGGTTCTAATTATCTTTATAGATCTGTGATTGAGCCCCACCCGCGATTTCATGCTGATTGGTCAATTAACAGCCAACCAGTGTGAAACGCGCGCTCAGAACCTCAGCACTGCAGGGGTAGGGGCGGGAAGGGGACAAGTGCTAAAGTCCGCGCATGCACAGGGGGGTGCACGCATTGTAAGCTCCCTGAAGGCACAGAGCTGCCTCAGGGAACTGAAGGCTTTTAAAAACAAAATTAAAGATTTTAAAATCCTGGAAAAAATCTCCGCACAGCAGACTCATGCACCTTTACATGGAGATTATAAAAATCCTGCCCAAACATAGCCTTTTTCCACTTAGATTAGGAGAGATAAACACAAGAGGACATGGCTTTAGGGTGAAAGGGGAAAGGTTTAGGGGAACATTAAGGGGAACTTCACTCAGAGAAGTGAAGTGCCTGGTCGGAAGATGAGGAAACTGGAGGAACAGCACCTCATCTTCCGACTAGGCACTTTACACCCTGCCGGTCTGAATATTAAGTTCAACAATTTTAAATCATGAACTCTCTCATCCATCCCACCCCCTTTCTGATCCCCCCCTTTTTTTCCAATAATTTATATAGATTTTTCTTTTCCCAACTATTTCCATTATTTTTAAATGTATTTTCATCCATTGTTTTATCTCTACCTTTTAGACTTTTTTGATTCCTTCACCTCACTCCACCCCCACTAGGGCTATCTGTACCTTGCTTGTCCTGCTTTCTACCCTTAATTAGCACATTCCTTAGATAATATCACCACCTTCAACGCCTCTTTATCCTTTTGTCTGTGACAACTTTTGGCTATCTGCACCTATCACTGGCCCTTTATCCAGCTCTACTTGTCCCACCCATCCTTAAACCAGTTTATATTTCACCCGTCTTCTATTTTCACTTAGTTCTGTTGAAGGGTCATTCAGACTCAAAACATTAACTGTGTTCCTCTCCGCAGATGCTGCCAGACCTGCTGAGTTTTTCCAGGTATTTTTGTTTTGTTTCATATGTTTTTTTTAATTTAATTACAGAAACCACATCCAGCCCTTGGATTAGGTTTCCTCAAAAATCAAAAGGCCATCTGGCCAATTCGCTCACCCACCAACCATAACGTTGGATGGGCAGGGAAAAATATAGGTTAATTAATTGATTAATGTCATTAATAGGTCCCTTAACTCTCGGCAGGCATGCTGCCAGCTCTTGCGCGCGCACCAAAATTATGATGTTAGAACACTCGACTGATGTCATTGCACGCTATTTCATGCTTGGGTGTGTCGGGCACACACCTGTGCACTGAGCTGAAAATCCTTGCCACTGTTTTTCAACAGGTTAATTGTCTAATTATGGTCTATCTCAATACAGAAAGATAAGAATCTGAGATGAGCTATATATAGTCACATAGTTAGACAGTTTACAAGTTGGCTTTACCAAGAATATTAGTGAAATTCTTGTCAATCAACACATACATGTTTCATACTATCTACTGGAACAAGCTGGGTGTGTTTTGTAATTACATTGAAAGACCCGACTTTGAGCAGTTGCATTATACATAATCCAGTGCTTCTCACACACAAATAGGTTTATTACCTTCAGTAAAATTAAAAAGTTCACTCATTTATGCTGGTGATCATTATTTTCTGGGTTAGTCTAATTGGATTTCTGCTTCAGGAATTCAGTGAACTAACCAATTGGAACATGTCTGCATGGAGAGTCATTTGTACACTTTCGATGAGCTGCATATTCATTAATGTTTCCTACCTCATCACAATCCCACAATTGCTTCATGATGATATAACTGCAATTGTCTTGAGTGGGAGATCGGAAACAGATGCCTTCAAAATCCAGACTGGGATCAAGAAAGGCGGTGAGATAGGCCCCATGCTATTAACAATTTATCTGACAGTGGCTATTCACTGCACATAAGATCAACTGCCCTCTGGCATGTGTATTAAAATACTATCTAGATGGAAAACTCTTTCACCTCAGTCACCTCTATGTCAAAACTAAACTGACTGTGATAAATATACATGATCTACAATTTGTGGATGACTGCAGTGTCATTACCCACTCTGCACAGATTTGCAAGCCACCTGCGATCTGTTCAATTCTGCATACAAGAAACTCTGCCTGCCCTTGAATGTTGCCAAAACAAAACATATATACCACCCCACGCCTGGTCAGCCAAATATTCCACCTCCCATATATGTTGAAGGAGATATTCTGGAATATGTTGAGCACTTTCCATACCTTGGCAGCAACCTCTCTCAAAAGGTCTTCATTGACAAAGAGATCCAATACCAGAACAGCTACTCTAGCACAGCCTTCTA
The DNA here is from genome assembly GCF_017639515.1 of Carcharodon carcharias. Taxonomy (NCBI): domain Eukaryota; kingdom Metazoa; phylum Chordata; class Chondrichthyes; order Lamniformes; family Lamnidae; genus Carcharodon; species Carcharodon carcharias. The sequence continues at coordinate 140,092,014 of NC_054477.1, forward strand.
CAAGCTACAGCAAGTGAGCATAAGTGCTAGTGTACAGAGCATCTGTTGTCACCATACTTCTCCTGTGCATCCTTCAAAAGGGGACCATTAAACAAACACTGGCGCCCATCTTGAAGCCAGCTCCATAAGCATTCAGGTAAAACTCTGGCAAAACCAACTTTAATGGACTGAACACTATGTACGGATAGCCAAAAACTGTCTTCCCCATCAGGTTAAGAGTTTCTCAAATCTTAAGTGACCAGCACTTCAGGGGAGGACAAAGAAAATGCTTCAAAGACTTGAAGTACAGCAGCATTGACATGAATGACTGGAAGGAGGTTGCTACCAATCGTTCAAAATGGCGATAACTTGTCAATTAAGCTGCATCACGCTTTGAGTCCCAACACCTTAATGATGAGGCAGAGTGGCAGCAGGTATGGAAAGAAAAGAAACAAATCCGGATCCCATTACTTCGTGGGACATCCTGCCCCACGTTCCTAAAGAACTATGGGCCGAAAATTGGCCTGTTCAGTCCCATGGCAGACCCATGGCAGTAACTCCTGCCCCTGAATAATTGACATTCTCAAATTGAGGGAAGCTCCCAACGACAAATATTTCCAAGTGTTGCCCAACAGGGGCAATGCGATTTTTCTTGGATTACTTTACTATAAAGGTGGCACAGACACCTATATGTAAATGGCCTCCTTCTAAGCTGGTGACTTCTATGGTTCTAAATGTAGCAATGGAATGAGGAGATCATAGGGCAAATAATAATGGTGTAGAGATTTGCCTCAGGTGGTGTCACAAAATAAACGGTAATGGGCTCGCTGCCCATTATACACAGCGCCTGATATTTAATTCCATTGACTGCAATTAAAAGGGAATTTGAGAATTCAGAAGCAACTTCCTTACCCAGTGAACAGTGAGAATGTAGAACTTACATTCATAGGGAGTAGTTGAGATGAATAGTATAGATACATTCAAGAAGGAGCTGGGTAAACATATAAGGGAGAAGAGAATATAGAGTTCTGCTGATAGAAGGAAGGATGGGAGGAGGTCAGAGTGGAGCACGGATTGGTCGCACCAAATGTCCTGTTTATGTTTTGTGCACTCTATGTAAATTCAATGTAATGCAAATCAGAAATGGGGCTGCATACACTGCAGCTTATAGCTAAAGTTGGAAGCCATACTTTTCCCTGCACTTATCTAGATGTAATTTTGATAAAGATGTCAACCTGAAAGTGATAGATATTTAAAATAGGAATCTCATTCCATTTGTATTGTGAACATCATGACTGTACAGGAAAGCTCCAACAGAGTTGCTGAACTTATCCAATGAACAATGTTTGCTCATGTTTGCTTTTGTAAGAGAAAAAAGAGGTATGTAAAAATAGTACCATGGGGGCCATCAACACAATGTAGCTCCTGAAAATGTAACTTCCCACCATCCGAATGTAGCTTCTCACCATCCAAAGCATCAAAAGGAACACATCTCCACTGACTCTGAGTGCCCCTCAGCCATTTCACACTTGAATGAGCGTTAAGTGGCTATATGTGGGACTTTCACCCTTCACGCAGGAGGAAGTCTCACCTTAGGGGATTGTTGGCCAACCTGATTTGCTGGCAGCTCTCCAGTCATTGCAGTGGACAACAGAAGAAATGCAGGAGGATGTCACAGCCTAACTCCAGGTACCAGAGACCCAAGTAAGTTCAAAGGGTTCCAGGGCGGGGAAGGCAGGGAAGGCCTGTGGGGTTACGAAAGGGCTGATTGGGGTCTTGAGGGAGAAACTTGGAGAAGGAGGCCCTGAGGCCACCAGGGCTTAAAAGAGGGAGGGCCCAATTCAGAAGAGGACTTCTGATGGAGGCACCCCTGCCCTGCCCCTACTTCCCCCCTGAGATGAAACCCTGTTCTTTATCGGGCTTCTCCCACAGAAGTTCAATCCTCCTGCCAGCCTAAAATTTGACGCTGGGAGCCAAATAAGCAATCATGGGGTTGAAACATCTTTTTCTATAAACCATATTTATCTGTAGCCAGTCAAAAGATGGAAAAGGAAGGGGGGAACCATCCCACAATTTCAACCCAGTCCTTAACAATACTCTCATTAAGCTGTCTATCAAACTACGAATTCAGAATCCCGTGCTGAGATTATTGTAATGTTTGAAACTCAGCCAAGCATTCATACTGAATAGCCATAAGGGAAATGCCAACAAAAATCTCAATTGAAATTGTATGAACAGCTTCTACTTCTACTCTCACTGATATGTCGGTGAAAGCAGTCCAACAGAGTATTTTTTAACAATTACTGTCAGCTAGGTTTTTTTTATACTGTTTAAAAAAAAGAGGATTTTTTAAAAATTCAGATCATGACAGTTAAACAGACTTTATCCATCCTTCAAAAATGTTTATGTTTACTCCATGAATTCATGACTTCAACACTGCAGGTTAAAGCCCTTGGAACAGATAAAATAGTGTCTGTTTGAACTCACCACTACGTTCAAATAGTGGCTGAGTTTAGGTTTCTCTCCTACGTGAATCACACTTCACTGCCTTTCCCCTACTGGCAAAAATTGGATCTGTCAGAAACGGGATGGACCTTCTGCATCTGGGTCCTGCCTGCCATTTTAAAAGGTCCATTGAGTCTTCCTGGCTACACAAAAATTCAGCCCATAGAGTCACTTTTGGCACAGAGGAAGGCCAATTGACCCATCAAATCAATGCTGGCTTTTCTTGAAACAATCACATCAATCCCTTTCCCCTTCCCAATCTCTGTAGGCATGCAAGTTTATTTCCTTCAAGTACCTATCCAATTTTAATTTGAAATCATTGATTGTCCCTGCTTCCACCACTGTCACGCGCAGCAAGTTCAAGGTCATTACCACTCACTTAAAAAAAAGTTCTTCCTTATGTTCCTCCTGCATCTCCTGCCCGAAAGCTTAAATATGTGCTCCTTAGTCCTTGGGTCATCGGCTAATGGGAACATTTTTCCTTGTCTACCTTACTGAAACCTAACCTAATCTTGTATACATCTATCAAATCTCCTTTCAGTCCCCTTTGCTCCAAGGAGGACAGCACCAGCTTCTCCAATCTAACGTAATTAAAATCCTCCATTCTTGGACTCATTCTGATGAATCTCCTTTGCACCTTCTCAAGGAATCTCACATCCTTCCTAAAGTGCAGTGACCAGAATTTAATGCAATACACTAGTTGTGGCCTAACCAGAGCTTTATAAACGTTCCGCATAACTTCTGTGCTCATTACCTCGATTGACAAAACCCAAGATACCTTGTGCAAAACAATTTAAGACTGGAATCATGAATCACAGATTCAGGCAATGGCCCTGTTGCTCCAAAGAGAAAGTGAAATAATTGCACATTGCCTGATCCAAATTCTGCAGGTGAGAAAGAGGGGGTTTATTGCTAGAGTAGGTGGGATAAAACATATGTGGAGATGTTCCTGGCTTCATACCAGACCTGTCGATTCATTGATTGGAACCGTTGCTTTCTTGAATTTTATTTGTAGCTTCTTTGTAGATGCACAGATGGGTCTGTTGGAACTTTTGATGTGAGAGGATTCAAAAGTAATGAAGACATTTCTTTAGTTATCTCTCAATACATTGCTAACATTAAAGGGTTGATTATTGATGCATCATTCATAATAAAGAAACACTGATATTGGAAAATAACTTAGACATTCACTCAAGCCAGCTGACAGACACTCAGCGGCAGATTTTTCAAAATACCAGCAGAATAAGAGATAAGTGCATACTAATGTCAGATGGGCACAATAGCATCTTTTTTTCGTTAAGACATACAGGTCACATGACCCCTAAATTATGCTTTGAGACTTGTGAGTACCAATGCTAAATGGGTTCACCAGATATTCCTCACACTGCAGTTTTAGCTGAAAATCTATAAGTTTAAAGTAGATGGTTTAAAACCTCTGCTAAAACAGCAGGGAGATGATTTTTTTGCAGCATTGGCTGCTTTTCATACCATATAGTCCCAAACTCACCGCATTAATTATGCATTCCCGGGAAAAATGCTGTTTCAATGGTGGGCAGGCTCCGACTCACCTGTCATGCCTTCGCCTCACCGCTTCATCACACAGGGTGCTACATTTAAAGTACAGCCACGCGCACACCTCTTGGTGCTTCCAGCCGAGGACTGCTGCAAAGAAGATATGGCTCCAAAAGGCAAAAAGACTGCAGCCGCCAGTTTAGTGACACATCCCTCGAGCACCTTTTGGATGCTGTGAAGGCCCGCGGTGCTGTCCTCTACCCATGTTCTGGCAGCAGGAGGGGCAGCAACATTCCCACTCCAGCTTGGTAGGCGATGACAGTGGTGATCAGTGCCGATGCTGCACAGAAGAGGTTGGCCATCCAATGCAGATAGAGAACAAATGATCTTATCCATGGAGACAGGATTTGGCAACCATATCATCACTCCAAACTCACACACCCAAGTCCATCACATGTTCACTGGCATCTCACTCACTGCCAGCTCAAGGGACATCACCACCCATTCTGACCACACACTCTCACATGTCCGTCTGGCCTCATCTGCTCTGGAGACTGCCTCCTCAGCCCTCACCATCTTGAGGCCACTTGCACACATCAACATGTGTCCCTACACACACGCTGGGATACCCCCTTCCCCAGTACTGGCCTCAGTCTGCAGTCACTTTGCTTGCCTGAGGCCACTTCTCCCCCTTCCCCAAGCAAGCCCTAGCCCTGCAGCCATACAAAGCCGTGCCCGCCTTACGGCTGGCCTAGTCGGTAGATGCCTGCCTGTCAGCACCCCTAAAAGTGCTGTGGTGCTGTCTGCAAAACCTGGTACTGATGACTGCAAGTACTGCCCGAAGCAAGGTAGGCGAAACAACCTCGGAGTCCTGAGAGACGCACGTCACTTATGTGCAGTTGTAAAACACGTTGGCATCTGGGTGGATGATCCAGGAGGGGGTTGAGTCCAGCGGGCTGGCCTTTAAGTGTATGCTGATATATTACAATGAGGTTCCAAACGCCCGATGGCAGGAAACACGGCCCACCATGCTGGGCTGAGTGGATAACCAAACTGGTCTCACGATGTCATGAAAATGATTTTTGACCTTCTCACCATATTGTCAGCTCCTGCCGCTGAGCACACCTGACGTCAGCAGGCACAGAAAAAAAATGCCTGAGGTTTTGACCCACTGGCTTAGAAATTCAATGACGCTGCAATCATTTTTAAGGTGTAAACAGGTGACAATATGTTCAATTTGGCAGCAATGTGGTAGCAGCAATGCAGCAGCAGCAATGTGACAGCAGCAATGTGGTAGCAGCAATGTGGCAGCAGCAATGCAGCAGCAGCAATGTGGCAGCAACAATGTGGTAGCAGCAACATGGCAGCAGCAATGTGGCAGCAGCAATGTGCAGCAATGTGGCAGCAGCAATGTGGTAGCAGCAATGTGGTAGCAGCAATGCAGCAGCAGCAACAGCAATGCAGTAGCAGCAATGTGCAGCAACGTGGCACCAGCAATGTGGTAGCAGCAATGTGGCAGCGGCAATGTGGCAGCAGCAATGTGCAGCAATGTGGTAGCAGCAATGGGGTAGCAGCAATGCGGTAGCAGCAATGTGGTAGCAGCAATGTGGTAGCAGCAATGTGGTAGCAGCAATGTGGTAGCAGCAAGGTGGCAGCAGCAATGTGGTAGCAGCAACGTGGCAGCAGCAATGCGGTAGCAGCAATGTGCAGCAATGTGGTAGCAGCAATGTGGTAGCAGCAATGTGGTAGCAGCAATGTGGCAGCAGCAATGCAGCAGCAGCAATGTGGCAGCAACAATGTGGTAGCAGCAACATGGCAGCAGCAATGTGGCAGCAGCAATGTGCAGCAATGTGGCAGCAGCAATGTGGTAGCAGCAATGTGGTAGCAGCAATGCAGCAGCAGCAACAGCAATGCAGTAGCAGCAATGTGCAGCAACGTGGCACCAGCAATGTGGTAGCAGCAATGTGGCAGCGGCAATGTGGCAGCAGCAATGTGCAGCAATGTGGTAGCAGCAATGTGGCAGCAGCAATGCGGTAGCAGCAATGTGGTAGCAGCAATGTGGTAGCAGCAATGTGGCAGCAGCAATGTGGTAGCAGCAAGGTGGCAGCAGCAATGTGGTAGCAGCAACGTGGCAGCAGCAATGCGGTAGCAGCAATGTGCAGCAATGTGGTAGCAGCAATGTGGTAGCAGCAATGTGCAGCAATGTGGTAGCAGCAACGTGGCAGCAGCAATGCAGTAGCAGCAATGTGCAGCAGTGTAGCAGCAACAATGCAGCAGCAGCAATGTGGTAGCAGCAATGCATTAGCAGCAATGTGGTAGCAGCAATGTGCAGCAATGTGGAAGCAGCAATGTGCAGCAATGTGGCAGCAGCAATGTGCAGCAATGTGGCAGCAGCAATGTGGTAGCAGCAATGTGCAGCAATGTGGTAGCAGCAATGTGGTAGCAGCAATGCAGCAGCAGCAACAGCAATGCAGTAGCAGCAATGTGCAGCAACGTGGCACCAGCAATGTGGTAGCAGCAATGTGGCAGCAGCCATGTGGCAGCAGCAATGCAGTAGCAGCAATGGGGTAGCAGCAATGCGCAGCAACGTGGTAGCAGCAATGTGGTAGCAGCAACATGGCAGCAGCAATGCGGTAGCAGCAATGTGGTAGCAGCAATATGCAGCAATGTGGTAGCAGCAATGTGGCAGCAGCAATGTGGTAGCAGCAAGGTGGCAGCAGCAATGTGGTAGCAGCAACGTGGCAGCAGCAATGCGGTAGCAGCAATGTGCAGCAATGTGGTAGCAGCAATGTGGTAGCAGCAATGTGCAGCAATGTGGTAGCAGCAACGTGGCAGCAGCAATGCAGTAGCAGCAATGTGCAGCAATGTGGTAGCAGCAATGCAGCAGCAGCAATGTGGTAGCAGCGATGTGGCAGCAACAATGCAGCAGCAGCAATGTGGTAGCAGCAATGCGGTAGCAGCAATGTGGTAGCAGCAATGTGCAGCAATGTGGAAGCAGCAATGTGCAGCAATGTGGCAGCAGCAATGTGCAGCAATGTGGCAGCAGCAATGTGGTAGCAGCAATGTGCAGCAATGTGGTAGCAGCAATGTGGTAGCAGCAGTGTGGCAACAGCAATGCGGTAGCAGCAATGTGGTAGCAGCAATGTGGTAGCAGCAATGTGGTAGCAGCAAGGTGGCAGCAGCAAGGTGGTAGCAGCAACGTGGCAGCAGCAATGCGGTAGCAGCAATGTGCAGCAATGTGGTAGCAGCAATGTGGCAGCAGCAATGCGGTAGCAGCAATGTGCAACAATGTGGTAGCAGCAATGCAGCAGCAGCAATGTGGTAGCAGCAATGCAACAGCAGCAATGTGGCAGCAACAATGCGCTAGCAGCAATGCGGTAGCAGCAATGTGGTAGCAGCAATGTGGTAGCAGCAATGTGCAGCAATGTGGAAGCAGCAATGTGCAGCAATGTGGTAGCAGCAATGTGCAGCAATGTGGCAGCAGCAATGCGGTAGCAGCAATGTGCAGCAATGTGGTAGCAGCAATGTGGTAGCAGCAATGTGCAGCAATGTGGTAGCAGCAACGTGGCAGCAGCAATGCAGTAGCAGCAATGTGCAGCAATGTGGTAGCAGCAATGCAGCAGCAGCAATGTGGTAGCAGCGATGTGGCAGCAACAATGCAGCAGCAGCAATGTGGTAGCAGCAATGCGGTAGCAGCAATGTGGTAGCAGCAATGTGCAGCAATGTGGAAGCAGCAATGTGCAGCAATGTGGCAGCAGCAATGTGCAGCAATGTGGCAGCAGCAATGTGGTAGCAGCAATGTGCAGCAATGTGGTAGCAGCAATGTGGTAGCAGCAGTGTGGCAACAGCAATGCGGTAGCAGCAATGTGGTAGCAGCAATGTGGTAGCAGCAATGCGGTAGCAGCAATGTGGCAGCTGCAATGTGGTAGCAGCAATGTGGCAGCAGCAATGTGGTAGCAGCAAGGTGGCAGCAGCAAGGTGGTAGCAGCAACGTGGCAGCAGCAATGCGGTAGCAGCAATGTGCAGCAATGTGGTAGCAGCAATGTGGTAGCAGCAATGTGCAGCAATGTGGTAGCAGCAATGTGGCAGCAGCAATGCAGTAGCAGCAATGTGCAACAATGTGGTAGCAGCAATGCAGCAGCAGCAATGTGGTAGCAGCAATGCGGTAGCAGCAATGTGGTAGCAGCAATGTGCAGCAATGTGGAAGCAGCAATGTGCAGCAATGTGGCAGCAGCAATGTGCAGCAATGTGGCAGCAGCAATGTGGTAGCAGCAATGTGCAGCAATGTGGTAGCAGCAATGTGGTAGCAGCAGTGTGGCAACAGCAATGCGGTAGCAGCAATGTGGTAGCAGCAAGGTGGCAGCAGCAAGGTGGTAGCAGCAACGTGGCAGCAGCAATGCGGTAGCAGCAATGTGCAGCAATGTGGTAGCAGCAATGTGGTAGCAGCAATGTGGTAGCAGCAATGTGGCAGCAGCAATGTGGTAGCAGCAAGGTGGCAGCAGCAAGGTGGTAGCAGCAACGTGGCAGCAGCAATGCGGTAGCAGCAATGTGCAGCAATGTGGTAGCAGCAATGTGGTAGCAGCAATGTGCAGCAATGTGGTAGCAGCAATGTGGCAGCAGCAATGCAGTAGCAGCAATGTGCAACAATGTGGTAGCAGCAATGCAGCAGCAGCAATGTGGTAGCAGCAATGCAACAGCAGCAATGTGGCAGCAACAATGCGCTAGCAGCAATGCGGTAGTAGCAATGTGGTCGCAGCAATGTGGTAGCAGCAATGTGCAGCAATGTGGAAGCAGCAATGTGCAGCAATGTGGTAGCAGCAATGTGCAGCAATGTGGCAGCAGCAATGCGGTAGCAGCAATGTGCAGCAATGTGGTAGCAGCAATGTGGTAGCAGCAATGTGCAGCAATGTGGTAGCAGCAACGTGGCAGCAGCAATGCAGTAGCAGCAATGTGCAGCAATGTGGTAGCAGCAATGCAGCAGCAGCAATGTGGTAGCAGCGATGTGGCAGCAACAATGCAGCAGCAGCAATGTGGTAGCAGCAATGCGGTAGCAGCAATGTGGTAGCAGCAATGTGCAGCAATGTGGAAGCAGCAATGTGCAGCAATGTGGCAGCAGCAATGTGCAGCAATGTGGCAGCAGCAATGTGGTAGCAGCAATGTGCAGCAATGTGGTAGAAGCAATGTGGTAGCAGCAGTGTGGCAACAGCAATGCGGTAGCAGCAATGTGGTAGCAGCAATGTGGTAGCAGCAATGCGGTAGCAGCAATGTGGCAGCTGCAATGTGGTAGCAGCAATGTGGCAGCAGCAATGTGGTAGCAGCAAGGTGGCAGCAGCAAGGTGGTAGCAGCAACGTGGCAGCAGCAATGCGGTAGCAGCAATGTGCAGCAATGTGGTAGCAGCAATGTGGTAGCAGCAATGTGCAGCAATGTGGTAGCAGCAATGTGGCAGCAGCAATGCAGTAGCAGCAATGTGCAACAATGTGGTAGCAGCAATGCAGCAGCAGCAATGTGGTAGCAGCAATGCAACAGCAGCAATGTGGCAGCAACAATGCGCTAGCAGCAATGCGGTAGCAGCAATGTGGTAGCAGCAATGTGGTAGCAGCAATGTGCAGCAATGTGGAAGCAGCAATGTGCAGCAATGTGGTAGCAGCAATGTGCAGCAATGTGGCAGCAGCAATGTGGTAGCAGCAATGTGCAGCAATGTGGTAGCAGCAATGTGGTAGCAGCTATGTGCAGCAATGTGGTAGCAGCAATGTGGTAGCAGCAGTGTGGCAACAGCAATGCGGTAGCAGCAATGTGGTAGCAGCAATGTGCAGCAATGTGCAGCAATGTGGCAGCAGCAATGTGGTAGCAGCAATGTGGTAGCAGCAATGCGATAGCAGCAATGTGGCAGCAGCAATGTGGTAGCAGCAATGTGGCAGCAGCAATGTGGTAGCAGCAAGGTGGCAGCAGCAAGGTGGTAGCAGCAATGTGGCAGCAGCAATGCGGTAGCAGCAATGTGCAGCAATGTGGTAGCAGCAATGTGGTAGCAGCAATGTGGCAGCATCAATGTGGCAGCAGCAATATGGTAGCAGCAAAGTGGTAGCAGCAATGTGGCAGCAGCAATGTGGTAGCAGCAATGTGGCAGCAGCAATGTGGTAGCAGCAATGTGGTAGCAGCAATGTGGTAGCAGCAATGTGGCAGCAGCAATGTGGTAGCAGCAATGTGGTAGCAGCAATGTGCAGCAATGTGGGTAGCAGCAATGTGGTAGCAGCAATGTGGTAGCAGCAATGTGGCAGCAGCAATGTGGTAGCAGCAATGTGCAGCAATGTGGCAGCAGCAATGCAGTAGCAGCAATGTGGCAGCAGCAATGTGGTAGCAGCAGTGTGGCAGCATCAATGTGGCAGCAGCAATGTGGTAGCAGCAATGTGGTAGCAGCAATGTGCAGCAATGTGGCAGCAGCAATGTGGTAGCAGCAATGTGGCAGCAGCAATGTGGCAGCAGCAATGTGGCAGCAGCAATGTGGTAGCAGCAACGTGGCAGCAGCAATGTGGTAGCAGCAATGTGGTAGCAGCAATGCGGTAGCAGCAATGTGCAGCAATGTGGTAGCAGCAATGTGGTAGCAGCAATGTGGCAGCAGCAATGTGGTAGCAGCAATGTGGTAGCAGCAATGTGCAGCAATGTGGTAGCAGCAATGTGGTAGCAGCAATGTGGTAGCAGCAATGTGGCAGCAGCAATGTGGTAGCAGCAATGTGCAGCAATGTGGTAGCAGCAATGTGGTAGCAGCAATGTGCAGCAATGTGGCAGCAGCAATGCGGTAGCAGCAATGTGGCAGCAGCAATGTGGTAGCAGCAATGTGGCAGCATCAATGTGGCAGCAGCAATGTGGTAGCAGCAATGTGCAGCAATGTCATAGCAGCAATGTGGCAGCAGCAATGTGCAGCAATGTGGTAGCAGCAGTGTGGTAGCAGCAATGTGGCAGCAGCAATGTGGCAGCAGCAATGTGGTAGCAGCAATGTGGTAGCAGCAACGTGGTAGCAGAAATGTGGTAGCAGCCATGTGGCAGCAGCAAAGTGGTAGCAGCAACGTGGTAGCAGCAATGTGGTAGCAGCAATGTGGCAGCAGCAATGTGGTAGCAGCAATGTGGCAGCAGCAATGTGACAGCAGCAATGTGGTAGCAGCAATGTGGTAGCAGCAATGTGGCAGCAGAAATGTGCAGCAATGTGGTAGCAGCAACGTGGTAGCAGCAATGTGGTAGCAGCAATGTGGCAGCAGCAATGTGGCAGCAGCGATGTGGTAGCAGCAATGTGGCAGCAGAAATGTGCAGCAATGTGGTAGCAGCAACGTGGTAGCAGCAATGTGGCAGCAGCAACGTGGTAGCAGCAATGTGCAGCAATGTGGTAGCAGCAACGTGGTAGCAGCAATGTGGTAGCAGCAATGTGTCAGCAGCAATGTGCAGCAATGTGGTAGCAGCAATGTGGTAGCAGCAATGTGGCAGCAGCAATGTGCAGCAATGTGGCAGCAGCAATGTGGTAGCAGCAATGTGGTAGCAGCAATGTGGTAGCAGAAATGTGCAGCAATGTGGTAGCAGTAATGTGCAGCAATGTGGCAGCAGCAATGTGGCAGCAGCAATGTGGTAGCAGCAATGTGCAGCAATGTAGTAGTGGCAATGTGCAGCAATGTGGTAGCAGCAATGTGGCAGCAGCAATGTGACAGCAGCAATGTGCAGCAATGTGGTAGCAGCAATGTGCAGCAATGTGGTAGCAGCAATGTGGCAGCAGCAACGTGGCAGCAGCAACGTGGCAGCAGCAATGTGCAGCAATGTGGTAGCAGAAATGTGCAGCAATGTGGCAGCAGCATTGTGGCAGCAGCAACCTGGCAGCAGCAATGTGCAGCAATGTGGTAGCTGCAATGTGCAGCAATGTGGCAGCAGCAATGTGGTAGCAGCAATGTGCAGCAATGTAGTAGCGGCAATGTGCAGCAATGTGGTAGCAGCAATGTGGCAGCAGCAACGTGGCAGCAGCATTGTGGTAGCAGCAATGTGGTAGCAGCAATGCGGTAGCAGCAATGTGGTAGCAGTATGTGCATGTGCATTCTGAGCCGGAAATGCACTGCCATTCATATTCATACAGGCATTGTTGAAAATCCAAGATCCAGAGACTGAAACAGGTATTGCAAATAGAGGGGCTGATGCCTCTGATGCCCCGTTTACCAAACAGGTTTGCCCTGAACAAATGTCCATCAGTCAGTTCAGAGCTGCACTCACCCAGGCACATCAGGAGTGTGATGGAATAATCTCCGCTTGCCTGGGTGAGTGCAGCTCTCACAAGACTTAAGAAGTTTGACACCATACAGGACAAAGTAGCCTGCTTGATTGGCACGACATCCATAAATATTCACTCCCTCCACCACTGACGCACATTAGCAGCAGTATGTACCAACTACAAGATGCACTGCAGGATTTCACCAAGGCTCCTTAGACAGCACCTTTCAAACCCATGACCACTACAATCTAGAAAGGACAAGGGGAGCAGGTAGATGGGAACACCACCACCTGGAAGTCCCCCTCCAAGTCACTCATCATCCTGACTTGGAAATATATTGCCGTCCCTTCACTGTTGCTGGGTCAAAATCCTGGAACACCTAACAACACTGTGGGTGTACCTACACCACATGGGCTGCAGTGGTTCAAGGAGGCAACTCACCACAAAGGGCAACTAGGGATGGGCAATAAATGCTGACCCAGTCAACGAAGCCCACATCCCCTGAAAGAATAATTTTTAAAAACTCAATCCACATGCAGCTTCACCAGCAGTCCTAAAGGGACAGCTGCAAGACAGACCAAAAAGGTAAGTTTTAAATCAGGAGTGCTTCTCCCGACTCCACATTAAGATCACAGATACAGTAAGCCATTTCATGGCCCTACCTGATCATTGCCACGACCTCCCTCTCCTGAGCACTGCCTCGACCCCCTCCCCTGCAAATTGTGCCTCAAGTTTTTCTTCCAATCCTGCTATAACATTCTCTCCCAATTGCCCCCCTTCCTCTTCCGATCACTCTCCCCATCTCACAGGTAGGCTCATCTCTCTCACAGTCACCCTCCTTCTCTCCTCACCTCCTCGGTCTCAACCATACAATCCATCCAGATTGATGTGACCTCTTGTAAAACCTATCTGGGAGCTGCTCCTGGTATCACATTCAAATGATCTTTATTGGCAAGCTGCCTGGGTACACCTAACAGATGTCTGCTGCTCTGTCTAATGCAAATAAGGCCTGCGAGTAAATATCAGTTTGCCCTTGAACAGATTCATTGCATCACAGGAGATAATCCAATTTCTATGCCATAGTGTTTGCTTTTTAATGTCAATTCTGTATGAATAGTATTCTTCCGTTGCATTCTAGTTTACATATACTGCCAATAATTTTTATCTATTATTAGAGCACAAACATTTCCAGATTCAGCAGGCATGTTACAACATTGTAAGTAACTTTTGCTGCAATTGTATAGGACTTTAGTGAGACCACACCCGGGCTAGAAGTTTACAACCCTCCCACCTTCTGGGAGTGGGCTGGCAGGTAGGGTAGGTAGAAAATCAGATGGGATAGCCATGCCCATCGCCTGCCCATCTTTACTCGTAGTTTATCGGAGGCACCTAGTTGTCAGGTGGTCTAGCTGCCCTTAGTCCAATTGGGGCCCTTAAGTGACTAAATAATGAGACCTCCTCCTGCCAAGGCCGCCAACTAAACACTTGTGGAGTATCTGCGGGCTTTGGGGTGTACAGTCAGGCATCTTTTGCCCAAAGGAGGAGCTACAGTGGAAAGGGCCAGCTGCACATAGACCACCCCTCCTCGCCATCTACTGGCCTCCCAAAAATGGTTCCCCCTCACCCCACCCCCAGGGCCTACCTGACTGACCCCGGCGAGGCCTTCCACTTCCGGCCTCTTCCATGGCACCTCATCAGGGGCAGGCTGAAGTCCCAGCATTGCCAACCACTCCAAGTGGCACTGCTGAGACTGGAGAGCTGCCAGCCATCTGATTGGCCAGCAAGCTCACCTCCAAGTAAAGTCCAGCCCCCGGATTACTGTGTATAGTTCAGGTCTCCTTACCTTAGGAAGGACATGCTTGCATGAGAAGAAGTACAACAAATGTTTGCTGGATTGACCCCTGGGATGAGATAGCTGTCCTATTAAGAAAAGATTGACTAGAATGGGCCTAAATTCTCTGCAGTTTAAAAGAACGAGAGTTGATCTCATTGAAACATACAAGATTTGTCGCAGTCTTGACAGGGCTTGTGATGAGAGGCTATTTTAATTAGTTGACTAATCTAGAATGACAGGCCATACGCTCGGGATAAATAAGTAGTTGATCATTTAGCAATGAAATGAGGAGAAACGTTCACTCGAAGGGTTGCAAATCTTTGGAATTCTGTACCTCAGAGGGTTGTGGACATGAAGGGAATCAAAAGGAATGGGGATAGGGCAGGAAAATGGAGTTAAGAGAGCAGATCAGTCATGATCTTACTAAATGCCTGTTCTAGCTTCTAATGTTCTTGAACTGCCTCATATGTTACTCAGCTGCAAAGGGTTATTAATATTGAAAATGACAAGCAGAAAACATATGTTAGATCTGTCATGTCCATATTTTTTTTAACACATCATTTAGATTATTATGGCATGATACACATTTGAAAACAAAAGCTAGAAACATCCTGAACTCTCTGGGCTACGGATGAACTATTCAGAGATTCGGCTCCCAGTCCAAGTCATTCACTTGTCAGGAGCTCAGATTGGAAAATTGCTGAGGCAACAGCTTTATCCTGAATGATTAGAATTGCAAATGATATCAATTATTTTCACAAAACAAAGCAATTATTGGTAACAGCAAACAATTCAAAATGCCTCAAGATGCATTGCAATAGAGTTTAATAGTACATTTTAATGATAGGATAATCAGGAATGTAGTTATCCACTTCCTTTGATTATAATTAATATTCTGTTCAATTATACATTTAGCTTCCTCTTGGCTATGATATTGTTGAACAGTGCCAGACACAGCACCAGTGATGGGAATTACTGAAGATAAATTCACTGCCCCAGGAATCCCATTTCCAGAGTTCAAGCAGCAAGTTCCTAATGGGAGCAAGTGACCACTGCAATCCAGGAGATAAGTGATATTTGGTCAACATAATGGAGTGTGCATTTTCATCTTTGTAGTGGTGGAGTAAGACTTTTGTGCATTCACTGACTACATTGTGACCCTCACCCATCTTCCTGTGCTCAGCTGATTTATAATGTAGAATAGGATGCTAGTGGGATCCCACTGCCAAGAGAGAGTCCATTGCTCCAAGTGCGCTGCAACACCAAAGGCAACTTGGGATTTAAAGGAGGTGGAAGAGTCATGAAAGGAAGGCACATATTTTTTTCAGCCTTGGCCAACAAAGGTAAGATGCCCTTGGAAGGAGAGAGGGTCTAATGGAACCTCCAAAAACTCAATTCTTCTGCTGCTCCAGGACCACGCATCACCTTTCTCCAAGTGGTGCCAGGGAACAGCAGTAGGACAGGCAGGAGGGAAAAGAAATCGGCTTGGCACCCAGTATTTAGAGAGCATGCAAGGCTTAATATCTTGTGAAGTGAAACTATAGCAAGTATTTATTTTAAACTAGTTAATTTACACTTTTACACTGGGTACAAGGTTGCTGGGTGGCACATCTCCTTTAAGTGTTGTCCATCTACTGCACAGAGTCTCTAGCACAAGACTGCTGATATCACAGGTGCATTATAGTCAGCATCACTCATTAGCAGGTCTATTCCATTAACCTTTTACACTACATCTCCCCCAAGTATGCTATGTACTTTTCAATAACAATATTAACCATGTCCAACTATCTACATCACATTTGTTTTTGAACTATTTAAATTACATTGGTTTCTTATACTCATTACTTTGATTCTGGCACCTTCTTCCCCTCCCCCCTCCACCTCCCACAGTCCCTGCTCCCCTCTACCCCACCCAGAAGTCTCTGTGGAGCCTTCACTGCTCTTCCAGACCATGTTGTTGTGACTGCCCCATGCGGTCAGAGGTCACAAGTGGATTCTGGGGTGGGTCAGCGCCTTTCGAGGTGCTCAGAGTTTTTTAGGGTCTACATCTCAAATATTGTGGTAATGAAAGTCTTGCGGTCTACTAGGTACGAGTGCAATGAGGGCTCTCCTGTTTACTTGGAAGGTACCATACGGTGTCTGTACTAAATATCAGCGCAGGCGCACCATTCTGCTAAGGATGAGGCCTTCTTCCTTGTGGTTACGGATCAAATCTCTCCGGCCCGGAGTTAAGGGTGATCGGGTTTTAGCCCTGTGTTAGGTATTATGCCACTGTTGTTGTTTTTCATGGAGACATGACTCCTTTTCTGCCATCTTGTGGTCAGAAGGGGCATCATTAGGTTGAAGGTTCATGGGCAATCGAGGAACATGCATTTTTAGACATCTGACCATGAGCTATTCAGCCAGAGAGAATCAATTCGCCAGAGTGTGGTTCAATAATGCATCAGGGCTGAAGGCTAGTCTGGATTCTTGGACATCAGATCCTTGCTGGTCCTAACTGTTTGCTCAGCCTCCCATTGACTTGAGGATGAAGAAGGGAACTTGTAATATGGGTTATTCCATTGGTCAGCAGTGAACTTCCAAAAGTGGCCATTTGCAAGTTGGGGACCATAATCTAAAATTATTTCATCTGGGAAGCCATGGGTATGAAAGATGATCTGTAGTACTCTGATCACTGCTGTGGTTGTGTAGAAACTGCCTACTTCTAGCCAGCTAGAATAATAATCAATAACCACAAGGTGTGTCCTGCCATAGCTCCCTGAAGCCTATCCACCATCTAAATGGCACAAGTCAAGAACGTGATGGAATACTCCCCACTTGCCTGTTTGAGTTCAGCTCCCAAAACAGTCAAGAAGCTTGACACAATTCAGGACAAGGCAGCCCGCTTGACTGGCACCACATCCATAAACATTCACTCCCTCCACTATTGACGCATAGTAACAGCAGTGTATACCATCTACAAAATGCACTGCAGGAATTTACCAAGGCTACTTAGACAACCACTACCTTCACAACAGAAGGACGAGTGCTGCAAATAGATGGGAACACCACCACCTGGAAGTTTCCCTCCAAGTCACTCACCACCCTGACTTGGAAATTTATCGCTGTTCCTTCACTGTTGCTGGGTCAAAATCCTGAAATTCCTTCCCTAACAGCACTGTGGGTGTACCTATACCACATGGACTGCAGCGGTTCAAGGAGGCAGCTTACCACCACCTTCTCAAGGGTAACTAGGGATGGGCAATAAGTGCTGGCCCAGCCAGCAATGCCCACATCCAATGAATGAATAAAAAAATAATAATCGAGGAGGTTGAGCCCCAATTTCTGCATGCTCTGTGGAAAAGTAGATGGCACCAGGGATTTTATGGGTTTTGGACTATTAATGCAGCATGTGTGGCAGGATAGGACAAAACCTTAAACTGCCTGTGTGATGCCCAGCTACCACACAGATTGCAGAGTTCATGCTCTGCACTTAGCAGAGCCTTAGTGGCCACCGTGGAGTCTGTGGAGCATGTTTCTCGCATGGACTGAGGAATGACCAAGCAGTGGTCATAAACTAAGTGTCACCCACTACAGTTAAGTGGCTGTGTTGCTGATAATATTTATGGATAAGGCGGTCTGCATGGTTGTACTTAGACCAGCCTTGGAGGGAGAAATCAAGCACTTGAGCGCGTTTGGCATCCTTTTTTTGGGCATGCCGGACATCTTGGAGTTTTGTGATTGATATGGGCAGTAGGTCCGTTACAGTCAGTGAGAATGCTTACACCTCTGAGACAAATGAGAAACCCAAGGCAATAGCTTGGTCTACCGTGGCAATGGAGAGCGCATCAGATGGTTGGTGTCTGGCCTGGAACATTGCCAACACATCAAGCGTAGGGGCATTTTAACAATCTCCATAGAATTCAGAAGGTTAATAAGTGGCTTATGCTCTGTTTCTACTTGGAAGGGCAAGCCCTTCAGGTAATCTGAGAAATACTCAATGGTCCATGTAACAGGCAGTGCCACTTTCTCAATGGTGACATACCATTGTTCAGTTTCCATCAGAGGTATAGATGCAAAATATATTGGTTTCTTGTCACCGGTCTTCTGCAGTTGAAGAACAGTGGGGGGGAGTGTCAGCAGCCATGACTGTGGATAATGTGGGATCGTAGTGTGCCAGCACATCCGAGGAGTCCAGGAGTCTTTAATGGATTGAAAGGCATTGTTCAACTCCCCAGAACAATTGCTGGCCTTTCCTTTGGAGGCCTTGAAGAAGTTCTTTGAGTCAGGCTGAGCTTTGGATACACTTGCCTACCTGGTCTACCATCCCCAGGAAGTGCTGGAAAACTGTGATACATGTCGGCTGGGGAGAATCGGTAATGGCCATTGTTTTCTGTGGGCCCACCATAATACCATGTCTTTGGGTGATGTGGCCTGGAAATTTTATGATGGTCTTGGTGAATTCACACTTGTCATTCAGCGTGAAGCCTGCTTCCTGGAAAGCCTTGAGAACTTATCTTACTCTGTGGTCATGCTCTGGTCTTGTGGAGCCATGGATAAGGATGTTGTCCATATGGCAGATAATACCTTGTTTGCCTTTAGCATTGTGGGCACGGCCTGTTGGAATATCTCATGGGCAGACAAGATGCTGAAAGGGAGGTGATTAAAACAAAACCAGTCAAACAGTGTGATAAAGATCATCAGCAGTCCGGACTCCTGTTTGAAGGTTATTTGCCAAAACCTGCTGTTAGCATTGAGTTAGGTAAAAAGGGCATTATTGGCAAGGACTCTATTAGCCAAACTGTCATCTATGGACACCATTGGGTGGACTTCCCTCTGCATTCCTTTATTTAACCATGTGAGATCCTTGCAATGCCTAAGCTGACTGTTGGGTTTGGGAACTGTAACCAGCCCAGAGCATCACTTGGTTGGTTGTGTGACTGGGGATATAACACCCCTGTGCAACATGCGGTCAAGTTCTTCTTTGACCTTTGGTAGTAGGGGATGTGGTAGCCTCCCGGGGGTGAACAGACTCATGGGCAAGGTATCTGGGATATTCTTTTTTCAGTTTACCCAGCCCTTGAAAGAGTCACAGGAATTCCTGGCAGAATGTAGTCCCATGTCCAGTGGGTGGATCTCATCCTCTTTCTGTAGGGTGCTCAATTGTACACATGCATTCCTGCTGAAGAACTACTTTATTTATGCAGGATATAGAGGGTCCCTGTGATCTGTCACCCTTTGTGGCATAGTGTGGATGCAATCTGTCAAGAAAACAAGAAATTGTAATATTCTTCTTCTGGTAATAACCCTGGTATACTTTCTTATGTACTGGAAATCAGGCTGTAATTGGATTAAGAACTAGAGTGATGGCAAGGGTCTAAAGTCAACAGTAAGAAGTAGTTTTGATGTGATATGATATGATATGATATGAATGAACCAAGAGGAAATTTAATCAGAGTTTTACATAAAGCAATAACAGGAATAGTTTGAATTGAGTGGTTTTACTTCAAAGGGGGATATATAGAGGTTGTAAAAAGGTGTAAGGAAATGAGATAAAGATAGGGTAAGTTTGTTTTTTACAAGTCTAAGAACTAAAGTAAAGAATGATTTAATCAATCCTGTGAAGAAAGCATTTCTGAAGAGGCTAGTTGAAATAACAGAATGATCAAAGGGAAGGAATGCAATTCAGGAAATACTGAAGCCTATGTGAGGGGGTAGCTGCTTAGATCTCCCAGAAGACATCAGGGTAGCTGGGCGGAACTCCCCAAAGACTGTGTGAACAAGGCCAGACTGAAAGAACCAGTTGCTGCTGGCCTCAGAGGACATCTCAAGGAAAATACACCGTGTGGTAAAATTAGTAGACTTTTGCAGATTTTAAAATCTAAAAGGATAGTTTCTGAACAGAAAAGGGAAAGGTTAGCTCTGGGGTAGTTAAGTTAAGATTTGTGGAACTGTTTTAAAATAAGATTTACTGTGTGAAGCCATTCTTGCATTTACGTAATTGTGTGCATTTTTTCCGTTATTCTTTTAACAAATTTACTATAAAATCAGCACAAGTAGTTAGGGAAAGAATTTCCTGATTTCAGAACCACTTTTCATGCTATACAAATTGCAAAAACCATTTTGGCAGCTATTTCAAGTTTCTCCCTGGGATTTGAGCAGCTCAGCGTTTACCATCCGGCATTCCGTAACAAATCGAACCTGTAATATGCAAGCCAGTTCCCCTGGAGCCTTCGAGTTTAATATTTGATGGCCAGACAGGAACTGTGTTGAACCATGCTAGGTGATCAGCCAGTCTGGATGCCTCTGTGCCTGTATCGAGTTTGAAGTGGGTTGAAAACTCTTTGACCTCTAAAGTGACTGACCAGAAGTCTTGGGAATGACCTTGTACCCCTGCTAAGAAGCCTGAGATAAGCTTATGGTTCATCATATGGAAAACGGTGAGCAGCAGTAATTCTGTTGTTTTCTCCACTTGTTGGAGGTTTTACCTGAACAGAAGTGCTGGAAATGTCCCATCCTGCTGCATCTGAAACACTCTGTGCTGCCTGCTGGGAAATCTTGCCATCCCTGCTGTCATTTCACACCACAACGTAAACATTTCAAAATGTCAATGGCATTGGCATCCACCTTTTCGACTAGTTTGGTGTGCTTCAGTGTGGGTGGGGCTTCTGCGTTTGGCCTGCTAGATGAGTGGACCTTGCCGTGTATCGTGGGGTGGTGGGCCGATTTTTCATGGTTACGATGGGCTGACTAATGCGATCATCTGTCCTGGGGTCCTGTCGGGAAGGACTAGCCACTTGCCCGAAGTAGTAAGAAGCAAGCCAATGGCTTCTTTTGATTTGTGGAGTCATGATTGTAACATTTGCGCCCTGCAGCAGTATCCCTTGATAAAGTGAAAATGCTCCAAAGGCTTTCAGCACAGAGTCACAATCTGAAGAGGTTTTGTTAAGCATTTGGGTGCTGGTCAGCAGCTGGTCACACTAAGTAAAGGGACAAACTGACGGAAATTTGTTGCGTTTCGGTAAGGAGACCCGAGGCCGCTTGATATCTCAAAAAGTTATTGTGCCACATCTTCCAGCGGTGAGCTCAGTGTGGGCCTTTGAGGCTTGGAAATGGACGGAGAAGGTGCAGTGATTGCTTGTGCAGCGCCACCAACGCTATCGTTTTTCCATGAGGCTGTTGCTGATGTGAGTGTAAAATCACTGAGGATCGTGCACATTCCTTGTATGGCATCAACTGTTGTCCAGATTGGTGCCACCACTGCTGCTACCATATTTAGAGAATATGTAAGGCCTAATATCTTATAAAGAGGAACTGTAACCAGATACAGGTATATACTTAAATCTAGTTTATTCACACTCTGTGCAATATAAAAAGGTGGGTTACCGAGAAGGTACATCTCCTCTAAGAGTTGCCTGTCTGCTAGAATGTCTAGCGCATGACTCCTGAAATCACAGGTGCATCAAAATCTACATCACTCATTAGCTTGTCTATTCTATTAACCCTTTACACGTCACCCAGGCCCCATCTTCCTGTCAACATGTACAAGCGGCTGGTGGGGAAGGAGTGGATAGAAGCTGCCCCAGTGAGAGCAAGGTGAGGGAGCCACCTCAGGAAAGGAACAAATCGGTAGGCCTCACCGCCTAAATTTACCCCTTGACTACCACTCTCAAACCAAAAATAAGATGGAATAGCAGAGGAAAGAATATAAACATAAGAACATAGGAAATAGGAACAGGAGTAGATCATATGGCCCATCTAGCCTGCTCTGCCATTCAACATGATCATGGCTGATTGTTATGAACTTGATTTTCCAGACAGGTTTCTCATTAGAAACATCCAACTTTATTTACAGGCTGCAGCAGCAGTTACATGCTTCCATCAAGCTCCACAAATAGAAGAAGAACTCTCACTTTCAGGTTCCCTGCACTTAGAGCTGATTCGTTCACACCACCATGTGATACTATATAACACATTAAGTCTTAAAGCTACAGTCACTACATTCTTTAAAGCTACAATTACTACAGTCCTCCCCCTTTAAATTTTTTTGTACAGTTTGTATTTACAAGAATATCTACCTTCATGACATTACAAAAATATACAGCGGTCATGGAATTATATGCTCAATCTCTCAGGTAGTTTCCCGATTCGGGTGGGATATCTTAGCTCTACGACTTTCAAATCTCTTACAGGATCCACATTATCTGAAACCTCAGTAACATCAGATACCTCTTTAGGCACAGGCAATTCGGTGTTATCTACTCTGGCAGGGACATTTGGTATGTCTATCCTTGGTTGAACAATTTCAACAGGGAGCACGGGTTCTACAATGGTTACAGGTGGAACATAATTTTGTTGGGGTATCTCCTTCTTTTCAAATGATCCACGTGTTTGTGGGTGATCCGGCCCTCCACTTTTATTTGGTACAAGAGGGTCCAGTCAGAGGAACTATTACACCAATTAACCAACTCAATCCACCACTTAAGTTTCATATGTATACTGCTTCACCAACAGAAAATTCTCGCTCACAACAATGCAAATCATGAGTAGCTTTTTGATGTGCTTGACTTTTCTCCACCATCCACTCCAAATCTGGAAGTACCAGGCTTAATCTCAGTTGAAGGTGTTGCTTCATAAGTAACTCTGAAGGTGTTGGACCTGTAGTGGTGTGGGTGGTTATTCTATAGTGAAACAGGAAATGTGAAGTTTAGTCTCCAATGATCCTCCTGATAATTTTTTCATCCCAGCTTTAAAAGTCTGTACTGCTCACTCAGCTAACCTGTTAGACAATGGATGATATGGTGTCATCTTTATGTGTCTGATACCATTTAGGCTCATAAATCTTTGAAATTCAGTGCTAGTAAATGCAGCACCATCGCCTGAGATGATTACTTCTGGCAATCTATGTATAGAAAAGCTTTGGTGTAACTTTTCTACAGCCTCACCTGACTTTGGTGACCTAACCTCATACATGTCTAGCTATTTGGAATGTGCATCAATTATTAGTAGCAACATGGTGCCTAAAAAATGACCGACGTAATCTATGTGCAGGATCACCCAGGGCCCACCAGGTCATTCCCACAGGTGTAGTGGGGCTGCTACAGCTAACTTCTGTAGTTATTGGCATTGTATATTGTGTTTAACCACCTTCTCAATATCACCGTCAATGCCTGGCCACCAAATGTAACTTCACACAATCATCTTCATTCTTGAGATTTCTTGATTTTTAAAACATTAATTCATGGAATGTGGTCTTCACGGGCTGGGCCAGCATTTGTTGCCCATCCCTTGTTGCCCGGGTGCACTGTGTGACTCTGCTAAGAGTAGCTCCCTTCTTTGTGAAGGAACAACTATTCATGCACCCCATAACAGGATACCATCTTGACTGTTCAATTCGTTCCTTTCAGCGAAGAATGGCTTCAATTCGTCAGGGACTTGTTCCTTGGACCATTCTTTCAACACTTGGACTCTCACCCTAGAGAGGTCTGGGTCACAACTCATCCAGCTTCTTTACTACCTTGCGCAGACTGATGAGGAATTCAGGAAATTCATCTCTAATACGATCTCTTGGGGAATTGGGGCATGTTCATTGCTCTCCTGCAAAGGAAGATGACTTAGGGCATCAGCATTGGCTATATGCATCCCTGGTCTGAGAACAAAAGTGTATTCATATGCGGCTAAAATTGAATCCATGCAGAAGCTATGGGAGGGATAGCTTTTTCTTCACTGAACTGACCGAAGAGCAGTTTGTGTTCAGACACTATCGTAAAGTGTCGGCCATAATGATGGAATTTTCTAACTCTGAAAATAATCGATAATGCTTCTTTTTCGATTTGCGAATACCCTTTTCTGGCCATGGAAAAGGTCCTGGGCAGTTGGCTACTGTCCACCTTGCACGATAATACCGCTTCCGCGACATAGGGGGATGCATCGCAGGTGAGTATCAGTTCCTTTGTCAGGTCATAGTGTACGAACAAGTTTGAAGGGTGCAAGATTGGATTAACTTTCGTGAAGGCTTCTTCGTGGAGTGACTTCCAAACTCAATGCTGTTTTTTCTTTAATAATGCGTGCAGAGGGGCAAGGACCATTGATAATGTGGGTAGGAATCGATCATAATAATTAACTATATGTAAGAATGGCTTGAGTTCAGAGACATATTGAGGTGAAGGTAGCTTTTTAATAGCTTTGGCCCGAATCTTCTGGTTGGTGTGTGGGGGCGGCCCCGCTTGCTGACGCACGAAATGACGAATGGTGACGTTGGGCGTGCGTTCCAACATCACCGCACATAATTCTGATCTTCAGTTTGGCGGGCACTCACCAGAGTTGGCTGCATGCCCGCCGAACTGTCAAAGGCCTATTAAGCCCATTTATCAACTAATTGAGCTGATTGTCTGGGCTGCCCGTCCAACCTTAAGGTTGACGGGCAGGTGGAGAGCCCAGGCGGCCTTTGCATTTCTCATGAAACCTCATCCATGGGCGGGATGAGGTTTCATGAAGGCTTTGTAAATTAAATAAAATGTTTTATTGCAATACATAAACATGTCCCAGCTCATTTGACACTGTCAAACGAGGGACATGTCCCTGAGAACATTTTTAATTTTTTTTTTCCATTTTTCATAATGAAACAAATCTCCCTGAGGCAGCTCCTGATTTCAGACCCCAACTCTCCCTCCTCACCCCGCCTGCACAGGGGGCGCTGAGCGCGTCCGGGTGCGCATCATGCTGGGCAGGCCTTAACTGAACCACCCACGTAAAATGGCAGCGTGCAACCGATCGCGGACGGCAGTCAGCTGCATGCCTGCCCACTCCTGCTCCCTCCTAGCCCGCACGACGGGGAGAAAATTCTCCCCTTTAACTTTTTCTTCTATCGGGTGTAACCCTTGGGCATCTAACTGTTGGCCCAAATAAACGGCTTCACTTGTTTAAGCGCACACCTGCTTCTAAAAATAATTTCAAGACTTCTCCAAATTAGCCAAGTGTTCAGCTTCCATGAATCCCATTACTAAGATGTCGTCCAGGTAGACCACGACTTGAGGTAGTCCTTGTAGCAAACTCTCCATCATCCTCTGGAAAACCGTGCAGGCTGAAGAGACAGCAAAGGGCAGGCGCATATATTGATATAGCCTTTTGTGGGTGTTTATAGTCACAAACTCTCTGGTGGTGTCATCCAGTTCCAGCTGCTGATATGTGTGACTCATATCTAGTTTAGTATAAATTGCTCCTCCTGCTAATTTAGCTTGGAGATCCTCAATCTTGGGGAAGGCGTACATGTCCAACTTGGCAGCTGTGTTTACTGTTAGCTTTTAGTCCCCACAGATCTAGATGGTCTGATCCAATTTTAAGACAGGGTCTTAAGGTGCTGCCCACTCTGAGAACTGATCCAGCTGTATGACCCCCAGTCTCTCTAAACAGTTCAATTTGGTTTCAACCTTCTCCCTCAGAGCATATGGCACCGGCCTTGCTTTAAAGAAACGAGGAGTTGCTTCCAAGTCAAGGTAGATCTGTCTGTGGGCTTTTGATTCTCTCCAGTTCATCTCGAAAAACCTTGTCATATTTGTTTAGCAGCTCTGGCAGTCCTCCTACTCATAGCTGGAAAATTTCAGACCAATTTAATTTCTTTCAACCAATCACGACCTAGAAGGCTTGGTCCTTCGCCTTCTACTATCATCTCTGGGAGTTGTGCTTTTCGTTACTTATAATATATAGGTACAGTGGTAATACCCTTCACTTGGATAGTTTTGCCAGTATAGGTTTTCAATTGTGCTGAAGTCTGTTCCAAATTCAATTGTTGAGTACCCTTGTTTAAATATTTGAGGGTGTGCTTTCCCACTACAGCGGTTGAAGCACCAGTGTCCACTTCCATCATTAAAAGTTTTCAATTTTTCTGCAGAGTAACAGTGATTGGTCCTGTTTTCCCTACTTTTACATTAAATAGGGAGTAAATATCAGAGTTGGTGGTTTCTGATTCTTCCACATTATGTACTTCGATTAACTTAGTTTGCTGCCTGGGAGTCTATCTCAATCTTGCTCTACAATGCTTCAGTATGTGCCCTCCTTTATGGCAAAAATAGCACTCCACCTCTTTTTAAATGGCAAGTTTCAGGAGTATGATTGCTTCCACATCGGTAACAATTCATTTTCAGGTTTGCTGCTGAGATGTTTCCTGCGTTTATTTTAAATTTTTGGCTAGCGGGGGCTGTCTCCCACTTCATGGCAGAGTCCTGGCTTTTTGCACCACACCCAGCTGTCCATTCCCACCACAAATGAAAAAAGGCGCCATTTAGTGCACCTTGTATAACCTGCGCATCCCGTTCGGCACTTTCTATCATGAGCGCAATTTATAATGCTTCTTTTAAATCGAGGTTTACTTAGCTAATAATCATTGTTGAATGGCATCATCTTGCACACTGCAGACCAAACAATCCCTGAGCATATCACTTAGGGTGTCTCTGAAATCACAGTGTTCAGTCAGCTGTTTCATTTTTGCCATGTTAGTATCAATGGTCTCCCTTGGGGCTCTGAGCCTCGAATTAAACCTGAACCTCTGCATGGTGACTGAAGATTTGGGTTGAAAGTATCCCTTAACCAGCTCTACCAATTCACCCATAGTCTTTGAATCAGGGGCATTCTGGACTGTCAAACTTCAGATTAAATTACAGGTTTTACTCTCGCAAACGCTTAGGAGAATTGCCCTCCACTTTTCCTCACCCATTATTTTGTTTGCCTGGTAATAGAACCCAAGGCATTCTAAATATTGACACCAGTCCTCTGTGGATGATCTGAAGGCAACAATCTTGCAAAAATGTGGCATATCTGGTGAGTATATCTCCCTTTTCTTCTGTTTAAACAAGATACTCACAGTTCCTGGGTGAGTGACAATGCCGGACCTGATTCATCCTCATTGTCAGTTTGTTATGGACTTGATTTCCCAGGCGGGTTTCTCATTAGAAATTTTGAACTTTATTTACAGGCTGCAGCAGCAGTTACGTGCTTCCATCAAGCTCCACAGCTAGAAGAAGAACTCCCACTCTAAGGTTCCCTGTGCTTGGAGCTAATTCATTCACACTCTCATGTGATACTATACAGCGCAATAAGTCTTAAAGCTACAGCCACTATACCCCTTAAAGCTACAATTACTACAGCAATCTTCAGCTTCAAATCCACTTTCACACCTGCTTATCATGTTTCTTGATTCCCTGAGAGTCAAAAACTCTAAGTGAGCCTCAAATATATTCAACATTGGAGCATCCCCAACTCTCTAGAGTAGAGAATTCCAAGGATTCACAAACCGTTGAGTGAAAAAAATTCTCCTGATCTCAGTGCTAAATGATTGGCCCCTTATCCTGAGACTGTGCTCTGTGTTCTGGATTCCCCAATTGGGGTGACAACCTCCCTGTGTCTGCCCTGTCAAGCCCCTTCAGAATCTTGTATGTTTCAATGAGAATCCCCAGAGAACATAGGCCAAATTTACTCAGCTGCTCAACAAAGGGCAACCCTCTCATTCTCGGAATCAATCTGGTGAGCCTTCCTTAAATAAGGAGATCAAAACTATGCACAATACTCCAGGCATGGCCTCACCAAAGCCCTGTACAGCTGTAGCAAGATTTCCTCATTCTTGAACTCCAATCCCCATGCAATAAAAGCTAACATGCCATTTGCTTTTCTAATTGCTTGCTGTCACAGCATGCTATCTTTCTGTGCTCCTTATACTAATGCATGGCGGTCCCATTGCACGTCAACATTTACAAGTTTCAAGCCTTTTAAAAGATATTCTGCTTTTCTATTCATGTGACCAAAGTGAACAACATCACACTTTTCCTCACATTATATTTCACCTGCCACCTTGTTGCCCACTCACTTAAACTGTCTATATCTCTACGCAGCCTCTTCTGTCCTGCTCAAAGCTTGTATTCTCACCGAGCCTTGCCTTATCAGCAAAGGTGGGTTGGTAATAACTCTCTCTTTGTCTAAGGGTGGAATCGTCCAAGCTTTGCACTAAGTGCGGTAGTGGCAATGGAAAAAAGTTGTTTTACCCGCTGGCCACAATGGCGGATTTTCTTATCATATTGTCCCTTCCCACCTCATAAGTTATGCAGTCACATGAAAAATGCTGGAATTCTGGCGGCTAGCCTGCAATTTGCCCAATACACCATCACTGCACCGCTTCCTAATGCAGGATGCCATATTTAAACAGTAGCCACACTCACACTTCTTAATGCTTGCAGCCCAAGACTGATCTGGTGAAGATATAGTCCCAAAAACCAGGAAGAGTGCAGCTCCATGATTCTGTAACGCAACCTTGGGATGGCTTTTGGGTGCCGTGGAGGCCCGGTGTGATGTTCTCTGCCCCCACTCTGGCCACAGGAGGACCATCAGTTTTGCCACTCCATCATGGGAGGCAGTGGCAGAGGTGGCCAGTGCCAATGCTGCACACAAGAGGTCAGCCATCCAGTGCAGAGATAGGATGAATGATCTCATCCATGCCACCATGGTAAGTCAACCATTTCATCACTCTAAACTCACACACTCATAAGCCCATCACACAGTCACTGGCATCTCACTCACTGCCAGCTTAAGGGGCAGCACTGCTCACTCTCTCACATATATCTTCACATCTCCTCTGGGTATCGCATCCTCATCCAGTCAATGGCTCCACTCAGCACACACACACACATTCACACACATGCCTGGCATCATTCTCATTTGGCCTGGCATGTGCCTTGCTCACACTCTCTCAACCAGTCTTTATGCAGGACAAGATCGTGCGCAATCAATGGGAGAGGTCCCAGACTGGGGGTGGAGTGCCGGACATCAAGGTCCTCACTCCATTTGAGGGTTCGGCATTGGAGCTGACTAGACAGAATGTGGACTATTCTTCTGAAGATGGTGAGGTTGGCATCAAGCATCTATATGAGGATCCTGCACCACATCATCCCTCTCTCATTTGCTACTCTGAGTCCATTTTTCTGTGTATAACAGTTACCAAGGGTTAATAATCTCCACTTTATCTCCTAGGAACATCTGCCATGTCACCCTCAGTCAACCTTGACCCCGACACCAGTGCCAAGAGCACCTGAGATGAGGACCCTAAGGAAAGCACTGTTGAAGACACTCACCCGTACCCTCCACCAGTGCAGCGACACATAATTCAGTGGGACCTAGATGCAGAGCAGCCTCAGGATCACAATCTGGTGAACGTGGCACACAATCTGTTCCACAGAAGCAACATCCAAGGCTGCCGGAACTTGAAGGACTTCTGGAGGCAAGGAATCTGCTAAGTCCATTTAAGATTACTTGGTCCTTACTCAGTTGTTGCAATGACAATCACGGTGACATCAGGAAGGGATCTCTGCTGCATTCCTCAGATCGCAAGGGATGATGGAGGAGTCTGTTCACCTTCAGTTCGAGTGATAGCGCCGGCATACCGACGCGCTGAGGTCAACACTGGTAAAAGCCTTGGGGTGTCAAGCACAAGCGAGCTGCCCTCATCCAGACAAGAGTTAGACATTTACAGAACAACGTGAAGATCTATGGAGTGTCCTCTCTGCATGCTGTCATCATCCTCCTAAAATCTTGCAACTACTGGGGCCTCCGCTGCGTCATCATAGCATGAGCTTGAGCACTGAGGGTATGTGTACTACCATCAGCCACACAGGATTCAAACATTCACAGATGCAATGTGAGAATGTCAGGACTGTCCTTACTGCATTTCGTCATCATCCTGCATGAATCTTGCTGCTGTGAGGGCCTCCCGAGCCTACCTGCCTCATCTGGCCAGTGCAATGGCCTCACCGCCGGCATCCTCACCTTTGAGGACCTCATCAACGTCATCCCCTTCAACGTTCTCCTCATCAGAGGAGACATGCAGCTCTTCCATCTCCTCCTCAACCAGGACCTCCCCCCACCAGGCAGCGCCAGGTTGTGCAGCACACAGCAAGCGACGAAGATGCACAAGACCCTCTGGAGACTGTATTGCAATAGCTCCACCGGACCGGTCGAGGCACTGGCTCCTCATTTTCAAAACGCCTGTCATTTACTCCAACAAAGTCTGAGTTGCAGCATGAGCCTCATTGTATCGTCGCTCTGCTGCAGTCTGTGGTTGCTGCATGGGCTTCACCAGCCACACCCTCCGTGGTAGCCCTTGTCCCCAAGGAGCCAACCCTGCAGCCTCTGTGGATCCTGAAAAATGTCAGGGATCTGAGACCTGCCAAGGACCTACGATTTGTGAACAGTCCCTGGGAATTGTGCACAGACCTTTAGAATGTATTTTTGGTGGTCGCAGACCAGCTGAACATTCAACGAGTGGAAGCCCTTGTGCTTGTAGTAGTTGACTTCTTGTTGCCACGGAGAGCTATGTGCCATATGAGCACTGTCAATGACACCCTGCACCTGTGGAAAACTAGAAATCTGGGCAAATCCCAGCACTCTTGCTTCCTGGCTTTCCTGATCCCAGGCAAAATACACACATTTCTGGGCTTTCATGAAGATGGCGTCTTTGTCCTCTGGATACACTTGTGTGTGGAGGCCTTCGAGTTCCCATACTGGAAGGAGCCACTGGTGTAAATGTTGAGCGTTGCGTTCATTCTCACGGCCTCTGGCAGTAGATGGCCTCCATGTTCCCGTGGCACCAAATCCTGAAGCAGGTGGCATATGTGACCGACCAGTCATGCACAGTCTTCAGCGACACTGGTTCTCAGTCATCTGCAGGAATGACAGGCAATATCTATAGACCCTGGGTCTAGCAAGGCACTTAGGCGCGACTCTGGGCTTTCTGTGGATCTTCAGCTGCATGCGCAGCAGACCCTGCCACCCCTTCATCCTGAGTGAGGTGCTCCTCCCTTTGCTGAACCAGGTGCCTCTGCCACACTCTTCTTCTTCTTCTCTGCTCTCTGTAAGACATGAAGCATACAGCTCGATCACCAGGCTCTATGATCCTGATGTTCTCCTCCTGCAGCATCAGAGAGACACACTGGTTAGCATATGTGCCCTAAGAACCTCTCTTGATTACGTCTGAAGGCCCCTTCATGCATGCAGGAGAGTGCTGGCCACCACTTGGATAGCCAGTGTGTAGTGCACTTCATGGCTGCCTGAGACCCTACCCAAATCTGCCCCACTCTACTTGACCGATTGGCGGCAGCTTTGCCCATTGGACTGCATGTTGTGCTCTTAGCTAAGGCACAGGCATCCTCCTAACCCGCACTACAAGGCTGCACTGTTAGCTTGAACCATGAGGATGCTGGCCTAAATCTGAATGAAGACATCACAAGGGCCTCTGAGCACATCCAACGGTGACTTGTGCCATGGCCGCTTTTCGCAAGGGGATTCTACAACCTGCCCAGATGGCTAATTGTTCTGCTGCCCCCTAAAACACACATTAATTTGCAATCTGCATCCGAGGGGTGAAAAGTGCTGGAGCATTTGGTGGCACATTCATACTTTTGTCTTGCTTGAGTGGGCAGAAAAGCTTCAGAGGCCCGACTCCAAGCATGTCAATGGATCTGCTGCTGAATGGTCACAGCTGTGGAAGAATGCTTACTTTTGAGAAGCTTTTCCAAGTGCATGGCCGCTTCCCTCACCTCCCCTCCCCTCAGCCCAGCATGTGCTAGTGTGCTTTCCTCAGTTTGTGCTGCCTCTACCCCCCCCACCCCCGCCAGTCCCCCGCCTAACCCACACTTGCCTGGCACTGCACTGAAAGCCAGCCAGGAAAAAGTGACTTGCCTGTGCACCCCCCCACCGAATGCCCGGCGCCTTTTCCGTGATGTCCTATGGGCAACGTTCGCAAGTGCTGTGGACTCACCTCTGAATTCCTCTCAAGTTCAGTTCTCCGGGGGCCTTCTCAAGGCCATCGTGAAGCTTGCCCTTCTGAAGTCATGATCCATGGGCAGTAAATTTGACATGGGGGGATGATTCCAGCATGAGGGCACAATAATGAGAAAATTAAGTTACCGATGTTGGACGGTGAGAAACGTGGCCTGCCATTGACGGTGTGAAACCAATTTTTGGCCTTCTTGCTATATTGCCCACTCATGCCCGCCATGATGCCCACTGCCAATGGAATGGATGATTCCACCCTAAGCAATTAAGATAGATTGTAAACAGCTGAGGCACCAGAAATGATCCTTGTAGCAGTCCATTAGTTACAGACTTCCAACTTGAAAACTCCCTTCTACCCCGTCTATCTATACTCTTCCCAACTCTTACATATTAATCTTTTTGTGGCACCTTCTCAAATGCCATTTGGAAATCAATGCATATTACATCTGTTGATTCCCCTTTATGTCACCTGCAAGTTACATCCTCAGAAAACTCTAATAAATTTGTCAAAAATAATTTCCCTATTGTAAAACCATGGTGATTTTGTCTGAACAAACTATGATTTTCTAAGTGCACATTCTCCCTGAGTAATCAATTCCAGCACTTTCTCGATTGCTTCAAAGATGTCAGGCTGACAGGCCAATAGTTCTGTTTTCTCTCTCCCTCCTTTCTTGAACAGCAATGTTATATTTGCTAACTTCATATCCACTGGGACCATTTTAGAATCTAGGGAATTTTGGAAAATTGTAACCAGTGCATCCAATATCTCTGCAGTTATCTCTTTTCGGACCCTAGTTTGTTGGCCATCAGGTCCTGGGGATTTGTTGGATTTTAGTTGCTTAGTTTCTGAAGTACTTTTTCTCTGCTGATAGTAATTACCTTAACTTCT
Organism: Carcharodon carcharias; assembly: GCF_017639515.1. NCBI lineage: Eukaryota > Metazoa > Chordata > Chondrichthyes > Lamniformes > Lamnidae > Carcharodon > Carcharodon carcharias. The sequence continues at coordinate 140,124,766 of NC_054477.1, forward strand.
TCACTCTTATTTACCCCTCTATTTCTCGTATGTAACTTGTGTGAAGACAGGTGTAAAATACTTGCTCTCTGCCATTTCCTCCTTTTATACAAACATATGAATTAGGAGCAGGAGTAGGCCACTTGGCCTGCTCTGCCACTCAATAAGATCATGGCTGACCTGAATGTAACCTCAATCCCACATTCCTGCTGAGCCCCGATAACCTTTCACCCCCTTGTTAATCAAGGATCTATCTAGCTCTGCCTTAAAAATATTCAAAGACTTTGCTTCCAATGCCTTTTGAGGAAGAGAGTTCCAAAGACACACGGCCCTCAGAGAAAAATATTCCACTCATCTCTGTCGTAAATGAGCGACTCCTTTTTAAACTGTGATCTCTAGTTCTAAATTCTCCCATAAGAGGAAACATCGTTTCCACATCCACCCTGTCAAGACCCCTCAGGATCTTATATGTTTCAATCAAGTCACCTCTTACTCTCCTAAACTTCAGCAGGTACAAGCCTAGCCTGTCCAACCTTTCCTCAAAAGACAACCTGCCCATTCCTGGCATTAGTCTAGTAAATCTCCTCCGAACTGCTTCTAACACATTTACTTCTTCCTGTAAACAAGGAAACCATTAATGCACACAGAATTCCAGATTTGGTCTCACCAATGCCCCAACCGAAGCATAACCTCCCAACTCTTGTAATCAATTCCCCTCACGATAAATGATAACATTCTCTTCACTTTCCTAATTACCTGCAGATGAAACTATTGTGATTCATGGATGAGGACACAGATCCCTCTGAATCTCAGAGCTCTGTAGCCTCTCACCATTTCGGTAATAAGCTTTTTTTTATTCTTCCTGCCAAAATGAACAATTTCACATTTTCCCACCTTTTGCTCTATTTTCTAGGTCTTTGCCCACTCATTTAACCTATCTACGTCACTTTGCAGCCTTCTTATGTCCTGTCGACAATTTTATTTCCTACCTATTTTTGCGCCATCAGCAAATTTAGCAACCATTCCTTCGGTTCCGTCATTCAAGCCATTTATATAAATTGTAAAAAGTTGAGGCCCCAGCGCTGATCCCTGTGGCACACCACTCATCACGTCTTGCCAACCAAAAAAAGACCCATTTTTGACAACTCTCTGCATCCTGTTAGCTAACCAATCTTCCATCCATGCCAATATGTTACACCCTACACCATGAGCTTTTATTTTATGCAATAACCTTTGACGTGGCACTATATCAAATGTCTTCTGGAAATCTAAGTACAGTACATCCATCAGTTCCCCTTTAGCCAAGGCACATGTGACTCCTTCAAAGAACTCAGATAAATTGGTTAAACATGATTTTCCTTTTACAAAACCATGATGACACTGCCTGATTTCCTTGAATTTTTCTAAGTGCCCTGCTTTAACATCTTTAATAATAATTTCTAACATTTTCCCTATGACAGATGTTAGGCGAACTGACCAATAGTTTCCTGCTTTCTGGCTCCCTCCCTTTTTGAACAAAGAAGTTATATTTGCTATTTTCCAATTTGGAGGCCTGTATACCACTCCCACAAGTGACTTTATGCCTTTATCATTCCTCATCTCAACCCAAACTGCTTCTACATCCTGCTTTCTTGAACTTAGGTCATCGCTTTCTAATGTGCTAATACCATCATTAATTAACAGGGCCACCCTCCCCCACCTTTTCCTAACTTTTTGTCCTTCCTAAATGTCTTGTACCTTTCAATATTGAGATCCCAATCAATGTCGTCCTGTAGTTATATCCCTGTAATGGCTATCAGATCGTACTATGAGTTCACCTGTTTTGTTTTGAATACCACATGCATTTAGATACAGAGCCCTTAGTTTTGTCCTTTTATTATTTCTGTAGCGAGTAGGCTTATCTGCTAATTTACTCTTAGAATTGTACTCTCTGTCTCTTCCTGTCACAGTCTGTTTTTCATTTCCCATATTAAAACTGTTTCTCTTACCTTGTCTCTACTCTTTGGCTTACCACATCTTTCCAAGTTTGATCCCTTGCCACTACCATTCAGATTGAAACCCTCTCCACTTCCATAGTTAGGCAACTCACAAGAACACCAGCCCCAGCATGGCTCAGGTGTAATTTCCTCTGTCTTTGCCCTAGGACACTTTTGGTAAATATCACACCATTCAGTTAGTGAAGAAATAAATTGAGGCATTGTGTAGTTAATACTATTGTGCTTCATGTGACTAATATTAGCTTCAGTTCTAGATTCATAGGTGGGGCATCCAGAAATCTGATCCATTGTACCATGCAGGCTCATGACACAGACAAAACAATGGAAATTTTTCTCTCCCCAGACTGCAGCTTCAGCCTACATACATCATTACTTCATAGGTCGAGGAAGTAAAAAGTGTTCACTTAATGAAATAAACAATATAATTGGCAAAATGGCGTTGCCAATAGACTTTCCTGAGAGTGGGAGATGCTGGTTGGAGGTCCGTCTGTTCAGAAGCCTTTCATGATATGGCTGAGGGAGCAAATTTCCCAGTTGTCTTTGCCTATTCTTTTGCAGGAACTAATAGGCTAATTAGTGACTACCTAAATGGCTGTCTAAGATGTCTAAGTCAAAAACAGAATTACCTGGAAAAACTCAGCAGGTCTGGCAGCATCGGCGGAGAAGAAAAGAGTTGACGTTTCGAGTCCTCATGACCCTTCGACAGAACTTGAGTTCGAGTCCAGGAAAGAGCTGAAATATAAGCTGATTTAAGGTGTGTGTGTGTGGGGGGCGGAGAGATAGAGAGACAGAGAGGTGGAGGGGGTTGGTGTGGTTGTAGCGACAAACAAGCAGTGATAGAAGCAGATCATCAAAAGATGTCAACAACAATAGTACAATAGAACACATAGGTGTTAAAGTTAAAGTTGGTGATATTATCTAAACGAATGTGCTAATTAAGAATGGATGGTAGGGCACTCAAGGTATAGCTCTAGTGGGTTTTTTTTTTATTTTATATAATGGAAATAGGTGGGAAAAGGAAAATCTTTATAATTTATTGGGGAAAAAAAAAAAGAAGGGGGAAACAGAAAGGGGGTGGGGATGGGGGAGGGGACTCACGACCTAAAGTTGTTGAATTCAATATTCAGTCCGGAAGGCTGTAAAGTCCCTAGTCGGAAGATGAGGTGTTGTTCCTCCAGTTTGCGTTGGGCTTCACTGGAACAATGCAGCAAGCCAAGGACAGACATGTGGGCAAGAGAGCAGGGTGGAGTGTTAAAATGGCAAGCGACAGGGAGGTTTGGGTCATTCTTGCGGACAGACCGCAGGTGTTCTGCAAAGCGGTTGCCCAGTTTACGTTTGGTCTCTCCAATGTAGAGGAGACCACATTGGGAGCAACGAATGCAGTAGACTAAGTTGGGGGAAATGCAAGTGAAATGCTGCTTCACTTGAAAGGAGTGTTTGGGTCCTTGGACGGTGAGGAGAGAGGAAGTGAAGGGGCAGGTGTTGCATCTTTTGCGTGGGCAAGGGGTTGTGCCATAGGAGGGGGTTGAGGAGTAGGGGGTGATGGAGGAGTGGACCAGGGTGTCCCGGAGGGAGCGATCCCTACGGAATGCCGATAAGGGGGGTGAAGGGAAGATGTGTTTGGTAGTGGCATCATGCTGGAGTTGGCGGAAATGGCGGAGGATGATCCTTTGAATGCGGAGGCTGGTGGGGTGATAAGTGAGGACAAGGGGGACCCTATCATGTTTCTGGGAGGGAGGAGAAGGAGTGAGGGCGGATGCGCGGGAGATGGGCCGGACACGGTTGAGGGCCCTGTCAACGACCGTGGGTGGAAAACCTCGGTTAAGGAAGAAGGAGGACATGTCAGAGGAACTGTTTTTGAATGTAGCATCATCGGAACAGATGCGACGGAGGCGAAGGAACTGAGAGAATGGGATGGAGTCCTTACAGGAAGTGGGGTGTGAGGAGCTGTAGTCGAGATAGCTGTGGGTGTCGGTGGGTTTGTAATGGATATTGGTGGACAGTCTATCACCAGAGATTGAGACAGAGAGGTCAAGGAAGGGAAGGGAAGTGTCAGAGATGGACCACGTGAAAATGATGGAGGGGTGGAGATTGGAAGCAAAATTAATAAATTTTTCCAAGTCCTGACGAGATTAAGATGTCTAAGTGGCTGTTTAAGTGTCAGAAAGCATATAATCACTCGCTGAAAGCATCTTTATCTTAACTTCATCTGAGCTTGGAGACAATAGTGCCACTGGAGACTTTGTTTCACACAGCTAAATGTTGCCTCAGTTGTTTTTTACTAAGCCCTTAATTAGCAGTGGGTGAAGGACAAACTCCTGAGAATTAGTCAGAGTAAAATCAGCTTTCAACGGAGGGATATGCAAGGTGCACAAGGGGCAACTGCAACAGTAAAGCCTGTGGAGCTTCCAGGTAGGGAGCTGTGATCTATGGAAGTGACGACTGAAGAATATTGCTGTAGCTGTCTTCTGCCTACACTTCCTTCAAGCATGAATCCCTGCTAGCGGCATGATACCAATGATTGTTTTACCCATGTATTTTTCAGCCTGCTGTTCCTTTCACTGTGGCCAAAGGGCAAACAAACTGTATGCAGCAAAAGCCAAACAGAAATTAAGTGAGCAATTCCATAATTGAAAGCATGTGCAAAAGAAAGTAATGGTGTCCAACTGCACAGTTCGGTGGAAAGCCTTAACAAGTTCAATTGGCCTATTTGCATATTTGCAGACATTTCTAACACCATTGAAGGTCATGAATGCTCAGAACATAAATAAAAACAGAAAATGCTGGAGTTACTAAGCAGATCTGGCGGCATTTATGGAGAGGGAGACAGAGTTAACTATTAGTTAATGACCTTTTATCAGAACAAAGATGACTGGCAAACAATGGCTTTATTCCACTTCTTTAAAAATGTCAATACTGGCAGCATGAGAAAAGTCCAGTGTGCCATCACAAAATGTGTAATGCTACTGTCACTTCACACACTTTTTCACCACTTTTAAGGTAAATTTTGACTTTGTGTGATTGTGTAAAATGTATAATAGTAAATTGGAAGCCCATTTACATCTCCCTTAATTTTTATTTCAATTGACAGGTCAAGGTCTACCCATTTATTTATGCTTACTGTTTCCTAAAGTTTCACAGACAGGCAAATGCAACAGTCCTCTGCTGCTTAGTGAATGCATACATATGATTGGTAGGTTCAGCTGTTTGCTTCTAATACCTGGGCAATATATAACACCCCTAAATTTAGGCTACCTTTGCATGATCTTTTCCCAGGTAAATGCTTGGTAGAATGGATGTAGTAGCTCCACGTTGTCCATCTTAGATTATGTTTCAGACGGGTTGGGATATTTTAAACTAACTCGACAGATGGAAACCCTTGGGCTCAGGTGAAAATCAGTTTTATACTCAATATTTTACCATCCATTGACTTCAGTCAGGTGGGGTATAAAACTACTATTGCACTCAATCACATCAGTATCCCTGACGATTGGGTCTGTTTAAAACTGGCCTCTTTCCTACTTACCCTGTCTCCTCTTTAAATATTTAACTTGCAAATTTATGCATCTAAGCTTCAAAGTTCAAAACTTGGCTTAATTGCTTTAATACCAACAATAATAGCAGTCTTGATACAACTGCAGAACACTCCTGCATCTGTGTCTGCAAATCGTGCCATTGATGTTCTCAGCTATTCTGAGTGGGAACAAGTTCAATATTTGGAATTGTGATATGTACTGTATAGTTTATCAGGATAACAATTCTATTTTGGGTGACTTAGAAGAGAGAACCTTATGCTGTCCTGGATCTACCAGGCATGTACACAATGTTTCTCCATGACAAAGTATTTTTGGCGAGTTCCCATCTATCTAGCCTGCTGAGTAGGAGCCTGGAGACTGGAATTCTAAAGCATGGTTGGTGCTGAATGGTATGACAGATAGGAATGTGAGAAAAAAACAACACCTTGGTGGTAATGATGTGAGCATTGAAAGAAACAGAATGCTTCTTTTTCACAAACTTAGCATCAGTCATCATTTTAGATTTATTTTATCTCGTAGTGATTGGGCAAGCTCTTTATTTACAGAGAGTATCTTCAGTTTAGACTGTTAGTGTTGTTTGCTACTGATGGCAAATGCTTGAATTTTTCCATTCAAATTCTATGTTTTTGGTCTGGGCTCCTAAAGGTCTATAACCAACTTGTGCGACTAGCACAAGTGGTGAATTAAGACATAAGAACATAAGAAATAGAGCCAGGGATAGGCCAGACAGCTCCTTGAGGCTGCACCGCTATTCAGTAAGATCATAGCTGATCTTCTACCCCCAACGCCACTTTCCCACTGGATCCCCATATCTCTTGATTTCCTTAGAGTTAAAAAATCTCAAGGTCTCAGCCTTGAACATATTCCATGATTGAGTATCCACAACCCTCTCGGGTAGAGAATTCCAAAGTTTTACAACACTCCAAGTGAAGAAATTTCTCCTCATGTCAGTCCATTATAACCCCCAGTCCTACTCTCTCGAAGCAGGTGAAACAGCCTCTTGGTATCTCCCCTGTAACGCAAGAGTTTTATGTTTCAATGAGATCACTTCTCATTCATCTGAACTTAAGAGAATATAGACCTATTCTACTCAATCTTTCCTCATATGACTATAAATAAAGTGTGAAAATAATTCTTTCTTGCCCAACTAATTGTAGGATAGCCAGCAGAGCAGCTCTGTGTTTGGCATAAACTAACATTGCCATGAGAAGGTTTTGACTTCAAACGGGTTCCAGAGGAACACACAGATTCAAACCATTCAGTTATCAGCTATATACAGGGATGATGAAACTAATGAGCTTGAAGAAGTAGGATTGAATGAGTCACAGTGTCACCAGTAATAGGTCGATTGTGTTGACAAGAGGGGAGAGCCAAATGAATGCCATCAGTTACCTACATTGCTTTGGCAGATGTAGCAGTATTATGACATTGAGTAGTTGTGTCATGCCCTATTGTTATTCTGTGGAATCAATCTCTTGTTGTCAATACAACTGTGAGCTGCAATTTAGCTAATCTTGCAGATGAATGCAGAAAGTTGAATGAGAATGTAGCTTTGACTGAATTGACATTGTGTTGCAATGGCCAAGGTTAGCTGCAAATCTCCTAGCAGATGGCACAGCTCAACTGGTATCTGCAGTCATTGCCAGGTAACTGTGCCTGAGCCTGCTGATATGGTTGTTGATCTAATGTAGTTTTGGGACTGTCCACCTCCGTGCTTACTTTGACCTTCTCTGTCCCCTTCCATGAAATCGCTGGATGGGATGCTTTGAAAGTGATCATTCCCTTGCAGTGGAATAGCAGGCTAAATAACAATATACTGCGTAACTTTAAGAGCTCCCTTTCAGAGAGGTGGCACTTTTGTTGGATCTAAAATGGGCAAAGTTAGTAAAGTATAGGAAAACTGGGAATCTGAGGAAGGAATTTTAATCTCCTCACTTGAATGAATTTTCAGTATCTAAAGAAGCCTTCATACGTTAAATATGAGAATGAGCATTGGTGGGAAACCAGGGATGGAAGATTCATAGTCCACAAATCAAGCACCAAGTTGGTGAATTTCAGAGCGTGCTATTATGTGGCTGCCCATTGCACTGGCAAATTAATATCACTGGCAGCAATTTTACTCAATCAAGTTTTTAAGCATGACAAGTATTTTGACATAGTTCCATTTTTGTAAAGGCAATAAACCAAGCTTAATGTAATGAACTGTTGAGACCGAACAGGATTAGCAAGACAACAGTAAGTATTCATTTTGATTCTGTAATGTTGACATGATATGACCAGAGTTGTTGATAAGAAGTTGATCAGGCTCCAATGTAGCAATTTTAGAGCAGAACCATGCCTTCAAAACACTCTAGACATCACAATGAAGGCTGTTTCATGAACAGTTAATTACCAGTCATTCATGTCAGAGAGAGATGAATTTGAGACGCAGCAGGAATATGTTTGCTCATTAGCCTTTATATCTTTATGGCTCGAAGTTGATAAGACAATGTAATGCGCGGCAGTGGAGTTAATACAATATAAACATGCAGGAAAGACATGTTTTGGAATTGAAGGCACCTGGCACCTTTCATATTAAAACAAAATTATCCAGTAGCCCATTTCATTTTAACTCACCTTTATTAAATCTGATAGCCAAATTCAATGATAGAATCAAGTTTTTGCACACTCAAAGCACTCAAAGTGGAAATAGCACTCTGGCAATTTCAATGTGTGATTTTGGGGATTAACAATGCTTAACCAAAATTTTCTCTTTGGATGGATTGTCTCCACTGCCTGTTAACTAAGATTGCTTTTAGCAGTACACACAAAATTCTGATCTCCCACTTACACGGCAGGTCAGTCAGTTGGGTGTTGGCAATGGTTATCAAGCACAGCCGCAATTAGATAGCACATACAAGTGCTGCAAAGCATTTAAGCCTCTGCATTTGCACAAGGCAAAGCAGGATAGGGGTCTTCTCTATGACTTTGACACTAGGAGAACAAAAACAACTTATTATAAGGGACAGACAGCATTTTCCCCATAAATGATCAACCTAGTCAGCTTGGTGACAGATGTTTGATAAAGTGTGTGCAGCACCCAAAGGAAATGAATACAGGTCAGGAAGAAGATCAGCTGACCTGAAGATAATTGCTGAGATAAAGTCAGCTTGCAGTGACAAGTATGGATAACCTGACAATAAAATTCTGCTAAATCATTCAAAGCACTAAAAAAACATACCCTGTGGAGTCTTATATTAGAGAAATAAAGCATAGGCCGGAACTTTCTGCTCACTTGACGGCAGGCATGTTTGGTGGCGTGACTGGACAGTATGGTGAGAAGGCCAAAAATCGGTTTTACACCATTGTGAAACCAATTAATGATCGTCTGCTCTGCCCATCAATAGCAGGCCACGCATCCTGCCATCCAAAGTCGGGAATTTAATTTTAATGTACTTGCATCTCAATATTGTGGCTGCATGATGGAATCATCCCCTCATGTCAAGTTTACTGGCCACGTCTGCGTGACTTCAGAATGGCGTGAATTATGACTGCCTTTAAAAGGCATGCACCTGGTGAGCTGAACTTTGAGGGGAGCTTGGAGGTTAGTGCACATAACCTTGCGCAGCACAAGAATCGCCCGTAGGACAGAAAGGAAGAGGTGCTGCGCATTCACGGGGGTCACAGGCAAGTCATATTTCCTGGCTGCCTTTCAGTGCGGTGCTAAGACAAGGGCTCCAGTGGGGGTGGGGAGGACAAGGCAGCACAGACTGATGGAAGTACATAAACACATGCTGGGGCTGGACTGAAGGGGTGATAGGGGGAGGGTGAGAGGGTGAGGGAAGCGGCCACTCACTTGGAAAAGCTTGTCATAGGTGAGTTTTCTTCTGCAGCTGAGACCGTACAGCAGCAGCTCCATCAACATGCTTGGAGTCCGGCCTCTGAAGCTTTTCTTCACACTCAAGCAAGGCAAAAGCATGAATGTGTCACCAAATGCTCCAGAGTTATGCCCCCCTTGAGTGCAGACTGCAGAATTAATGTGTGTTTAAGGGGGCTGCAGAACAATTGGCCAACTGGGCAAGTTGTACAATTCCCTAGTGAAAGGTGGCCATGGTACAGTCACTGGTGGAGGAGCTCACAGCCCCTTGCAATGTCTTTATTCAGGTTTGGACCAGTATCCTTCATGGTTCAAGCTAACAGCGCAGCGTTGCAGTGCAAGTTAGGAGAATCCCTGCATTCTCTGAGCTTAGAGCACAGCATGCAGTCCAATGGCTGAAGCAGCCACCAATCAGTCAAGTGGAGTGGGGCAGAGGTGAGTGGGGTTTCGGACAGCTATGAAGTGCAATAAACACTGGCCATACAAGTGGTGGCCAGCAGTCTCTGGCATGCATGAAGTGGCCTTGAGATGCAGTCAGAGCCGGAGATTTAAGCAAGGGAGGCCCTTAGAAGACTTATGCTGACCCATCCATCTCTCTGTTTGATCCTACAGGAAAACATCAGGATCATGGAGCCTGGTGATCTAACGGTATGCTTCAAGGCTTACCGGGAGCAGAGAAGAAGGAGCAGAGTGTGACGGAGGCACCTGGCTTGCCAATGGGAGGAGCACCACCCTCAAGATGAAAGTGCAGCAAAGCATCCTGCGCATGCAGCTGGAGATCTACAGTGTGCCATCTCTCATAGGCATCTCACTAGACCCAGGGTCTATAGACAGCGCCTGTCATTCCTGCAGATGACTGAGAACCAATGTCACCGACAACTGTGCATGTCTAGGGAACTGGTTGGTGAGATGTGCCATTTGCTACAGGATTTGGCACCACGGGGACATGGGCATCCACTGCCAGAAGCCGTGAAAGTGACTGCAGCGCTCAATTTTTATGCCAGTGGCTCATTCCAGGGCTCCATTGGTGATATATGCGGGATTTTGCAAGACTCCAGCCACAAGTGTGTCCAAGAGGTCACAGATGCCACCTTCCCAAAAGCACAGAACTTTGTGCATTTAGACCAGGATTAGGCAAGTCAGGAAGCAAGAGTGCTTGGATTTGCAGTGATCTCTAGTTTTCTGCAGGTGCAGGCTGCACTCACGTGACACTCAGATCTCTGTGACAACAATAAGTCAACTACATCAACCGTAAGGGCTTACACTCACTGAATATTCAGCTGCGGTGCAACCACCACAAAGCATCCCACGGGTCTGAGCATGATTCCCGGGGAGGGTCCACGGCACATACATCCTTAGCAGGTCTCAGATCTCTGACGTCTTCCAGGTTCCACGGAGGCTGCAGGGTTGGTTCCTTGGGGACAAGGATACCTACAGAGGATGTGGCTGATGACACCCAGGCGGCAGCCCGAATCTACAGCAGAGAGATGCTATAATGAGGCTCATGCCACAACCCAGACTTCAGTGGAGCAAATGATTGGCTTATTGAAAATGAGGTTCCAGTGCCTCAACATGTCTGGTGGAGCACTGCAATGCAGTGACCAGAGGGTGTAGTGCATCATCGTTGCTTGCTGTGCACTACGCAACCTGGCACTGCAATGGGGGTGGGGGGGAAGCACCTGGCAGAGGAGAGATGGAAGAGCTGCAACACTCCTCTGTCGAAGGGGATGAGGTCCTTGAAAGTGAGGAAGCCAGCGATGAGGCTATTGCAGTCGCCAGATGAGGCAGGCATGCTTGGGAGGCCCTCATAGCTGCAGGATTCATGGAGGATAATGACAAGATGCAGTGAGGACAGTCCTGACATCATCACCTTAAATCTATGAAATCTGTATGGCTGCTGGCAGTGCACATACTCTTAGGGGTCAGGCTCATGTCATGGTGATAAAAACAAAAGACTGTGGATGCTGGAAATCCAAAACAAAAACAGAATTACATGGAAAAACTCAGAAGGTCTGGCAGCATTGGCAGAGAAGAAAAGAGTTGATGTTTCAAGTCCTGATGACCCTTCAACAGAACTGAATTAATATTATTAGAGAGGTGAAATATAAGCTGGTTTAAGGTTGGGGGGGGGCGGGGGCGGCGGGGGGATGGAGAGAAGTGGGGGGGGCGTTGGTGATGTGGTTGTAGGGACAAGCAAGCAGTGATGGGAGCAGATAATCAAAATATGTCACAGACAGAAGAACAAAGAGGTGTTGAAGGTGGTGATGTTATCTAAACAAATGTGCTAATTAAGAATGGATGGCAGGACACTCAAGGTACAGCTCTAGCGGGGGTGGGGTGGAAAGGCTAACAGGGCATAAAAGATATAGATTTAAAAATAATGGAAATAGGTGGGAAAAGAAAAATCTATATAAATTATTGGAAAAAACAAAAGGAAGGGGGAAGAAATGGAAAGGGGGGGGGATGGAGGAGGGAGTTCAAGAGCTAAAGTTGTTGAATTCAATATTCAGTCCAGAAGGCTGTAAAGTGCCTAGTCGGAACATGAGGTGCTGTTCCTCCAGTTTGCGTTGGGCTTCACTGGAACAATGCAGCAAACCAAGGACAGACATGTGGGCAAGAGAGCAGGGTGGAGTGTTAAAATGGCAAGCGACAGGGAGGTTTGGGTCATTCTTGCGGACAGACCGCAGGTGTTCTGCAAAGCGGTCGTCCAGTTTACGTTTGGTCTCTCCAATGTAGAGGAGACCTCATTGGGAGCAACGAATGCAGTAGACTAAGTTAAGGGAAATGCAAGTGAAATGCTGCTTCACTTGACAGGAGTGTTTGGGCCTTTGGAAGGTGATGAGAGAGGAAGTGAAGGGGTAGCTGTTGCATCTTTTGCGTGGGCATGGGGAGGTGCCTTAGGTGGGGTTGAGGAGTAGGGGATGATGGAGGAGGAAGCTGTGTTTAGGGGTGGCATCATGCTGGAGTTGGCAGAAATGGCGGAGGATGATCCTTTGAATGCGGAGGCTGGTGGGGTGATAAGTGAGGACAAGGGGGACCCTATCAAGTTTCTGGGAGGGAGGAGAAGACGTGAGGGCGGATGCGTGGGAGATGGGCTGGACACGGTTGAGGGTCCTGTCAACGACCGTGGGTGGAAAACCTTGGTTAAGGAAGAAGGAGGACATATCAGAGGAACTGTTTTTGAAGGTAGCATCATCAGAACAGATGCGACGGAGGCGAAGGAACTGAGAGAATGGGATGGAGTCCTTACAGGAAGCAGGGTGTGAGGAGCTGTAATCGAGGTAGCTGTGGGAGTCGGTAGGCTTGTAATAGATATTGGTGGACAGTCTATCACCAGAGATTGAGACAGAGAGGTCAAGGAAGGGAAGGGAAGTGTCAGAGATGGACCATGTGAAAATGATGGAGGGGTTGAGATTGGAAGCAAAATTAATAAATTTTTCCAAGTCTCAACGAGAGCATGAAGCAGCACCGAAGTAATCATCCAATCCAAGTGGACGTCCAATCCCTCTACACCTCCATCCCCCATCAGGATGGTCTGAGGGCCCTTAGCTTCTTCCTCGAACAGAGGCCCAAACAATCCCCATCCACCACTACTCTCCTCCATCTGGCTAAACTTGTTCTCACACTGAACAATTTCTCCTTTAACTCCTCTCACTTCCTCCAAATAAAAGGTGTGACTATGGGCACCTGCATGGGTCCCAGCTATGCCTGTCTCTTTATGGGGTATATGGAACATTCCTTGTTCAAGTCCTACTCAGGCCCCCTCCCATAACTCTTTCTCCGGTACATCGACGATTACTTTGGTACTGGGACCTGGAAAAATTTATTAATTTTGCTTCCAATCTCCACCCCTCCATCATTTTCACATGGTCCATCTCTGACACTTCCCTTCCCTTCTTTGACATCTCTGTCTCAATTTATGGTAATAGACTGTCCACCAATATCCATTACAAGCCTACCGACTCCCACAGCTACCTCGACTACAGCTCCTCATACCCCGCTTCCTGTAAGGACTCCATCCCATTCTCTCAGTTCCCTTGTCTCCGTCGCATCTGTTCTGATGATGCTACCTTCAAAAACAGTTCCTCTGACATGTCCTCCTTCTTCCTTAACTGAGGGTTTCTACCCACGGTCGTTGACAGGGCCCTCAACCGTGTCCGGCCCATCTCCCGCACATCCGCCCTCACGCCTTCTCCTCCCTCCCAGAAACATGATAGGGTCCCCTTGTCCTCACTTATCACCCCACCAGCCTCCGCATTCAAAGGATCATCCTCCGCCATTTCTGCCAACTTCAGCATGATGCCACCACCAAACACATCTTCCTTTCACCCCCCGACAGCATTCCATAGGGATCGTTCCCTCCGGGACACCCTGGTCCACTCCTCCATCACCCCCTACTCCTCAACCCCCACCTATGGCACCTCTCCATGCCCACACAAAAGATGCAACACCTGCCCCCTGCCCCTTTCTCTTCCTCTCTCCTCACCGTCCAAGGCCCAAACACTCCTTTCAATTGAAGCAGCATTTCACTTGCATTTCCCCCAACTTAGTCTACTGCATTCGTTGCTCCCAATGCAGTCTCCTCTACATTGGAGAGACCAAACGTAAACTGGACGACCGCTTTGCAGAACACCTGCGGTCTGTCTGCAAGAAAGACCCAAACCTCCTTGTTGCTTGCCATTTTAACACTCCACCCTGCTCTCTTACCCACATGTCTGTCCTTGGCTTGCTGCATTATTCCAGTGAAGCTCAACGCAAACTGGAGGAACAGCACCTCATGTTCCGACTAGGCACTTTACAGCCTTCTGGACTGAATAATGAATTCAACAACTTTAGATCTTGAACTCCCTCCTCCATCCCCACCCCCTTTCTGTTTCTTCCCCCTACCTTTTGTTTGGTCCAATAATTTATATAGTTTTTTCTTTTCCCACCTATTTCTATTATTTTAAAATATATATCTTTTATGCCCTGTTAGCCTTTCCACCCCACCCCCACTAGAGCTGTACCTTGTGTGTCCTGCCATCCATTCTTAATTAGCACATTTGTTTAGATAATATCACCACCTTCAACACCTCTTTGTTCTTTTGTCTGTGACAACTTTTGATTATCTGCTCCCATCACTACTTGCTTGTCCCTAGAACCACACACCCCCCCCCACTTCTCTCCCACCCCCAACCTTAAACCAGCTTATATTTCACCCCTCTACTAATATTCACTCAGTTCTGTTGAAGGGTCGAGGACTTGAAAAGTCAACTATTTTCTTCTCTGCCGATGCTGCCAAATCTGCTGAGTTTTTCCAGGTAATTCTGTTTTTGTCATATCAAGGTGATGCAGTGAAGGCCCCAGTAGTTGCAAGATTCCAGGAGCATGATGATGACATGCAGTGAGGACACTCCATAGATCTTCACATAGCCTCTGCAAACACCTGACTCCCATCTGGCTGATGGCAGCTCGCTTGCACTCTGTGATCAAGGTTATATCATGGAGATGCAGCATGAAACTTTAAATGCACCTGATCCTTTGGCAACCTTCATCGCCTGTACTCTTCAGGACCATACCGTCACCTGACACAGATGGGGAGCCAGCCCCACCTCAAAAGGGCTGAGAGCACACAAAGAGAGTGACAGAACTCTGTGAAGCCTGCCCATAGCATTGTGGCAGCAATGACAAGCAGCAACAAGATGAGGGCATCAATGATGTGTCCAGTCTGTGTAAAGCCGGACCATCACTTTGCTCTGAAGGTTACACACTGAACAGGGAAGAGGCCCTGGACTGAAACACCTGCCTTTATCTTGTGCTGGAACCAAGTTTTCACATCTGAGTGACATGAACACTGCTTAGCAAAATAAGGAGCCATAGACAAGGAAACATTCTTGGGAGATTATTTACAATAGTGAACAATATGTGCAAGTGATTAATATCTGCACCCAGGCTGTGCAGCTGCATCTTCTTATTTTCTTAACTCTGCTGCTATGCTTTGTTGCTCCCCCTACATCCACAGTGGAGGTGGAGGCAGCCTGCTGACTGCTACACCCTGTCTGTGGTGATCTTGGCAGGCACCCTCTGGAGGGCCAAGACCTGGAGGACCCCAGCCTGTTTTGGGGGTCCTGCTGCGTGACAGTAGCACTCCTCAGCCTGTGGAGCTGAAGATGCTGAGGTCACAGGGAGAGGGGATTTGGATCAGCTGGACATTCTGGGAGTCACCTGGGTGGATGACCCCGGGGTGTGCCCCTGCTGATCCTTCTCCCTATGGGTGCCTAACGGCCCCTGGCTGGCTCCTTGAGGAGAATGGGGAGCTGGAGTGAGATAGAGCTGCCCCGTAGCCCTCTTGCCTTGACACTGTTGGAGGCCAAATATGGCGTCAGCAATGGAGTTCAGTCCAAGTGACAGTGCAGGACCAATGTCCAAGATCTCCATAGTGGCTGCCACCATATCGGTGTTGACCTCGGTGCATCGACACACTGTTGCTATGACCTCAGACTAAAGGTGGACAGATTCCTCCATCATCCCTTGCAATCTGAGGAGTGCAGCAGACATACCTTCCTGATGTCTTTGCAGCTCCAACAACTGTTTGTGGACTGAGATCAGTGATTCGTCACCTGACACGGGCTCAGCAGATTCCATGGGCAGAATTTTGCCCTTGGTGGGTGAGCGGGCCTCACCGCCTCGGCGGCGGGCAAGCAGCCAACCCCCGACGCCGAAACGGGGCCCGCCGCCATTTTGAGTGGGCGGGCCATTTAAGACCCGCCCAGCGGCCCTCCCAAGAGGAAGTGCTATGCGCTTCCTGTGCAGAGTGGGGAGGGAATCCCCAAATGTCAAAGTGCACTTTTTCGTGCATGCGCGCAAAAGAGCTCACCGCTACCTGAGGCAAAGTGCTGTCTCAGGGAGTTTACTGACAGGTAAGAAAAGTCTAAAAATAGATAAATATCAAAATTATTAACATGTCCCCCTCATATGACAATGTCACACAAGATGGGACATGTTAATAACACATAAAGTTTATTAAATCTTTAAAAAACGGACATGAAACTTCATGCCGCCAGTGGATGAAGTTTCATGAATAATCTGGAAGCCGCTGGGGCTCCTGGCCTGCCCGCCAGCCTTAAGCTTGGACAGGCAGGGTCTTTAACAAGGTTAATTAGCCTGTCAATGGCCTTAATTGGCCATTGGCAGGTCAGCGGGCGGACAGCTGATTTCACTGCCCGCCCACCTTCCTGAAGACTTAAATGGACCGGGATAACGTTGGGGGTTCCTCCCGACATCATCCTGTGTCATTTTCCCCTTGGCGTGCGGGTCCCGCCCCCAAATAGCCGAGGGGAAAATCCTTCTGCATGCCTCCAGCAGTCCTCCAAGTGCCGGCAAACTCGGATGTTGCTGTCTCCATCTGTTGCGGGGCATATTGTGTGCTGTGTTCACCAGATTGTGGTCCCCAGGCTGCTCTCCATCTAGGTCCCACCGATCTGTATGTCACTGCGCTGGTGGAGGCTGTGGTTGCGTGCTGTGACAGGTCTTCAATAGTGCTGTCCTCAGGGTCCTCATCTGAGGTGCTCTCGACACTGGAATCGGGGTCAAGGTTGCCTGAGGGCAATATGGCAGATGTGCCATGGCGAGAAAGTGGAGGTTATTAGTGCTTGGCAGAACTGTGAATTCGGAGTAACGTAGAGAGAGGGATGATGTGGTGCAGGATCCTCACATGGAGGTTTGCCGCTGACCTCACCATCACTGCTGGAACGGTGGATGTCCTCTCCAGCCAGCTCCGATGTGTAACTCTTGAACGGAGTGAGGACCTTGATGTCCGGCACTCCACCCCCCAAGTCTGGGACCTCTCCCGTTGATTGGGTGTGACCTTGTGTTGCATAAAAACAAAGATGGAGGGAGTGTGAGAAAGTCACATGCCTGACCAAATGAGAAGGATGCCAGGTGTGCGTGTGTGCAGAGTGGAGTCATGGACGGGATGAGGAGGTGATCTCCAGAGGAGATGAGGCCAGATGGACATATGAGGGTGTGTGTGAGAGAGTGATTTGTTGATGAACCTTGAACCTACAATGAGTGAGATGCCTGTGAATGTGTAATGGGCTTCTGAATTGGTGAGTTGAGAGCGATGAGACGATTGACTAACCCCCGCAGCATGGATGAGATCATTCATCCTTTTTCTGCAATGGATGGCCGACATTTTGTGTTCAGCGTTGGCACTGACCATCTCTGCCATCGCCTCCCAAGCCAGAGGAATAAGACTGATGGGCTTCCTAGAGCCAGAGCAGGGGTAGGGGACATCTTGGTGGGCTTCCACTGTGTCAAAAAGGCATTCCTGGGATCACAGAATCACAGAATGTTACGGTGCAAAGGAGGGCAGTCAGCCCATCGTGTCTGCATTGGCTCGCCAAATGAGCATTATGACTTAGTGCCATTCTCCTGCCTTTTCCCCATACCCTTGGGATGTATCACTGAATTGGGGTCATGTCTTCAGTGGAGCAGTCCTGGGCTGTAAGCATTGAGAATAGAGTGCACAGCAGCAGTTTAAATATAGCTCTGGTGAGAGGAAGCAGCGAAGTAATGGCATGGCGGAAAAACAGGAGGCCGCCCGCCAGCAAGACGGCGTGTTTCCCATGACTGCATAATATATGAGGTGGGGGCAGGACAATATTGTGCTGAAACAGGGTAAAAGTAACCTGCAGTTCAAACTGCAATCACAAATACATTTTATACCAAAAATCTTTTGAGGGAGTCCAACCTGCTTTTCAGGTGTAGACTGGAGGATGGACAACTGTATCTACCCAAACAGCAAACCTCTCAAGAATATTTATCTGTTGCAACAGAATGTAGCACAGAATGAAAAAAGGAGAAAAATCAGAACGGCACTCATGTATTACAGCCTGCATATAGATTCAGGAGCCCATCCTGTTCAGAAATGGTCATCAGGAAATTGGGGAATGGTGAAGGGACAGATCTCTTAATGCGAGCTGTTTCTTTGGGGTAAATTTTCTTTTCAGATTCCTCCTGTTCTGAGATGGTGCTTCGCTGCATAAATAAGGAACATAGGGCAAACCCAATGACTGCCTGAATCCACACTGAAAAAATTGCAATCAAGATTTTCTCCACCTCTTCTGAAGACTTACTTTAGTGTTCACTGCCTGCCCACTCTACTACACAAGAAAGTGATGCAATATCCCACAGATATATCCCACTGTTTCTACATTTGCTGAATATAATTTGGGTTAATAACTATGGAGTTTAATTCTGCACAGCGTGGGAGGCAGTGAGACTTCCTGAACAGGACCTGAATGATAATAAATCACGAGCTGCACACCAAAGTCATGTGCCTTGTTTATGGGACATACAGAAGAAAACAATTGTGGCAAAATTCTACAAAACGAACAGGTCCCAGGAAATGGTCACAATTTACTGGTGGCAACTGGCACATTCAGTTATGTAACAAAGCGGGGATTTTATGGTGCCGGCAAGAGTGGGAAACGTGACATGTGAGGGGGCTGAGTTGGGTGGGATGCAAAAATTTGATTTCCTGATGACGGGTTGAGACGCAGATTAAGTCAGTGGTGTGTTTGCAGTATATGGGGCCTCATTGAGGCCTGTGGCAGGCTCGTACTTGTAATACATTTGTATGCCATGAATAATCATTAGCATAAAACTTTTTTTTTTACTTGCGTCCTATCTTCAAGATAAAGCCAGCTGAGTATGAGAATCTCGTGGCACCGGTTCACTTTCGTTTAAAGGTAATGTGCACCAGTGGGCATTGTGCAGTTGTGTCTGAGGTCAGTGGTTTCCCTTGTTGAACTCTTTGGCACAAAGGAGGGGAGCAGGACAATGGCAGCTTGGATGGCAGCTCGGGATGGGAAAGGGTGAGTCAAGTGAGGGAGGGTGGATGTGGTGGTTTAAACATTGGGGTTTGGGTGCATGGAAGAGGGATGAAAGGACCCGGGGAGGACAGTGGTTGTGGTCGGGGGCACGGAGGAGTGAGGTGGGAAGGGCCTAGTGTCCTGGGTGTGATTGAGGGGTGGCGGGGTTAGTCAGTCATGGTAGGAAATTGAGGGGCTTAAAGGGTGAGGTCAGTACTGTCCAAATCTGAGTCCATTTCAGGGTGTTGGCTGGCAGAGTCCTTCCAGGGCTTTGAGTTTACCTACAAGATTTCAATTATCGCTGCTGAGAGTAATCTCGGACAATGTCCTTTAAAATGCATAGAAGGGAGGACCAGCTGAGCCTGCAAGCTCAGCCATGTCCCACAGACTAAACACTAAAATGAACATCCAATAAGAGTGAGCAAAAGAGCAGAACATTGTTTCTTTTGCAATAAAGAAAATGTCCCTAACTCGTATCAATATGTGTCAACCATGAGGTGTGCCAATAGATTTTGAACTCTGATTAAGCTAGCCTCAACAAATAGTGATGATGCATAATCAATAAAGTTAAATCAATGTAATGTGAAATATTTACAAGCGAAATTTAAAGTTGAAAAAAAAACACCCGCTCTGTACTCTCAATAAGTCTTCTGTCAATGAAAATGGAGTTGGGCAGCAAAGTTTTGGCCGTGATTCATAGCCTTCCTGTTTGACCAGAAGGCTGCTTTATAACCTACCAGTAGCTGCTGCTTTGTCAGCTGATAGCAGGTTTTACCACTGAAAAGCTTCCCCACGATGCAATCGCACACGTCTCCCATGCACGCAACCGACACTTTAATTTTTTATTGCAATTGCGTGAGAAGCAGGAAAAAGCAAGAGAACAGAAGTGGCGTACACTTCTGGTTCCGCCATTGGCAATAGCATGCCAATGCCAAAATTCCACCCAAACTTCCTGTTGTGTTTGTGCAAGAACAGAATCAGTGCCAACCACATGGAAAAAATACAAAGGAAATTGCATACAGATGACACAAACATATTTATGTTTTAAAACTTGCTCTGTGCTAGCTATAATCCTCAAAAAATGTTTGGGCATTACTGTTCCTGAATTCTGAAATGTAACTTTTGTGCAAACCCATAATTATAAAGTACTAGCCATTGGAGAAAACAGTGCAAATTGAAAATAAAACAACTTTATTTGCCACTTGACATAATTTTGGTCAATGTAATATTTTTATTTTTAGCTGCAGCCCATGCAAGCTTTGTTCACATATGGTTCATTTCCTTTCCCTATTTGTGACATGTGACATAAGGAAAATGTTTTGGCAATAATAAGTGCAAGGACTTGGGTAAACCAGCATACTATTACTTAATTAATCTGGCACAGTAGCCTCCTTTGTATTTGTTCCATCTATTTGAAGTAACATACCTTTCTGATGGTTTAGTTATTGTGTAAAGGTTCAGCTTCATTGAGTCAAGAACAACATCCTGTACTTGCAACATAACACCATACTTGGAAAAAAATAAATATGCAATTTTAAAGACAACAAAGGCAAAAATAATGCAAGCACTGAATGCCAACATTAAATTAAGGAGATTAAGGTTGCATATTTGGGACTCACAGCAGTGAGGAGATGTTGAACAAAGTTTTTGCTCATTGACAATCCACACTGTTTTGGAACCAGCATTCTGACTTACAAATACAGATTCATTGCACCTGGTTTGCTTTGCTAGTACAATGACCTGAAGACGACCCCTAGGGGTTACAGGGGGTTGATGTGAATTTCAATCCAACCTACAAACACGCAATAAAATCTTTCTCTCATAACAACAATAAAATTATATCCTGTACTCATCGAGTTTCTAATGGACAAGAGTCCACGGGATATACCTTTCTGTCTCACATCCTGTTCAAGTTGCGTTATGATGTCATATGGCCCCAATCTACATATTTAAAGCAGGGGCCTGCCAGTTTCGCCCCCTATTAAAAGAAGAGCAGGTAAAATCAAAAACAGCAGGATCCGAGTGGAACATTGATGGACAAGTGACCCAATGAATTTTAACTTTATATGCAACATCTTCCCAGTGAATAAGTAGGGTTAAAATCCGCCTCTCTAGCACAAAATCAAACCCTTTTTCTTGTCTGTTATTTCAAGATTAGTGTTAATACTGCAGCATTTTTTGGCTTTCTCATGCAAGGAAACACAGATAGTGGATTTGCTCAAGTGCAGTTCTCAGTCAGACGCTTGTGAGACCACAACTTCATTAGCCAAATTCTTCCCAAATGCTTACCAGCTCTTCTGCATTTGGCTGGAGCCCCATTCGAAGCAGCAAACTGATCAATGGGGAGAGGAGGCATCACAACCAGGTTCTATCTGGTCTTCTACTGATAGGTACTTGCATCATCATCATCATCACACACATTCCCTAGCAGAAAGTCCCAGATCACAGTCAGAAGCTGAGCTGATTTTTATTTTCCCTTTCATATCGAGCATATACAGTGCCCCTACCACTAACCTGGGTGATATTAATTAATTCACCACCAACCAGAAATCCAGCCTGATATCTTCCTGAAACAAAAGCCCAATGAGATATCAGAGCACTCAAAAACCAACTTTTCCTTGAAGGCTTTCTTTGCTATTCCTCATTGCAAATGTTATAACACACAAACCACTTAACTTACTCTCAGAATATAAGTGAATTTTATATATATTTGATATATTCGAAGTTAGCAGGATGTTTCAAATATATAAGCAAAGCTACTAGCAAGCTTTGTTATTCTCCCAAATATTTTCAATAAAAATAAAGTGAAAATTAGATATAAGGGAAAATTTCAACCTCTAAAATTTCTATTTCATTTTACAATGCAATGTGTTAGTGTGCAAATCTGAACGTTTAACACTAGGCTTCCTAATTTAAAGATAATTTCAATCCCAATTCATCAGATGTACTGTAGGTCACCCACAAGTGTTTGCTTCACATGCAGCCTCCTAACAAATTGGTTAGTGTCTCAATTTACATATACAATGGCTTTCCTGACTACCTCAGTCCTCCTCCCTTTGTTTTAATTTGTGTAAAATCATCTTATATTTCTTCTTCAAAGTGAATGCTTCAACCTTATGTTGAGTTCCTGTTGCAAAATCTGGCATGGTGCTATTTTCCAGTAACAAAATGACTTCTTGCTGCTTAGTCATCTATTTATAAAGAGTTGGCTCGACTAACAGGATGATCCAAATTTTTAAAGCTTCATAAAATCTATTTTAATATTTGCCTTCACTGCCTCATATCCGTATCAGTTACACTGAAGCATCTAATATATATTGGATGAAGTATTCATTGAGACTGGAAATATTTTAATCTTTTTGCGATTAAGCTACTATTTTTTGCTTGAAAAATTCAACTCAGGAGTGAATAGAGTCTATTAATGACAGGAATTATTCTACCATTCAGGTTATGCAAGCTGACTGAACTTGTTTTTCAGAAATAAGATAATCTGTTGACCAAAACCTATGCATCAGAGGTTAGAAATGTAATGCAGCAAAATAGAATGTTGACAAAAACATTGACCCAAATCTTCCTGTCTCTGGATAGTCGGTGACCTGATGTAACCCTCAAGATACGCTACTGGATCCCTTGGGAGTCCCAAAGCAATAACTCAATGGGAATTGTCCGGGAAGTTTGAACGTAAATTGGGCAATTCCCTGCTCCCCGGTACCCCCTGAAAAAGTCTCCAACTTCGAGCTTGAGTAAGAGACTTTGACAGCTCTGACTTACGCACTTGGGTAGTTACCCAGGAAATGCCAGAGAGATTAAAACCTAATCTAACACTTGAGTAACAATAGAATTGACTCTCCAATCACTCACACTGACCCTGCCCGACTCCCCCCTCAACATTCCTGACCTCCCAACCCTCTGACTCCCCCAACCCTCTGACTACCCCTCCTGACCCCCAACTCCCCCTGAACCCCCAACTCCCCCAACCCAACCTGTCTAGCCCTCACTGCCAAACTACCACCCCCACTCATAAGAACATAAGACGTAGGAGCAGAAATAGGCCATTTGGCCCATTGATTCTGCTCCTCCATTCAATGAGATAATGGCTGAACTGATAATCCTCAATTCCACTTTCCTGCCTTTCCCCCATTGATTCCCTTACTGATTAAAAATCTGCCTTACTCAGCCTCATATATACTTAAAGACCCAGCCTCTACAGCCCTCTGCGGTAAAGAATTCCACAGATGAACTCATCTCTGTTTTAAATGGGTGACCCCTTACTCTGAGATGATGCCCTCTGGTCCTAGGCTCTCCCACAAGGAGAAACAACCTCTCAACATCTACCCTGTCAAGCCCCATAAGAATCTTTTATGTTTCAATAAGTTCACCTCTCGTTCTTCTAAACTTCAGTGAGTACAGGTGCGACCTATCCAACCTCTCCTCATAAGAAAATCCCTCCATACACAGAATCAACCTAGTGAACCTTCACTGGACTGCCTCCAATGCCAGTATATCTTTCCTAAGATAAGGGGACCAAATCTCAGTATTCTTGGTGTGGCCTAACTAATGCCTTGTATAGTTTTAGCATGATTTCCCTATTTTTATACTCCATTCCTTTTGAAATAAAGGCCAATATTTGATTTGCCTTGCCTGTTGAACTTGTATGTTAGCTTTTTGGGATTCATGCACAAGGACTCCCAAATCCCTCAGTGCAGCAGCCTTCTGCAGTCTTTCTCCATTTAAGTAGTAGTATTTAAATAATAATAAGAATAGCTTCTCTATTCTTCCTGCCAAAGTGCATAACCTCACGTTTTACCACATTATATTACATCTGCTACTTTTTTGCCCACTGACTTAACCTCTCTATATCCCTCTGTAGATTCTTTGTGTCATTCTCACCGCTTGACTGCCCACCTATTTTTGTATCATCTGCAAATTTGGTGATAGTACATTCACTTCCCTCATCTAAGTCATTAAGATAGATTG
The DNA here is from genome assembly GCF_017639515.1 of Carcharodon carcharias. NCBI lineage: Eukaryota > Metazoa > Chordata > Chondrichthyes > Lamniformes > Lamnidae > Carcharodon > Carcharodon carcharias. The sequence goes on from NC_054477.1 coordinate 140,148,965, forward strand.
TAAATAATTGTGGCTCCAGCACTGATCCCTGTGGCACTCCACTAGTTAAGGATTGCCATCCTGAAAATGCCCCCCTTATCCTAACTTTCTGTCTTCTATTAGCTAGCTAATCCTCTATCCATGATAATATGCTACCCCCAACACCATCAGCTCTTATCTTATTAAGTAGTCTTATGTGTAGTACCTTAACAAAAGCCTTTTAGAAATCCAAATATATTACATCTCTTGGTCCCCTTTTATCTATCCTTTGCCAGGCATGATTTCCCCTTCATGAAGCCATACTGACTCTGCTTGATTAGGTTATTTAATTCTAAATGCTCCACTATCACATCCTTTATAATAAACTCTAACATTTTCCCAATGACAGATGACATATGATATATTTACTTGTTTTTTGTCTCCCTCCCTTTTTGAACAAAGGTGTTACATTGGAAGTTTCCCAATCATCTGGGACTTTTTCCAGAACATAAGGATTCTTGGAAGATTCCTACTATCTCTGTAGCTACTTCCTTTAATTTCCTAGGATGCAACTCATTAGGGCCAGGTGATTTATTGGCCTTTGGCCCCATTAGTTTCTCTAATACTTTTGCGCTAGTGAAGGTTATTGTATTTATTTATTCCTCCTCTTTTGCCCCTTGATTATTTAGCATTGGAATGTTATTAGTGTCTTCTACCAAGAAGACTGAAGCAAAGTATTTATTCAACTCTTCTGCCATTTCTTGGTTCCCCATTATAATTTCCCCAGCCTCATCCTGTAAGGGGCCTATTTTCACTTTAGGCTCTCTCTTCCTTTTTATATATTTAAAGAAGCTCTCACTATCCATTTTTATATTACTTGCTAGTTTACCCTCAATGTTTATTTTCTCCCTCTTTGTTGTTTTTTGGTCATCTTTTGTTGTTTTTTAAAAACTTTCCCAATCCTCTGGCTTACCACTAATATTTGCCACATTGTATGTCTTTTCTTTTAATTTGATATTTGCCTTAACTTGCTTGGTTAACCATTGTTGGTTGATCCCCTTCCTTGAATCCTTTTTTCTCACTGGGTTATATCTTTGTTGTGAGTCATGAACTATTTTCTTAAACATCTGCCATTGTTCATCAACCATTTTTTTCTGCTGAAATACTATCCCAGCCCATTCCAGTCAACTCTGCCCTCATTAATTTGTAATTACCCTTATTTGAGTTCAGCACGGTTGTTTCCAACCCAAGTTTCTCACTCTCAAACTGAATGTTAAATTCTACCATATCATGGTCATTGTTTCCTGGGGTATCTTTTACTCTAAGATCATTTATTAAACCCGCCTCATTACACATTACCAGATCCAAAATAGCCTGATCCCTGGTTGGATCCACAACATATTTTTTTCTAGGAAACTGTCCCAAATACACGCTATGAATCCACCCCCCAAATCCCCTCAGACCCCCAACTCCCTCTGACCTCACCATTCTACACACCTACCTCTCTACCCCCTTACCCACTTACCTTATCCTCCTCTACTCTTACTCACTTACCGTACATATCGTAGCTCTGTACCCACACTGCCCCTTACCCACAAACTTTACCCACTCTATCCCTTTACCCATTCTTCCCCTTCAACTAAGGTTTCCCACCCACTGTGCTTGACAGGGGCCTCTGCCCTCACACTTTTCTCTCCCTCCCAGAACAATGATAGAGAACCCCTTGTCCTCACTTTTCACCCCACCAGCCTCCACATTCAAAGGATCATCCTCCGCCATTTCTGCCAACTTCAGCATAATGCCACCACCAAACACGTCTTCCCCTCACTCCCCAACCCCATCGGCATTCCATAGGGACTGTTCCCTCCTTGGGACACCTTGGTCCACTCCTCCATCACCCTTAACACCTCATTCCCCTTCCACGGCACTTTGCCGTGCAATCGAAGAAGGTGCAACACCTGTCCAAATACCTGCTCCCTCCTCACAATCCAAGGGCCCAAACATTCCTTTCAGGCGAAGCAATGCATCACTTGCACCTCCTTCAATTTGGTTTACTGTGTTCGCTGCTCCCATTGTGGTCTCTTCTGCATCGGCGTGACCATATGCAGACTGGGTGACTGTTTTGTGGAACACCTTCGGTCTGTCCACAAGCATGACCCAGACCTCCTTGTCGCTTGCTATTTCAACACATCATCCTGCTCTCATGCCCACATGTCCGTCCTTGCCCTGCTGCAATGTTCCAGTGAAGCCCAACGCAAACTGGAGGAACAACACCTCACCTTCCAATTAGGCACTTTACAGTCTTCCGGGCTTAACATTGAGTTCAACAACTTCAGACCATGAACTCTCTCTTCCATCCTCACCCCTTTATTTATCCTTTTTTTCAAAATTTGTTTTTATTTTTAATTTTTATCCAATTATTTTAGCTTGTATTTATTTTCATTTTTATTCATTTATTCATTGTTTTATTCCCACCTTTTATCCTATTTTTGATCTTTTTCCACCACCACCGTCCCCTCCCACCACTCCACCCACACAAGAGTTATCTGTCACTTGTTCATGTTGTTCTTTTCAGAGTACTTACCCTTGTCCTGCCATTATCACATTCTTTTTTCTTATGTTAATGCAACTATCAGCGCCTCCTTTAGCCTTTACCACTACCATTAACACTCCCTTTGTCCTTTTGTTCATTACACCTCTCCGTTGCCCCCACTTATCGCTAGCCTTCTATTGAGCTTCACCTGCTCCATGCTCCCCCGCCCCACCCACTCCCTTAAACAGTATACATTTCATCACATTTTTACTTCTCTTTAGCTCTGGAGAAGAGTCATATGGACCTGAAACGCTAACTCTGTTTCTCTCTCCACAGATGCTGTTAGACCTGCTGAGTTTTTCCAGCATTTCGTGTTTTTGTTTCAGATTTCCAGCATCCGCAGTATTTTGCTTTTACCATTCTTCCCTTTACCCACTTACCCCCTTACCCATCCTAGCCCCTTACCCACTTACCTCCTCTCTTTTCAAAGAAGTTTTGGGACATTTAATCTCTTACCAGAATACGGCAGCTAGTGCCATAAAAAGGGGGTGTAGTTTCTGCACAGATTCCCTCCAAGGTTTCCTGCACTGACTGAGTTTTGCAGGATTCTCCATGGGAAGGTTGCCTGTAAAAAATGGAGGAAGTTAACTGTGTATTTTTTTGTCTGATCAGGGTTGGAGATAAGGATTCTGACCCTGAATGAGTCCAGTGTAAACTTCATCTTCAGAAGAGTGTAATTAAAAATGCACTGTACTTGTTAGAAGCACTGAATATTGCTTTGGACTGTATTGAAATTTAGACTTGCAGAGAAAATGGTGGCTGTCTATTCCAAAATTAAAGTGCAGCCTGCCTTTAAACTTTCTTGTGCATTATCAGACATACTAATAACTCCATGTTCTGTGTATTTTTAAATATTCCATACATCTATCATGATACTCTGTGTTCTGTGTTAGTGTATGAATAATTATGTAGCTTGCAATAACCAAAGTGGAGTGCCCTGAGGTTAAAATTAAGTGAGCTCTGAGTATATGTTTCTGCATGTACTACTTGTAAATACGCCCTAAAATTGAATTAGCTTAGATGATCTGGATTTTAGCAGCCCACAGGGGACAGGCTGAGAGGGCGTGGGGAGGTACACAGTGTTCCTACTCAGGGACTCTTTGGCATCCAGCAGCCATGGCCAACCACAGTGGCAAATACACCACCTACCGTCACCAACCCACATTCCCACCCCCACCTCGCTGGGGCCTACCTGACTTCCCCCTGTGCCCCCAGACCCCAATTACCAAGTTGTAAGTCTGTCCTCTTCTTCTAGTTGCAGTCCCAGGCGTGGCCACTGCACCCGGTGCTGCTGCTGAGCTGCCGGCCCTCTGATTGGTTGCTGCTGGCAATACGCAGTCCTGGATCCTGCAGACCTCCAAAGTGGGGCCATCAGAGTTGGAAATAAGGATTCTGACCCTGAATGGGTCCAGTGTAAACTTCTCCAGGCCATCAGCAGGACTCCCACCGCGTTGACTACATCTCCAAAGGGAGTATGTTGCAGTTTTCATCATAGTTTCAAATAATTTGCTGCCTTAGCAAATCAGGAACTTGATAACTTATCTTAACATGTGTCATGTGTGAATGCAAATTCAGGAGAGAAAGCAAGCATGATAAAATGAAAAGTTTATTCAGATGTTGGGGAAGGGGTAGGAACTAAGTGAGTGCAGGAACAGTGGAGTGCAGGAACAATACTGAAACACATGAAGTGAATTTGGTGGAAAAGTAGTTTTTTAATGCAACATTCCTGTAGCAAAGACTCCTTCTGCCCTACCCACTTTAATTTGGTTGAGATAGTCAGTGTCTTGTTACAAACTGAATGTTACATTCTTATGGCTCAGAAGCAGTGTATAAGACAATAAGTGAGAAGGAGAAAGAGGGAGGGTGAATTTGGGTTAGTCGATGTTTTTAATATCAGTTAGTCTAATTGTTAGTATTTTTAATGATTCAAAATACTGCTACTAGAGTGGCGGATAAAACCTGTATTGATATCGCAAAAGCAATATTGTGAAATGTGTATGAACAAGGGGTGGATCCAGGAAGGCATACAGGTGAAGCATGCAGGCTACAGCTAAAATGTAAAATTGCAAAGTCAGATTAAGATGAATTGAAACTACAGGAAAATAACCAAAGAAGGGGATGGTTGTAAAATGTTCCGAGTAACTAGGAGGATTCAGAATTGGTACCAGGCTTGTATTTAACAGAATAGACACATTGGGCTGGATTTTATGTTTTTCAGCAGGGTGAAAGAAGTGAAATGGAAACTGAGTGGTCCGATTGCTCCTGCCCTTGCCCCCACCCCCGTCGTATCAGCTTGTTGAATCAAGTTTCGGATGGCCATTTAATGCGAAGGAGGCCAAATACCCTTGCAAAGAATGGCTCCTCGCCCAGTCAGGACTGATCATAGGCCAGGGTGTCTTTCGACAGACGGGTAATGCCGCGAACAGGAAGTCAGTCACGGCTACAAATTAAAAGACCCCCCTGCTCCCTGAACTTCTACTTTTTTACTGAAAGGTCGGAAAAGCTCAAAAGTTAGTTATAAAACATACAGGTGGTGCCACCTTCATTGGCAGGCCTTCCTGACAACTCCCCACACCACCCTGCCCAACCCTCCCCCCCACAAGTCAGTGGAATTTAGTTTTGGCAATGGGGACCCGTCCACCAATTGGAGAACGGGCGGGATTCCACATTGTTTTTTCCCGAGCGGTCTGATACAATTACAAGGTAACCGTGCACATAGTGTCACCAACCCACATTTGTACCTGGGCAGCATTGGGCCTGCCACCTGATTAAGTCCCTGGTGGGGCAGAAATCCCACCCCTGAGAGTTGCTGCCCAATCTGAGATCGTCAGCTCTCCAGTACTGGCAGCACCACCAGGAACGGCATCACTGTCGTTCATATACTTGGGCCTTCACTAGGGATTGTCACTGGATCCCTGGACAGAGGTATGTGGGGTGGGATGGGTCTCAGTGAAGTATTTGCCTGCAAGGGAGGGCTAAGGGGGGGCCAAAGGTGAGGGCAGGGGAATGGCTTTCAGCAGGCCCTCACCCTTCCCAATGCCATGTTCCTTGATTAGGCACTGAGTGCCTGAAAATGAGGGAGCCCCCCCACCCACCATTCCTACCCACCCACCTTATTGACCAATTGGAAGGGTGAGAGACCCAGAGTCTTGTGTGATCACTGAGCCACCATTAATCCCAACCAAACGTTGAATAGGGCTTGGTGGGCTTAGGGATAATTGGTTTTAAATATCTCATGAGCCTAATTGCCTTTTCCCCTTGAGCAGGTTGGGTTTCCTGTGACGGACCCTTCCCGCTGCTCACTAAATGCAAGACAGTTTCCCTGCTGCTGGAAGTCGGTTGTGTAGCCCCCAATGTGATTCTCCTAACCTGTCCACCATCCAGTTGTCTCCACTGAATTCCACACAATGAAAATGCTAATGGAATGCACAATGGGGCACATTTCATCAAAGAATGCATTATGAGGAGGGAAGGCAGTCTCGACTAAACATCCTATAAGAGTTAGTTGACAGTATGGAGGATTCCAATAGTTGAATTTCTACAATGCTGCAGGAAGGCCTCACCAACCTTGTTACTGAAGGCATGGTCACCAATGATCCATGCCCTGAGGCTTGACTAAGAGGAGTGGAGAGCTTGGAGGAAGATTTGTAACATCGATGAAGGTTAAAGAGACAGGGGGGGAATGAGGCCATGAAGGGATTTAAATATAAGAATGAGAATTTAAAATTTAATTTATAGGGGGACCGGGACTCAATGTAGGCTAGCAAGGAGAGTGGTAATGAGGAAGCAGGACTTGGTGCACATTAGGGTATAAACGTCAGACTTTTGGAAGGGCTGATTTATTACAGTTAGAGAATGGGTACACCAGCCAGGAGAACATAATGATAGTAATTGATTCTGGTGGTGACAAAGGCAGAGGTGTAGGATTCAGTGACAGATGAACTGATGTAGGGTTGGAGATGGGCAATGTTACAGAGCTGGTAGTAGATGGTCTTTATGATGGAGAAGGTATGGGATCAGAAACTCAGCCTTGGGTTGAATAGGACCTGAGGTGGTGTCAGGGAACTTCTTCGTAGAATTTGAAGCCTCAACGCTTTCCATTCCTTCAATATTGCATATCCCCAAGTTCTTGGGTTATCATTTGGGAAATGTATTAATGTCCTTAAAACACTTTGCATGCAAAAAAAAAATAAATAAATCAGCATAGCTATACACCATCCTGCTTTGTTCAATATTTGCTGTTCTTGGTTGACCAAAGGTTCATTCCTCTGCTTTATTACACTTCTTAAAGCTTCCACATGATGCATCCTATGTAGCTTCAGCTAAGGTGGAGGAAAGTTGTTCAGATTCATACCTTGATATGCTGAAATCCTTTTGGCCTAAACCATACTTTGGCTCTTGGGGTGCCTGGGGGCCCTGCCATGGACTGCTCCATGTATACCTGTACTGGAGTAAACTGAACCATCACAGGGTGAGGTAGCATGATGGGTACTGGCTGATAAAGGGCAATGGGTGAAAAGTGGGAGCAGTTTGAGTGGAATTCCCACTTCCATGTGCCCTTATCTATATTATCTCTCTCCTGCCCCAGCACCATTATCATTCCCATCACTTTGCTGCAGGCCAGATTCGTGAAGTTGACTGACACATTATATGGACGTGGATAAGGCATTAGTCATCCCGCTTAAGATGACAGACAAGTTGATGTGCAAAGTTTGCACAGCTTTGGTCATGGATTGGATGGTTTCATTTGAGAGCCATGCCTGAAGCTCCATGGAAACAGTCACCCCATGTTAGACATTCTTGCAATTTTTTGTAACCCAGCAATCGTGTTGGACTCCTCCATCCTCCCTGCTCTGTGGAGAATGTGTGAGGTATGTCTGCCAGTACCTGATTAAGTTGCTGATGCACCTCTATCATTCTCCTTCTCAATGATAGCCCCCTGTGTTCATCTGGGTCCAGCTGAGTTGAGTTTGGAATTATTGACCCCTTCCCCCACCATCCAGAATGTGAACTTTCTAAAGCTGTCCCTTCCACCAGTACCTGAGCATGACCACTTGTGATAAGTAAACCAGTGAGTAAGGAATCGGACTAGTCCAGTGATAGGCTGGGCATGTGTGCGAGTGTGTGGTCCTCAACATTGCTCAAGACGAGAATGCTTGCAAAAGATCGGTAGAAGTGACGATGGTAGAGGTAACGGGTGGGGTGAAAATTGAGATGTAGGAGTTCCTGGAAAGCCTGGCTATGCATGGAGCAAATAAATTACCTCAGCCAGTTGGCTTCCATTCCAGGTTGCTAAAGGATGTGGGGAGTGGGAGATAATGGAAAACCTTGCCATAATTTTCCAATCCATTTACATGCTGGCTGAATATCTTTGGATTTCCTTTTATTTTAACTGAAATTCTATACTTGTATTCTCTCTTTGCCAGTCTTAGTTTTCGCTTCACTCCCCCTCTCATCCCCAAATAATTGGCTAAGCGTGCCCACCAATTCACGAATTTTTGTACCATGTCATGGTGATGCTTCTTCAGAAGAAATTAGGTCCTCTAAGGAATCATGCTCATTAATGTCCTGTGACACTTTGGGTAAAAATTTTACCTTGGTGGGCAAAGTGACGCGCATTGACATTGGGCGAGCATCCCAACGTCAACACACAGTCGTGTGATATTTTCGTCGGCGGGCGCATGCCAGAGTCGGCAGCTCACCCGCTGACAAAAAAGGCATATTAAAGCCATTAACAAGGTAATTAAATGAAAATTTTCACTGCCCATCCAACCTTACAGTTGGCGGGCAGGTGAATAGGCCAAGCGGCCTTTGCACTTTTTAGGAAACCTCATCCAGGGGCAGAATGAGGTTTCCTAAAACAAATAAAAATAAAATAAAAATTTTAAATTTAATAAATAACATGTCCCGGCTCATATGACAGAGTTACTTGAGGGGATATGTTTTATAACATTTTTCATTTCTCGATTTTATCAGGCGTACACTCGCACGCTTGCGTGAAGTTCACACTCGCCCCGCTTGCTCTCCTCTCCCTGCCCGCACAGGCAGTGCTACCGCTCATGTTTCGCGCCGGGTAGGCCTTAATTGGCCTGCCAGTGTGAAATTGCTTTCTGGCCTTGTTCGCGGACAGTGGTTAGCTTCCTGACTGCCACCGCCCGCCCCCATAGAGCCCGCCCGACAAGGGCAAAATTCTGCCCTTACTATTCGTATGAAGTTCCTGGAAGGAAGAAGAAAGCAATTTGGATTGGTGATGGCAAAGTCACAATCTTGACAATTGCCACATTCTGTCTTCACATTGTTCAATCATTGATGAAATACAGTCAGCATGTATGTGTGTCAGAGAACCTTGAAATTCTGTCAACAGCTATCTTCAAGCTCCCTGTCTCTCCCCGTCTCCAAAGGAGAGGGATGTAAATGTGACAGTTATCTCCACAGCCTCCTCTTCTGGATCAATGAACTATTTATCTCTGTGCTGGCCTTTGCCCTTGCATTTGTGCTCGCTTCTCCTGCAAGGGTGACAAACGGACTTGTGACTGAGTGAGTGGATGAGTGAATGAAGATGAGGTATTCATCCATTGAATAGACGGGATTCAGTGAAGGTTTGTATCAGACAGATGCATTACATTGCATAAGGATTGGGGTGAGTGACAATAGTGGATGGATAAATAGGGAGGCCATAAAATGCATTGAAAGTGAATGGTGGGTGCTGCTAAAAGTTCAGTGGGGTGTGAGGAGTGCTTTGATAAAGAATGCTTAGCAAAACATAGTGCAAATGGGGATGGGTTAAACTGTAGAATGTAGTTGAATCAGCAAATATTTGTTTTTCCTGGCTTGGTTAGGTCATTAAACTGTAGACTAAAGGGTTGATGGTTATGTTAATGAGATAATTATGTTAATGATGATGTCAGCATGACTTCAGGGTCAAGGGGTTCCAAGGGAGCAGGACACAGAACTCTCTGTGTCCAGGGAACAATGTGTTTACTATGAGGTCTTTGTAAATAGTATGAAAAAGTAGTTTAAGACAAACCATATATTGACTATCTCCAAATCACTCATAGAATGGGTTCAACCTCTTCTAAACATGGTGGCAGCACTTGAGGCTGCAGTTTAAGACCACAGATTATTAACCCAGGGGTTAAGACCTTGGAACAGCTCAACTTAACAATGAAGAAGAACAAAAATAAAACATACCTCGGTAGTGGACAGTGAACCACTCATAGTGTTGGCAGACATTGAAAAATCACTACCCCTTCCACAGCCCTTCCAACACACCAAGGGTCCACAGCAAGGACAATGATGGGAGCTCTAGAGGTGACAGTTTGAAAGGTACCAAAAGCTTTGGGCTTAAAAGAAAAGGCATAAAAACACCAGAGCAGTACTCTTCTATATGCGATTAGGGCCATAGCTGATGATGTCCTGGTGCGACAATGAGTTGAGGAGACCTTAGCATCTGACGTGGAGGTTTTGAGCCCTTTGATGTCAGTATGACTTCAGCCTTTAGAAGAATCTGGTCCTTGAACAGGTGAAATTCAACCAAAAGAGCCAAAGGTCCACTGAATCCATTGATTCATTTATTAATGGCTTGTAATGTAATACACCTATGACTTGGGCACATTGCCCCTTCTGCCTACCCCCCTCCCCCCACCACCCCCCACCCTCAACTTATTGCTAGGAAAAAGTCTTCCGCCTTCTCCTTTTAACTACACACAGCAGTAATCCCTGCAAAGCAGCATTAATGTTGGGTGTTTTCCTTGGTGCCTGTGTTCATCACCTGCCCTGAGCATCTCCAGTTTCTATTTCTGCACTGTTGCTTTAAAGACAGCTGAGTTCAGATCGAGCAGGTGCAAATTATATCAATGCACAGTTGGAGACATGAGCACCAGAAACCAAAATGAGTTAGTAAAATTGAGTTACCCCCATATGGGTTTTCCAACACAATTTGAGCCCCTCCCCCTCAGAAGCTTCCTGCATAGTTATTACGGCATCATTATCCTTCGCAAATTCATTTTGTACCTGCACTTGATGCTGTACTAATCTCCTCCCTAAACTGCATATTCATTTTTTTCCCTTTCTAAATTTATTCTCCATGATAGAATTCGATCCACATCCTTAGTCACTTTGACTTCAATATCATCAAAGGCTTTGGCACCTCTATGATGATGATCGCTGACAGGGTCATAAGCTGTTATTTTTTCACCTTTTTCACTTCAAAAACTGGCCACCTTTAAACTCCTCCTGTCCAGATTCCAGTTTGAAAAAAAATCTACTCCCAACCCTCTTATCAGTGCCCTACCCAGTTCCCAATTCTATTATCCTCTGACCCATCTCCTGAACTAACACCAGTTTGCTCAATAACGTCACTAAGTTTACGGATGATCTCCAAGCCCTAACACTCTACAGATGATCCAGCTACAAGCTCTGAATAATTTATTAGGAAAAAGGTGAAACAAAACTAGCACATAGGGATGCAGGCAAATTAGAAGGAAGTAAAACTGCCAATAATACTGCCGTAAGCTACTTAGCAATGGCGTGAACAAAATAAAAAGCTCGCGAAAGGTCGCCATTCCAAAAAAATAAGCCATGCACTGAAGCAGAAACATTAAGAATCTTCAAAAGCCTCATTTTTTTTCTAGAAACATAGCATATCAAGCTTTAAAACCAGTTTGCAACAATTAAACAACTCTGCAGTGCCAAACAAGATCTCACAGAAAGCTGTTAGCACAAATGTAAGAGAAATAATTGCATTCAGTATTTTTGCTTATCTGTAATTAGCTCAGCTATCTCAGAATCACCAACATCTAAACAGAAATACGCAGCGTTGTATGAGACATCTGGAATGCATGCTCCTGACAAAGTTAAGTCTATTGGAAGTGAAAACAATTATTTTATTTTTTGATCTGTTTGCTAAATGCAAAGACTGCTTGCTGAATACAAAATTGAGGTTGGAACATGTCATGCCAATTGTAACAGTTTACCCACTAGGTGGAGTGCTAACTAGCCTTTGTAAGGCTTGGTCAATTCCTGTGGCTTGCACCTTCGTTACCTGGGCAATCCTGAAACATTCCAGTGAGAATTGGAGTCTTTGGAGCATTGGATTATGCAAGAACAGAACAATTATAGGAGCTGTGCAAGTGACTAAGGTGGATTCTTTGGTAGGCTGTATGCCTGACTGACTGAAATTCTTACTGGTCTTTGTGAAAAGTTTATGATCTGTTGCATTTTCCAGGCACATCAGCAAATGCACACAGGAGTGACATATAAATATGCTGAATATGAAAAGGGTTTCAAACTATCAAGGAATCTCCAGAGATATAATGATATTCACAGAATAGAAAGAATGTCTGAACATATTGAATGTGAAACTGTTTCACAAATAGTGCTGTGCAGGCCACTTCCACTGCAGCCCTTTCTTGTTGATCGCCTTCCTCAGTGCAATCGCTGCATCCTGAAACATCTCTCATCCTTGACTTGTTAGTTTTGGTGCATGGAAGAGCTATGTCTAGGGCTGGCTTCTATTTATCATCACCCTTCATTGATTCATTGTCTTTTGCACGCATGTTGAACATACCCAGTCCAACCTCTCCACCATTAATACTGGCTTTTTGATTGCTTATCTGACATCAAGTTCTAAATTGAACTGAAATTTCTACTGCTTAGCATGGGCAAACCTGAAGCTATGCTACTTGGCTTTTGCTTGAATTTTTGTGCTTCTAGAGCACTGATCTTGCTGACTGCAAGAGTCAGTCATATGTAAGTTCAGTATTCACCGTGACTCTGCTTCACCTGTGGGCCATTACTAAGACTTATTTTTCCACTTCTGGAACATTGCTTGCTTATGTTCCTGATTCACTACCTGTGCTGATAAAATTTTGCTTGTACCTTCATCGCCTCAAGTACTAATTCGTAAGATCCTTTCTTCACCTGTCCTTCCATAAGCATTCTTCACAAATCTCAGACAATACAAAACTCTGTAGCTTAACTCTTCTACACAATGACCTGCCCAAATATCACCTTATCCTCACCTAGGACCACTGAGTCCTTGTGATCTAGACATTGACTTGAGATATTTCAATTTAAATCATTCCCTGCCTTTTTAAACAGATCATGCCAGCCACTCTGCCATTTCTTTGTTCTGGGAAACCAATTGTTTTTCTGCTAATCAATCTTTCATCTATAATGCCTCTTTCCTCTAAATCTCCCTCTCCCCACCTTTAAAATTTTCTAAAAATGCTTCCTTTACTACAACTTTGGTCTTCACTCACCAAGTTCTTTCACTTCCTAATTGGCATTCCGCTCCCACATTGTAAAATATTCAGACCCCCCCCCGCCCCCCACCCCCGGCCACCATTTATGTGGGAAGTACCACGGGTTGAGTATCCTTTATCTGAAACCTTTGGGGCTGATTGTGTTTCAGTATTCAGATATTTTCAGTTTTTGGATGTGATATAGCTACTATACATATGGTAGGCCTAGGCCTACTTACATTACAATTGCCTACGTCTAGGCTAGCTGTAATCTGCAAATACTAGGTTCATATTGTACACATTTCACACAAATGAAAGTGAGTAAAATGGCTAGAAAAGCAAGATGTGCCACTGCATAATAAATAATACGTTCCCTCTCCACCTGTGACACCAACTGCAATTGTGCGGTCTGCACAATTTTAGCTTTGCGCAACAGATAGCGCCTCAGAAGGTTGAAATTAAAGCATGATTTTTTAAAAAATGAGTACTTATACAATAACGTTGTACAAAAGCACAAAATAAACAACTAGACTTCCAACGCTAAAGATTGGGTCTGGTCAGCGAGGTTCGTGTTGGTTCCGGTCACAGACTTCCCACACAAAAGGGCAGTGAGGTTCGGGTTGGCTCACATTAGGGTCCGTTCAAAAAAACATTTGGTTTTTGGATGTGTTTGGTTTTCAGATGTATGGATAAAGGATATTCGACTGTATATACATGTAAATTTTTCATAAAAGTGTCAGATTGGGCCAGGGTCTTTGTGAACCATCTTTCCTGAAATAAAAACCAATTTTGTTAGTCTCTCTTCAATTAAAACACAGTATCCTAAATCACGACTGAATCCTCTAAGCTCACCTCTAAATTCTCACTAGTTCATTAATATCTTTTTAATTGTAATTCAAACATAACCAAACAAGCTCAAAACATTCTTTACCTAGGAATTTATTCAGAATTGGAAGGGTAGGTTTTAGTCCAATCTACTCCGTGATGGGCAATAAAAACATGAGAAAGTTATCTACCTGCTTAAATCTCAATTATTTCTGAGTTTAATGTGTAGAATATTGCAGAAGGAAGAGTGGGCCACAGGCTGAAGTATGTAAATGTGTGTAAATTGGATATTGTTGTGCCAATAAGATTCTGATATCGTTTTAACTGTCTACCTAATTCTTGCCTGCTGCTAGCTGCTCTGTGCTCACTTCAGTGTTCCAGGTCGGATGTTTACCTATGGCATTTAACCCCACCTTTTTCAACTTCCAACCCAAAGTCATTCAGGTGTATTTTAGTGATTGATTGGCATTGGATATTTTCAGTGATGGGTCCTCCACGCCGTTCTCCTCTTTAATTAATTGAAGGTTGCTATAACACATGGCTTGTTGACCTTATGGATCCTGAGCAATTAATTACATCTGCAAGTTGTCAAGCCAGCAAAGGCTGTAGTTAAAAATTTATTCGATGCATCTGTCATTTCAATCCATGATGGGCATTACTGCCTTTTGAACCCTTATAATCCCTATTTCGGATGTCAGAAACTGATGTCTTTATCACCCTTTTTCTCAGTACTTTTGTCTTTGTAATGACTTGACGTACCAGACAGGTTTCAACTTGAAACAGATTTAACATTATTACAGAGAGATTTTCATAAGCTACACATTTGAACCAGGTCCATGGCAAGAAATCCCATCCCCTGGATTACCTGCACTTGGGACTTATTGGTTGGAGCCTCCATGAACAATCATGTGACCCCTGATTGGCAGTAGGAGAGGCTATACCTTCAATTACTACCTTACATACCCCCTTAGTTTTTTTTTACAGTTTCTATTTACAGAGAACATTTGAATATGCCACAAAATATACATATCTACAGCTCAGGTGATTAAAGATCAAATTGCTGATGTGGCTTCCTCATTCAGTTAGACCAACGTAGCTCTACCACTTGAGGCTCCTCCATTGGATTGACATGATCAGGAAATGCAGCACCACTTACATCATTAGAAAGTGGCCGTTCAGGGTTTGACAACTCTAAAGGGACATCAGACATGTGTATTCTAGGTCGATCTGTTACCTCAGGGATTGATGGTTCGATGTTAACCACAGGCGGAATAGCTGGTTGTTGGAATGTCTCTCTACTCCTAAGATGATCCACATTTTTTCAAACAATTTGGTCTTCCACTTCCACCTAGAAGGACAAGAGATCAGCTTCTGAGACGATTATACCAGGAACCCAACAAGGCCCGCTTCCAAAATTACGCACAAAAACTGTGTCTTCAATAATGAATCTTCAAGCTTTGCTATGAATATTGTGATTCAATTTTTGATTTCTCTGATTCTTCTCTACCTTCCCCTCCTAGTTTGGAAACACCTGACTTAAACCTTGTACGTAGGCAGCATTCCATCAATAATTCTGATGGCATTGATCTCGTAGTTGAATCAGGCGGTGGACAATAACTGAGAAGAAAGTGGGAAAGTCATGTTTCTACAGTACCCTCTGATAACGTCTTCATTCTAGATTTGAGAGTTTGTACAGCTCTCTCAGCTAAGCCATTTGATGAAGGATGATATGGTGCTCTTTTACTATGTCCGATTTCATTTAAACTCATGAATCTCTGAAAACCTGGATTGGCAAAGATTATATCATTATTAGAAATGATGATGTCTGGCAGGCCATGTATGCTAAAACGTTGACGTAGCTTTTTGATAGTTGCGCTTGATGTTGGTGATCTGACTTTGTACAAATCTATCCACTTAGAATGCACATCTCCGATAAATAAAGACATGGTACCTAAGAATTGCCCTATATAATCAATATGTAGTCTAACCCAGGGTCATCCAGGCCACATCCAAGGATGTAGTGGAGCTGAAAAAGGCAACTTCTGTTGTTGCTGACACTGGAGACAGTGCTTGACCATGCTTTCAATGTCGCTGTCAATACCTGGCCACGAGACGTAGGTTCACACAAGCATTTTCATCTTCGATATGCCTGGATGCGCACTGGGAAGCTCTGTCAAGAGTGGCTCTCTTCCTTGCAAAGGGATGACAATTCTTGATCCCCACAACAAGATTCCATCTTGACAACTTAACCGTGTTTTTTCTGGCATGGAAATGTCTCATCACTTCAGATGCTGGTGAACTTAACCACCCTTGCAATACAAGGTCTCTGAATTTCGACAAAATTGGATCTTTTTGTCCAATTTCTAATTTGCTCCACACACACAGGCGAAGAATCCAAGAGATTCAGAAATAGCACAACTTTTTGTGGCACGGAGCTTGTGCAATGCTATCTGGTAACGGGAGATGACTGAGTGCATCTGCATTTGCAATATGCAAGCCAGGATGCTGCATAAAAGTATACTCATACACAGGTAATATCAAAGCCCAAAGTTGTATTCTTGCTGATGCTGTTGGCAGAATGGCTTTATCCTCACAGAATAAACCCATTAATGACTTATGATCCGACACAATGATGAAATGCCATCCATGCAGATACTGGTGGAATTTCTTCACTCTGAATATCACCAATAAACCTTCCTTTTCTAGTTGAGAACAAACCTTCTCAGCTGCAGGGAGGGTTCTGGGGACATAGCCAATTGGCCTTTCTGATCCATCTTCCATTCTATGTGATAACACAGCTCCAACACCATAAGGAGAAGCATCACATGTTAATACCAATTCTTTCGATGGGTCATAGTGTACCAATAAACATGATGATTGTAATAACTTCTTAACTTTCATAAAGGAGTCTTCCTGTTGTGAATTCCACAACCTATGTTGATTCTTCTTCAACAACAAGTGTAATGGTGCTAACACAGTTGACAAGTTTGGCAAGAAGCAGCTATAATGGTTGATCATGCCCAGAAAAGATTTGAGTTCGGTTACACAGGACGGAGAGGGTGCTCCTTTGATTGCCCTAACTTTCTCTTCTACTGGATGTAAACCCATGTCTTCCATCCTGTGACCCTGGTAAGTAACGCCCAGCGCTTGGAATGTACATTTCTCTTTCTTTGATCATATACTGCTTCCAAGAACCTCTTCCTTGGCCAAGTGTTTGGTTTCAGTTGACCCTGTGAACGGAACGTCATCTAGGTATACTACTATTCAGGATGTCCTTGCAAAAGATTCTCCATTGTCCTTTGGAAGACTGCACATGCAGACGACACTCCAAAGGGTCGGTGAGGATATTGATACAGACCCTTGTGCATGTTGATGGTTATGTACTATTATGGCAAAGCAGATGGTAAATGCCGAGCTGTTCAAATCCCAGAGGGAAACTTGAAACAGCTGTCACAACTACTTTGCAATTTGCCTTTTACTTTGAGATGCGTGCCTTGAATTTAGTAGTAATAAGTCCACCAAGACTTAGAGACTTTTTAAAAAACTAAATTCTCCATCTAATTTTTCCAGTCGTTATGTAGATTAAAACCCCCATAATTATCACTGTACTTTTCTGACAAGCTCCTGTTATTTCTTCTGTTATCACAGAATCACACGGTGCAGAAGAGGCCCTTCAGCCCATCAAGTCTGCACCGACACGTGAGAAACACCTGACCTACCCTCCTAATTCCATTTACCAGCACTTGGCCCATAGCCTTGAATGTTATGATGTGCCAAGTGCTCATCCAGGTACTTTTTAAAGGATGTGAGGCAACCCTCTCCACCACCTTCCCAGGCAGCGCATCCCAGACCGTCACCACCCTCTGGGTAAGGAAGTTTTTCCTCACATCGCCCCTAAACCTCCTGTCCCTCACCTTGAACTTATGTCCCCTCGTGACTGACCCTTCAACTAAGGGGAAAAGATGCTCCCTATCCATCCTGTCCATGCCCCTCGTAATCTTGTACACCTCGATCAGGTCGCCCCTCAGTCTTCTCTGTTCCAACAAAAACAACCCAAGTCTATCCAACCTCTCTTCATAACTTAAATGTTTAATCCCAGGCAACATCCTGGTGAATATCCTCTGCACCCCCTCCAGTGCAATCACATCCTTCCTATAATGTGGCGACCAGAACTGCACACAGTACTCCAGCTGTGGTCTCACCAAGGTTCTATACAACTCCAACATGATCTCCCTATTTTTGTAATCTATGCCTTGATTGATAAAGGCAAGTGCTCCATATGCCCTTTCCACCACCCCACTAACATACCCCTCCACCTTCCGAGATCCTTGGACACACATGCCAATGTCCCTTTGTTCCTCAGAACTTCCTAGTGTCATTCCGTTCATTGAATACTTCCTTGTCAAATTACTCCTTCCAAAGTGTTTCACCTCACACTTTTAAGGGTTAAATTCCATCTTCCACTTATCTGTCCATTTGACCATCCCATCCATATCTTGCTGAAATCCATATTAACCACATCAACTACACCACCCTCATCTACAAGCCTGATCACCTCCTCAAAAAATTCAATCAAATTTGTTAGGCATGACCTCCCTTTGACAAAGCCATGCTGACTATCCCTGATCAAACCTTGCCTCTCCAAGTGGAGATAGATTCTCTCCTTCAGAATTTTCTCCAATAGTTTCCCTACCACTGACATGAGACTTACTGTCCTGTAGTTCTCTGGCTTATCTCTACAACCCTTCTTAAATAGCAGAAACACATCAGCTGCTCTCCAGTCCTCTGGCACCTCCCCCATAGCCAGAGAGGAATTAACAATTTGGGTCAGAACCCCTGCGATCTCCTCCCTTGCCTCCCTCAGCAGTATGGGACTCAAATCATCCGAACCTGGAGATTTGTCCACTTTTAAGCCTGCCAACACCTCCAATACCTTGTCACTGCCTGTACAATTTGCTCAAGAACCTCGCAGTCTCTCTCCCCGAATTTGATACCTTTATCCTCATTCTCTTGGGTGAAGACAAATGTGAAGTACTCGTTCAACACTCTACCGATATCCTCTGGCTCCACCCATAGATTGCTCCCTTGGTCCCTGATGGGCCCTACTCTTTCCCTGGTTATCCTCTTCCCATTGATATACTTCCAGAATATCTTGGGATTATCCCTTCTTTACCAGCCAGAGCTTTCTCATATCCCCTCTTTGCTATCCTAATTGCTTTCTTAAACTCCACCATGCACTTTCTGTACTCCACTAATGCCTCCGCTGATTTGTTTCCTTTGTAGCTACTAAAAGCCTCTCTTCCTCTCATTGTATCCTGAATATCTCTGGTCATCCATGATTCTCTGGGCTTGTTACTCCTTCCTATCACCCTAGAGGGAACATGTTGAGTCTGTACCCTCTCTATTTCCTTTTTGAATGCCCCCCACTGCTCCTCTGTCGATTTCCCCACAAGTAGCTGTTCCCAGTCTACCTTGGCCAGACCTTGCCTTATTTTACTAAAATCCACTCTTTCCTAATCCAAAACGTTTTTTTGAAACTTGTCTATTTCTTTGTCCATAACAAATTTAAATTGTAGCATTTTATGGTCACTATCACTGAAATACTCCCCCCACCACCACCTCAGCCACCTGTCTGGCTTCAGTCCCCAGAATTAGGGCCAGCACTGCGCCGACCCTTATTGGACCTTCTACATATTGACCTAAAAAGTTTTCCTGTACACATTTCAAGAAATCCACTCCATCCAAGCCCTTAACACGATATCTACCCCAGTTAATGTTGGGAAAGTTGAAATCAACTAATATAATTAACCTATTGTTATTGTTTTTACACACCTCCGCAAATTGTGCACGTATTTGCTCCTCAATTTCCTATTGACTATCTGGGGGTCTATAATAAACACTTAACAATGTGGCTGCCCATTTTTTATTCCTAAGCTCTACCCACAAAGCTTCATTTAATGCCCCCTCCAAGATATCATCTCTCCTTACTGCAGTAACTGACTCCTTAACTAATAATGTAGTGTCTACTCCTCTTATATCCTTCCCCTGTCTCGCCTGAAAATTCTATATCCCGGAATTTTGAGCTGCCAATCCTGCCTCTCCCTCGACCACATCTCAGTGATGGGTACTATATCACAATTCCACATGTCAATCCTCACCCTTAACTCATCCATTTTATCTGTAATAGTCCTGGCATTAAAGTAGAGGCCATCCAGCCTTGCCTTACTCCCTTGAATCTTATTGCAGCTGTACACCCTCTGACTTAATTGTTTTACTGTATTATGATATGTCTCTATTCTGCTAACATTCTGTGTCCCTTCCCCCTGCTGAATTAGTTTAAATTCCTCCCAACAGCACTAGCACACCTGCCCGCAAGGATGTTAGTCCCACTCTGGTTCAGATGTAGACCGTCCCGCTTGTACAGGTCCCACCTTCCCAGAAACAGTCCCAGTGATCCAGGAATCTAAAACCCTCCCTCCTGCACCAACTCTTAAGCCACATATTCATCTGCGCTATTCTCCTATTTCTGAGCTCACTGGCACGTGGCACTGGGAGTTATCCAGAGATTACAACCCGAGAGGTCTTGCTTTTTAGTTTACTGCCTAACTCCCTGTATTCTTGATGCAAAACCTCATCCCTCTTTCTACCTATGTCATTTTGCACCAACATGTACCATGACCTCTGCCTTATCACCCTCCCCCTTCAGGATGCCCTGCAGCTGTTCAGTGACACCCCGGACCCTGGCACCAGGGAGGCAACACACCACCCTGGAGTCACATTGATGGCCACAGTAGCGCTGATGAGCAAGACCGAATTCCTCCAGGGTGAAAAAGTTAGAAAAGGCAAATGCAGAGGAGCTCCTACTTCTCCTCCTCCCCCCAACTCCCTATCACCCAAATCCCAGCACTCTGTTCAAAGCTGCACTCCATGCAAAGTTGCACTGAAATGCTTGTTTATATACCCTGCTGAAACTAAGCTGTTAGTTTACCCCAGTTACAGAAAAAATGGTTTAAACTGCTTTCCTTAGTTAGCTAACTTAAACCACCCTTGCAGTGAAGCCTGAAAAACCCCACTTAAGGCTGGGAAATTTAGGATTTAGACAGTAAAGTTCAGTTAAATAACTAAATACAAACAAAAAATAAATTTTTACAAAGCGATTAACATTCCTTTCCCTACCCAAAATGCCAGCAATCAATGCTAGAACACAGCCATAATGGCCACTTGCAATTGCCTTGGTGGCAGCTTAGTAAATGGCATTTCTGGCCCACATGCAAGCTTCCTCAACAGTGAAGTTGTGCAGGGTACAATTTGTTTACTGGTCAGTGAATTGTTGGGCAGATTTTCTGATAGTTCCAATGAAGGGTTTTATTGCTGCTCACAATAAGTATGGTTGCTCCAACTTCAGTGAAGAGTGGCCTGTGGAAAGTTTTCCAATATCCTTGTTTGCAACTTGAAGTGAATGATTGCCCACGCTTGTGATCCAGGCGAAGTCAGGAGAGGAGCCGTGCTCCCATCTGGCAGAATAAGGAGCATTGCCTTATTCTGAGTCACAAATGTGTTGAAAGTCATGGAGCAAGGCCCAGTCCAAAAATCAACTCCATTTGATTCAGATTCTAACCCCAGGTGGTTTGATGTCTATTAAAATTTCCAATATAGAAAGTAGAGTTTTATACCTTAGGAAGAACATTCAATATAGGCCAAAGTTAACCTGGAGGCCTGGACAAAATTGTCTTTCTAAAGTGACACCTTCTCACAATATCACATGTATATGGAGTAGGAAGGAGTGGGTCCATGTCAACAAAATTTACCCTAATATAGGTTATACAGCCATACTTGCTATGCAGGGCGGAAGTTTATATTCTTTCTTGCCCAATGTCTAATGTTTCTAGATCATGGTCACTGAGATTGCCTGCAAGCCAATGTTGGTCTGGATCTAAAATATCCACAGCTTTGGATTCCCTTGCCAATGGATATTTAGCTGCTTTGCATCCCAGTGAGAGGATAATCCCCAAACACATGCATAGCCAAGAAATTTTTTGGGGGTTAGAGTTGCACTCTGCAATATTATCGATGAACCCATTAACGCGTTTTCCAAAATATCTCCGTCTGATATTTCAATGTAAGCATTAACATGAAAAACCAGGGTAAATCCTTCATTAAAGAAACAGAGAAATTTTGTTACCAATGCTGCACTGCGATTTCAACCCATATGACTTCAAATCAGCTACCACGCTGAAACTGTTTGAATGCTGTTTTGCCATGGTGGAAGGCTGAATGGCTGGCGACTGACCAGAGCATTCCAGTTGATGAATTAGCACCACCATAAACATGATGGGCCAAATAGCCTCCTTCTGTGCTGCAATTTCTGCAATTCTGTGCTGTGAGATAAAAGCTATGTGTTACAATAATAGCTCATGACACACAATCGCCAGAATCTACCCAGCAGGGTTTAAGTGTAGCATGGTGGGAGCTGCGTGTTGGATCTTTAATGGTGTTATTTACCCATGTAATGATGAAACACATTTCATTTCCTGAATTAAGAATGTCACATACTTGGTGAATATATTTTAGAACAGTGGTTCTAAACAGTGAGATTAATATTTTAGATTGAGGTTAAATCTGCACTTCTGAGTTAACTATGTATATCCTTCCAGACAATAATGGTTTTGTCCTTGATTCCCAGTTATCTCACCCCTGGGCATATGAATAGTTCTGCACTGTGAATCTGACAACCCCATATTCTTCTTCCTTTACCTCTCACTAATTTCAAAGCAGTATTGGCTTTACTTTATCTTCAAAAGACATTTCTGCCATGCTTGCCTGTGTGCACACTCCACTGAATCTTAATAATGACTTTGCTACTTGTTTGAAATCCTCTAAACAAATCTGGATTTTAAATTTAAAGTAATTATTCTCAGTGACTTCAAAATTGATTTTGTCAGGCTTAGCACATAAATAGTTCTATTTAAGGGGCATTTTGCAAGATTGCCTAGCTGTGCTGGAGGACCCCCATATCCAGCAGGCAGAGATCACAAAATCACATCCAATTTGACCAGGGTTTCTAGTCATTGATTTTAATTGACAGAAAGCAATGTAACCCTGCAATCCTCACCCACAGCATACAAAACCCTATTGGTAGCATTAGGCCTTATAAATTTACCCCTTAAAGAAAGAGCTTGGCCTGAATCTTCTGTTTGGCGTTTGAGGGCGGGCCCCACATGCCGATGCCTAAAATGACACGCGGTGACATTGGGCGTGTGTCCTGACGTCACTGCGCGTCATTCTGATCTTCAGTTCAGAGGGCGCGCACCGAAGTTGGTTGAGCACCCGCCCAACTGTCAAAGGCCTGTTAAAGCCATTAATCAACTATTTGAAGCACTTGTTAGGGCTCCCTGTCGGATGGGCTGGGCGGGAGTGGACGCAGGCAAGCACACAACCGATCGCTGCCCGCGATCGGCTGGATGCCGCCATTTTACGTGGGCAGGCCAATTAAGGCCCGCTCAGCGTGATGCGCACCTGGAAATGCTCAGTGCTACCTGTGCAGGCGGGGGGGAGGAGGGAGAGTCGGGGCCTGTGCTCTTTCGCGCATGACAATTCATAAACATGACCCACCTCATGTGACAATGTCACATGAGGGGACATGTCTGAATAATTTTATTTTTTTATTTATCACATTTTTATGACTTTTCTTAATCTCCCTGAGGCAGCTCCGTGCCTCAGGGAGATTTCTGCGCTCTTTCATGCATATGCATGAAGGCCCCGACTTTCCCTCTTCCCCCGCCCGCACAGTTAGTACTGAGCATTTCCGGGTGTGCATCACGCTGGGAGGTCCTTAATTGGCCCGTCCATGTAAGATAGCGGAGCGCAGCCAATCGCGGGCAGCAATCAGTTGTGCGCTCGCCCGCTCCCGCCCAGCCCTTCCGACAGGGAGAAAATTATCCCCCTTGTGTCTATATAGCTCCTTTCGTGAGCCCAGGGCATCTCAAAGCCAGTGTCGTTCTATTCCAATATAGGAACGTGGCACCCACTTTACATGAATCAAGTTCCCTCAAACAGCAATTTGCTGATGACCAAACAATCTGTGTTAATGATGTTGGTCAAGGGATAAATATTGGCCAGGACATCAGAGAGAACTCCCCTGCTATTCTTCAAAATAATGCTGTAGAATCTTTTATGTCAACATGAGAAGGCAAACGGGGTTTAACTTAGTTTAATGTCTCATCTGAAAGACTTGACCTCCACCAGTGCAGCACTCCATCAGTATTGGACCTAAGCGTCAGATGAGATTTTGCGCTCAAGGCTAGGGAGTGGAATTTGGATCCGCAACCTTCTGACTTGCAGGTGAAGTGGAACACTGAGAGTGGCTGACCTAGCCTTATTCTAGTCTAAAAATAATTATGATCGCCCTCCAGCTCACTGTGTTATTACTGAACACTCTTTAGAGAGCAAATTCTTTTCATTGCAAAAAAAAAAATCCGTTTTCTTCAAGTTTAACAACCTCCCAAGCAAATTGTGCGAATATGTTGATTTGAGTTGCACAAGTCTGATAATTCAGTATGATCAGGTTATGGAGAAAAACAGGCGTTCTCCCATTTGTTTTTAGTAAAACAGGAATGTCACACCCCTTCACATTCTTTCATAGAAAACAGGTAAACTACATTTTATTTTTATTTTTCAATGTTTTTAGATTCTGTGGCCACAACCCTACATTTTGTGATTAATAAAAGTGATTGGGTTGTTCCCCTTCCAAAATAAGGCTGACCTTGTGGGGTTAGAATGTTTGATGCAGTTTCACTGATATTGATTCAAGGTGGCACAAATTTGAAATGTTTCCTTAAACCCTGGGAGAGGTGTGCATCCCTCATTAATGTAAACCTAAGGGCTCTCATACCTAACAAGATCTACTCTCCTTTTTCTATTTTGTCCTTATTAGTTTTCTTTTCCTGGAAGCAGTGAACCATGCTGAAAGGCAATCAGCTCTCAAAACATTGTAACTTATCTTCGAGCCAGTGACTAGAGGAAATCCAAAGTAAATACGCAGAGGTTGGAAGTCTGAAATAAAAACAGAAAATGTTGGAAAGCACTCAGCTGGTAAGACAGCATTGGTGGAGAAAGAAGCAAATTTAAAGATCGCAGTATTAAGCAGGGTGGGTGTTGTGAGTAAGGCGCGAGAGAGATTTCGGCTGGCAAAGCTGCATGTTATAGAATGTTGATTTTACAGTGTGCGTCATTTTGGTCAAGCCGGTTCTAAACTCTTTGAAGGAGGTGGCAGACCAGAAGCAGGAGACTCTGCAGCAGAGTTAGTGGGAGTGTTGGACAAAGTCCAGATCTTGAGAGGATTGATCTGATCATGGGAGCAAGATGGTAACTGGCTAAAGGCTGGGGGGATTTCTCATCCCCCCCGGCTGTATATTATATATCCATAATCCATATAGAGAAGACATTAGTTTCTGTGCGTGTAACAGGTTTTATTTACAATGCTTTAAATGCATAATCTGGGTGGTTGGGGTTGGGGTGGGGTGGGGTGGTGGGGGCTTAATCCTATAACTCCTGCTACTGCTGGGCCACAAGCATTGTTAGAAAGGTGCTCACTTCTTCCATTAAGCAGTCATTGCCTCCCTATAGTTCCCCAAGGCTTGAGAAACCCAATTGGCCAGTGTTTAACCTGGGAGATAGGTTAAATATGAGTCATGCAGCCTCGTTATTATATTTAAATGAGTGATCTGCCAATGCTTTTCTGGATGGTTTTATAGTTTTTGCATATAGAATGAAGTTGGAGAAGCATTTTGTACTCACTTACGCAAATTATTGCTATGTGGCATAATCTTGTGTTGAGTATGGAAGTCAAGTGCTGATTATAGTGTGACTGTGAGTAATTCCATAATGAACCATGAGTAATTATATCTTTACTTGGACTTCTTAAAAGGTACAATTATTAATTGTTTGAAAAGGTTAACATCAATTTAAAGCTGTATCCCAATTAAATTATTATATCTTAATTGACGATCACGTGCTTACCTAATCACTTAAGGTCAATTAGTGAGAAATACTTTATGGATATTAGATGGCAAGGATATCAAGTACAATGTTATTTCTGTAAAAGCTTTCAGTAATCGGAATCCTGAACAATTTGAATACATTTACCTATCTTGGTATACGATCAGGAAAGTTTGCTGTCCTCTTTATTTAGTGCAGCCTTGCCACAATGACATGGAGATTTACTCCGACATTCTCAGGTTGGCCCCAAACCAATGTGTTCGACTGTTCAAGGTGTCTGAACCCTGGGCCTTGTATTTAGGAAGTCTGATTTGTCAGTCAAATATGTTAAAATGGAGATGCTATATTCTCTGCACTAAGTGTTTGTGTTTAGTAATTCTATAATTGCAGCTTGCTTTGTATCTGTGCTAGTTCATGATATAATTTGATGCATGTATGTATGGCTAGTGTTTGTTCCAATGATCCTTTGTCCTCCAGTTAATTAAGAAAGATTTATATCCATAAATACTAGAGATCTTAACTATGCTCTGAAAGGCATAATATGTGCTTAAAGCAAACAACTACTGTTAAAGTTTTTACAACCATTACTGAAAATTACATTTATGATATAGTCAACACTACCTTAATATGAAGATGCTTAGCAGATTCACCAACCGCTGCTAACTACTCACTAAACCTCAGGCCCTCAAGACAAACCAACTGGGCCACAGCATTTCCTGGCTCCATGACAATCAAAGTTACTGTGGCTACCTTTGCTATTCTTCCTGGTGATACCATTATCTTACTTCTGGCAGTTTTTATCATTCTGACTTTTCTTTTATCCTTTGAACCATATCATGTGTGTGTCTACTTGAGTGTGTGATGGAGTTAACGACCACTGTCTTCATTAAAAGTGAGTACTACCTCAGTGTCAGTAGACATAATTGCTCTGAGTGTTAACAGCATTGTTTTGAGAAAGCTTGAAGGAATGAGGCTAGACATGATAATCAAGCCACTTCAATGACTCTGAATTGGTCTGACCAACCATTGTGAAGGGAGCAGGAGATGGGTTTCATAGAAACGATGAACTCGGAAAGTGCATGAGGGGAGATAGGAGAGACAGCAGATAAAGATGCAGGTCCAATATAGGGCAGGGAGGATCCTTAGAGGAAGTTTGACCAGTGGGCTAGAAGAAGGGAGGGAAGTAGCAAAGACAGCTGAATGGATGATTTCAGCCTTTTGTGAGAAAGAAATCAATGAGTTGCTTGCACTTCTTGTTGGAGGTGAGGGTAGAGGAACAAGGGGAATGGGGATTAAGAGTATAATTTGCAATAGAGCAAAGAAACCGGGGTTATCTTTGTAATCCAGGATGATCCTAGATGGTGATCAATTTTGGCAGCGAACAACAGGACCCAATGATGCTTTATGTGATCCAGCCAGATTTGGTAATGAAAGGTTAAACCAGTTGTTCACCAAATATGTTGAAGTCTACATTCTTTTGAAATTAAAGGAGGAGGGACGAGGGCTGTACCAGGGGAAATGGCCAGAGTGATAGAGAACACTACTTTTATTGGGGACTAGGGCACCAAAGTTAGATAGGAGGGCATGGCTGAGCAGATTGTTAGCTGCACAAATGTCATAGGGAATGGAAGGTCAAAGGTTACAGAGTTAAGGTTTTGTAAGTGCGGTTGTAAGTTAATTGGTAGAGAGTTTTTTTTCAGTTTCAAACACAAAAAGGAGTAGGGCTGAGAGGGAGAAGGGGGATGTGACTGGAGGGGCCTTCAAGGAAGTGACAGAGATGGCCTTAACTGTGATTGACAGGATGAGAGCAGCAAGGTTATGCGAAATGGCTAAGTCAAGGAGATGACCATGAAAATGGGTGGGAGAGTTTGTTTGGAGGGACACATTAAGGAAAGTGAGGAGGGTTGTGAACTCAGACAAGAGAGAACATAATGGGCAGGATTTTCTGCTTGATGCGTGGGGTGTGGGCCCCGCACATCTGTGCGTAAAATGACACGCGGTGACGCCAGGCGAGCGTCCTGACCTCACCGCGCGCCATCACGATATTTCGCTGGGTGGGCGGCGATGAAGTTTGACAAGCGCCCGCCATTAATTAATGGTCTAATTAAGACCCTTAAACCGTCAATTGACGGTGATTTTCAAGCACCCGTGTGATCTTCGGGCACAACAGACAGGTGGGTAAGAGACATTTTAATCAAACTCATCCACGGGTGGGATAAGAGGGCTCAGTAGGGTTGTCAATCTGGTCTGTAAGTATTTATTGCAGAAAATGTTTTAAACTTGCCTGTGTGATCTGTAGCAGTTCAGAATGAATTTCAGCAGCTTTCTGTGTACTTTGAACCATCAGCTCACCAGTCTGCAGTCAGTAATCTTTATCAGGCCTGCAGTTTTCTGGAGGCCTCCCTTTAGCCTGGGTATGAGTTCTGACATGTCCACTGGAGGCAGCTCGTCGAAGGAGGAAGGGAGGGCTAGAATAAGGAGGAGGCCAGGAGTGCACAATCAGCCTCCGGGGAGCCACCTTTGGGAGGACAGGCGCATGCACAAGGGGTGCTGGGCCGAGAGGTTGTCCAAGGTGGAAGAAGCTGCAGAAGACACCACTATCCTGCTGCCAGGGTTTACAGGCAGCAAAGCAGCTACCTCAATATGACTGAGGTGCAGTGCCAAAGGAGGCTCCGACTGTCAAGGGAGAGAGTCAATTACAACTGTCAGATGATTAGCCCTGAGATCTCTCCTAACTGTGTGGGTGGACACACCATGCCAGCGGCTCTGAAGCTCACAGTTGCCCTCAACTTCTATGCTTCTGGCTCCTTCCAGGGCTCGGTGGGTGATCTTTATGGTGTCTCTCAATCAGCTGTCCATACTTGTGTCAAGCAGGTTACAGACGCTCTGTTCAGGTGTGCATTGACCTTCATCCACTTCGTCTGTGACCAGGCAAGTCAGACACAGCGAGCCAGAGGCTTCGTGGCCATTGCTGGCTTCCCCCGTGTCCAGAGTGCAATCGACTGTACACACGTGGCCATCAAGGCGCCAGCAGGTGAGCCAGGTGCCTTCGTCAACAGGAAGGGCTTCCACTCCATGAACGTGCAGATAGTGTGTGATCACAGGATGCTGATTCTACAAGTCTGTGCAAGGTAGCCAAGCTCCCATGACGCCTACATCCTCAGACACTCCCAGGTGCTGGGGCTCTTCAGTGCTCTGGCTCGGCTGGATGGATGGCTGCTGGGTGACAAGGACTATCCCCTCAGAAGGTGGCTAATGACACCTCTCCACCATCCAATATCAGAAGCTGAGCAGTGCTACAATAGGAGCCACGCCTCCACAAGGGCTGTGGTGGAGAGAGCCATCGGTCTTCTCAAGATGCACTTCTGATGCACACGCCAGTATCCCCCAGATCGTGTCTCAGTAATAGTGGTTGCATGCTGCGCTCTCCATAACATTGCGCTGGAAAGGAGGGATGCAGTGGACGATGAAGATGTTGATGCAGTGGATGTGGCTGCACACGATGAGTCCAGCACTAATTCTGCGGATGAGGAGGCACAGTGGAATGCTGAGGGGCTAAATGTTGACCCGGGACTACACCAAGGAGGCAGGGACACATGGGAGACTTTAATCTAATGAACCTTCAGTAGCTCCACACAAATGGATCAGGAAGACCAGACTTGCGTGGCGCTTCCATACTCGGCACTTAAGTGCCAAATCTGCCAGGTCATCAGCTGCAAATAAGGGCTTTGGACATAAACTTCAATGTCGACTCAAACACTCATGACATTTATCTTAAACGTAGAAATGCAGAACAAAGGAGCCACCCTCAGCCATGGTTGTACATAGTTGAGCCTCCTTGCTATGGGGGCAAACACCGTGTGTTTTCTAAATTGATGGACGCAGAATATGTCCAAGGTGGCCGTTGGGGGAGGTTGGGAGCAGGCGTACTATCTTTGTGTGATTGATCAACAGTAGCGGGGAGAGGAGGCACTGGAGGCCTGATATGGACCACTGTGGTTGGGGTGTGGCATGCACATATAGGGTCCATGTGCAAATTGCCGCAATGAATGGTCTTCTTTGTTTTCCAGGAGAAGAATGCGCACAATGCGTCTGAGCATTCGATGGCTGGAGGCAGCCAGGCCCAGCTCATGATGTTAAGCCACTTTGAACAGGAGCTTTAGAGACGCCATGCACCCAGGTCAACTGGTGTCAGTGAGGCTGGGGTGGAATGGCCAGGTGTTTGAGGTCAACAGTGAGATCCACAATGTCCTCCCATCATCCATAGCATCGATGATTGTTTGATTTGTTATTGTTGCAACATTGCTCGGTCACAGTGTGATAGAGCCAGAGGTGTGGATCATAGAAAAAAGTCCTTCAGCCCTTCGAGGATGCATGGGTCAAACACCTTCCAAAGTTGCCTTATCCCATTTCCCAGCACTATCCCCATGGCCTTGTATGCCATGGCATCGCAACTGCACATCCAAATACTTATTACATGTCAGGAGGGTTTCTGCGTCCACCACCCTTTCAGGCAGTGCGTCCCACATTCCCAACACACTGCGTGCAAAAGTTGCTCATCACATCCCCTGTCAACCTCATGCCACCTGGTTACTCATCCCTCCACAAAGGGGAAACGTTCCTTTCTGTCGACTATATCTATGACCCTCATTATGTTATGAAGCTCAATAATGTCACCCCTCAATCTCCTCTGCTCCAGGGGAAATAACCCCAGTCTATGCTATTTCTCCTCATAAGTCAAACTCTCCAGCTCAGCCAGCATCCTGGTCAACGACCTTTACACTCTCTCCACTCCAATCACATCCCTCCTGTGAAGTGCGTATCACAGCTGCACACAGAACTATAGCTGTGGCCCAGGCAGCGTTTTCTGCACTTGGAACATTACCTCCCTGCTCCTATATTCTATTCCTTGGCTAATAAAGGTAAGTAAGGCATTTACCTTGTTAAACACCTTAGGCACCTGTCCCGCTATCTTAACAGGCCTGTCGACATGCACAACAAGGTCCCTCTGATCCTCCTTACTTTCTACAGTCCTAATATTCATCGTGTATTCTTGTGCCTTGTTTCTCCTGCCCAAGTGCATCACCCTCACACTTATCCACATATTATTCCGTTTGACATTCCTTAGGCCATCTGACCAGCCTGTCTGTATCCGCCTGTAATGTAAGGATTTCCTCCTCACTATCTGCCACCCCACCAATATTTGTGTCCAGAGGGTCTGGAAGGTTGTGCTCAGAATGAGCCAAGGGAAAAGGGATGAAGAGTGTCACTGTGTGGATGCTAACTGACCCACTGTCCTTGTTATTAATTTCAGCATCAAAAGAGCCTGTCGACCAGGAGCAATTGCAGATGCCCCATCTCACACCTGAGGGCCCTCCAGTGTCACCTGTGTCACACCATTTCTGCGGGGCAGGCACCAGCACAGATACTAGCACCTTGGTGGGCATTGCAACATTGGCTAGTGTCCCGGGCATAATGGAGAGGGCACTTCACAATCGCTGGGGGAGCTGGCAGAGACAGAGAGTGCCGATGGCGCCAGCAGCCAGAGGACTGCAGGGGACCAGGCACATGCTGAGTCGGGGTGTGATGATGTGCCCCTGGAGTCGTCCGCGATGCAGCAGCTGCAGGAGATGCGGCCGGGTGTGCGGGAGCATCTGGGAGTGATACATGAGACGATGCTTTCCTTGGTGTCCGTGGTGGAGGTGTCCACGCGGAGCATCACTGAAGCAATGAGCCTCATGGCAGAGCGTCATGCTTCCTCCATGGAGAGAGTGGCGGCTCTCATGGAGAGGGGCTTCCAGGAGAACAAGCAGCTTCTTCTGGGGTTACACTCAGACCTGCAAGCCCTCACAGCGCCAGTGGCCACAGCTGGTCATTGCCAGTGTGGGAGATGATGTGGGCTTCAAGCTTCCCAGTTCGTTGCCCATCCACCCACGGTGAGCAGGGAGGTCCGGGGCGACCTCAGGTCGGTGGAGCAACTGCCTATTGTATCTGCAGTCTCCTCTCAGGGCCCTTCGGATGAGGGCGACTGCTACTCCGCCCTCTCCCAGTGACCGCTTCATCGGCTGAGTATATGATGACTAGGGAGATGCCAGCTGTGGAGGCCAGCACAGGCTCCACAGGCCAGAGTACGACCGCCAAGGTCATCGAGACCAACAGGACAGCAGAGTGAGCAGGCTGTCTCGGATGCCACTCCGAGTGATGGGGCGGCACCAAGATGTAGCACCGGTAAACGTAAGCATAAGGCACCTTAGGCACACCACGGGTTTCTCACTGGTGCTTTCGTGTTGGCCTGAGATTAGGTACTTATTATTTGTTTCTGCTTGATTAAATGTTTGTTTTGAATTTGTGAGTACTTCTGATGGTCACATGAGGGGACATGTTTTATTACATTTATCAAAGCTTTATTATTATTTTTAAACTCTTCATCTCCCTGAGGCAGGGACGTGTTATTTATTAAATTTTAAAACCTTTACTTTATTTTTATTTGCCTTTGGAAACCT
Source organism: Carcharodon carcharias (assembly GCF_017639515.1). Taxonomy (NCBI): domain Eukaryota; kingdom Metazoa; phylum Chordata; class Chondrichthyes; order Lamniformes; family Lamnidae; genus Carcharodon; species Carcharodon carcharias. Next base: position 140,181,085 of record NC_054477.1, read on the forward strand.
CATCCCACCCATCAATAAGGTTCCCAAAAAAATGCGAAGGCCGCTTGGCCTTTTTGCCTGCCCACCAACCATAAGGTTGGACGGGCAATGAAAAATGTAAGTTAATTGATTGTTTAATGGCCTTAACTGGCCTTTTAATAGTTGGCGCGCGTGCTGCTGACTCCAGCGCATACCCCCATTTCTAGTACAGAAAGAAGACGAATGACCTCATCCGTGCCGCCAGGGTAAGACAATCATCTCATCACTCTAAACTCATACACTCACAAGCCCATCACACATTCACTGGCATATCACGCGTCTGCACGTTGACGTCAGCACGCTTGGCCAACGTCAACGCGCATCATTTCATGCTCAAGTGGGTCAGGTGCGCACCCGTCCACTGAGCTAAAAATTTTGCACGTAGAGTTATACAGCACAGAAACAGGCCCGCGGCCCAGCGTGTCTGTGTCAGCCATCAAGCACCTATCTGTTCTTATCCCATTTTCCAGTACTTGGCCCGTAGCCCTGTATGCTATGACGTTTCTAGTGCTCATCTAAATACTTCTTAAATTATGTGAGGGTTCCTACCTCTACCACCCTCTCAGGCAGTGTGTTCCAGATTCCATCCACCCTCTGGGTGAAAAAACTTTCCTCAAATCTCCTCTAAACCTCTTGCCCCTTACCTTAAATTGATGCCCCCTGGTTATTGACATCTCTGCTAAGGGGAAAAGTTTCTTCCCATCTACCCTATCTCTGCCCCTCATAAATTTGTATAAAGGTTTTCCCTCAGCCTCCTCTGCTCTAAGGAAAACAACCTTAGCCTAACATGAGCATATAATCTAGGCTGACACTTCAGTGCGGTGCTGAGCAAGTGCTGCACTTTTGGAAGTGCCATCCTTTGGATGAAAGTTGAACCAAAGCCCCAACTGCCATCCCAGGTGAACGTTAAAGATCCCATTGCACTCTTTCATAGAAGAGTGGGGCATTCTCCATCACGTCCCTGGCCGACATTTATCCTTCAATCAATTAGATTATCAGTTTATTTATCTCTGTATGTGGGACCTTACTGTGCATAAATTGGCTGCCATGTTTTCCACATTATAACATTGCCTATACGTTAACAATACTTATTTGACTATAAAGTGTTTTGGAATATCCTGAGGTTATGAAACACATTGGGTGGAATTGTCCCAGATTTGCACTAAGTGTGATAACAGGCAGGGAAAAGGACGTTTTAACCACCAGCCAGAATGGCAGCTTTTCACGCCATATCATCCCAATCCCGCTTCATTAACAGGAAGCATGTTGTCTCACTGGCAGGTGGCTTCTGAATTGCCCACCATGCCGTTACCTTACCATTTCCTCACTCCAGGTGCCATCCCCAAACTGCAGCCACCCATGCAGTCCTCAATGCTGGCTGCCCAGGATTGCTCCAGTGTGACATGGCCCTGAAAGCCAAGAAGAGTTCAGTGACCCATCCCTGGAATGCCATTCGGAGGTCCACCGTGATAACCTCTGACCGCCACTATGGCCGCGGGAGGTCCAGCAATCTCACTACTCCAGCTTGGGAGGTGGTGACAGTGGTGGTCAGTGCCAGCACTGCACATAAAAGGTCAGCCATCTAATGCAGAAAGAAGATGAATGACCTCATCCGTGCCACCAGGGTAAGACAACCATCTCATCACTCTAAACTCATACACTCACAAGCCCATCACACATTCACTGGCATTTCACTCACTGCCAGCCCAAGGACATCATCATTCACTCTCTCACGCATGCCCTCACATTTCCATCTGGCCTCATCTCCTCTAGAGACTGCCTCCTCAGCCCGTATCATCTTCAGTCCACTTGCACAGATCAACATGTGTCCCCACACACACCCTAGGATAGCATCCTTCTCCAGTACAGTCCTCACCCTGCAGCCTCTTCCCTTGCCTGAGGCAACATGTCCTCCTCCCCCAAGCAAGCCCTAACCCTGCAGCCATTGAAAAGCCACCCCCACCTTCCAGCTGCTCTGTTAGGCCTGCAAACCTCCCTAAAAGTGATGCTGTTCTGACTGCGAAGCCTCGCACAGATGGCTGGCAGTGCTGCCCAAAGCAAGTGGCCAAGTAAAGCTCGAAGTTCCAAACCTAGTGCAGCTTGCCAGGTGCACGTTGCTTATGTACAGTTGTGAAACACGGTGGCGTACAAACACGCCAAAGTGCTCAGATGATCAGGCTTGGGGGGGATGATTCTGGTGATCTGGGCTTATAATGATTTGCAGATGTATTACAATGAAGTTCCCGACATCTGACAGTGGGGAACATGACCCACCGTTGATGGGCAGATTGGACGATTGCAGATTGGTTTCACAACATCGTGAAACCAATTTTTGGCCCTTCTTGCCATATTGTTTGCTCACACCCGCCATGACGTCCAATGCCAGCGGGCATGGAAAATTTCACCCACTCTATGATGGCATTTTTTTCATTTTTAACGTTGCTTTACATTACATAGAATATATAACACAAAAAGAGGCCATTTAGTCCAACTAGTCTGTGTTGGTGTTATACTACACATATGTTTTTCCCATTCTATTTATCTCGTTTCAGCCTTTCAGCAGCCCTCTCTATTCTTTTATTTCTCATCGAGCCCCTTTTGAAAGCATCTAAGCTACTTGTTTCAATAATTTCCTGTGATTGCGAGATCCTTATTCTAACCACTCGCTGAATGAAGAGTTTTATTCTTATCTCCCTATTGGACTTGTTAGCGATTACCTTGTATTTAAGTCTCCTGGCTCTGTATTCTCTCACAAGTGGAAACATTCCCTCCTCAGCTACCCTAGCCAACCCATTCATAATTTTGAAAGCTTCCATCAGGTTGCCTCTAATTCTTTTTTCTCAAAAGAAAGGTTCCAGCATGTTCAATCTTTCCCGAAGATTGTAGTCTCTCAAGTTTAGTACCAACATTGGAAATTGTTTTGCACTTTTTTATGTGCTTGGATGTTCTTTTATTCCTGTGGAGACCAGAACTGTGCGCAGCCTAATCAGGATCCTATACAGATTTAACAAAACTTCACTACTTTTGCATTCTATACCTCTAGAAATAAATCGCAGTGCTTTGTTAGCATTTTTAATTACTTTGCTGGTCTGTGATTTTTCTTAAATGATTTGTTCACCTTTCTCTTCTACCCCATTCAATCTTTTTTTTACTTTCTCTTTTACCCCATTTAATCTTTTTTTGCTTCCCAAATTATGATTTTGGGCTGTATTTTCATGGACTCGGGGAGGCTCCAGTGGAGGAGAGAAAATGGCGGCCGGGACCAGATTCTGCGATTTCCGACTTCATTCCGGGAATTTCCCATTTTCAGCAGTGCCATTTCAGGGTGTGGCCTGGATCAGGCTTCGAGTCCACACCCTGAACTTCTGAAAAGATCAGAAAGCTAGCGCTGTCAATCAATCAGTGTTTTCCCTGGGGCACAGCTGAATTGATGTCTGGCTCTCAGACAAGCTTTATTATATATTCTTGGCTGAGAGCCCAGGCATCCATTAAAGTGTTTAAACTGCTGTGCCCAAGGAAACATATGCCTGATTGACAGCTCTAATTCTCTGATCTTTTCTGTCAATTTCATAATGTTTATTCATGCAGGATCAAGAGGTTTCAAATGCTTTTAGTTTCTGCTATTGATACTTCAAAGAGTATGGATTATATACAATTTTATTGGCTTGTAGTAAAAGCAACTTTTATGAATGAATAGCTGTTTTATTTTCATTTTTTAACACATACTTTTGTCACTATACGCTTCATTGGTTCTATACACAGTGTATAGTGGTGAATAGGCTTGGAAGTGCCATAGCCTGTCATAAAAGGTATGAGGGGCCATGGGGGGAGGGTGGAGGGGCATAGCTTGGCGTGGAGGGTATTCAGGTTAGTGGGAGCAGCCATGGGGCGTAGAAGGCCTTACTGGTTTTACTATAACTGGAACAAAGTCCCAAAGCATTGAGGCGGGCTGTTTACACAGCCCACTCCTGCACCCAGCAGCTTCTGTGACTGCCTCTGAACACTTTCTGAGTGGTGGGCCTGACTCCAGCATGCACTGGCACCCCAGAAACTTTCCAACCCCTACTACCGCCTATAGGATGAAAATCCAACCGATTTTTTATATAGCAAACTGCATCAACTCACATTTATCAGTGTTAAGTTCCATTTGTCACTTGAATATCTAGGCTAGTTTTCCAATGTCTTGTTGCATTATACTGCATTCTTCCTCTGTGTTAGCCATACCTGCCCTCTGTTTGGCATCATCTGCCAATTTTGATATTGAGTAACTTGTTCCTAAATCCCATTCATTAATATAAATTACATATAACAGTGATCCCAGCACTGAGCCTTGTGGAGAACTATCTGCTTTCTTTTTTTTTAAATCAATTCGTTATAAATTTAGATATTTGTCCCCTGATCTCACATGCTCCAACCATTGTCATGAGGCTTCTGTGTAGTACCTAATTAAAGAGCTTTAGAAAACCCAAGTATATGATGCCTACTACGATCACGTTTTTATAATGATAGAATGGCATCAATCACTCATAAGGGATTGGGTAAACACGTTGTGAGTTCATTTATTTAAAGTAGGCACATGAGAACACATTTACATGGATAAAAGCTTGAAGACATCAGCAGCAGAGCTGTGTGTGCTGTGTTCTTTTCACAGGCCAAAGTAAAACTGAGACTGGGTCAGGTCCCTTCTACTGAGGGCATGCTGCTATCTCTTAAAGACATATTGCAACAACTACATCATCTTTGTCTACTCTTGCCTTCACCTCTTCAAAGAATTCTATCCGTTTGGTTGATTACGACTTTGCCTTTTGAAACCCATGCTATTTAATATATTTTATGTCTCTAGTGATGGAAATAGTCATCAACTGTACTATCAAGCAGCTCTTCCTTAAAAATAACTTGCTCGCTGACGCTAAATTCAGGTTACGCTAAGATCACTCAGCTCCTGACCTCATTGGTTCAAACATGGACAAAAGAGCTGAACTCCCAAGGTTAGGTGAGAGTAACAGCCCTTAACATCAATGCAGCATTTGACTGAGTGTGGCATCAAGGAACCTGAGCAAAACTGGAGGCAATGGGAATCAGGGGGAAAATTCTCCACTGGTTGGAGTCATACCTAACACAAAAAAAGGCGGTTGTGGTTGTTGGTGTTCAACCTTCTCAATTCCAAGACATCACTGCAGGAGTTCCTCAGGGTAATGTCCTCAGCCCAATCATCTTCAGCTACTTCATCAATGACCTTCCTTTCATCACATGGCCAGACGTGGGGATGTTCGTTGATGATTGCACAATGTTCAGCATCATTTGCAATTCCACAGATACTGAAGCAGTCCATGTCCAAATGCAGCATGGCCTGGACAATACTCAAGCTTGGGATGACAAGTGGCAATTAACGTTCATGTCACACGAATGCCAGGGAATGACCATCTGCAACATGAGAGAATGTAACCATCACCACCTGGCATTCAATGGCATTACCATTGCTGAATCCCCCACTATCAATATCCTGGAGGTTACCATTGACTACTCTTCACTATCCTGGATGAGTGCAACTCCAACAACACTCAAGAAGCTTGACACCATCCAAGACAAAACAACCTGCTTGATTGGCACTACGTCCACAAACATTCACTCCCTCCATCTCCGGCACACTGTGGCTGCAGTATGTACCTTCTATAAGATGCACTGCAGGAACTCATCAAGTGTCCTTCAGCAGCATCATTCAAACACAGGACTGCTACTATCTAGTTAGACAAAGGGCAGCAGATACATGGAGACACCACCACTTGGAAGATCTCCTCCAAGCCACTCACCATCCTGACTTGGAAATATATTGCCGTTCCTTTATAGTCACTGGGTCAAAATCCTGGAGCACCCTTCTTAACAGCATTGTGGTTGCACCTACACCACAGGGACTGCAGCGATTCAAGAAGGAAACTCACTGCTACCTTCTCAAGGGCAACTAGGTATGGCAATAAATTCTGGCCTAGCCAGCGAAGCCCACGTCCCATAAATGAATAAATAAAACAAAGTGTAGTTCTTCCACTTTTTGTTGGACAGGTTCTAATATTTTTCCTATCACTGATATTAAACTGACTAATCTACTGCTCCCAGGTTTGACTAAACATAATGGAAGTAAATGCAATGAATAATAATATATTGCTTCATTCTCTCATTCAAATTTTAAAATGTCACAACGCATTGATACACCTTCTTAAAATTAATGGGTGGAAATATTAGCTTTTGTTGGAGAACTATTTGTATTTACATAACTTCTTACCACATCCTGAAAGCACTTTAAAACTCTTAAAACCCAATTAATTCTAGCCAATAAAGGGTGATTTTTCTATCCATTTGGTTCTACAGCTTTTGTTATCAAGCACTAATGTTAACCCAGAGCCACAAAATGATCTGACTTCATGACGCTTACTACAGAAACAGCAGGAAATGAACAGGATGACATTGCTATTGTCATGCAGCATGTGACTAGCCATCACAGTCTGCTGGATTACAATTTATCATTGTGTATTAGAACATGAAACGTTTCAAATGGATAAAATGCATGCAAAATAAAGCAGATATTCATGTGTTGCTTTGCACTTTTTATCGCTATAATTCAATTTAAGCAATTCCAAACTCAAGACAACAAAGAAAATACAAGTAGACATTCTCTAATGAATTTTCTTAGATGCTTTTAAGATTTTCCTAACAAGTTCTTGGCAAGGATGAATTCTAAGCTCTGCAGTAATTGCAGAGAAAGCCACAGGGCAGAAAGCAGGGAGTCCATTATCGTTTCATTCTCTACACAGTTTCAGACATATACAGGGTGAGAGCGGGCCAAAAATAAAATAAAATAGTTCATGTGCAGCTAAAGGTTTGAGGGCTGGGTGGACTTCCATGTCCATGAGGGATTGAAAATATCCTAGGATTCTTTCTGCAGAGCTATTGACAATTTACTACCCTACTCAGTTCCCACTGATTCCCACTGTTCGTCAAGGCCTAGGCTTTGGAGTTCTTTCATTGTTGCCAGAGAGAAATGCTGACCATTTTTTTTTCTGATTTCAAGAAAGCTTTGCCATGTAGGATATTGGTCCGCATTGTTGGAGAGCTCGGAGTACTTTGGAAATCAATCAGAAATTGGCTGAAGCAGAAGAAACAAAGGATAATTCTAGGCACAACTATTTAAACATGGAAGTACGTAACTGCCAGAAGGATGAGTACTGGGAACATGGTTGTTTATATTCTGCATAAGAGTCTTGAATGTGGAGCAGAACAGAACTCCGCTGGTTTGCAACAGCAAACTGGGAGATCAGCAAGCAACAGGCAGCAGGCCAATTAACTTTTCAAAAAAGGACTTAGATAGATTGGATTGTTGAGTGGCAGATGTTATTTAATCTGAACAAATGTATGATTATGAGATTCGGAAATAATGATAAATAATGCCAGTTTAAGAAAACTTGCACGATTCTTTAGTGCATTTCATGGGGAAGGAATTTGAAGCTACTGCAAAATAGATTGCCAAATCCTTCAGCATACTGTATGGTAGGATTATAGAGAACAAATAGGTTAGCAGGCTGTATAGTCAGAAAAAATGGAGCACAAATTAGAGTCATTTGCCCAGAATTAATCCAGATTGTTCCTCCAGTCCACCAAGAGTACAATTCGGCCCATTGTATCATGAGCAGCAATGGGGAACGATACTGAAAGGGAAATTGGGCATTAAGTTACAAGAAGAGCCTGCAGATACTGGTAATATCGACACTGAAGAACATAATGCGTAAGGGCATTCTCATAAAATCACAAGAACATTTAGAATGAGGAAGGCTCACTCCCTTCATCCATCCATCAGCAATAGCTAAATGCCACACTGCCCCAGCACCTCCCAACCCACCCCTAGACCACCAACAGCAGCACATCATAGTATCGAGATGAGTATTAAATAATTCCCCTATTACTCAGTCAGAAATATTATTCCGTATGTTAATTGTTCTTGGTATGAGGAAGAATTTCCTGACATTAATCCAAAAATTAACTTTTACCAGTTTGAGCCCTTGACCTGAAATTTTCTGGGGTCAAGCGGGCTTGGCGGGAGCTGACGAGGGAGATCAGGCCCACTGCACCATTTTATGTCAGCTAGTATCTTGGTGCACAGCGGTGAGGGCACTTCAAACTCGCTTGAGGTGCAGGCGGAGGCAGAGAGTGCCCAGGATGCCAGCAGTCGGAGTACTGCTGGGGACCAGGAACATGCAGATGCTGGAAGTGCTGCAGGGTATGCAGGAGGATCTGGCAAAGATACACAAGGGAATGCATGCCATGGTCTCCGTTGTGGAGGAGTCCATGTGGAGCATGAGCAGTGCAATGTCCATCATGGCCGAGCACACTGCCTCCTCCATGGAGAGAGTGGAGACTCTCATGGAGAGGCTCCTCCAGGAGCTGAATCAGGGATTCCTGGGGATGCACTCGGACCTTCAAGCCCTCACACCGGCAATGACCTCAGGTGGTCAGTGTCATTGTGGGAGATGGATTGGGCACCCAGTATCCCAGCTAGGTGCCCATCCATCAATGGTGAGCAGGGAGGTCCAAAGCGACCTGACGCTGGCGCACAAGCTGCTTGTTGTCCCTGAGGACTCCTCTCAGGGTGCTCCAGATGAGGGCAGCAGCTCCTCTGCCCCTCTGCCACTGACTGTGGCACCTGGTGAGGCTGCGGCGACTGGGGAGATGCCAGCCTTGGCACTGGTCGCTCCCTCACAGGCAGGGCCAGCACAGGTTCCACGGGCCAGAGGATGCCCGCCAAGTTCATCAAGGCCAACAGGACAGCACAGTGAGCAGGCTGTCTCCAAAGTCAGTGCCATCAAGGGGGTAGCACCTAGATGTAGCACCCGCAAACAGAAACATAAATCACCTTAAGCACAATAAAGGCTTATCACTGGGTGTTATTTTTTTGCCCCACATTTTAAGTTTTTTATCAGTAGGTGTGATGGAGAACACCTTTACATTTAATTTGATTGATGTATGCCAGGCACCACAGCATTAAATGTGTTTGTGTTCAACAAGCCTCTGGGTTCTTCATTAGTTCTGCAGGTGCATGGTAACCCATGATGTTATGAGTGACTTGTTTGTCATTGAACTTTATTGAAATGTCACAAGGACTCGAAATGTCAACTCTTTTCTTCTCTGCCAATGCTGCCAGACCTGCTGAGTTTTTCCAGGTAATTCTGTTTTTGTTTTGGATTTCCAGCATCCGCAGTTTTTTTGTTTTTATCATAGTGTATGTTGTTCACCGAGCAAATGTTCCTGTCAGGTATCAAGCATTGAACCTGCAGCGCTGGCATGTGTTGGTGGTTCTTATTTGGTAGGCTAGCTGAAGGAGCGTTGGATCAAAGCCTCCCGGGTGTTCCTGCCTTCCTGGAGGTTGCCTATGTCAGTATCTATCCCCTCAGCATTCTCCTGAGCATGCTTGTCCTTGGACTCAGTACTGGGCTCATCTGCAGCCAGAGCAGCTGCATCTTCTTCTTCCAGTGCGACCCCCCTTTCCAGTAACAGATTGTGGGGAGCGCAGCATGCAACCACTATCACCGAGACAAGATCTGGGGGGTATTGCAGTGCGCCCGCTAAACGGTCCAGGTATCGGAAGCGCATCGTGAGAAGACCAATGGTTTTCTCTACCACCACCCTTGAGGAGGCGTGGCTCCTGTTGTATCATTGCTCGGTCTCTGTTCTTGCATGGCAGAGAGGTGCCATGAGCCACCTTCTGAGGGGTTAGCCCTTTCACCCAACAGCCATCCATCAAGCCGGGCTGGAGCACTGAAGAGCCTCAGCATCTGGGAGTGTCTCAGGATGTAAGCATCATGGGAGCTGCCTGGGTACCTTGCACAGACTTGCAGAATGTGCATCCTATGGTCACACACCAGATGCACGTTCATGGAGCGGAATCCTTTCCTGTGACAAAGGCACCTGGCTCACCCGATGGCGCCTTGATGGCCACATGTGTGCAGTCGATTGCACCCTGGATGCTGGGGAAACCAGCAATCTCCGTGAAGCCTCTGGCTCGCTCAGCCTGGCAACCCTCGTCCTTGCGATAGTGAATGAAATTCAACGCACGCCTGAACAGAGCGTCTGTCACCTGTTTGACACAACTGTGATTGCTGATTGGGAGAGTCCACAAAGCTAATTGGGAGACTCTACAAAGATCACCCACCAACCCCTGGAAAGAGCCAGAGGCATAGAAGTTGAGGGTCACCATGACCTTCAGCTCCTCTGGCATGGGGTGTCCACCCATACAGTTGGAGCTGATCTCAGGACCGATCATGTGACAGATGGAGGTCACACTCTCCCTTGAGAGGTGGAGCCTCCTTCGGCACTGTACCTTGGACATATTGAGGTAGCTGCATCGCCGCCTGTAAACCCTGGCAGCAGGATTGTGGTGTCTTCTGCCGCCCCTTCCACCTTCAACTTCCTGTTGGCCCTCCGTCCCTTGTGCCTGTGCCTGTCCTCCCACAAGCTGATCCCCAGTAGGCTGAATAGGGACACCTAGCCTCCTCCCCGTTCTGGCCCTCTCTTCCTCCTCAGAGGAGGTGCCTCCAGCAGAAAGCACAATCCCTATTCCCAGGGTAAGGGGAGGCTGCCTGATACCTAGAAGGCCCCAAGTGTTATGACTCTTCCAGAGTCCTGAACTGAAGCTTGTTATTTCTCAAAGCAGCTCTGAAGTGAAATGAAGTTGTCCTGTTCACACAAGCCAATAACAGTAAGGTATAATCTAAAGCACTAATAATTCGCATTAGTGAGCCCATTCACCCCTCTTATCCCGCCCGCGGATGAGGTTTTTGAAAATGTGGTCTACCTGCCAGTCCGTTACACCCATGCGACACCCTAGAAATTGTATGGGCTGCGCAAAATCAAATTCAGTTGGTGCCTCAAGGGCCTTAACTGGCCCAATAATTAAGGGCGCAGCTCTGTCCTCATAGCGTGCCCGCCTACCGAAATATTGCGATGGTGTGTGATGAAGTCAGGACACTTTTGTCCTGGCCAAGGCTCAATTTTCAATCTTACAATGAGATGCCAACAAAAGCACATTATCTCCAGAGCGAGACTACAGTGAGCCATAGTAAGTGTACGGTTATCCACTTTGTTAGGAAAAACAGAAAGGCAGAAATGGTGAGAGGTTGGCAAGTGTTGATGTTCAAAGGGAACTGGATGTTCTTGTGCATGAGTCACTAAAAGCTAGCATGTAGGTGCAGAAAGTAATTAGCAAGGCAAATGGTATGTTGGCCTTCATCACAAGTGGATTTGAGCACAGGAGTGAAGATGTCTTGCTGAAATTGTATAGAGCTTGGTGAGACTGCACCTGGAGCATTGTGTATGGTTTTGGTCTCCTTATCTAAGGACGGATATATTTGCCATAAAGTGAGTACAACAGAGGTTCATCAGACAAATCCCTGCGATGGCAGGATTGTCTTATGAGGAAAGATTGAGGAAACTGGGCCTAAATTCTCCAGAGTTTTGAAGAATGAGAGGCGATCTCATTTAAACTTACAAAATTCTTACATGGTGTAACAGGGTAAATGTAGATAGGATGTTTCCCCTGGCTGTTGAATCTAGAATCAGGGGACACAGGGCGGGATCATCCCAGATTTGTACTGAGTGCAGTAGCAGGCGGGGAAAAGGATGTTTTACCCCTGGCTGCAATGGTGGTTTTTCACGTTGTACCGTCCTAATCCCACCTCATTTATCATGCATTCCTGGGAAACATGCCATTTTGATGTTGGGTGGGCTCTCATTCACTGCTTCATCACCTCGCTGCTTCCTCATGCCGGGCGCCATATTTAAAGTGTAGCTACGTGCACACCTCTCAATGCTTCACCCCAGGACTGCTGCACAGAAGACATGGCCCCAAAAGGCATGAAGACTGCAGACACCTGGTTAATGACGTATCCCTCAAATGCCTTTTGGATGCCTTGGAGGCCATCCATGATGTCCTCTATATCCGCTCTGGGAAAAGACCAGCAAGCAAGGTCACCAGTCCAGCATGGGAGGTGGTGACAGTGTTGGTCAGCGCCAAGGCCCTGCAAAAGAGGACAGCCACAAGTGCCGCACGAGGGTGAATGTTCTCATCCATTCTACCAGGGTAAGTCACTTTTCTCATCGCTCTCGGCTCACACACTCAGAAACCTGTTACACATCCACAGGGATTGCACACACCACTAACTCTCACACATACCCTCACATCTCCATCAGCCTCATATCCTCTGGATCTCATGTCCTCATCCTGTCTGTGCCTCCGCGCACCAGACAAACATTCCATGCCGTGTCATCTGTCCTGCTCACACTTTCTCCACATGTTTTCGTGCAGAAGAAGCTTGCTGACAGCAGCAGGAAGAGATCCCAGACCAGGGGCGGAGTGGCCCACATTAGGCCCCTCACTTACTTTGAGGAACATGCCATCTCGCTGACTGGTGAGGATGTGGATTGTGCCAGCGGCAACGTGAGGTCAGCTGCGAACACCACATCATCCCTCTCTCAACGCAACGGTGAGTGCTCTATCTCCTGCTTTTGACTCTGTTGCCATGCACTAATGATCTCTTCTTTGGTTCACAGGGAGCTTTGCCAAGTGACTGGCACCCTCAGCCAGCCAATTCCCAGCTTCATCCAAGTCCTCACCTCCAGCCAAGAGGACTCCTCCCCATTGAAGAGCTGGAAATTAGCAGCCTGGAAGACCTGTCACAGCGCTTACCCACAACCTCCGCCAGCACAGAGACACACACCTCAGTGGAAACTAGATCTAGAGCAGGCTCTGGATCACAATCTGGTGGTCACCCTATAGGCAAGCACCCGCAGAAGGGGAGGCAGGTTCAGCAGAGTTCCCCAGCTGGGGAAGAGTCATTTCACTTGGACCATGACGAGCCTCTGGATTCAGCTCTCCAACTCATCATGCAGAGTCAGCAGAAGGTGGAGGGACATTATGCGGAGCTGTTGGAAACCTTCAACAGAGTGGCATGTGAGTTGGAGGAGTGCATCTGCCTGCTCTCTGATGAAGTGGTGTTCATATCTGCATGTGTGGAGGTCTCCATGGGAAAGATGGTGGACGCCATGTAAACCCTGGTTCAGCGGGCAGCAGCAATGAGTGCAGACCTGCACTCCATTGCAGTAGCCATTGGTAAGTTCCTGCAGTGGCAACATGTAAAGGAGATGGGCACCTCAACATCCCTCCAGGTGCTCCTTCCCCTCAAGGAATCAGGCCAGGGCCTTCAAGGGAGGAGGAGGAGCAGCAGCTGGATACCCTTGGGTCACCCACTCAGGAATCTCAGAGGCTGTACTCTTCCTCTGAGTCCCCTTTGCCTATGACCACATCAACCCCATCCTCCGTCACTACAGATGGAGAAGCTGGCCCACAGGAGGACAGCCAAAGCAAGCCAGGGCTCAAGGCCTCAGCTCTCCAGAGGATCCATGTCAAAGTCATCAGAGGCAACAGGGCCAACCATTGCACACGCTGTCTCCACCCCTGCTGTGGATGTCAAGGCAGCACGTAGAAGTCTAAGGCAGAGAAAAGTTGAGATCCTGATCAAAGCTGGTTGCAAAGGTGAACACATTTTGTCACTATACAATCTGAAAATATATTCACTTTTACTGAATAGTGTGTCTCTTAGCTTCATTTACAGGCTTCGTGAGTCATCCTCCTTCTCCCCCACACCGCCTAAATGCCATCCTCCCCCTGGACTCCTTTCAGTCTCTGGGACCTTCCTCCCCCTTGACTCCTTTCCCTCCCCAAGATCCTTCCTCCCCCTGTATTCCTTCCTCTCCCCAGGTTGCTTCCTCCCCCAGACTCCTTCCTACCCCGGACACCTTCCTCCCCCTGGACTCCTTCCCACCTCTAGACTCTTTCCCCTTTCGACCTCCTTCCTCTACACCTTCCCACTTACACCTCCCTCCCCAGTTGCCGCCTTCCCCTCTGTTGCCCCATACTCCCCTCATACTCCCTCCCCCCTCCCAACCTCACTACCCGACACCTACATTCTCCCCTCCCAACCTCACCCCCATGACACTTCTGTTCCCCTAATCCCAACCTCACCCTCCCCATGAAACACCTTCCTCTCCCAATCAAATCTAGACCTTCTTCTCCCATCCCCTGGTACATCTTCCCCTCCAAAACATAACTGGACCTTCCTGTCCACCCCCTCGACCATCATTCATTGCAGAACATGGCCAAGACACTGAGCAGACCCTCAGCAGTAACTCTCCACCTTCTGGGAGCTATGGGGCCATATTCATCAGAATCCACCCAGTGCAATGTGGATGTTCCTCCAGGGGCCCATTGCTGTTGGGCTCCAGCATCTTCTGCTCCTCAGAAGACCGAAATGTGAGCAAGGCCCTGATGGTAAGTCCCAACTCCTGAACGTCGCACCTGCCAAGATGTGTTCTGCACCAGCGTGTTTTCCCACCGATGTGCTCAGATGATCCAGCATGGGGTGGATGATTCCGGTGAGGTGGGCTTATAATGATATGCAGATGTATTACAATGAAGTCCCTGATGTCCGACGGGGGAAAATGCAACTCACCATTGACGGGCAAAGGGGACGATTGCAAACTGGTTTCACAATGACGTGAAACCGAGTTTTCGCCTTCTCGCCATATTGCCTGCTCATGCCACCGAACACTCCTATACAAGTGGACATGGAAAATTATTCCCACGGTCTCAGAATAAGGGCAGGCCAGTTAAGACTGAGATGAGGAGGAATTTCTTCACTCAGAGGGTGGTGAATCTTTGGAATTCTCTACCCTAGAGGGCTGTGGAAACTCAATAATTGAGCATGTCAAGACAGAAATCAATAGGCTTCTGGATACTAATGATATCAAGGGATATGGAGACAGCATGGGAAAGTGGTGTTGAGTTGGATGATCAGCTATGATCTAATTGAATGTCGGAGCAGGCTTGATGGGTCGAATGGCCTTTTCCTGCTCTTATGTTCCTATCTTCCAATGCTCTTATAATTAAATGAAGGATTGTCTTTTGTCCTCTCAGAAAAGGGACCCAGTTTGAAAGCTACAGTTCTGTCTGGCAGCTTGGGGCCATTTTGGCTTAATTGAGGTTTTTTTATAAATATGACCTTCGGAACAGTTTTTCTTAAAAATTGTAATATCATAGCTGTGCACCATTGAACACCTGTAACAATATTTTACATTGTTATAAGATGATCTCTCGGAGAATCCATTTCTTGGTTGAAAAGCCCAGAATTAATCTAATCTTTCTCACTAACACAGACCTCGACATTAGGAATCAGCCTTGAATTCTTCTCTGCACTGCTTCTGGGATCCGTATGTCTCTTTTACTACTTGATAATCAGAACTGTATGCACTATGCAAGATGTTGTATGGCTAGAGGACTATAAAGTTTGATCATTACTTGTTCTGACTTTTTTTTTACAGTTTTGGCTTTGTTAACTGCTGCTAGACATTGAGCAGGCATGTTTATCATTGACAAAAATAAAAATACCTGGAAAAACTCAGCAGGTCTGGCAGCATCTGCGGAGAGGAACACAGTTAATGTTTTGAGTCCATATGACTCTTCAACAAAACTAAGTAAAAATAGACATTGAGTCTACCTCATTGAGTCCTGGGTCTATTTCAACTCTTTCCTTGCTATTTCAGTACCATTCATGAAGTACACAAACCATTTCTTTTCCCCTCTTCTCTCTAGCACTTTACAATTTTCTGCATTGAATTTCATCTGCCATTATTCTGCCCACTTACACATTTCATCCAACTCAATTCGTAATTTCTGAGTTACCTCCACTGATTCCATTGCCCTTCTAGTTTGAAGCATTTTGCGAATTTGACCACTTTGTATAGACATGTCATAGCATTAAGAGCCTCAGGCATTGATAAGACAAACATTAAGATGGTCAATTATAACTTGTATCGTCTACTGCTTATGAGGTACGGTAATGACCTCATCATGAAGTTCGAAGACTTACAAAGAATCATAGAGTCATACAACACAGAAGGAAGTCATTCAGCCCATCATGCCTCTGCTGGCTTAGAAAACTATCCTGTTAGTCCCATTGCTAAAATTTGACACAAACCCTGAAGACTAGCCAGTAATTTATAAAAGTTTAGTACAATTTAATTGCTTTAGTTCTCTATGGGCAGAATTTTGCCCTTGTTGGGCGGGTTCAGCGGGGGCAGACGGGACCAGTCAAGAAGCTGCCCGTGATCGGGGCCAGACCACGGTTTCAGGTTGGCGGGCCAGTTAAGGCCTGTCCAACATGAAACGCTAGCGACAGCACTCAGCACTGCCTGTGCGGGCAGGGGAGGAGGGCGAGCGGTGTGAGTGCGAACTTCATGCACGCGCGCAAGTGCGCGCTTGAAAATCTCTCTGAGGCACAAAGTTGCCTCAAGGAGATGAAGACTTCAAATAAAAAATAAAAATTTGAAAAATGTTATAAAAATCATGTGACTCTGTCACATGAGTAGGGACATGTTAGAAATGAAATTTAAAAAAATTCATTTCACTTTTATTTGATGCTGCAAACCTCATCCCACCTGTGGGTGAGGTTTCCAAAAAAAGTGCAAAGGTCACTTGGCCTTTTCCCCCGCCCGCCAACCGTAAAGTTGGATGCACAGTGAAAAATTTGTTTCAATTACCTTGTTAAGTCCTTAACAGGCCTTATAATTGTCAGCGGGTGTGCTGCCAATTCCCGTGCGTGCACACTGACCGAAATATCATGAGACTGTGCGTTGATGTCGGGATGCTTGCCCAAAGTCAACTTGCATCATTTTACGCTTGAGCGGGTCTAGTGCGTGTCCACCCACCGAGGTAAAAATTCTGCCCTATATTTCTAGTTATAAATGTTTATATTTTTACAGTTAGCTTCAACAACGCACTCATACCATTTTGATTGGGGTCGACTGCTGGGTGCAAGAGCTGTCTGCCCGTTTCAGGCAGTAAGCCCACTTCAACATTCAAATCAGAAATGAAGGATTCCAATTACCAATTTAGTTTGGAAATAGTCAGGCAGTGATCGGGCCATGTTCCAATCGTATCAACGGGTGATCGAGCCTCAGCAGAAGTTGATTTGATATTATTTTGGTGGGGCCAGGAAGAGCCGGAGTGATCCTCTTGGTGCCAAAAAAGTAAGCAGGGTTGCTGCCACCTTGGGAGAATCCCACTCCCTCCACATTTACCACCCTCTGACACCTGACTGCCAAGTGGGACAGTTTGACATTGATCAGCCTTAATCAAGCAGACTACATGGGACGCCTGTTTTGTGGCCCACAGCTTGTCGATGAACCTCATGTCAATGAGGCCATAGGTCAAAATCTGTGCTGCTTAGAGTGTTGGCAGTGAGCTGGTGCACTCCACCAATTGCCCAAACTGAAAATTAATCCCAGTATTTTGAACATAGACACACAGGGTCTACAACAAGAAGGCAAAACCTCAATCATAGAAGAGGGAGACTGAAAGGCTAGCTTAAATTTAACTATTTTCCTGGAGCACAGTAATTCTATAGAATGGTTGGCGAAGGGAAGCAGTTTGCCTGAGAGGTTCAGCAGATTAAAGAGAGAGCTGAATAAGTACCTGGGGAAATAAAGAACAGGGTAAGAGATATTATGGGGTGTTGCACCTCCAAGACACTGAGACTAGCCAGATGGATTGCAATGGTGCTTTTCACTCCTGTATGTTTCTACATTCCAAAAAGTGAAATGAACTTTTTAAACAGATAGTGGAAAGCTCAAAGTCATTTAACAGCTGTAAAACAGCAGATTTTTCTCTGGATGAATGGCCTTCATCATCTATAATTATACGGTGAGGTCAATAGGTTTTTGCTAATCAATGGTATAAAATTATATGGAGGTAAGGTGGGTGGATGCAGTCAGGATGCAGATTAGCCACAGTCTCAAAAAATTGCAAAACAGGCTTGAGTTGCTGAATTATTTACTCCTGTTCCTGGGTCCTGAAGCCAAGAAATTTGTAAATTCTGTGAAAAACAGAGCACATACCCTCCAATTGTAGTAACTAAATTACAGTGATCAAATCTCCTGGCATGCAGCATTGAGAAAACATTCTCTGTCTGGCTGCACAAAGTAAAAAGGTTGCATTGAATTAAATTCCATTAGTGGACAAGGCTCTCCAATCTGATCCAGTTCCTCATATTCTGGATTTGCTCTGTGGTTTAGATTTGGAGATTGCTAGTAGGATTTAACAACTGTGCTGCAAAGTCACATTCACAAATGGATCATTTTGACCTACCTTTTGATGTCAGGAAAGCAAAGAAAGGCCCAGCAACGTTATAATCACATTCTCATACCTATATGATAGGCTGTGTGAGTAATACTGTTCTTTCAGCTATGGGTTATCACTGTTTCTGAAGTGTTAAATTTTCCCTTTCATTCTACAAGAGTTTTGCATAAATTACACATTTGGCATCTGAATGCAAAAAAAAATGTGCCATTGCAAAGATAATTTAAATACTTTTACTTCATTAGTCAGTCTCTATATGTGGTATTGCAAAACAAATACACAAAACACTGAACATAGTTCTTTTGTACATTTGGGCAAGTAAATGAAGATACGGATTTAGCAACAAATACTCTCAGTTTTGAAAATCAAGCCCTTTGTCTAACCGATGAATACCCCAGTTATTCTGCTCAGTAGACCTGGGTTTCCAATGTCCTTTTCACCCTTATAGTGTCCTACTGTGTTATTTTGGCTATATTGCCAGTGGGTATAAAGTGCTCTATACTCTGAAAACCAATTAAAAATGTACTAAAGGAAACCTACTGCTTTCTTTTTTGACAAAAGGCCGTTTAGGACTGTGCAGAGAGCTTGGAGTGGAACATCCACTTTATTAAATGCTGAAATACATGAAGAATAATGGATTGCTAAAAGTAACAAGGCAGTACTTTAAAGTTACATGATTACATAAACTGTGAGAATGGAGTCTGAGCATTTTATTACTGAACCTAGAGACTAGATTGTAAGCCAACCTCAGCTTGTAATCATTTTTGCCTCTGCTACGTACAATGTTTTGAATTCATTTAGTGGCTGTGTTATTATGAGATTTGAAAAGCACAGATCTCACTTTGATTTAAATGAAAATGTTGTAACCCTGATACAACAATGTTTCAGCCTTTTCACCCACATCACACAAACCACACGCCCCCACCCCTAATCACGTACAGGCGGTACTGGGCTGAAAACAGCTGATTTTTTTCTTTTAACAATTGTTTGGGTTGTTAAATCATATTCCAGATTTTACCTCAAAGATTAAGTACAGCAACCAGCATCCCTGTAAAACATTTTTGAGTCAGTTTAAAATGATATGCTGCTGCAGTTGAATTATTGACAGAAATGCCACAATTGTGGTTTTGATTATGTCCTTTCACAAAAATCTGTTATGAATATAATACATCTGACAGGTTTTTGTTTCTGGGCTGTTCTTTGATTTTTATAGAGCACTAATTTTTTTTTTGGTTTTCCTGTAACATTCCATGGATGACCTAAAGGTAGCCATAAACATTTCGACATGTTTTATGTTGGATAGCGGTCTAGCAATAGATTAAAGCACAGAAGCTCCTATTACTGCAGTAAAAATAACCACTCCTGAACATTTAAAAAAAATATTAATAGTGGATATTAGCTATTTTAACAGTGTTTCTTTTTCCTGTGCCACACCTGCTGTAATCATATTATCTCCCGGCCTCCATCCCGCTGACCCTGAATGATCTGTCTTTATCAAAGGCTTCAGCTTCACCCCCTTCCACCCCCACCTCAAGAAATTTCAAGCTCATAACGATGCTGAGCTCTTCCTCTGTTGCTTTCACCTCTGAGCCCACTTCTTTGGCCAGGAACCCTCTCCACGCACAGCAAACTCTTTTACCTGATTCTGGTTTTCTTCCTCCACCTAGACCTGTCCCACTGGCCTCTTACCTTCTCTTGATCTATTCATTGAGACCTGCCAGCATGACATCAGCCATCTCAATCTCTGTGCTCCCCTCACTCGCTTTAACCATTTCCCTCTGAACTTGCGAAACTCCGTTCTCTCAGGTCCAATCCTAACATTATCATCAAACCTGCTGACAAGGATGGTGCTGTTGTTGTCTGGCAAAGTGACTTCTAGCTTACAGAGGCTGAAGCCAACTGTCTGATACTTCCTGCTA